>NW_027185252.1:16526011-17126011 GCF_022577435.1 Embiotoca jacksoni | reverse complement strand
ACAACCATCTCTAAAAATATCAGCCACGATGTTAATGCATTGTCATCCTACCAACCTTTTAGATATCCGAATGAGTGTAGAGGATTCTGGGAGAAATACTGACCTCGTCTCTCTTTTCTAGGCAATGGACAAGCTTCCTCTCTGCTGCATCCACTGCTGTTTATGTTTACATGTACTCCTTTTACTACTATTTCTTCAAAACTAAGTAAGTTCATCCCTTAATTACGACATGACATGTCCTTTTATAGGCAAAAACAAAAATCACAATGAAAGAACAAGACTTCCGAAAACTGAACTGCAGCTCTTACATGTGATTTGATCCTGTTGTTTTGCAGGATGTACGGGCTGTTCCAGACATCCTTCTACTTTGGCTACATGGCTGTGTTCAGCACCGCTCTAGGAATCATGTGCGGTGAGTCCTCCTTTAATCTGGTTGATCAAATACTGAACGACTGTCCTGAACTAAAAATACCTCCTGACAAACTTTCAGAGAATTCAGCTCTCATAAACACCAGATTTAGTCACTAAAATATATATTGTAGTAAAGATTTAACTGGAAAGATGCAGAAACCTTTTAATATTTCTATGTTGTTCTCAAACGCTTGAAGCAGGAACATTTTTACAATCTTCTCCTCTCCCTCTGTGTTTTCTGAGGTTTTCTTGTTCTCCTACCAACACAAATCTGTTCTAAATCACTGATTTTCACCTGAACAATGACTGTTTTGAGGCCGTTTTACTGAGATTTAATCATGTGTATAATTGATGGCACCAAAATGCTGTAAAGCTCCCTGGTTAGTTCAGTTTATGGGAAACTTTCATGCAGAGAAATGTCACCTGAGAGTAACAAGGATTATTTTTCAGCAAAGAGCTACAGGTCTGGGTGTCAAAATTCAGGAGACAAAAAGTGGGTGTTATCTCGCGTTCCCTTTCAGAGTCAGGTGCCCACGTATCCCGGTGGATTGCTTTTATAACGGCAGATTTACAAAGTCATAGGAAAGAACTCGTCTCTGCAAAGGAAACGGATCGATGCACTGAACAAGAATCTTGATCATTCTCTCTATTCTTAATCTGTTGCATGTTTGTGCACTGCTGAAGGTCCCCTCAGAATATAGTACATTGTGCACCCGCTGCCTTTTGTGTATATAACAATGTGCACCCTTAAAATAACAGTAAATTACTGCACCACTCACTGAAGACCAGGTTTTTATTGGTCAGTTGCACAAATGCATTCAGCTGCTTTAGGATAGCAACGCAGCAACCCCTGACCACACCTCATTTTAAGACCAACACACCCACGAGTGTGTGATCAGTTCCTCAAAACAAAAGGATTGAAATACTGCAGTGATCACAGACACACAGACACAGAGACACAGAGACAGAGACAGAGAGACACGGAGACACAGAGCCTGACCCATTTCATTACATTGTCTGTCTGTATCTAAAAATGCACACAAAGGCAGCTGTAATTAAATTCCACACAACTGGATTCACATATTTACAGAATGTGGGTGGGAAAAGGTAAAGGAGTCCTGTGGTGGGAGGTTTGGGGGTGGAGGGGTGAAGAGGGTGGATAAACGGGAGGGGGTGAGGTTAAAGGTAAGAGGGGGGTGGGGTTAAAAAGAAGAGGGGGTGGGGTTGAAGGTAAGGGGTGGGGTTGAAGAGAAGAGGGGGTGGGGTTAAATAGAAGAGGGGGTGGGGTTGAAGGTAAGGGGGTAGAGTTAAAGAGAAGAGGGGGTGGGGTTGAAGGTAAGGGGTGGGGTTGAAGAGAAGAGGGGGTAGGGTTAAATAGAAGAGGGTGGGGTTGAAGGTAAGGGGGTAGAGTTAAAGAGAAGAGGGGTTTAGAAGTGAGTTTCTCAGGAAGCAGGCTTGTTCTGCTTGTTCTTTTTTCTTCCCCTCTTCTTCTTTGTTTTCTCTTTTCTCTCAGTCGTTTCTTTCTCCACCTTCTCGTCTTTTCTTTCTTTCCCCTCATTTTCCAGCTGCTCTTCCTTTTCGTTTCTTTGCTTGTCATTCTCCGCTTCCTCCATCTTCTCCTTGTCCTCCTGCTCCTTCTGATCTTTCTTGTCCAACTGATCTTTCATGTTGAATGTGAGCTGCTGGAAAGAGAAAGACAGTAAATATTATATTGTACTGAACTGTGAAAAGGTCTGAAACAAGCTGTTAAGATCCAACATGCTGTTGTTGTGAAGTAAAGTGATCAGCTGAGGCAGCGTACCTGAAGCTGGTTGTTCCTGGAGTTGAGGAGTTGGATCTCTTCCTCTTCCTCGTTGGCCTTCTTCCTCCACTCCTCCTGTTTTTGAAACAGTTGATCACAGAGTGGCTCCTTCTCCTTCTCCTTCACTGTCCTCCCCCCTCCTCTTCATCTCCTTCCATTAGAGGCTTGTCCTCCTTCAGAGACTTGTTGTCCTCCTTCAGAGACTTGAGTCGAGGGTGTCTTTCAGCCCCTGTACTGTTGAATTTGGAGGAAGCTGCTCAGTGTGCTGCCTCTTTGTTGCAGCTGGGCGGTACTGAACCGATGTGTGCCGACCCAAATACCTGGAACATAACATATCAATACGTGTGATTGATCGTTAAGATGGAGACGGGAAAAAAAAAGACCTGTACTCGTATTTATTGATAAAACTACCGTTTTATAAGGACAGGAATCATCGGCGCACTCGTCAACTCTAATTTTGACATATTTGATCAAAACCAGAACATTTAATACGCTATTCTTAAAAGCGCTGACACAGTAAGATTTTATTTATTGTTATTCTCAAACAAAGCTTTTGATTGCTAATTTTCAATTATCATGAAGTTATAGTAAAACCACTGTGGGAAAATATCCACCTGGTATTTTTGGATGATATATTAAAGCGCTGCGTCCCGGGTGTTTGACTGCTCAATGTGTCCACTCACTCCTTTATTAGATCATCTCACTCCTTTATTAGATCGTCTCACCCTTTTATTAGATCCACTCACTCCTTTATTAGATCATCTCACTCCTTTATTAGATTTATTAGATCATCTCACTCCTTTATTAGATCATCTCACTCCTTTATTGGATTTATTAGATCATCTCACTCCTTTATTAGATCTGCTCACTCCTTTATTAGATTTATTAGATCATCTCACTCCTTTATTAGATCATCTCACCCTTTTATTAGATCACTCACTCCTTTATTAGATCATCTCACTCCTTTATTAGATTTATTAGATCATATCACTCCTTTATTAGATCATCTCACTCCTTTATTAGATTTATTAGATCATCTCACTCCTTTATTAGATCTGCTCACTCCTTTATTAGATCATCTCACTCCTTTATTAGATCATCTCACTCCTTTATTAGATCCGCTCACCTGTCCTCATTCTGTCCTGTGATGATGCACCTGCAGAGTTCCAGCACACTGTGATGCATTGAGCTGTTGATCTAAATGGAAACTCACCATCTGGTTTGCTCTCCAGGTGCCGTTGGCTACATGGGAACAAGTGCCTTTGTGAGGAAGATCTACACAAATGTGAAAATTGACTAAGCAGCGAAGCAGCAACACAGGGATGTTCATGGATCGGTGTATCCTGAAAGACGGCGGGCACAAGTCATCCTTTATTACTTTTCTTTCTTGCAAAGAGATCGTGTGAATCTCGATTTGTACAATGTAGTTTTTCCATTTTTTTTCTGAACGAATTTCAAGGCCGCACGTCAACGCGAAGAAACCTGCGGAAGAGAAATCCAAACACCGAGTTCTGTTTTTATCAGTTGCTTTCACACCAACGTTGGGGCGAATGTTTAAGGCTGACACGGCTTCTCTTTCCAACCCAGTCCCACCTGAAACTAGAGAACATAAAACCTTTATGGATGGAATAGTGTAGCTCTCTTCAGTGAAGAGGCCTAAGTGTATTGAGAGCCTTTGTTCTGTTGCGTCAGAATATCGGAGAGTTGGCTTTGTGTCCGTGTTCTGACTCGATTTCTATTTTGTATTCTCGAAGTCACTCGAAACATCGTAACTGCACCAGTCCGGTAGTTTGTTCCCGTTTCCTTCCACTGCAAAAACCAGGTGATAGAAAAACCTGTCGATAATCATTCCCCCATCTCCACGACTCTCGATCCCCCCCGTCGCTCCAGTAGCAGTCCATCCAGTCAACATGAGATTTTAGTTCTGCTGTAGTTTACTGTACAAACGAGAGCAGAGCGACTGAGCAGCAGCAGAGGTACAGTAAGAACCGATTTTTAAATGGATGTTTGATGTGATCCCATTTCCCTGTTTAGTCTTATGTTTTCTTAATGTTTGGGTTTGAATGAAGTCTACTTGTAAAGATAATATATGGATGGGGGGGGGGGAGGAGTGTATATAACCTTAATAATGTACCTTTAGATGTAGATCCCAGATGTATTTTCGTTGTACAGATTTACTACAGGGTGTTTTTTTTAAAATGAATCCTTCAGTTCAAAACAAAACCAGATCTATTTTGTTTTGTTTTGTTTTTCTTCCTCCTTGTTTGGTGCTTGGGGTGGGGCTGGTGGCGCTGTTACATCTTGCCTGAAATTGCATGAAGTTTTCACCAAACCATCAAATTTCACTTCAGTCAGCGCTGTCCGGTTTGTTTGTTTGTTTGTTTGTTTGTTTCTTCTGATTGTGAGCATCTCCTCAGCTTCAAAATGTAGAAGGTACATTTTGATGCCCTGTAGATCTGCTTCTGGACACCTCCTTTTTGGATTTCATGTATTATTTAAAGCTTTAAAAGGCTCTACATCTTCTGGTAAGCCGTCTCCCTCACGTTCTTTCTGTTGCCTAACCTGAAACATCATTTGTGAATGTCAGAGGGAATGAGGCAGTTGCTTTGTTTCTGCAAACATACTGTACAAAGTGACATTTATGTACACTTAAAAAAAAATCTAGATGTTTTCATAACCACACACAGAGCTGCGGAGTGTGTCAAATGCTTTTTTTCCCATTTTGTGTAAATACAGTATGTACCCTCCTTGTATGACAAGTGGCAATGCCTTTTTTTCTAATATCCAGTTCTCCCCCACTGAAGTTGATTTTGGCACCTCATGTTGTGTACCGATGTCGGATGAGACATTTTCAACCTGCATATTAACTTGCTGTAAAAAGAGAAAATAAACATGTTTATGTACAGGGGTTATTAAGTGTGGGTTTGACTTTGATGGTAAATGTTTTGGAGATAGTAGAGCAGCCGGAAGTTGTGCAGAAACACTGACAGGATATGAAAGTAGTTCAGTTCAGTGTGGAAAAGAAGAACCGCAGGTAAACTGGTGGTCAAACAGTCGACACCACAATGTGGCACATAAATAAGGCAGCGCTGTCATTTATCAAGAATATATTTATTATTAATCAGCTGTGGATGACTAGATACATCTAATAACCTGTGAAGTGAGGGAACCGATTTATTTTAGATGCTGTGAACAGTTTACTTTGTTGTTGTGAACTCTTCAGTTGACTTTTTCAAAGTATTCCTTGGATCCTGCAGGCGTCGGCTTGATCTGCAAAGTACAAGAAGAACGTCATCACACCTCAGTTGGAGCCGTCTCGCACCAAACTCGTGTATCTACTGCATATTTTAAAGCAACGCTTCCTCTCGATTGTTGTTCCCGAACACGCGCATATGAACACGCGCGCACGCCGTGAATAATGAATGAGACGGTGGTAAACGCGCTGTCGGTCCACAGCAGCTGACAGACGCGGGTCTGCTTCAGTCCTGAATGGACTGAATGTGGCCGTATCCACGGTGACTCACCGTCGGGGACTTGGGGGTCCAGCTGGCCGGACACACCTCTCCGTGAGTCTCCACGAACTGGAAGGCCTTCACCAGACGGAGGGTCTCCTGTACACAGCGGCCCACCGGCAGGTCGTTCACGCTCATGTGTCTCACCACGCCGTTGGGATCGATGATGAAGAGGCCTCTGAGGGACCACATCACATCACATCATATATCACATCACATCACATCATATATCACATCACATCACATCATATATCACATCACATCACATCATATATCACATCACATCACATCAGCCTGCTTTCTAAACAACACTTCAAGCTCTAGTTTTCTACCGAACAGAAACGCAACACATTAAACACAAATAAGCAAAAACAGAATTGTAAATATCAACGCAACATGAAATCAGTGTTCACCAACATAATGAATACAAAAATAAAGGGCTGAATTAAATGTAGCATTAAATGGGTCAATGTGTTCTAAAACCCACCGTTTCCTATCGACTACAATAGATGAATGTACAACACGCATGTGATCCTCTGACATTTCAACCACTAGTTTCCTCCGACGTGAAAAAAAAAAACTACAAATGCAGAGCTGCGAGTACGAACATTAACATTTTACCAAAGCATCGTCTGTGAACGCTGCACGGAACAGACGGCAGACGCATTTTTTCTTCACGTCGGGCGCATCGCAACAGGAGGCACGGACCGAGTGGGCAAAATAAAAGTCAACAAAAGCCACGTCCTGCAGAAACAGTGCCGCGCTGAAGTCGGCGCTTTGAAGAGCAGCAGCAGATAAACAGAAGATAACCGATTTCTCTCGGGTTGTTACGACCGCTGCATTCGTCTCTGCTGGTTCGTCTTCTCTGTTTCTTCGCTGTGTTTCACCTGAAGTTGTTGTAATGTTGCGTCACTCTTCATGACAACAACATGCCCGTAGGTTGTGTTGGAAATGATACCCTGACGTGTTAAATTACAGAAGAGCAACGTTTCCGGATCCGTCTGCCACGGCGGACCCACCTCAGAGCGATGCCCGGAGCCTCCAGCAGGACCCCGTAGTCTCTGGAGATCTGCTTGGTGAGGTCCGACAGAAGGGGGATGTGGATTTGGCCCAAACCTCCAGTCTGATGAAACACCAGGAAAATAAAACCACACATAAGCGCCGCAGCCGGTGCGCAGCTCACGACAACTGCATCGCAAAGTGCCGCGAACACAACAGACAAACGAGACCTGACGACGTCCGTACCTTTCGCGGCGTGTTGGTCCAGGCCAGGTGGGTGAAGTGAGAGTCCACAGACACTCCCACCACCTCACAGTTCACGTCGTGGAACTCGCTGGCCTTGTCGCTGAAGGAGATGATCTCCGTCGGGCACACGAATGTGCTGCAGAGGAACGGAGGCGGGGGGGAAATGAAAAGGCGGCGGGAGTTAAATCACTAAAGAAGCGCGGTGCAGACGATCGGCGAGGAGGAATTTCTTTTCTGTTCGTTCAACACTTCCATTCATTTCTACTGATGTTCCGCGGAGGCGGCTGAACATCACTTAACGTTCACACGCTCACGGCCGCTCGTGAACACTCACAAGTCCAGAGGGTAGAAGAAGAGGACGAGGTATTTGCCCTTGAAGTCGGCCAGATTCATCTCCTTGAACTCCCCGTTGTGGACGGCCGTGCCCTTAAAGGCGGGAGCGGGCTGAGTGACGGCGGCCGACCGCCGGCAGGAGCCTGAAACACACACGTTACGCTATTTATTCATTCATCAGGATACACCTTTTTCTTTTTCAGATTCGTGCTGTGTAAAACGGGAACGTGTCGCAATCCCAAACGAACCAGGAAAGAAACAGTGAAGAGGACATTTACAGAAGAGTTATTAACCTGCGCGAGACTGTAAACTCTCGTCTTTGTTTAGAACCAAATCTACATGTTCAGTATTTTAGTTCATAAATCTTTACCGACCGCAGCTTGGACTCATTTATCTAAAACACAGAATGATAAAAAAAAACTTAAAATCGTTGCGTTCTGGGGGGGAAGGCAACGATTTCATTTTATTGTGTCTTCTGCCAATTATTTTCTTGATCTATTAATGAATGGTTTGTCCTTTAATAGTAATAATAATAATAATAATAATAATAATGGGTAGAAAACAGAGAATAATATCCATCCATCAGCTGCTCCTGACTGATGTGGTTCTGTACGTACTGGTGGAGAAACAGGATCTGTGCAGCGCAGCAGCACTGAGGACCCTCGCTGCCCCGGAGGCTTCATGTCGGCAGGCCGCTGATACTTTCAGCCCCGCTGCTGCAACCTGGGCCTGAAAACAGAGACGTCCACTCAGCATCGACAAATACGCTGGGAAACACACTTTGCTCCTCTTTATTAGCAGCTTGAGAGACTCGTTTTGTTCGCTGTAACCACGTTTTGGTTCTTTAGCTGGCAGCTGAATCTAAAGCCCTTTAAAAGCTCTCGCGTTTTAATTCAAGGTTCAAAGCCGTGAAAGAATTCATCCCGCACGAGAGGAAAAATGTCCTTCATCGTTTTCTTTCATCGCTACCGTGTTAGATTCTAGTGAACATAATGATGCCGAAATACAAGAATCTCCATCGCTCGGTGGTGGAGGTTGTTTTTATGAGCAGCTTCATGAGGCAGCGCACAGAAACCAGCAGCTTTGATGCAGATTCTCCAGTTTGAACACGACCGAGTGCTAATCCTCATCCAGGATTACCTGCTATTCCTTCAGCCGTCACACTGAGGCTCACATGGAGGAATCACGTTGTACATAGTGAATAAAAAGAAATTCAAAAAGTATATCATTTAATCTTTTTTTTTTTTAGTGTTTTAGCACAATTTGTTGTCATAGCTCCAAATAATAAAGGCTACGTGAAATATATTTAAAATACAGTCAGATATCCACAACACTTCAATAATACAGGAACTACTTTCGGCTTTTAGATGCAACTTTTCACGAGTTATGAATATCATAATAGTTGGTCCCTATATACTGATACTGTGTGTGTGTGTTTAGGAGTTAATTGGGTAAATATGTCCCCTGAGTTTTTATGATCAACATGCACCACCTTCACGTAAGAAAAGTAATATATCTTCATTAAAATCGTGTTAATGCTTCGTTCAGATATCAAAGTTCACCTGCAAAAGTGACGTCTGGTACTTAATGCTGATGAGGACTTTACTGCCACCTACTGGCCAAGACAAGCTTGTTTGTTTGTAAAACAAATGATATTTTGTAAAACTAAGTTTGTCTGGACAGATTCGCTCAATCTGTCAAAAAAAAAAAAAAGAATCTAAGTGTCAAAAAAGTGCTAAAATCAAGAGTGCACAACATGCTTTCTGATGCGGATTTAATGTTGTGGAAAACAGAAACTGAAGAAAATATGATCAATTACAAGTATTTTCAGCTAAATAGTGAACTTACTTTCTGTAATAAAAAAGTATTAATCCCGGTCAAGATCCTCAATTGTTTACATTTTTTTTAAATTGATTTAAAAACGCCCATTATAATGAAAGTCTGTTCTCCTCAGAGCTGCTCCGTCAGCAGAACAACCCACATCTCTCTCGGCCTGCAAACTACAAACACAGTAGGGAGCTGCATGTGGATATTTCCATACACTGAAGATATTAAACTGAACTTCTGTTGTTGTTGTTGTTGTTTACTTCCACCTTTAAAGATGAAAGATGCTGCACTCATTGTTGACGGACATTTCAGAGCAGCGCGTCATCACCGACACGGTCTGCGTCACATCAACCCGACAAACAGAGATACTCATTTTTCTGGGTTGGTTTTTTTCTACGTTTCAAAACAAACCAAAACATCTATAAATGAACTTGAAACACATTCGTGTCACGCAGCGGCCGCGGACCAGAGGTTGAACACCGGTCCTCCGATTCAAATGTGCGACACACACACACACACACACACACACACACGACAGCGGCTGTGTTCAGAGGGGGGATATTAAACGATACCTGCTACCGACCCGCTTCAACACGGACTAACGAGCATGAAACTGAGGCCGAACAACGCGACGCGGTGTCGGTGTCGGTCTCACTTACAGAGGTCCTGAGAAGACGTCCTACGGTGGCTGCCATTTTGGATTATGTCACGATGAGGGCGGTCTGAGCGGGTAATTACGTCATGTACGCACGTGCTCGACGCAAACGCACTCCTATGAAAAACTAAAACAAAACGTAAAAATAAAGCGTTCACCTGCATGATATTTCTCTGACTATTCAAATAAAAGAGCTAAAAACAGCGGTGGAAAACTGACAGCGACAAATTGTGCTCTAAAGAGACACCACGTGCTGCGTTCAGGTGCTCCTAACTGATGTTAGGAAAAATAGATCCGAGTAATAATTTAAGCTTCACGTGAAAATAATGAATAGGACTAAAACAAATATTAGCGTAGGTTCTACTGATTGGAAATATATGGAAAATATATGGTAAGTATTTTTTTGGTCAAAAGTACAAGTTTTAGGAGTCTGGTTGTCTGTAAAAAAAACAAAAAAAAAACAACACAACAAAAAGCTGCACGTGGAAGGTTGTGTTGTTTTTGTCCATCACATTTAGCATTTAGCAGGAAAAGCTGCATTTGTTCTCTCAGCTCAACAAACTAAACACAACTTGGGTAACATAGAAACATTAAAAAAAAAAACACAACCTCTGATATTTCCGACGGTCCTGAATGTAGCGTAAACCCGCTTACTCTGATCACGTGATTGAAGGCGGACATAGTTTCTAAATGACCTCAAAAGCATGAGAACCGCATGCTTGTACTGCAGTCTTATTGCAAGTTGCTTAATGGATGAAAAGTAAATGTCCTGGTTGTTCTCATGGATCCTAATCTGTTCCAGTGGAAGACACAGGGACAGGTAACCGCACAGCAGTGGTTCAACATGCAGAGCATCACACTCACAACACTGGGATATACTGTGACAGGTGAACTGTTCCTCCTCTACAGTCTTTCCTGGGTCGACTGCAGACCTGGGTTCACCTCCTCGATCCGACCCTGCTGCTCTCCTCTGATGTAAGTAGCCTCTTGGCTGATCCGACTGTGACCTGAGCTGATGTTTACAGTCTCTCTGCTCTCCTCAGGCTGAAATACAGAAAGCCCACGCGTCTATTGCAAGTGGAGAGAAACTAGATAAAAAGGTCAGATGATGTTTGAGGAGTTTTGAGTGCGGAGTGGTCCATCAGTCAGCCATATGAATTATGTGACATCTTTGCTGTGTTTCCTCCTGCAGGATGAACCCGCACGGATCCTTGCGCTTGTAAGTCCTGCCTGAAACAACCCGAGATTTGTTTCTAAATAATTCCCTTTTTTTTTTTCCTGCTTTCAGGGCGTAATAAGGCCCAGCTGTAATACAGAGTATCTTTAAATATATTCAGATGTTTATGTTTCAGTTTGAAAGATTTTAATGTGCCACTTTTTTTTTTTTTCAAACGTCCTGATGTTTAAAACGCTCTGTGTTTACAGTCGTCTGTCCACGCCGACACCGGTGCTCCTCTTCCACTGGTTTTCCGTCCTCCAGGTAACATCTGTGACATTTAGGCTTCAACAGATGTTTAATCGTTTCCATCCAGGACCGTGATTCTCAGCTGTTCCAGACTCAGGACACACATTTTCCCACATTTTTGAGCCATTCAAGTTCATTTCAAAATAGTGCTGTAATACTTTGTAAACTGTTAAAAACACGATAACGATAAAGAAGTGCCACAAAAGTTCAGCCGGGGCAAAAAAACAAAAACAAAAAAACAATGAAATAAAAATGCAGACTTCTCTTGAATTACAGGGAGATTTGCTTTTCACACCATTTTAAATCGGTGATGCCGATCACGATTCAAGAATCTAAACTGTAGGATATTATGGGAGAAAGGCAGAATTCCTTTGAATGGACATTTCTTATTCTAACTGTGTTTACAGATGCTCAGCTGAGAGATAACTACTTATTTTGGAGAGTATTTTGGACAATGCTGACAGCAAACTGCTGCTGCAACACTGCATGACAGGAAACGCATGTCCTTCAAAATAAAAGCGATGCATCAGAAAACTGTTATAATGTAAAATAAACTTCTTTCCCACCTAACTTTTTGTTTTCACGCGCATATCCGTGAAGACCTCACGATGGCAACCGCTACTCACTTTTGGGTCACAAACCACCTGTTGAAAACCATTGAATTAGGATGTAATGCATTCACATTGTTTAATAGTTAAACATATTAAAACTGTTCTTAAAGAAATGCTTTTGTGGTCAGGCAGTTGTGTTATTTACTGGCATTCAATCAACAAGTGCTGCATTTAGTAATTTCTTATAGACATCTCGCATTATAATTTTCATAAATGTAGCAAAGTGTATATAATGCACAACATGTAATATAGTATCACAGACCCAGTTTGACATGAGACGCTGATGCCTTCCCGTCTGTTTCTTTCCCTCCAGCCTTGTTGCCGATATCCAGTCCTTTGGTACGTGTCTCCATAACTTAACCATGATTCTTCTCTTCCTTGTTCCCGGTAGTGATTGTTAAAGCAACATTTTCTTTCTTTCAGTTTGTTGCCAGCCTTTTGCCACACAGTAGTGTGAAACCTGCTCTGTTCTGGCAGGTAATGAAACACGTTCATCACATAAATTAAAAACACGTGGCTGTAATGTTATGACTGATAAATGTTTAAATGGATCTTTTCAGTTTTTGCTGCAGAGTTACAGCGCCGGGTTCAACTATGCAAACAGAAACTCCTCAACAGAGCCGGTAACATGTCTTTTAAACTTTTAAAGTATATTCAATTATGAGACGATGACGTCATCAGACTAAATTGCTCCCATTGGCTTGAATCCTTGTTGTTTCTGCTTCAGTGTGTCGCTCTTTATGTCTCCCCACCAGGACAAGAAGACGTCTCCAAGGCAGCTCCTGTTGGTCGCTGGGACGGTCTCCTACGCGACGTGCGGCGGGGTGTGTACGAGGGTGAAACTTTTTATCTTTAAAAGAGCTGCTGTTGATTAAACTATCTTTTGTTCACAGGCTCTTCCTCAGATCTTCATCAGCCGGCTCGGTGTAAGAAGCCCACCGGTCCAGACTTTCTTCAGGTCAATATTACCAATCCCTCTCTCAGGTAACTCCTTTATTCTGAGACCGTGTAAAAAAGCCACATGGGCTGATGTAGCTTTTTCCTAACATGCGGTGTAACTCTCTGCAGCTGCTCTGGCCTTCTTCAGCGTGTTCACCGTCAGAAGTGAGGAGACAGAACGAGGCATCCAGGTGTTCGACGACGATGGGAATCTCGTGGGCATCTCTAAAGCAGCAGGAGAAAAGGTCCGAAAGAAGTCAACAGACAAACATGAGTCATCTCATCTAAAACCTGCAGTATGACTTATCTTTTTTTTTTTTTTCTTCTTTAAAAAAAAAAAAAAAAATCAGGCCGTGATGGAAACTGCTTTGTCCAGAGCGGCTCTGTTTGGTGCCACCGCTGCTCTTCCTAATCTGCTGGTGTTGCTCTTGAAGAGGTCAGCCGCTCTTAAACTCAGTTCTCTTTAAGACCACGTGGACAAACTCCCAGCTGACAGACTGTCCTTCACAGAACAAGATTCTTCCAGAGGAACTCCCTGCTCGTCGCTCCTTCCCGCCACATAAGCGCTGCGTTGGCCCTGGGCCTGATGATTCCCGTCTCCTTCAGTCTCTTCCCACAACTAGGAACGGTGAGATCCTCCCGCTCTGCTCGTCACGTCCTCCGTGTGCGTTGACTCGTCGACTCCGGCTGACGCTGACCTTGTTTCTACAGGTGAAGAGGGAAGAGCTGGAGGAGGAGCTGCAGGCGGGAGCAGCCGGCCGACAGCTGTTCTACCACCGAGGACTCTGACGGACACAAGAAACCCAAACACACGGCGGCCGTCGCCGGAGAGCACGAGAGGAAACGTCAGCTTTAACATCCTGCAAGCACAAACTGTACAATGCATGACTCGGCATTCGTGTGGAACATGTCGATACACCACAACAAGCAAGAAGCCACTTTTTCATAGTAAATTTATTGAGCTGGAATATTAGATGTATTTATAGATATAGCAAATATTACATAATTTTATTACAAGTTCATGAAAATACATTTAGTTTTAAAGTTACACGAGCATCTCCACGTATTACACCGATTTAAAATACTGAGGCACAAAACCATCTGTTTGGCAACGTGGTTTAAAAATGAATTCAACAGTAAAACAACTGTGCTGATTACACGTCAATTAAACAACAGAACCTGAACAGTGACACACGCAATGCAATACAAATCAACGAGGACGTGGCAGCATCAGCTGCAGAATGTGAAACTCTGTTTGAACAAACACTCGTGTCTTTAGTAAAATACAAAATGTGACTTTGTTAAAAAGAAAAAAAAAAACATGTGCAATGTCTGTTGGTGTTTTGGTCTGATAACCATGAACAACGAGGTTTCC
Organism: Embiotoca jacksoni; assembly: GCF_022577435.1. Lineage (NCBI taxonomy): Eukaryota > Metazoa > Chordata > Actinopteri > Embiotocidae > Embiotoca > Embiotoca jacksoni. The sequence continues at coordinate 17,111,837 of NW_027185252.1, read as the reverse complement.
ATCAACTGACTCCATCTTAATTATAATATGTGCTCGTCACTGCTGCTCAGATACATCTGGTCTGACTTTCAGCAAACATCAACGTGTGTGATGTTGGGAAGTGCAGCTTTGCACCGCAGACTGGAAACTAACATCTCAAAAAGATCATTCATCTCCAGAGAAAAACTGCAGCTCCTCTCTTGTCCATAACTACTTGTGTTAAAAGGCATTATTTTATAGTTTTTGTATTGTCAATAAATCCCATGAAAAGACGGCGAACAACACAGCACGAGTCCTTCTCTAAGTCTTCAGCGGTCAACACCATCGGTCCACTGGTCCTTCCTGAAAACGGACTCGGATAGATTGTTTCAGTTTGGAAAAAAAGACTCAGGAACTTCCTGCAGCTGCTGGGAAATAAAGATGAAACCAAACCCGACCCAGACAGCAGGCAGTCCAGCATTTGTTGGGGACTAGTTTCAGCCGCGGATTAATACACGTACTGTGTAGGAAGGAACACTTGTTCCTTAATGGGTTTTAAAAGCTTTAAGGAGCTCAAGGCCAAAAATAAATAAGCTTTCAGGCTTCAGATGCATTTAGTTTGAGTCTTTTCATGGAATTTGTTGACTATATGTAAAAAAAAAAAAAAAAAATATTGGCAAACCTGTCCTTTAATTCTTCTATCCTGGTGTTCGTACACAAGTCTCCTCACGTATTACTTATTAGCACAGCAGTGAACAATAAAATCAGAATCTAGTGACACTTTTCTGTCCTCACATGAAGATTTCTGTGAGCAAAGTGCCTTTCAGAAACCAGAAATGATCCCACCACGTCTGTGATGTCATCCCGCAGTCGAGCCAACAGCTTTATATCCGTAAGAGTTGTTCTGCAGCTGCTAAATGAAAGAGGAAGTTCTCCGTCGCGGGAGGGAAGTGACGCTGCTTTAAAGCTTCCAGCGTGATTTTCGAGTCCTCGCAGTCGTCAGCCAGGGCGGCCAGGTTGGCGAGGATCTCCTTCGTCTTGACAGAGACGTCCTGTGAACGAACACGAGGTCATCCTGTTAGCTTCCACCTGAGGATGAGGAGGTTTCCTGTGTTGTGAGCGCGCTCTCACCTTAATCACCTGACTGTCCGTCCTCTCGGCGTCCTCCGCCGACTGCACTATCAGCTGGCCAATGTCCTTGTGTAACTTCCCCATGGCCATGGCTTCTGTGGTGACACACGCAGCGTCAGTCTGAGGGGAGTCTTACAAACATGCTGCTTTCTCTTTGAACAGACTGTACCTTTGGCACCCTGGGAGACGGTGATGACGCTGTCGGGGAGGTTCACAAACACATCGAACAAGTCTGATCTGTTGCTCACTTCCGGGTCTACAAATCCTGCGACGTATCCTGAGGAGAAAACCAACACATTGCTGCATAAATAGTTCACATTCCCACCATTTGAAGGCAGCGATTGCAGCACAGATGGTCGCTGCTCTCCAACCGTGAAGAGGACACGAAGGTTTCCCGTTAGTCAGATAAACAAAGCGGCAGGCGGCCTCACCGGGACATCTCTTCAAATCCTCCAGTTCGGCGTCGGTCAGGTGGACGTACGGGTGCAGGATGGACCAGTCTTTCCGGTGCCACGTCAGAGCCGGCAGGACTCTGGGGGGGGGGGGGGGGAACGGGGGAAAGAGTTAAAAAAGGGGAAAACGTATTCACTACAGAGTGATGATGAGAGTCTGAAGTTCACCTGGTAAACTCCAGCAGCGCTTCAATCCGAGGGTGATGGACCACAATCCTCTTCTTCAGCATCAGGGCGGTGTACAGGATGATCGTCTCCAGACCGAACTGAGACACCACATCTGAGACGGAGCAGTGAGGTGGATGAGCCACTTTCACCTCTGAACTGAGCTCCTCTTGCATTTTTTTGTGAACCACTTTCAGTTTCAGTTGTGTTTCATCTTCCAGCATTAGACTGTAAAAAGTCACATTTCTGCTTTTGGGAACTCATGATGGTCGTTTTTCACGATTTGCTGAAACCTTAACGACCAAATGATCGATACATTAATAAAAAAAATAAAAAAAATCCTCTGTAAATCAACCCATATTTGACTATAAGTGTTGGTTGCAGCTCTGCCTACAGATACATACAGCAAATCCCTGTAAAGCGCTGCTTAATTTAATTTAATTTAAGGCTGCAACTCCTGACTATTTTTACCATAAAGGATTTATATTTTCTTGTTTAATCAATGACTAAAATGTAAAGAAACTGGAAAAACATACATTTAAATATGGCAATATAATTTAGAGCCCCCTTCCCCCCTATCTGTCCTCATCATCAAATGTTAATCAAAGATTTTCATCCGAAAATCAGACAAAGTTAAGCGACGCTCCTCGACACCAACGTGAAGTCTCACCTTTGACCGAACCGGCCAGGTACGCTTTCCGAACATCGTAGTCTTTTATGAGAAAGGAGCCGTTCTCGTCGCTGTGACAGATCCCCTTGGTGAGGACGGTGATGTACGCCTCCATCATCTTCACCGGGCTGCCGTGTTTGACGTACATCCTGGATCACAGATGTAACAGTGTGAGGGCTGCACAAAGCACAACGTTTGTACCATTGAACGTTTAGAGGAACAAACGGCGCCACCTGCAGAGGATTCTACTGAGGGCGGCGTACTTCTCAGGGTTGAAGTCTTTCGCTGTGACAACTATTGAAAAGTGAGTGACCTGGAAGGGAAGAAACAGACAAAAATCAAGTATTTTAAATAAAATGCTTGTTTACAGAGCTGAAACAAATAAGCTGATCAACAGAATATAAACGGACAACTCTGATGTTGTTCTCTTGAAGTCATTTATCAAATAAAAGAGCAAAAAAAATGTTTGTTCCAGCTTCTTAAAAGTGATTTTTTTTTTTTTTTCCTTTTTACCTCATTTTAATTCCTGTAAATTTAAAATATCTGGGTTTTGTGTTGTTGACTGGACATAAGAAGCTACCTGAAGGTCCCATGTTGCTGTCTGTGGAGCTGTGAAGGGCTTTTTTTTTTTTATCTCCACTATCTTCCATTCAAACTAACAAAATGATTGATGAACTGTAAAAACAATCCACAGGGATCCTCATCATTTGGTTGCAGCCCTAAATCCACTAGCTGAAGGTGAAGTGAGTGTTGTCTGTGTGACAACTCCAGCACCTTGTTCAGCGCCGTCGGCTCCTGCACCTCCACCGTGGTGACGTAGTACCAGGTCCGACGGAGCTGACCGAACACGAAGGTGTGGAAGTCCCGGCCGTCCCGCGTCAGGCAGCACTTCCTGAGCAGGACCCGTCTCAGCTCGGAGCCCACGGACGGGTAGCACCACACCCACAGCGTGTCTCCGTTCACGTCTTTCTCTGGCAGAGCAGACACAAGCACCGCGAGCGGTGAATATTAACACGAACACATGCACGAGCACTGAGCCACACGGAGGGGGACATGGAGCTCCGCGGAGGGGACATGGAGCTCCGCGGAGGGGACATGGAGCTCCGCTGAGGGGACATGGAGCCCCGCTGAGGGGACATGGAGCTCCGCCGAGGGGACATGGAGCTCCACGGAGGGGGACATGGAGCTCCGCTGAGGGGACATGGAGCCCCGCTGAGGGGACATGGAGCTCCACGGAGGGGACATGGAGCTCCACGGAGGGGACATGGAGCCCCGCTGAGGGGACATGGAGCTCCACGGAGGGGACATGGAGCTCCGCTGAGGGAGAGGTTGCGGGTCACGCTGCCGTCACGTGATCACGTCCCGCACGATCGGCGAGTCTGAGGCGCCGATTTAACCGGAAAACCAACCGGGAAGCAGGACATGGTCTTCGGTCTTACCGATTATTCCGACGCTTAACATCAGCTGTGTCTCAGTCGTTGCCATATTCCATCCCTGCAAGAGGTCATAAGCACGAGTTAGCCGGACAGAAAGCAACAGCCGTTCTCCTTTGTGGACTTTAATGAAACCGGAAGTACCTTGAGGGCTCCTGAGAGGTCGGGACACCAGGCCGAGGCGCTGGGTTTCTTTAATAAGACGGAAAATGTGTTTTCAGCGGCCCGGGAGAAGTTTCTTCCTGTCAACAGACTTCCCTCCTCTCTCTCTGCGAAGTCTCGTCCCTCTTCCGGGACAGCAGGACTGACGCGCTGCTCACAGCCAATCACAGCGGCCGTTGACTTGGCTGTCATGGTGCGTTAAAGGTCACTGAGCTGCAACGATTAAATTGACAGGAAATGTAAAGTTTTTGTTGTTGTTGATGATGATGATGATGATGATGGTGGTCCAGAAACTGTTGTGCATTTATTCTTTATAGAACCTATGTGCCCTCATATCTAAAGAAAAAAATAAGATGTACCTTGACTTGGAAGAATGTTTTAATTGGTCCCCTGAATGAAGAGAAAAACATTCATGTGTACGTGAATATAATTTATATAATGACCCAATAAAATATCTACACGTATATTTACAGGTAAGAAGCAGTGCTTTCAACAAATAGCCTACATTCACTCAACTCAATACTCTCTAAAGGAAAATGTAATTAAAATCGCAACAGCTTCCACTGTTAAATATTTTAATTTAAATATTTATCCCTTACTTACGTCACGAATTATTGTTCAGTTTCTGTTCGTTTCTTTTGTATGCTGTATTCGTTAGGCCTTTTCGATGGGTACTTGAATGCACCATCCGAGGAGCTCATACGGGAACTTTACACACCCAGGGTTGCCAGGTTGGTGGAGAAACCCCCCGTTTGTGAAGCCTGGGGTTCTGGTTTAGTGACGCTGCTGTATGAATGTTTACTCGAACTTCAGCGGACTGAATGATAATGTTGATGATTTCATATCATTGGTTATTCACGTGTTTAACCATGTGTAGAAAAATACAATATTAACTCATGTAACTTAGTGAATTCCACTTTTTTATATGTTTAGAAAATAGCGTTCACAAATGCTGTATTATACAATGTTAAGCTTTTATATACATACTATATTTAGATTTGTATTAATAATAAATAAATAAAAACACTACACTTAAGCCCTAAATGTGGATAAATGAACGTAGATAACAATAACACTGTTGTCTGTGTTTCTTGGTTGTTTGTATACACTATATATAGATATATACTGTACTGTATATACTGTGTATTTAATATTTTTTTAACTGCTATTTTATTGCTTTTTATTATTCTATTATTATTTTATTGCTTCCTGTATGCTGCTGTAGTGGGGAAAAAAAAAAAAAAAAAAAAAAATCCCCCCTCGGGGATTAATAAAGTAAATACCGAACCTACTTAACTAGATTTGGGTTCGTCCGTCTCCACCCTTCCGCTCTGCTGTAGGGGGATAAACACGTGGCGCACATGGCAACCCTCGCCAGGCCGCTCACGAGGCTCTTCCTTTCTCCGCCAGCACCGTCGCAGCGGGTTGAGCGCGTGGCTCGGATGGACTGGTGAGCTCGAGCAGAAACTTTCTCAAGTCAAGTCAGCTGTGAGCTTCACCCGACCGCCTCCAACATGCCGGCCTACTTCCAGCGGCCCGAAAACGCTCTGAAACGAGCGAACGGTGAGTAGAAACACGAGTTCACGTTCACCGGGCGACGGGAGACACGTTTACCTCCGGAGGAGGTGGAGGAGGAGGAGGAAGAGGAGGAGGAGGCCTCGTTTAGCTCGCCGGGCTAGCCGCTAGCAGGAGCCAGAATGGCGGGGAAAGACGCGTCGTCCTCGTTGAGTGACGTGTTGCCTTGAAGTCGGTTGTAACGCCATGTTTGTCCCCGACCGGTGAACGAGACACTTTAGAGACGTAGGTGACGGTTAAATGGCCGTTGGGGACACGTTGACGCGCGTGGCGTCCTCGTCGGGGTACGAACCGCGGCCCGCTAGCTGCTGTTCACCGGCTAACGTCCCCGGAGCACCGGTGTTGGCCGGGAAGGTCCAACGAAACCGGGCGCGTGTTGTCGGACATCTCTGTGATTACCGTTGATTTCTTTTTAATAATTATTATTATTGTTGTTGTTGTTGTGATGGGTTCATACAGAGTTTCTCGAGGTTGGCAAGAAGCAGCCAGCCTTGGATGTTTTGTACGATGTCATCAAGAGCAAGAAACACCGAACATGGCAGAAGATCCACGAGCCCATCATGCTCAAGTACCTGGAGCTCTGCGTGGACCTGCGCAAGAGCCACCTGGCCAAGGAGGGTCTGTACCAATACAAGAACATCTGCCAGCAGGTGAGTCCGGAGACATCTGGGACGTTTGCGCACATCCGGGTCTTGTTTACCCCGCAGGGTCCACGTGTAAATCTGTCTTTTGCTTTCAGGTGAATATCAAATCCCTGGAGGATGTGGTCAGGGCTTACCTGAAGCTGGCGGAGGAAAAGACCGAGACCGCCAAGGGGGAGTCCCAGCAGATGGTCCTGGACATCGAGGACCTGGACAACATCCAGACCCCAGAGAGGTGAGGCCGCTCTCGTCTGTCCTACAGAAATGAAGCGACGTGACTTCATCCGTGTTGTTATTCACCACGCTGGATGTTTTTGATGATTGTTGCGGTTCGCGGTTCATTTAATGTGAATCTTGTTGTGATGTCAGCGTGCTCCTGAGTGCTGTGAGTGGAGAGGACACTCAGGATCGTACCGACCGCCTGCTGCTCACTCCCTGGGTGAAGTTCCTGTGGGAGTCCTACCGCCAGTGCCTGGACCTGCTGAGGAACAACTCCAAGGTGGAGCGCCTGTACCATGACATCGCCCAGCAAGGTCGGGACTCGCATCAAAGACCTGATCAAATACTTTTTGTTATCTGTTATAAAAGACATGTACTTCTCCTGGCTGCATGAAAGTTAACACGAACAAACGGTTTGATATTTTATTTGTGGATATCTGTTATACATATATTACTTAATGATAATTACCATACAGCATATTCCATTGGACACATTTTTCTTTTCTGGAAATTGGGTTTAAATGAGATTGAGTCTTTGTGCACCAGAGGCCTCGATTGTTCGGTAATTACATCAGATCCTCTTTTGGAATGGAGAGAGCATCAGTGTAACTCAGTGGAGCATTATGGGATGTTTGTCGCCCTCATGTTGCCAGCCCATGAAGCGTTTCCTTGGCGAGTCTTTCAGGTTTAGTCAGCACAAAGTGTTTAATTGGCCAAAGTGGATAACACTGTTTTACATTTCTTTTGACTGGGAAACACGTTTTGCAGTAAACAACAGGGTCTAAGTGATATCTTAAATTCTCCAAGTAATATTTGGTCTTATTTTCTGCAGCATTCAAGTTCTGTCTTCAGTACACCCGCAAAGCAGAATTTCGTAAACTGTGTGACAACCTGCGAATGCATCTGGGTCAGATCCAGCGCCACCACAACCAGAGCACCGCCATCAATCTGAACAACCCTGAGAGCCAGTCCATGCACCTGGAGACACGGCTGGTGCAGCTGGACAGCGCCATCAGCATGGAGCTGTGGCAGGTTTGTCTACCCAACTCTCTCTAAATCTCTACAACGGCCATAGCAACACACTATACTGTTTAGTATAGATATAGTCCTGTAATGTCCCAGTTTATCATCAAGGTAAAGATCATACAGTTACTGATGCCGTTTTTGTTTTTCCTCCCAGGAAGCGTTCAAGGCTGTTGAGGACATCCACGGACTGTTTGGTCTTTCCAAGAAGCCTCCGAAACCCCAGCTGATGGCAAACTACTACAACAAGGTGTCCACTGTGTTCTGGAAATCTGGAAATGCTCTCTTCCATTCCTGCACCCTCCACCGGCTCTACCACTTGTCCAGGGAGATGCGTAAGAATCTGACCCAGGACGAGATGCAGCGGTAAGATACCTCACTTCATTCTTTGTAGGAAAGTGCAGTGAGGTTTTAGCCCGGTAGTAACCAAGTAGTTACTAACTCGTCCTTTTGATCTGCAGGATGTCCACCAGAGTCCTCCTGGCCACACTGTCTATTCCCATCACCCCTGAGCGCACTGACATCGCTCGGCTGCTCGACATGGACGGCATCATTGTGGAGAAACACCGAAGGCTGGCCACCCTCCTGGGCTTGCAGTCCCCACCAACCCGCCAGAGTCTCATCAACGACATGGTACATTATGTGCACAACAAAGCAGCCGTGTTTTATGTTTCAACAGTTCTCCTGAATCCTTTTTAGTAATAAGTACCAGAAAGTGTTGTATTTATACATTTTTGCCCTTTTAAGAAAAATCCACCTCTTGATGCTGAAACATGTTTTTACAAATGTGTATTTTAATGTTTTGGGTTTCAGGTGAGATTTAACTTGCTGCAGTATGTCGTACCTGATGTGAAAGAACTTTACAACTGGCTTGAGGTGGACTTTCATCCTCTGAAGCTGAGCGCGAGAGTGGCCAAGGTAAACAAACCATCCAGCACCACCTGGCAAAAAAAAGTTTGATCTTACGGAACAAGTGTCATCCGATCGTTGTTTTTTTTCTTTCAATTGCAGTTAACAGTATATTTATATAATGAAGTACATTAGTTAATTCTCATCCTGACTTATGATGACACACTTGCTCTCCTCCCAGGTGTTGAACTGGGTGAGAGATCAGGCGGAGAAGGAGGCTGATCTTCAGCAGTATGTCCCACACCTGCAGAGCAACACCATCCTCAGGCTCCTGCAACAGGTAATTCTGGTCGTCTTGTTTATCTTTTCCAAAATCACTTGTACCCTGTGTTGGTTGTAATTGCTCTCATTACTCTGCGTCCTCTATATTAGGTTGCACAGATCTATCAAAGCATCGAGTTCAGCCGTCTGGCCTCCCTGGTTCCATTTGTGGACGCCTTCCAGCTGGAGCGCTCCATTGTGGATGCTGCGCGGCACTGTGATCTACAGGTACGATCAAAATCAGTCCAGGGTTTTGAGTTTAGAAACTCAAAACGCTATCGATTGTCCAACAAAACTGTTATTCCAGTAACGCTGATGGAAATGTTGCCTATCCAACGTTTGACTTTGTCTTGTAGGTCCGAATAGACCACAGCTCGAGAACTCTGAGCTTTGGCTCTGACCTCAACTACTCGACCAAAGAGGACTCTCCTGTTGGACCTTTCCTGCAGAACATGCCATCAGCGCAGATAAGAAACCAGCTGACTGCCATGTCTGCTTCTTTGGCTAAAGCCATCCAGGTCATCAAGCCTCCCTCCATCCTGGTGGGTAGAGACACAGAGCCACCTGATCAATAATATACACGAGTGTGTCTTCATGTGGTATTCAAATTTGATTGACGGTTAGTCTCTTTTGGTACAGTACCCTTCTTTATTCTTCACCTCTGATGTTTTTGTCCTCTCGCAGACCGAGCGTGAGGAGCAGAACCAGCTGGCCATCGCCGCCTATCTGAAGAACGCCCGCAAGGATCACCAGCGCATCCTGGCTCGCAGACAGACCATTGAAGAGCGTAAGGAGCGCCTGGAGAGCCTGAACATTCAGCGCGAGAAGGAGGAGCTCGAGCAGCGGGAAGCAGAAATGCAGAAGGTCCGCAAGGCGGAGGAGGAGCGTCTGCGGCAGGAGGCCAAAGAGAGGGAAAAGGAGCGCATCATGCAGGAGCACGAGCAGATCAAGAAGAAGACGGTCCGCGAGCGTTTGGAGCAGATCAAGAAGACTGAACTTGGAGCCAAGGCCTTCAAGGATATTGACATCGAGGTAAAATGTAGCAACAAATCAACTTGATTGGGTTCAACTCGATATTGAGCACAGTTTGTAAGGTGAGAATAACAAATGTGTTTGGTTCAGGACTTGGAGGAACTGGATCCAGACTTCATCATGGCTAAACAGGTGGAGCAGCTGGAGAAAGAGAAGAGGGAGCTTCAGGAGCGTCTGAAGAACCAAGAGAAGAAGGTGATGGATCTACAGATCGGCTAAATTGGCAATAAATAGATGTGGACTGGTCACTCATTTTTAATTCTCTCCAGATTGACTACTTTGAGAGGGCAAAACGCCTCGAGGAGATTCCTCTCATCAAACAAGCTTATGAGGAGCAGCGCATCAAGGACATGGAACTATGGGAGCTCCAGGAAGAGGACAGGGTATGTGGAAAGACAGATCAAGGACATCATACACAGAGCTGAGTTTCTAGAAAGTAAGAATGTGCTCTTTTGTTCTTGTAGATCAGTAACATGAAAGTTGAACGGGAGAAGGCTCTGGAGCACAAGCAGCGCATGTCCAGGATGGTGGAGGACAAAGACAACTTCCTGTCCAAAATAACCGCCGCCCGTAGCTTCATTTATGAGGTGAGACCTTTTCAGTCCGTCCATCATCTTCAGCTGCCTGCTGGTGTGACTGCAGCAGTGGGTTCAATTTCACTTTTCTTTCTTCAAGGAAAAACTGAAAACATTCCAGGACCGCTTGGTAGAGGAGAGGAAGACGCGTCTGGAAGAGAGGAAGAAGCAGCGCAAAGAGGACAGGCATAACAATTTCTACCGCCAGAAGGAGGAGGATGCACAGCGTATCCACGAGGAGCAGCTCAAGAAAGGTAATTCATTTATTGACACTAAAGACCAGTAGAACATGTGATCCAACCAGTACTAACCAGGAAGTCATGACACGAGTCAGTAAAGTGGTTATTTTGAGGGACATCGGCATCTCGGTGTCAAAGGAAAGTTTAGGAACCATTTGAATTGTTGGCACTATTTTCTGATTGCCACATCTTTTCTGCTTCTGTCACAGAGCGTGAAGAGCGCGAGCGCCTGGAACAGGAGCAGCGAGAGGAGGAGGAGAGGGAGTACCAGGAGCGCCTGCGCAAGCTGGAGGAGCAGGAGAGGAAGCAGCGTGCTCGTCAGCAGGAGATCGAGGAGCGAGAACAGCGTCGTGAGGAGGAGAAGAGGGGCCCGCCGGAGGAGAAGGCCAAGGTACCGATGAGCGTTACGATGGTCAGAGACGACGTGTTGAGTCTAACAGTCAGTTTAAAAAAAAACAATTGTTGGTCGACATTTGATGGAAGAGAGCCCAAATATATTGTTACAAAAGTTCAATGATCGCAGAGTCGTGGATGTTTGTTCAAATTGTTTTGACGTTACAGTGTGTTGATGTGTTGAGACATGCGGTCCACAGTCCTCCGAGTCAGCCTGAGGTGATGTCACAATGTCTCATGATCAATATGTTTTGCTACAGCAGGACTGGGGGGAGAAAGAGGAGGGAGGAGGAGGAGGAGGGTGGAGGAAGCGCACCGAGGGAGGCGAGTCAGAGTGGCGTCGTCCCGCGCCTGACAGGTGTGTGTTGGTAACTTTGAACTTAATCCTGCTTTTTTTTCTTCCCGTCATTAAACTTTGATTGTCTTCTCCAGCAGTGCCTCTGCACCGTCCAGGGATTGGAGACAGGAGGGAAAAGAGGAGGACCAAGAGGACAGAGAGGCGTCTGTCAGGCGAGGAGAAGGTCCTCGCAGGGGCGGAGATGACCGAGGACCTCGTCGGGGCTTTGATGACGAACGAGGTCTGCGTCGTGGCGGTGATGAGGACCGTCCTCTGCGCAGAGGGCTGGATGAAGACCGTGGTCCCCGCAGAGGGTTTGACGATGACCGCGGTCCGAGGAGAGGCGGAGACGACGACCTCGGCCCGAGACGTGGCTTTGACGAAGACCGCGGTCCGAGACGCGCCTTTGATGACGACAGGGGTCCTCGCAGAGGCATGGATGACTCCAGGGCTCCGAGGCGTGGAGCTGATGATGACTGGGGCCCCAGAAGAGGAGGAGATGATGAGAGAGGTGGAAGGAGAGGCATGGACGATGGGCCCCGTCGTGGGGATGACGGCAAACCCTGGAAGCCTCTGGGCAGACCCGGTAAGTCTGAAGCCTTTCAGCTGCTCGTAAGTGACAGATGTCTGACGGAGTATCTGCAAAGTGATTTATTCAACAGACAGGCAGCAGCTCGGTGCGGAGACGTAACGTCCACCAGGATGATGACATCGTGCTTGTGTTGTAGGTGGCTGGCGTGAGCGGGAGAAGGCCCGAGAGGATAGCTGGGGACCTCCTCGTGGTGGCGACCGAGATGAAGAAGACGAGGAGGGCGAAGGAGAGGAACGATCAGGCGAACGCTTCGGAGACCGTCGTCCACAGAGGTGGGTCTAACAGACCAACAAACAGCAGGAGGCCTGATTTAATACTTCTAACAATGCAGCCGTTATAGAGTTGCTACAGTTGCATTAAATGATGTCCGTGTCTACACAGAGAGGAGAATAACTGGAGGAGAGGCGGCACAGAGGAAGGAAGCGGCTGGAGGGATTCTCGCAAAGAAGAAGCTGACCGTGTTGAACGGCGTGATAGAGACCGCCGAGATGATCGTGAACAGAGACCCCCACCCAGAGAGAATGAAGAAGGTAAGCAGAGCACGGTTCAGATACATCAGTCTGCCTTAATAAAGATGTGACAAAGCTGTTAAAGTACTTCATTCTTAAAGCCACAATATTTGAACTACATTCAAGCTTCAGATTTGTCTGATTTACTGTCAGATCAGTAACAGTATGATTAAAACATCCAAACAGCCTCTGGATTTGTATGTGGAGGAGATGTTTTCAACCAGCAGAGGTCACTGTTCACCTGTTTAACCACTGACACCAAAAGGTGTCTTAAAGAGATAGCTACCAGTTCAGACAAATGTACAAATGCAGGAAGTATAGTTCAATCTGAAAAATCCACCCACTCTTGGTTGGACTCGTCGTAATGAGCTTCTTGGTTTCCCAGGCGGTGGCGGCGGCGGCGGCGGCTCCTGGCGTCGTGGAGGTGAAGAGAAGCGGGAGGAGCAGGACAGGGAGCGTCCCGGAGAGAGGGAGAAGGAGCGGGAAGCTGACGGAGAGAAGGCCTGGCGCTCCGATAAAGAAAACCCTCGTCGCACCAAGAACGAGACGGATGATGATGGCTGGACCACTGTTCGCCGCTGAGCAGCTTCTCCCGCCCGCTTTACGAAAACAATAATATTCAATAACCCATCAGCCAGCTGACCACAGCGTTAAATTAAAGGCTGCAAGCTTCTGATACTCATGTGTTATTCCTTTGTATTTGAATATTTGTAGAATAGTTTCCTCCAGATTTCTTTTATTTGATCTTTATTTAGACTCCTTTTTAAACCAGAAGTCCCTCACATCCTAAAAACACCATTAACCCATCAACTGATCTGGACATGACTACCCCCAGTGGTTAGGAGTGTTTGTACCCGACACCATGAAGTGACTCAAATGAAAACCATTGTACCAACGGGCAATGCAAACTCTGTGTATCACCAACTGCCTCTTTTAAGCAATTACACTTTGCATACCAGTTATATTACGGCACGGATCTACAGCTCCTGTAACAGCAGTGACTCTGAATCTGTCGTTCTACTCTTCATCTAATCTGAGAAGCTTCTTAACCTGTTCAACAAATATCTGAATTTACATTTTGACGTGCATGCTCCGAGTGTTCAAATGGTCTCGCCTGATAATCCAGTGTGTGCTTCTATCTTGCTGCAATCCAACTAGGTTGCATGTGTACAGATAAAGCCTTTATTAATAAAGATGTGTTCTCACCGGTTACAAGATCACCTTGTCTCAAATGGGAAATCATTAAAAGTTTTAAAGGCCACATTAAGATGGAAGAATGTCTTATTCTACTAACATCTACCTGGAAACATCATCTATAAGAGCATTTTAGAGGAATTTGGAGAAAAGCCGGTGTATTGATACATCCTATTCTTAAACTCGTGCCCTGTTAAATTAAAAAAGTTCAATGACTTGGTCAGAAATTCGTACAACATCTGTGACCCCTTCCGCTTTAAAATTTCAGAATAAATCTACCGATAGTTTTTATCTCTAAAGTTAAACTTCTAGACACAATATGTCTTCTACATCACTGAAAGACCACTCGATGTCTGAGCAACTCAGGTTTCCACATCACACCCGTGTAATGTTGCCCACGGAAACGGGATCTGCTTCCAAACTAGTTGAGATGAATCTGAAATCGTCTCTAATGTCAAACATTAGTCTGCACAGTGAAGCTAAAACACCCCATACAGGAGTCTTCATCCAAAACACATTTTAATGAGACAGCTCTCTAAATCAGCTGGCCTAACTTACAGGACATCAGTGAACGTAACATCTGTGGTTGAGTGCAGAGACCTCTGGACCCTGGTTATCTTTTTGCAGCCACTAGAGGTCGCTAAAGTACCGCGGAGAGGTCAGACACGCGCCCCATGGGAAAGTGTGATGGTTCATGTCCACGATCAGCAGTTAACTGGATGAATAAAAGTCAGGAACATATAAACATGCAGCCAGTGATCAGATTGGATGGAAATACAGAGACAGAGACAGAAACACGCTGCTGGAGTTTGTAAAATAAAAATAAACTGCAACCATGTTCAACTTTTTTTTTTATCCCATTACACATGGATTTTGAAATTGGTTGTCCCTCATGGGCCCGCTTTGTAGCAACGATGTACTATAATGATAATAAAAATAATAATAATAATAATAATAATAATATTGGGCCTCACAGTTGAAACATAGACTGATACTTATTAGGTCACATTTCAAAATAAAAGGCTCAGCGAGTGTGTGTGTCCGCGCGCGCGGGTCTGTGCACATATACCGGAGCTCTGACAGCTTTGAGAGGCCTTCTTAGTGTTTTTCTAGTATTTTTAATTTTTTTTTTTTTCACACAGAGACCTCCCTTCATAATAATAATAACAATTGTAATCATTATTCTGAGCATTTAGGACCAGGCTAGATGAATTTAATTATAAATTTCCCTAAAACACGAGATTATAATCTCTTTATATAAACAATTCCATCAAACGACCAAAATTAAAATTAAAAATAATTACAAAAATAAATGTATAGTCATTTATTACAATCATTTTCCAACAAAGGCTGCATCAATTAATTTCTCAGCAGCCTTCATGACGACGATTAAAAAAAACCCTGCGCGCGCTGTGAGTGTGTTTTCTGTCTCGGTGCAGGCCCCCGGTGCGCGGCCACGCACGGCTGCAGCCCTCGGTCTCCGCTCCACGGCGCAGAGGGCTGCCAGCCGCTCCTCACACAGGTAGGACAACACACCTGAGCATCTCTCACTACCTCTGACACTCTGTGATTGAATGTTGAAGACTCTCGGCCCGCCGCAGCCCGCACACTTCAACAAATAAAAAATAAATTAAAAAAAAAAATGCTCTAAATGTGAAAGCCTGTTTGTGTCTCCGCTCCTCCAGCACAAATAAAAACGGACTGTCTTCAATTTGGAACTTATCCTAATAGGATCTCGAGAAAATTGAGAACAAGCAGGAACAGAAACAGGGACTATTTTTCAACGAATATCCAGCTAGAAAACCAAAACAGAAATAAATGAAGTCCGACTGATAGCGCAATTAAACTGCCGCTCAATAATATCCGCGCGCACAGCCTGCAAAATAGACTTTAATAGAGCTGAGTTGATGTTTGCACAACATTGTTGTGCATAATTAAAATAATCACTTGCTAGTAGTAACACTCCACACACCCCCACTCTAAAAAAAAAAAAAAAAAAAAAGAAATCCGTTTGAACCTGTCGTAGGCCTTAAATGCAAATAAGCAGGCTACCTTGAGCTTTTCTACTGGTCCAGATGAACGTGTTAAATATCCTGGAGATATGTGTGCGCGAGTTTTGTGGATGTGAGTGTGTGTGCGCGCCCGTGCGTGCGTGCGTGCGTGCGGGGGGCTCCTCTCTGGACGAATCCGTTCTGTGTTGCGCGTTCGAGTCCGCCTCTCCGCGCCCCTGCTTCCCATTGACGCACTTTTTAAGCGTCTTCCCCTTCTCCACCTTAAGGCGAGCAGCAGCGGCAGCGACCAATCACCATGCCATTACAGCCTTCAGAGGAAGCTGTTTATGGGGCTGCAGCGCTAATTAGGCTCATGAACTAACAAATCTGCCCGCACGAACCCGGCGAGGAAAACGATCACATCCATGGATTAGTCTGGGAGTAGCCGAACACTTTTTATTTTGGCTTTCTCGACGCTGCCGCCTTTTCCCAACTTATTTACTGCACAGAAACTTTCCCCCTTTCTTGGGTGTGGAGTATTTTTTAAGCAAGAGCGCCTACGACAACTTTAACTTAAACTGGGGAATCTGGACTATCAGACCATGTTTCAACCTACACCCAAGAGGTGTTTTACTATAGAGTCTTTAGTGGCGAAGGATAATCCTATACCGGCGTCCCGCTCCGAGGAGCCCATCAGGCCAGCGGCTCTCAGCTATGCAAACTCCGGCCAGATGAACCCATTTCTGAACGGCTTTCACTCTGGCGGCAGGGGCGTCTACTCAAACCCGGACTTGGTGTTTGCCGAGGCGGTCTCTCATCCGCAAAACTCCGCCGTCCCGGTGCATTCGGTGGCACCGCCGCACGCTTTGGCCGCTCACCCGCTTTCATCCTCACACAGTCCGCACCCGCTTTTTGCCAGCCAGCAAAGGGACCCTTCAACTTTCTACCCCTGGTTATTACACAGATATAGGTACTTGGGTCACAGATTTCAAGGTAAGTTATCCAAATGTTTCGTTTGGCTCAGTTTTAGGCACGAAAGCGCCGAGCGGCTGTGGTGTGGCTCCCCCTTTTTTTTTTTTTTTTTTTTTTTTTTTTTTTTTTTTTGTCTCCATCAGTACAGAGAGCAGGATGTAGGTGGAATTAAAAATCTGTAGCAGAACAGTTTTAAAGCCCATCACCTCCAAGGGCAAAACAGACACTTATTTAAAAGATCATTTTGCTCGATAAAGACTTTGTAGTAAAAGTCTTCAATTTAGAAGAAAGAGGAATAATCCCGAGTGAAGAAATAATTGTTGTTTGGCTTCTGAAGCCGCCTGCAGCTCGGAGTATCTGTTCAGGGGTTCAAAAAAAAAAGACCAGTAGAAATTGTGACATGTTTGTACACAGTAAGTCTGCAGGTTATATATAGCATGTGATCTATACTCTGCCTAAAAACGAAACGAATGCACCTCGCTGTTCTGCGGTTTATTCCAGACTCATGTCACATTTAACTGCAAACATACATTTTGGTTTGTTTTTTTTTAACGGGAAAAATAAATATTTTCGATGGTTATTTGATAAAGCTGTTGCTAATTTTCTAAGGATGACATGAGGCAAAATTAGAGTCAATTGTATTTGTATTAAATAAATTAACTTTTGCCTGCCAGACGTGTTATTTATTACTTTATAGTTTTCGGTTGCTTACGTTTTTGTATATACACTTCTATTTATTGGCTTTTTTTTCTGACAAGTGAAAACAACATTCTCATATTTGATTGCAATTTATTCCTAATTAATTTCTAAGATGGTTTTTGCCTGATGTTTATTTAGATTTTCTTCACAAGGGCTGTTTTTGAGCTAATTTAATTAAGCCCAGGATTATAGCCACCTCTGCTTTGTTTGGTTTCCTTCTGTGCTTCATGTGGAGGAGCTGACAAATATTAGATGAAGAAACTCTACAATCAGCACTAATTTAAAACACACACGTTTCTGATAAATTATCTTTTATTGTCTAATGTCCAGCCTCTCCGCACACACTGTTCCAATATATTTCCAGCCCTGTCCTCAGGAGACTATTGTTCCATAGCTGTGCTCAGGCCTGTTGTTTTGTTATGGAAATGTTAATATCTGATTTAAAAAATAATAATAATAATTTTGTTTTAAAGTCACTAAATACCCTCGTTTTCTGCTCGTTTCCAGGTAATGAAACGAGTCCAGAGAGCTTCCTTTTGCACAACGCGCTTGCCAGAAAGCCCAAAAGAATCCGGACAGCTTTTTCACCTTCGCAACTCCTGCGGCTCGAACACGCGTTTGAGAAAAACCATTACGTGGTGGGAGCAGAAAGAAAACAGCTCGCCCATAGCCTTAGCCTCACAGAAACTCAGGTAAGAAACACGGTATTTTACTCAGCTTCAAACTTTACGTCTTGTCTGTCGATGTCACCTGGACGCGGCAACAACGCGCTTATTGTGGTTTTTATTTGAATGCTGCCCCTCGGTGTATTGTGGCATGTTTTGGCCATTAGCACATCCATGTTTGCACCTTATGGTCGTTTAAATTGTCATTTTAAAGAATACCTTTGTGACGTCATGGCGGATGTAGTGGACCATATGTGATATTTGTGTTTTCTCTAACGCGGCGCGGCGCGTCATGGAGCATTTTAAAATCAGGCCGCTGGAAAACGACTGCATGTTGGTGCATGTTGCTAAAGCAGAGCGGTGTCATTTGTAAAACAATAATTTTAAATACTCAGCCGCCAAATTGTTTCTACAAACGGGGGTCCATAAATGCATGTTGTCAATCGAAGACGGGGGCTTTCTGCTGGATCAGATCCACCGGCATTGTATAGGCCTAACCTCATTTTAGGAGGGGTTGAATTACTTTGTTTTGGGGGGGAGATTGTTGCCTTTCAAAATGGAGGGCAAATTAACCAGTTAACCATTTTATGGGATAGACGATACAAAGAGCGAGGCGGGTTCACTGAATTCCCCCTGCCATATTTAAGATGCTGTTTGAGCCCATCAGTCGCTGTCTTTTGTCCGCTGTGTCTCCTTTGGACGGCGGGGCCTTTGGAGGAGCTGAAGGGAGAAATGAACCATCACCTATTTCAATTAGCCCACTGAAGGCTTATTAAATGCACCTCAGTTGGCGTTTAAGAGCCAAAAGGGCTGCGGAGTGACAAAGCAGGAACATAGAATTTATCGATTAAGAGGTTGTTAATTGCCCACGGCACCCATTATTGACCAATCGATTTAGAGGAGTGGGTGAAAATATAAATACTCCTGAGAGATAGAAGTGTCTCTATTTTTTTTTTTACATTTACTTGCTGACAGAAATCCTCATATTGTGGAAAAAAATGTTCTGACCTACTTTAGATGAGGCGTTAAAGTTTCTGCAGACATCAGATGTTTGTGAGCTTCATTGAAAAAATATTATAGTTTAGTTATTGCAGCTTCTTGTATTTATGTTATTGGCATTTTTATTTTTAGGGTTGAATGTGTGATGTACTGGATGATTATTGGTAGCTTTGTGTTATTAAAAACCCAGGTGACTGAACTTTTAAAGGCTGAAGTCGCTCTTTTTGCTTTAAATTATTATTATTAATTGTAATAATTATTCTAACGTCAAGATTTGGTTGTTTTAAGGCCAGTAATTAATGCTGCCCTGAAATTATAAATGATCTTGAGGTTTATTCTGCTGGTTATTTTCTGGAGCGCAGGTCACACTTTACCTTTTTATATCCTGCTTGTGTTTCGCCCTGCTATCCCTTTATTATGCGTGGTTTTACGCACGGACCAATCGCGGTTTATCTCGTGATACTGATACCTTTTCTTTTCTTTTCTTTTCTTTTCTGTCTTTTCCCCCCTCCCCTCCCTCCTCCTCTGCAGGTAAAAGTGTGGTTTCAGAACCGGAGGACGAAGTTCAAGCGACAGAAGTTGGAGGAGGAGGGCTCGGAGTCTCAGCAGAAGAAAAAAGGATCGCATCACATAAACCGGTGGAGAATGGCGACTAAACAGTCGAGCCCAGAGGAAATTGATGTCACTTCGGACGATTAAAAAAAAAAAAAAAAAAAAAAAAAAAAAAAAAATGACACTATAAGCGTCTGAATGAAGGAGGACGTGGATAAAGGAAGCCGTGTAGAGACAGTGAGACGGTACAAAGCCAATGTCACATTTCAGATCTCCGGAGATCGGCAGCTGAGGGTGAGAGAAACCCGACTGGCACTGCTGTCACCATGTGGGTCAGTCAATACAAATGACCCGGGAAAATGTGACTGACAGTGTCTCAGTCCACCTACCTGAACCTTTCCACGCACCAACCACCACCACTACACCCCCCCCCCCCCTCCCATCTGCCACCACCTAATTATATTTTTCTCCAATTCATTTTGGACGTTTGCACTTCAGAAGTTTTTTATTTTATTTTATTTTTTTTTTTAAAGAAAAAAAAAAAAACGTTTCCACTCAAGATACCAAAACACCAAACTGCTTTTGTAAACTTGAACTGCATGGTAGAGTTTTTCCCTGGTAGTTGTTTTAATTTGACAAATTTTCTCAAACCAACGGGGGAAAAAAAGAATCGATTTTGTTTTTAACTCTATTTTCAAACTGAGAGATGTCGTGCTTATTCCTTTTTACAAAGTGTGCAGTCTTTAATTCATGATTCTCGTGTAAAAGTGATTGTGAAAACATATGAAGTAGCGGTGCTGCGTTATAGTGTTTTTTTTTTTTTAGGAAAATTCAACAAAAAGTAAATTTCGATGAACAAAAAAAAAAAAAAAAATCTTTCTAAAAAGTGAATCAGACCACAGATACAGTACTGAAAGGGAAGGTATCAGGACATTCCTTTAACCTAAAGCTTTACCAATGTGTCGCTGTGGCCCCCACGCAGCCTCCTGTCAGGACTTGGCCCTCCAGTGAAAGTTGCTCCGAAGGACTTTAAACGCAAGAATCGACAGAGAAAAAAAAAAAAAAAAACTTCAAGCACTGAGCGTATTCCATGTACAGAAATGATAAAAGTTAATGTTTCTGTTAAACCCTCTTTTACGGAATGTAAATACTTTTTGTGTTTGTGTTAAGTTTGCTACAATTTTAACACAAAGTATACTTCCAAGAAGTATGTAATTGTCAATATTTTGTCAATAAAGTTTTATCAATATGTTGCGCGCAGTAAAAGTAAAGGCTTTTGATTAGAGCAGGCTCGAATTAAGCTTTAAGGAAGATGCTCTTTCTTCTTATTTTGCTGAATAATTTGGATATAAAGCGCAAAGTGAGGTCTGCTGATGTGGCGTCAGGACACCAGAGTTTAGGCCAATTTAAAAACAGGAAGAACGAGACAGAGAAAATGCTGCAGCATGTAATTTGTCATCCTCAGCTCTGCGTTTGTTTCTCGGGTTGACATGCACTGCACTGGCTTTATTTTCCAGGGGCTGCGAGCGTCTGCTCCGCTCCGGCTACAAAGAGTCTCTACAAGCTTTTGTGAAAGTGCAAATCAGTTTGGGCAATTATCATGCGAGTAATATGAGGGGGGAAAGGGGATGCATTGCCCAGTGGTCCACTTTAATCTCTTAATCCACGGATCCAAAGGGGCTTGGTTGGACATAATTTAGTACAATCTGACTACCCCTCACGACGCGATAAGGGAAGGTTGCAATGTGCCGCAAAATGGGATCTTTGTTTAAAATCTTGTCTTATAGGCTCCATCGTGCTGCAAGCTGCTGCTTCTGGACTGAACGGGGACATTACAGGACTTCTGTAGGAGCCTGTGGGCTCATCTGAAATTTACAGCAGCAAATTATTCACACACAAACAAACCAACAACAACATAATGAGGGCAGCAGCTCAGGTTTTAAAAATCGGACTAAATTAAACTGGATTATATTTTTTTGTTTTCTTGTGAATGCGCAACAAACTCTAACTCCAGCGTTTGTGGTGCGACGTGCACGCGTTTGTTTAATTGTTTCATAAAGTAAAAAGAGGTGTTTTTGTGGTTTGGGTAGGGGGGCATGTCATATAGGGAATTCTTAATCGGTCCATAGATTATAACAGCAATAAAAATCTATAGAGAATACCATTAGCTTTGAAAAAAAAAAAAAAAACCCTAAAAGCTTTATTACAAACCCAGCTTTGAAATAGGGGGGATTAGAGGACTGAAAGGGTCCCACAATAGTTAGAAGAAAAGGTTTCATGCTAATGAGGTTAATGCCCTTTGTATCTCCGGACTCCACAACTTCATTACTCCTATCTCGGGCAACACCGAGCGGCTCAGAGCTTCACAATCCACTCGAGCTTTTCCCTACCCTGCCTATAAAGAAGGATTTGATAGCGGTCCTGTTCAAACTAGATAATTATATCTTTTCAAGTTGGAATTAAGATAAAGAAAGTGCAGTGGAGGCGGTGAGCCTTGATCCGCCGCAAACAAATTTGGCGCACCCCCCCCCCCCCCCCCCCCCCTTGCTACCCCCTTATACCCTCCACCACCCCCTCATGTATGCGCCTGCATGGACACACAGGAGACAGGACAGGCTTCTCATTAGAGCCTGGCACAATTTGATTAATTTAAACACGCTTGATTTAATATCTCTCTTTTAAAAAAATTAGCGGCAGCTCTGTTTGTGGAAAGAAATCGATTTTTTATTTTTTTTATTTTTGGGCGGAAATTAGAATTTTATACTTTTATGCAGCAATATTTAAAAGCCCAATTTACCAAACCAAAAGCTCGGTCTTTATATTCTTAAATCGCTCAAATGAATTATAAGTGTCGCTTTATTTTGGCATCTAAAATTTAAAAATAATAATAAAAGCAACACGCAGCAGGGAAATACATTTGCGCCTTTCTGTAAAGCAGTCTTGGTAAATAATGCACTGTGCCTGAATGTTGCGCAGCTCGCCTGATATTTAGATGCATTTCTTTTTATACATCTTAAAAATTCAACGCGCTCCTCATGTCAGATCCCGGGGCTTATTAGAACACGGTCAAGCGCAATATGAGACTAAGGTCACATGAATATAATTGGTTTGGACAGCATTCAAACAGTGTGTGTCCGTTATGATGTGAAGTGGGCCCTCACGTATCAGCTCCTTCTTCCACACGCTCGTGCTGTGCGTCAAGGGCCAGCTGTGGGGACCTTTGGTGACCCGCTTATCTAAACTCCAGCGGCCCAACTGCCCATAAATCATCCCAGCTCCTGAGCAGTTTGATTATTCCTTAAATATTTCACGGCCGGGCCACGTTTGGACATTTTGGACCTACGAGTCCTCCTTGCATTAAACATTTAGGTTGAAATGATTATCCGTCATTGAAAAGAGTAGTCGGTCCTATCAAGTGACCCCACTGACCCAAAACCTCTAATCTGCAATTAGTAGGTATAATTACGCCCGCTGACACCACTAATGTGAATAGTGGCTGAGGGAGGGAGTACAGGCGGAAGGCGGGCTTCGTATTAGTGCGCAGTCAATAATTGATCGAGCTGAAATCTCTTAAATTGGGAGAAGGGGCTTTTGAAAGGATGGCTTTGGATAGTTTGTCAACATGTCGACAGTCTGTGGAGGGAGTTATTTCACTGCGGAGCACTTCGTCGGGGTAGAAAGAAATGGCTGAGGTGGCACCTGCAGACCGACCCCGTCACACAGCGACGTCACCACTAACTTGATCTGTCCTGTTTCACAAATTACCTCTGAAATTGATCCTTGAAACGAGAGAATGAACCCTACACAATTCCCTTGGCCTTGACATAAGGTGCAGCGATAAATATACAAGACTAATGAGCAATTACCATACAATCACTCTTCAAATAGCTTACATAATAATAAATTAAACATCTCAGCCTCGGATTCAGTTTCTGTCTTTATTATTAATAACGAAGGAGGGGCGTTTGCGGCCATGATGTGCTCTCATGATTATGTTTTCTAAACGCAGCAATTCCCAAATATGCCATCGGGTTCAGTCAGCACTTATTGACTCGGACTGAGTCCGCTGCCTCTACTGCGCAGCCGCGAGAATAATCTAAATACCATGTTCTTCATCCTGTTATGGACTCGGAGTTGTTTCCAATTTAGATTTTGAAGGATATGATGCGTTTAAGGGTGCGATTACACACGCAGTGGTCCTGAAGGCAGCACGTTGGCCTGCTGCGTTCACTGACACAAAGCGCTTAAGCCTGAATGAAATCAGATTCTAGTCAACATATTGTCTAAAATAAGCTAAAATATTTTTTTATGTAACAGAGAAAAATAGAAGCAGTAATGTGTAAAGTGTCCTGTTTTAAAAAATTCCCATCAGACTTGAAGCATTCAGAGCAGGGTTACAGCTTGTAGACACACACACACTTAAAGCCTGGCACCAACATGTGATTGTTAATAGTTGAATGCAGCCAAGAGCCACATTACAAGCTGCTCTGACAGACCCCTGCAGGGCTCTGGTTCACTGACATCACATGACCGAGACGTGTCACAGACCTACTAGAGACAAATGGCCATTTCACTATGAAATATTCATTGATTCAGAAACACTAAACTTTTTCCACCTGCAGAGACAGCTTTTTCTCCTTCTGTCAGCCTTCTGGGTTTTTTTTTTGGCCTTCATCCCATAAGACACCTCCAGCATCTGCCTGAACTCGGCCTGTAACCTCGCTGCACAGACGCAGCTCAGTTTGGGAAGCCTCAGAAAGTTTAAGGCCTTTATTAGCTGTTTTTTCCTCTTCTTATTTTCATTGGCTGCAACAGTAAACATCCATTTTCAACTCAGTAATATTCTCCTGACCGGCAGCAATCCCACAGATTCCTTATTTTTCTTTAATACAGGGGCAATTTGGGCTGTAATTTGACGCAGTATCATTTGCATATAAGTGTTTCCCACATCCGCCAGCTCTGAGGAGAGCCTTCGCCGACCCCCTGTCCTCTGAAGTTCCAACCTCCAAACATTTTATAGGTTGTATCTGCAACCAGCATTCCCCTCAGCTCACTAATGTGTAGCATATGGCGGACTGTACACCTGATAAAATACCTCAGGGGCCCTGCAGTTTGGAAAATCCTCAATTCGCTCTCTAAATAAAACAAACAATGGCCTCACTAAATATATCACATGTGCCTGCTGAACTATTCTGTGTCTCTTGACCTGCGAGCCCCCTCCCACATCACCAGCACCGGTTTGCAGGACGCTGCCAGGACACAACTTTTGAATATAAAGACGGATTTTGTAATCTCTCTGCTGCCGGCTAAAGAGGTTGTAGGACTATGACCCGCTGACACACTGCTCTTCTGTCAAAGCTACTAATTCTTTTGTCCGTGTTTTGTATATGATCACATCCAGTGACATGAGCTCACGACTAAAACTGGAGTCCCGCTCCACCTTTGCTCTGATGCTACATCCCTGTGAAAGTTGCTGAAAATGTGGCTGCAATTAGAGCTGAAATGTAATATTGCTGCTGCTGCTGCTGCTGCTGCTCACTGCCGCTGCTGCTGCTGCTGCGTGGGTTGTTGAGCAGACAGGTGAAACTGTGGGCACCTGTTCTTCTCCTCCCGTCTGAGCTCCGCTGTGTCTCCCCCTCTTGGTAGCTGGGAGGGAGCAAAAATCTGGCCCCCAAAAAACATGAACTATCAAGTTTCCTTTGCTGTCTGACAGCAGTTGAGTTTTTAGTGTCTGGAAAGAGAAGCAGCATAAAACACTAGAGGCGGATTTTTTTGTTTTGTTTTTGTGAGCTTTTGGATAGAGGACGGGCCATCACTTTTCCCTCACTGGTTTTCAACATAAACTCAGCCTGTGACATATTTCAAATGTTACTTTAGATTTTTCATTAAGAGCTTTAAAACAGACGGGTGTCGGACAAGTGAAACATTGAAGTAAAATAAACCCCACATCAGTACCTCTACTATAACCTCACATATTGTTCATATTTTGGTCTTAGAGTGCATGTGATCAATTCTTCACCTGCAGAAAATGTCTTGTTTTTAAATGTTCTTATATTACTATTACAAATTACCATCACATTTTGTTGCAGTTTGTGCCCATATCAGCACTGATCATTTAAACCAGCACTGTAAACTTTTGTAATGGACTGCCTGCATAATCTATATGCACATTTTTTTTAAATGATTTTTATAGGGACAGTATGTAACAATGCATTTACAGCCTGAACTAGTTTAAAACTCACTGAGAACATTCATTAAGTTAAAGCAGAACATGACAAACACTGCAGAAACACAAATAATGATTAGATATAATTACCATAAAACTATTTTGCAGGGTTAATTTTCATACGAATAATTGTGATCAATGATTTAATTGTCTATTTCAGTTCCTTTTATGCCACTATTATAGTGTAGGCCTTTAAATACACCCTATTAGGAAAGAGACCCATTTATTGGTGTGAACATTTGGAACATATAAATAAAAAGTGCCTTTCAGGCTTTGTAAACCGATATTGCAAAGGAGGGCAAATATGACAAAAATAACTACTTAAAAAAACAAAGCTTATTGCTGAAACATACTGACAATGATAGTTGAAACAATGTACCATGGTGGCACTAATTCTCCAATTATGTGCCATTAAACCAGGGCAGAAGGAGTTGGCTATACAAGATGACATCATTAAAAAAGTCAAACCTACGAACGGTAGAAAACGACGTGAAAATAGTGACGGAAACATTTCTGTTAGTTTCCGCCAGATGATTTAATACTTTTGTAAGGATTTAACTAAATGATAGTGGTCAGCTCAAACGATCGCAACGAGATGATTATGTAATAATTGTGACAGACCTACTAGGTGGTGCTGTTTCACCATTTCCTTCAACAAGAAAATTGAATCGTTTGTGAACCAAAACATTTACAAAGAACGATTAAGGCTGGTAATTGTATAAATATATTTCTCGATTTTTTTTTTTAATCTATCAGAAAAATATAAAAATGGAAGTGTCTAATTGCATACATGTGTGACCCTTCGTACTTAGCTATTTAAAAAAAAAAGCAACTTTAAAACATTGACAAGATGTTTAAATAATTTTTATTCTTTAGTTTCAAATATGGAGTTTTTCCCTCCACAAATTCCTACGTATAAACCTGAGACTGACAGCTAACACTGACCAGACCACTTTCTCCTCTGAGAAGCCTAATTTCCAACAGGCAGCTTTCATAACACACAAGAAGGGATCTTTTTTGACACTTATGGTAATTCATGAAGTTTCAGCTGCTTCGTGTGGCGTCTTCACGAATGCTGATCCAACTCTTATGCCAGCTCTCATTAGCTTTTCATACAACACTGGAGTTATTTGTGGCATCGATGCGAAACTGAGCCAATTCTCTGGTCAGTGCTGTCATAATAACCCCCCACCCCCACCCCCCACCACCACCACATATACACACACACACAACATACACACACACACGCACACACACACACACACACACGCACACACACACACACACACACGCACACACACACGCACACACGCACGCACACACAACAGACGCTTGAAGTTGGTTTTAACATGACTAACATTCACAAACAATATTTTCCGTGGGGGTTGTGTGTGTGAATGTGTGTGTGTGTGTGTGAGAGTGTGTGTGTATGCATTTGCGGGTATCTGCATTGTCTGTGATTAGTGGAAAAATGCACTTCGACAAAACAGTCTGCGGGTTTGTTTCGAGAAATTGGACATCCTCGGTTGCGGCTACAAATGCGCTGATTGTATTTTCAGCACAAACACCTAAGAGGTGGTTTTGTGTCGTTCAGCCGAGATGAAGCACGAGTTGGACACATAACATGAAATAAACGTAGAGAATATGAGGTTGGAAAAAGTAGGAGGAGGTTTGTGTTTGTTGGTACTTTCCACAGGCGGCAGATGTTCCCCGACTCCCCGTCGGAAAACAATGCAGCCATGTGTTCGAAATGTGTTGCGGGGGGAAATACAGTGTGCTGAAGTGTGTGACATCTAAACGCTGACACGTTGAAGCAACACGCAGAGAAGAGAAGGCCTTTAGTTATTTGTCCTGAGCCTAAACATGGGTTTTCAGTGTGACTGCGTGGACAGTTGTGTGTAAATGATTGGCAGCTGTAATTCAGCCTGTGACACCTATTATGGGCCAATGAACAACTTAGCACCTCCACAGAGAAACCAACCCAAATTATGCTTGCTGATCATTCACTCTCATTCACTCATAGTGTTCTTCCTCCACATTACACAGCTTAGCCATTGAAGGGATGCTAACACTGTCGAAAGATCTCAAGTGGAGTTTCCGAGAGCCGCCTTCTAATTAATAACAAGCATAACTTCTCGCGGAGGGTTTATGTAAGCTTAAGGTGAAATAATTACTTCTCCAGAAGCAGCGACTGCACTCCCCGTCCGCCGGGAGACTTTGAAGTCGGACCGGCGATGGTTGGGAAGCCTCCAACATCGACGCTCGTGCAGCACTCCATTATGCATTAGCAGCAACTGAGAAGTGCTCTGTGCTTCGCCCGGCTCTAACTGCTGCTAACGCTCACCGGCTAAAGTGCCCTCCACCATATAATTGCATGCGGCGTGAACATATGAACTCTAAATGCATGTAACCCACAGAAATGAGTGGCAGCTGACTTTGAAGCCATGTGATATGTGCTGGTCTGCACTGGTGCACGTCACTCTCTGGATTCATGCGTCTGGCCTATAAAACAGCAGTCAGAGTAAACAGGTGCAACGCTGAGTGTGGAACATGTAAACAAATTAATACGTCTTTTCAAGTCCAATTACTGCAGGCGCTAAAGCCACTGCGCGTGGTCCTGCTGCAGCTTCTGTCCCCCACCCCCGGCTGTCCGATGTGTTTATAAGCGAGGTGTAATGGTAGCAGGGCGCGTAAGTGCTGCAGGTTATTTTGTATTTGGAGGTGAGGACATGGCAAATCAGACCACTTCACACATAAAAGGCAGTAGTAGGTCCATTTAATTCTCTGTGCCTCTCTTACCCTGCATCTCACTGTCCTTTTTTAGGGGGGACTCCAGAGGCTAGTTAAAAGGTGTCTGATTCTCACCGTGAATCTAATTAGATCTCTGACTGAGGTCTTAACATCTCCTTTGGAAAAAAGAAAAAGAACTGCACGGAGGAATAAGGTGCTAAAGCACATAGCCCTCGCCTCCGCTGCACCTTGGCCCGAGCTGTCCCTCCGCTCCCTCCTTTTCTGGAGAAAAACAAAGTCCTGCAGGCTAATGAAGTTTGTAATTAAGGAGATTCTGTCAGGCTGAATGAGTAATTAGGACGAGGTTTCTCTGGGGTGTTAATGGTGGTCAGGCTCAGCGGAGCACAGGCTGCATGTATGGCCAAAGAGAGCACTCTTTCATACCTCACCAGGAAACCAAAGGGAAAGAGGTGGGCTCGTTTTTCACTCGAATTAGGCCTGTTTTCTTTCAGGGAGAAGGTACATGTTGTTGGTTGCATGAGCAACATTTATGCTAAAGGTTTACAGTGTTATTTAGGATCAGAGAAACATATTGATGGGCAACTGTAGCAGATGTCCTTCTTACGTCTTGCTTCCACATGATCCCGTTTGTACATGTCTATAGGAAACATTACTGCATTAAACTCAACTGATTTGCTATAGATCTCTGACGTTGTGAAATCAGATATAATTTGAGGCAAATGGCTGCGGGACAGGACCGCGCTCTGTTCTCGGTGAAGACATCTCCGTTCTAATTATCACATTTACTTCAGATTGGTTGACTGTGCTGCTGATAAAGAAAGTTCACCTGGCCTCAATTAACTATATTTATCTCAGATTATCCCTCCATGAGATTTCTGCTCTGGCAAAAAGATTAGCGTTATTAAGAGTCGCGTGTGCAGGATGAATACATTTTTCAGACAAAGTGACATCTCTTAAGGATGAGAAATTAAATCAATGAAATAGGAATCAAACGGAAGTAGCTGCATGTTCTGGGGATTCTTCAGCCGCACATTTTGTTTTGTTTTGTTCTGCTGCTGTAATATCACTGTTTGCATTCGCTGATATGCTCTTTTCATTTGGACAACAAATTGAAAATGACATTTAATAATTGTTTAATTCTCATCTAAAGTTATCTACAATCAAATTTGTTCAACAAATCATGGCAGAAAAGTGGTGAGATTTACTTCAACTTCGAATTTGCAGCAATCTGGTACATATGCAAATTGACAGATATTATGTTCAGGCTCTAATATAGAGCTCAATACTACCACTAAAGTGAGGACACCAAATCAACAGACACGAGCAGATTAGAGCGTTTCCAAACTGATGTCTCCGACAGATACAGTAGAAAGAGTCTCTTCTGATCTCGGGTTAACCTCCACATTCTCTTAAAATCATTTACACGGTTCAGACTGCGAAGTGTCCCGCTGTGAGGCACAACACCTGGGCTGTGAACCCCTGACCTCACATCTGAGTGCTCTCGCTGAGGCCCCCGCTGCCTCCCGGTCAGCTGGAGGATCAGCGTGGACAGACAGGCCCAGAACTCTTCATTTCCTGTTTCGCCTGCAACCAACCCTTCCCGAACTTTAAAAAAAAAAAAGAAAAGAAAAGAAGGCTACCTGTGTTTCAGGTAATATAATCAACATAACCAAGCTATGACCTCTGTGAGGACAAGTTATATTTTCACTGCTGAGTAAGTAAAATGCCAGGAGGGTAGGAGAAAACAATGTTGAGTTTATAGCTTTTGATGTGATCATTCCAGATATTATTCTTATATATTCAAACATAATAAAAGAGATTTCAAAGCAATATTGCTCCAGATTTCCCCCCTTTATTGCCATCTTGTGTTTTCTTAGGCTTGCCCTCACAGACAGAAATGGATAAGACAGATCTCGGTTGCAGACTCATTACAGGTTAAGTAGAACAGGTGTTTGTCAGCTCCGGGCAGACCTACGTGGACGAGGCCTTTTCATGTCGGCTACTTCCTCACACATTAGTCTTCAGCCAAATTGCTCGGAGTGGAGGCTTTGCCCGGCCCATCCCTCATCGTCCAACGTGACCTCTCTCCCCTGCGCGCTGCAGGCAGGGCTGCAGATAAAATTTTAAAAAAAAGAAGCTGAAATACAGCTCTAGGAATCCTAAATATTAGTGGTTGTAAATCAGCCCCCAGTGGCCTATGAATAGCAATTATCTTTTTCGCACTAATAAATCCCTCTAGTCACTGATAAGATGGTTTCCTTTCTTAACCTGCAGTAAAAACAGCTAAGTATTGAGCAAGCATAAATAGGAGGGGTGAAGCAAATAAATGAGGGCTCTTTAGCTGTGGATTACACTGTCATGAGAGAGAAAAATGAAGTCTCTTGTACCAGCAGCGCGCAGTATATTATGTATGAACCGAGAGGGGAAACAGCAGATGATCACAGGACTTTAGGAATTCAGATGATATCAAGAAGGTAGCTCTTATCGGCCTTATCAATACCTGCTAAACATGATTCACTTCAGTGCACGGCGACTTTCGGCTGGTAGAGAAGTGCTGAGATTTCCTGAAAATGTCACTGGAGGAGGAAGGGGGGCGACATAGTGAATGATAGCGAGGTTATACCCATCTGATAGGCGCTTTGATTTTTATCTATAAGCGGGCAGCACGGAGGAGGTTTAGCCGTTGCAGAGCGCTCTCGACTGATTAAACTGACCACCCTTCAACCAGAACCACAAACTAACTCCTCTGCTTGTTGTTGCCACTGAGACTCAGTTCGCTGTGCCTCTGCACTCCTCTGGGATTTACACGGCTTTTCTGGCCGTCATCTTTATAGGAGGAAAACAGCAATCAGCATCTTTTTTTCCTCCCCTCTATAAGGTGACTGAACCCTTATTCCATGTAAAGACTTAAGTTAACCTCATTAAGCTCGCTCACACACAAGATACATAATTATCCCTGAGAGGATAGCCAGTGCTAATACAAATTAGAAAGATAATTAAGCTACTGAGACTGGCCATTGCATCTCCCAGAGCATTGGACCCAAAGAACCATTATGGTGAATTACAGCCTTTGTTTACAGTCACAACAAGAGCCTTTTACCGGTGGCCATGTTTGTCAAAGGCCCCACGTAACCTGGGTTCAAGTTTACCGCGCTGCGTTTAGTCACTGTGAAACTTCAGTTGGGGAACATACCTCGCCCAGGTGTTTGTGTAACAACTTCACAACAGACACAAGATAATGGGAATTCCTTTCTGTACAGAGTCAGGCACAATGGTTTCACGACGCCCCGCCTCGCTCGGAGCAAAGAAGCTTGAGTCCGTTTGAGAGCAGAGCCTTTGGGCGCTCATAAAAAGTCAATCTAAATGACAATTCACTTCTGAAGTGTGCAATGCATCTGGCCGTCTCTGTAACGGGGCAGTTTAAAGCCCCGAAAAAGTCTTACAGCAACTTCAAAGATACCTTAAATGCCTCCTCGAGCAAGAGGAAACATTTCTCTCTTTGCCTCTCCAAACGCTCAGTCAAATGGGAACAATAAATCTGGCTGATTCTTACATTCCTCTTTAGATCATATGATACCTAAACAGCAGAGTCAAAACTCAAACTGCTCCGGTCTGTGCGCCTCAAACGTACATGAGCGCGGCTCAGTCTGGTCTCCCTGCAGCATCGCGATTACATCTGGGCTGAACTTTTTTTTTGGTGCAAATATGTCGAGAGAAAAAGATAAGTACACACAGCTGGATGCATTTTAGAGTGCAATTCTCTTTTGTCATAGGAAGAGCACACAGTGCGGACGGCCCGAATGAAAATGCTGTTGTATTTGAGTGAACCAAAGCAATTGTGGGGGAAATTGTTCTACAGACTGCAGCTTTAGAAATGCAGCAATACAGCTTGTGAGGTTGAAAAAAGTTTTTGGCCACGTACAGAGGCAAGTTTTCTTCTTTTTTTTTTTCTTTTTTTTCTGTGGCGAGGGGAGTACGAAGAAGAGGAGCACGCTGCTGGTTGTGTGCCAGCTCTGCCTCCTGTGGTTTCACGCATAACAACCTTGCATGTGCACAGCTCTAAGTAAAGCATTGATTTAAGAGGGTACTTCTTCTTTCCACAGCTTTAGCAAAACAAGCTCCTATGTTTGGATAGACCCTGTAAGCAGCTCACTGACCTGAGCAATGGGTCAGATTAAGTTAGACCCCCACCACCACCACCACCTCCTCCCCTCTCCCTCCCTTCTTCCCTGTCGGCCCAACGCAGAATGAGGAAAGGGAAAGTGCTCTTCAGGGCAGGCAGACCTGCCAGCCAGGTCAAGGGAGTTTCTCAGGAAAACAGGAAACTGACAAGAGAGACAAATGATAGGTCTCACCCAACCACTGGCGTTTAACCAGTTTGCCACAAAGGTTGATCATCCATAATTGCTGCAAGAGTAATACTTAAAAAAAAAAAAAAAGTCTTTCAATGACACACGTCTTGTGAGATTTTATTTCAAAATTTCCTCGAGCAATTACCACAGCTCTGTCTTTTCTCCATAGCTAATTTTCCATGGTCTACCACTGAGCTATGGTTGCCGAACCCAAAGTGTTCAGAGTGATCCCAGTCCAGGTGAATGTGTTACCACTGCAGCCGGTCTGGGATGAACCCGGGATAATAACCTATAAAGGAGCTCTTACAGTTTATCATAACCACAGCAAACTGCCTGTCTTAATCCACAATTAAAAGAAACATTAACTCTGAGTGTGTTTTACTGGAAAACCAGAAAGCAAACATTGTGACATGGCAACAGCCTGAATTGATATTATCTATTGACCCTGCGGAGAGATTGTTCACAATAAGTTAGTTATATATTTTCTCTGGACAAGCTGGAGGGAGGACTGCGTGTGTTTGTGTGTGTGTGTGTGTGTGTGTGTGTGTGTGTGTGTGTGTGTGTGTGTGTGTGTGTGTGTGTGTGTGTGTGTGTGTTCAGAGTAGAGAAGCTGCTTTTGGCCGAAGGCAAAGATAAGCGAAGGGGAGTGGAGGTGGTGGGAGGGACACAATGGATTGAGCCAGGCAATCAGCGAGCGATCTGAGGCAGTGTTTAGTGGTGCTGTAAGATCTGCTAAACTAGCCCTAATTTCCCCTGTTGTAGGAGATGTGTGAGTTGAGGTGGAAAGGGGCAGGAGGAGGGGAGGCCTTTGGTCTGTCAGAGTGGAGTTAATCTGAACCTGGGGCAGCACGTTCACTTTTGATGGAGGCCAGAGATAGGACGTCGGAGCGGAGGAGGAGGAGGAGGAGGAGGCGGAGGAGGAGGAGGAGGAGGAGGAAGAGAAAGAGGAGGAGGGCTGGGAGGATGAAAGATCATCCACACCTGCGAGGGGCTGCCGAAAGTTACAACTCACTCAAAGAGGCCTTTCTACTGCTGCTCCATTTGTCAAGGATGATGGGGGCAATAGCAGCATGGGCTTCGCTCCATTTCTGTTTTCACTGGTGGCTCATCATTTGCACTCACCGCCAGCGGGATAAAGATTACACTGATTTGTCTTTTCACCACTAAATCTTTTTTCCAAATGCAAATAAATTGCATATTTTTGGGGTGAAAAAACACCATAAGGACACGTGTTTGTCCGCAAAGAAGCTGTGAATTAAGTCCTGTTGTAATCTTTATGTTTTTTTTATGGTGATTACACTTTAAAGACAAAGTAAATGAAACACATGGCCCAAAAAAAACTCAAGTCCAAAATTCCACATTTGATTCACTATGGTCTCTTCTTGGTTTCAAGAGGTGTCTGTGTACAAAATCCCCCATAATCCTCTTGGAGAGAAATACGAAGCACCACCCCTTGAGGTTTGCCCTCCTTGGCCCTGCGTCTTCCTCTCATGCACTGCAAGATTCATTGGTGCCATCAGGAGCTTTCGATAAAGTTATAAAGTCTGGATGATTAAAGATCATCTTTGCACCATAAAACACTGAGATCCAGAGCAGCGAGCTCCATCTCCACAAACCACGGTATCATAAACAATAATCATCAGCAATAATTTACTGCCATCAGGATTTAGGGTGGAATTTCATCAGCCTTAAAACAAGGATGGAAATCCTGTTGAAATCAATAACTGTGTCAGAGTTAGACAGATGTGTTTTTTGGGGGGCAGGTGCAGGATAATTTCTGGTACATAAAAAGGATCCTGTTTTTTTTTTATGAAAGTCAGCAACAAGCCAGTTTGTAAAATGCATTCTGTGGCGGTCACACTGAATACAGCTGGTGGAAGCAAGTGCAGGTTCCCAGTGAATATGGGAGCAGAACATTAATCCCCCTCCTCTGTCTGTTTCATCTGGCCTTTCTGCTCTCTGCCAGGGTAATGCTCTCGCCTCAGCTGGCAGCTCTGACTGCGCCGAGAGCGCTGCACATCTGGATCCGAGGCTGAGGGAGGGATGGTGCCTGTGAGAGTGCGTCATGTAAAAAGACAGAGAGCTTATGTATGTGTGTGTGTGTGTGTGTGTGTGTGTGTGTGTGTGTGTTGGGCAGGTGGGCAGGCGGGCAGCGCTGCATGTATGGGCATATTCTCTGAGCTGTGAAGAAAATGCCCTGGGTGTCCCGACATGACAGGGTGAATTCCCAGGCAGAGGTACCTGCTCATAAACAAAAACATATGGAGGGGTAAAGAATCGTAAAGATTTTATTTCCGCTGCCCCAGAGTCCCACTGAGACTAAAGTATCAACTGAAGTCAGAGAGTGAGTGCAGTCTGCGAGACGGCAAATCTGTAAATTATTATCCAGACAAGAGGAATAAGTTTCTCGACTGTAGAAAACAAGGTCAGCTCCCAGCTGGGACCAAAACTGATTGTCTTCTAAATGGGTGTATTCTAGAGGAGTCATGTTAGTGGTGCACTCATGTTAACATATTGAGATGTTTCACAAGCTAAACATGCTTGCTTTCACGTTCCTGCGAGACATATTACCTTTCTGTGACGCTGCTGCAAGTGATCCCTCTCGTCGAAACTCGTGTGGAATGTTTTTGTGGAGTGTGGTTTGGACTTCTAGTGCTTTTGAATTTAATTTGCTAATCAATTACCACATGTTCATCTGTGCTTTATAACTGTGTGGAGTTTGAAAGTGATGTGTATGTGCGGTGAGCAGAAATTCAAGTTCTCTGCTATTAAAATCTGTTCAAATATAGACAGCAGAATTGCTTGTGCCATTTCAAAACAAAGAGAAATAATGTGTTGTTCCAGATGGTGTACTAACATACAAACATTCAATAATTTGAATGCTGAATGTTGAAACATTTAGTGTGAAACGCTGGAAACTTGACACGCTCAACGGTCGCCATTTTGGCTACGAATCAAAAAGGAAGGGACCACATCCTAAAGTATTGCTGCTTTTGAGGAAACTGCAGCTGTTGCAGAACACAATGCACAAAAGTGTGTATTTTTTACGAAGTACCATCATACTGCTGTTGGATAGAAGCCATTAGTATGTTTTGTGTGTGCATTAAACAGAGGACACGAAAACACATTCATTTCTGGTTAAAATAATTGCAGCGCTGGCGGGTGTTACATTCCAACGCTGTAGCTATCTCCGCTAAATGCAGAACGGCAGTGTGCGGTTTGAGACAACACTACTCCATTGAAAGTCAAGTACAAAACAAATTAGTGTGCTAACATGTAAGAGTACTACAATATGTTAGTGTACTCAGGGAAGTATCACATTTGGAACTGCCATTGTGTTTGATGACACTCCAAAGCGTGTAACACCCCCGTCAGTCCACCAGAGGATACCGTGTCAGCGTCTATATACGCCTACAAGTGACAAAGTACATGTATCGACCAGGGTTGAAGGAGGTCATGTGACAAAGTAGAAAAAGTAGTAAAGTTGGTATAGGGAGGTTGGACAGAACAAATACAGAATTTTTAACAGCGAGACCCATGTTCACGTCCGTTAGAAAGTAAAAGCCAACGTGGATTTCTTTTAAGTACCGTAAGTAAGTTATTTACATAGTGTATCTAACTTACGTGATATTACTTACATAAAAGTACTTAAAGCACCTTATGTCGAGGCAAAGCAAAACGTGGCACTGACACGATATTTTCTTGTAGATTGACAGGCGTATTACATGCTTTAGCGTGATAGTGAGTTGGTGATGAATGGACTAAAGGAGGCCTGTATCTGCACATTGCTGACGTTTGTATTGAGGCTCTAATCAAATAGATTGCAAGAGAAAAATGTGGGGCAGAATTTCTGGCAAGGCCTAACAGGTCAGGGACGATCCACTTTATAATGGCATAGTGTTGTGAAAAACAAGTAAACCAGCAACTCGTAGATCACATTTCACACCCAGGCCCAATTAAGACTGCTTTAAATAACACGAAGAGCTGATGGATCTGCCTTAACCCTTAACACTACACCCGAGGAAGCACGAGTGCTCATTGCCTCGCATGTGGCCAGCAACAGACGTACACAAGAGAGTGAGAAATAATGGGCACATCTTCGCA
Organism: Embiotoca jacksoni; assembly: GCF_022577435.1. Taxonomy (NCBI): domain Eukaryota; kingdom Metazoa; phylum Chordata; class Actinopteri; family Embiotocidae; genus Embiotoca; species Embiotoca jacksoni. Next base: position 17,075,056 of record NW_027185252.1, on the reverse strand, counting down.
CCCTTGAGCCCTTTTACACCTGCAAGCCATGTCTTCAGTTATAAAGTGGAAGAAGTGGTGGTGTTATCAAGAAATAACATTCAAAAGATCATACTGCATCACCTGTGAGAGCCGGCTCATCCGTTCTTCTGTCAATGTTTTTGAAAGAGGCACCGTTTCATAGTGACTACGAGCAGCTAACTGGTGATGCCGGGTGTGAGAAAGTGTTGCTGGGATATTTCGCCACATGGAGGGAAGACCAATTGTGTGTACAGGACCATCTCTGCAGGGATTAGTGGTGCCATTAAGTGGCGATGAGTTGCAGCGGGGGGGCCACATCCCCTGCTCCCTCATTAAATCGCCGGCAGCTGCCCTTTATTACAGCTCTCCTCCTCCGCCACCGTACTGTACCATCAGCACCCTCGCAGCCCCCATGGTGCCAGTCCGGGACCCTTGGCCTTCATGAAATCTTTTTTAGTAGCTACAAGAAAGTTTAATTACAGGCCATTGTAAGGAATGCATTATTATTTCCCTGTAGTTTTCATGCATATTTATCTTTATGGTGATATTTTTAGACAAATATGAGCATTGAATGAACGAAACATTCAATTTACTGCATGTTTTGTTCATAGAAGAGAAGCTGGCAGCAAGGAGAGGCTGAAAACTACAACTGAATGTGAGTAAAATATTACTAATATTTTAAGCACAATATATTTATAGATATTGTCCAATGTTTACATCTTTTTCTTCCCATTTTTTTCAGTTACACTTAATGTATTTAGTGGGGGGTGTTACCTAGTGGTGGATGGTGACTAACTACACAGCAGGTGATGTTTTAACATGGAGGCCAAGATTGATTTGTTCTATTCACGCAACGACATGACAATGAGCAAAAAAAAACGCTAAGCTTTTCCAAGAACAGCCTTTTCTCTTAAAGACCCGTCGCTCTTGTGGCTCTTTAATCCATTACAAAAATTAATCCATAGACTTCTGTTTTAAGTGTGGATGAGGGAGGAAAAAAAAACACAAAAGCAGTGCACCCTTGCGTGTATGTGCGAGTGCTCCACACTACAATTTATGCAAAGATATCAAAAGGGATCCATAAATATTCCTTGGATCTAAACAGCTTTTGAACAGAGCAGACAGAGGTGTGTTCAAACACTACCCAGAATGCCGAGCCTGAGGCCGCCGCGGCTGCAGGGCAGAGATGGGCAGACAGAGGGTGGAAATAGTAGGTGGGACAGGCAATAATGACAAGCCCGACATTTCTTTCCGAAAACGCCCACTTTTGTGAAGTTTGCCATTTCCTTCAGGCATAATTCATCTCTGGAAGCATCGGGCCCCATCTTAAAGTCTGAGCTGGATTAGATTTTTACTTATTTTGGACATGAAGTAACAGATAAACATGCTATCTGTACCTGGAACATCTTTCTTTACAAAGGCACCTTAACATTTCCACTGGGATTCTCATTAAGAACTGCACTAAACAGACAAAAAGTGACTCCAAGGCAGTTCAGTTTCAGCCGCTTCAGTCTTACAATAGTGAATACAACAGCCGCAGCTGCTCCAGTCTCGGCCCCTGAGGCAACAGTGCCGGGGTGAAGTCTCAGAAATACAGTCATACACACACGGATCTGGGGAAATTAGAGTTTCACGTAAGTGTAAGCATTTACAGGTGGTAAATATCCTGTTGGAGTTTATGAATGTAGAAGCTTAAGCATTACACCCACAGGCTGCAGGGCAGATGAGCGCACGAGCGCACACGCACACACACACACACACACACACACACACACACACACACACACACACACACACACACACACACACACACACACACACACACACACACACACACTTTGTATTCAATATTAAAGTAATTCAGTTTTTTCCCCACCGTTGGATAATCTTCTAAATCTTGAAACAAACACAATTTCACTGACATGCCATATGACAATACAAACTGTAACAAGCAATGTATGGCAATCACCAACTCAACTGGTGCATAAACAACAAATCTCTAACCTATGTCAATTTCTGATATCGACACCATAGAATATGAGTCTAATTTCAAGGTAATTAAGATGATCTCTTTCCTATTTATTTTTTCAATTTATGTGCCTTTTCAGTAACATCCTTCTCCATACATCAGCCCTGGAAATAGTGAAATTTGTATCTCTGGAATTGGCTATATCACAAAACCCGATTGCATCTGCCAATCTACCTATTTTCTGGGGTTAGACTTTTGTTATGCTTTGTGTAATTACATGGCGACAACTTTCGAGACAACAGAATTACATCGACGTTGGCTGCAGTAATCGCTCGTTCCCAGCGTTAAAGTTTCCGCTGCTGCCTTAAGTTTGCGACTCCTTCATTGCAGTGGAACAGAGATCACAGAGGTGATAGATGCCACTCAGGCCCTCCAATTTGTTACTGAGGGCTTTGCCATTACCTGGAGAGCCGTTGTAGTTAAAAGAGAATAACAGCCATAATGGAGATCTCTATCCAAGGTTGCATATCTGATCGACGGGATTTAAAGATCAAACAGTCGACCAAACATTTGGCATTCCTCACAGAGCTCCTTTTGATGTTGTGCACCGCCTCTCTTCAAAGGTGTTGTCTTCATACATGCATGAAGATGCAAACATTATTACTGTTAATCCATTTAGTCATATTCTGTTTGCTTTCAGCGGCCAGACACATTCATTTTTATTTAAAAGAGACGCTCAGATCACTGACCATTTGTGGCATTGTTTAAAAAGAGAACATGTAGGAATCACACGGTGTGACTGCATACTGTAGCTAAATGCCATTTGCTTTACTGGACCTTTTATAAGCAGCAGTTCCAGATTAAAAAAAAAAAAAATACTAAAAATATTTTGTGTTAGACTACTTGCTATAATCGTAATTCAGAAATGTGTTAATAAATGGTAAAGATTTAATGAATGAATTTTTTTTGAAGGTTAACATCACAATAGCCTCTTAAAAACGTACATTAATACTTTTAAAATAACTAATTTCTCAAGGATTTTTATTGAGCACAATTGTAAATAAATGAAAAAAATTGCAGTGTTTTACATGTGAACAGAAATATGTCTTATCTTTGACTTGGCTTGCATCACCTTGATTCTGCTCCGATGGAAGCGGCTATTATCTGGCAAATGATGTCTGAAATGTAGAGAATATTAATGATGACTGTAACGCATGCCCAATCACTTCCCCAAGAAAAATTATAGAGGATTATTTCTGAAAGGCAGAAAAACATGCCGCTTATTAAATCATTTCTCTCCCCCCACTCCTCTCCTCTTCTTCATGCTTTTCATGGGTGGTCAACAGTAATCAGTTTACCGTCTGGCTCTTTCAGGGTGTTAAGACATCCACTTTTCATTTGCACAAACAGTATGATAGTTTCAAGCACCCATTTAAATTAATCCCCCTTAAAGTTTTGTGCAGTCCCTCTAGAAAAGAAAAAGCAAACCACCCACTTTTAATCTGAAACCTATGGTGTTTTTTTTTTGTTTTTTTTTTGGTAAAAAAGGATTTACTCATAATTCTCATTGCCTGCGTCCCTTCCCCCTACTTGCAGAAAAAAAACACATCTGCACCCGTTTTGCGCACACGCATGCAGACACACACACACACACACACACACACTGATGCACACACGGACACACACTGTATAATTTATAAAGCCTAAGCTCTTTCAATACTCCAAAATGCCAGATAAACTTTTCTCATTTGCTCCTAATTTGGTCACGCAAGATAATGCCAACATCTGAAGGCTTTTTAAACTGCTTTTTAAAATGCATTCCTGAAAGGAGCTGGCACTGGCACCTCTGCACCTTGTCAGCTCCAATAATTATTTCCAATCCGGAGCTAGCCCTTAATGTGCTGATTAATCCAGCCCTCTCCTTGCTGTGAGATGCATTCAGCTCCATTAATTTTTCAAAAAGGCCTCACTCTCTTTTTGCTGGGAGCCCTGCAGATGTCAGGGCTGTGGCAGAGAAAGCCATTAGAAGTTAACACCTCCCACTCCCCAGAGACTGGCATGGACTTTCCCCTCCCTCATTCTAATGCCAAGCAGACGCATTAAGGACGTCAGCTGCCAAGCCTGGCATTCCCTGAACTTGGACATCACCATCTAATCACTCCCCCCCCACCCCCTTCTAAAAAAAAAAGAGAAAGAAAAAGAAACAGCCTTTACAAGAGTGGTTTCAAGAAACCAACATAATGAGAAACAAGGCAGTGATGCTCTCACACGCAGCGTCAGCATCCGCGCTCGGCAATATTCAGGATTTGAGGAGATTCTCATGTCGTGTGTCACTGTTCTTATCCAAACTCCCAGCTCAGAGATTCCCAGCCAGGTTTCAAATCAGCCTCTGTGAAAATGTCCTTTAGAACAACTCACTCACCAGTGTGTTCGAATTCAAAGCGATTTGAAATCTGCGCTCCAACCTCCTCTCACTCCAGAGCTTTGTGCGGCTTCCCTCCTTATGCAGACTGGTTACAAGCTGTCTCAATTGAGGAAATCCCCCCCTTCAACCAGCTTTTATCTGCCGATAGGTAGGTGAATGGTGGAAATTAGGATTCCTGGAGAGACTTGGGATGGAGAGAATAGAAACAAAGACTTCCCCATGTCGGGAACCGATGTCTCTTTTTCTACTGCTTTTCCCTTTCATCCCAAGGGCTCCTGTCAGACAGAGGGAAGGAGAACGAGAGCACATATAATACCTTTTAAGAGGCTGCCAGTTCTCTCCCATGCGATAAGCTCTGCTCGAATCACAATGGAGTTTCAGGACCCTGCAGTCACCCCACTGTAGGCCTGAGAACACACTCCAGCATACACATCAACACCAATATGCAAGCCACATTGAAATATAGCACTGTAGCTCATTATACATACAATATTGGATCCATCTTACACTGACAGCTTGTTTTTATTCGGAACAATCCTCCCAAATCATCTTTAGAGTTCAACTACAGCCTCTTAAATTGTGTTAGAGCATAAAAACATTTTAACTTCAGCACTCTAACACCCAATCATCTATATGCGCTACAAAGCTTCAGCTGCCAATATGGAAGTGTATAGCTCCACTCAACAGTGGAGATACTATGTATACAGTATTTTGTATACAATCCCCACTGCAAAGTATTCAAAAATCTGTATAAACAGAGGCAGTGTCAAAATCCCAGCCCTTTTGAATGTTAATGAAACGGAGGTGTTAGGATGTCAGAAATCTGTCCAATAACGATAACAGTGCAACTCCTGTTTACACTGAGCACGCTTCAGCTCCCAAAACCCAAAGTGCAGCCTCATTTACGTGCTAATGTGGGGAGGCAGATAAAGGACGGAGGAGCGATCACATGCCCTGTCAGAGAGTCACCCTTTGAACCATCCCTCATGCCGGTGAAGAGGGGGGAAATTAAAGAGCCTCAGCAGGTTTACCACCTTTCAAACACAACTCACACTCCACTCAAGTCCTCATGTTTGTGACAGAGAGAAAAATAACCGCGCGTTACTGCTGTAACACACACACACACACACACACACACACACACACACACACACACACACACACACACACACACACGGTCTTTCAGTTTACTGTCGTGTTTCCGTACGAGTGATTTTCTTTGACAATTAATCCAAATGATTGTTTGGTTGGAGCAGAATTAGGCTGAGGTTGATGTAATGTACATGACAGAGCTAAACACAGCTATACTTTGTGTGCTGCAGTAAATATACACCAAGATATCAAATGCTTTTTCATGTCACATAAGCCGAGTGCTCCCAGGCTGTTGGACAGCTTTTTAAAGTTGCTGCTAACTAACAGTGACTGAGAAGACTGTTTACATAAGAAAAAGTTGTAAAACACAGATGAGGTACCGTTAAAGATCAGTTGAACAGTTAGTGACCTGCTGAACATTGTGGAGCATTTAGCTGCAACAGAGCTAAGAGGGGAATAATCCAATAATTATTAGATTTACATTCATCAGGTGGAAGAAACAGTGCTGGACGTGTGAATATTGTTTGCCTGCATGTTCACAAAACACTTAAAAGGTGACAGAGGGTTGGTGTCGTGTTAACTCATTGTTACTTATCAGCGCAGGTATATAGCCCCTGTGGACATTTTTTTTTAATATTTCCATGCATTTTATATCCTTATATATATTCTCGTCACAAGGCAAGTGGAGGAAAATTTGAATACTCAATAAAAAAAGTGAAAACCTTAACTTCAACGAGAGAGGATTCTATAAAAGGTTTACAAAATTGTTCACCACAAAGAACAATTATAATTAATGCAGAGGAGGAAAAACCTGCTTAGTTGTGGTGCTAGAAGTGAAGCAGCGTTTGAAATTAAAACTTTACTGCTGCACACACTAACTAGTACACTATTCTACTGTCAGTGTTTCGTTCTCTGACCTTTATGATGCCATATTGTCTGGAGGTCAGCGAGATGAAACATTAACACTATAATACAAAAACAATGTTTTGACAAGAAAGAACTCTAAATTAAATGCTTTGCCACGCAGTCTGGATTGTTCCAGTTGAGTAGACCCCGCCCACTTGGTGCCCCAAGATGGTTAAAACAAATGAACTACTAGCCAAGACTTCCTGACCCTGATCTGTTCAGGGTTGAAAGGAGGTAACGGAGGAGTGATGGGTGTTCACCAGCTGCGCTGCCTTTTGGAGGAGTGTCTTTCTCAAAGCAGGAAGTGAATTCTAACAAATCCTCATGAAGGTGTGCTGGAGTGCTGAACAAATAAGCCTGGATGTTGTCCATCAGCCTGCACCCCGGCCCTGCTGCTTCGGTCATTCTGCTAATGAGAGCAGCCGGCTGCATTAACGGTTCCCACATGCTGCTGAAATTTAAAGTAATGCACCTGTAATTTCTCCTCCGTTTGTTAATATTTTACATGCAGGTCTGAGGTCGACGTTACTGAGTCCTAAAGGTTTGGGTGGGCCTGCGGTCACGGTTTGGATTTTCTGCTCAGTATTCATTCACACCTGCTTACAGTTTTACAGAGCCTGTCTGCTCTAACTTGTAGGTGATTGTGTAATGTGTTCACATAATTCATAATAACACCCACATAAAAGCACACAGTCCAACTCGGAGGTCATTTCATGGTGTAATAATTTTCCATCTGTCTGATTTAGTTCATGTAAGAAGAATAAGGAAAATATATGACTGCCTGAAAACCTCCTTTACAGTCGAGGCATTTTGTTTTCATCCACCTATGCTTGTTCGCTGCTATACAAAACAATGTGGGTCTTTTTCTCACTCAAAAGGAAACTGCCCACACGGTAAGAAGAAGGTCCGATTTGTAAGATATGGGTTCCTTTTTCTGTGATTCCTGGAAAAGGATCAGTCTCTAAGAGGCGTAAATGTTGAATAAAATGTCTGTGTAATTATTCAGGGGAGATTTGGAACAGTGGAACATTTAGGCCTTTATCCCGTGTATTATGCAGGGAATTAACAGCTAGAGAGCTATCTGCATTTGGCAAGAGGACCTAAGTAAATACCCCAAATGGATGAACCAGACAACCTAGAATCTCACTAAATGCAATCATTAAACTTGCCTGCATTTTCATTAACTTTTTGGGAGCCGTGTTGTTCCTATGGTGAACTGTAATTGACAATGTAAAGATGGTACACATTGTTCTGATGTCACGATGCACAAGACAATAACTGTACTGTGAAAAAAAAGATAGAGGCACGGTGACTTTGCCGTTCCTCCTTCCTTTGATTTTGAGATATTTTGGCGGCAACAACAACAAAAAAAAAAATGAACCCCCCAATGGCCAGAGTTCAGAGAGGGGGCAGGCCAGATTGCGAAAGAATTACTTTGAGTGGTGGATCGGCATTGCAGGAATTTTTTAATTTCCTGTTACTCAATAATTCTGCTCTAGTTAGGTCCTTGGACAACATCCTGCGCTGTACCTTGTCTGATCAGCTGGATCCATAGGACAGACGCAGGGGAAACATGCTTTAATCTTTTATCATTGCTTCACGACATGGTGGCCCAGTGTGACTGGCACGGCAGGTATAGGGAACCGGGTGTTGGTGTGTTACTTGGGAGACGGTCAGACAATGTAGTCAGGCCCGGTGATGTCATACACCAGGGACGTACCCCCCCTCCTGCTATACAAGTGATTATTTCATCCTCCGGGCTTTTTATGAGCTCATGGTGATAAACTGGAATGATTCTGCCGTCTTTTACTGGGGAAATAAAGAAAACAGTCAGATGAGAAGCAGAACGAAGTGAGTGGTAAGTGCTTTACAGTGGGGGCGTCGACTTCCAGGCCTCCGGGGCTGTGGAGCTGCTTTTTCTGGTGAGGATCTTCCCCTCCTTAACTTCCCCCCCCCCCCCCCCCCCCCCCCCGCTGGGTGCTTGTCATGGCTGTTCAGGGTCAAATAAATCACCTGCTATTGCAGGTGCTGACCTGTTGTTTATTAGTAAATGTCTAAAGGACAAGCTTTGAGAGGGGGAGGAGTTGGAGCGAGGTAGTCAAGGGGTTAACGCACTAGTCTTAGGTCTTAAGGTTGATTTAGCAGCCCCTCTGGGAGGCTGCTGTACTACCCTGAAGAAATGAATGCCAATAAAGCCTGCAGTGACTGATGTTTGAGAGGGTCTTAATTGTCTTGTTAAAAAGAAGGACTATGGTATGAAGGAGGAAAATGTGCTCTGGGTGCTGTGAGTTTTTATAGCAAAGACAAACTACACATTTAGGCATTTTAAAGATAATAGCAGGAAAATGCTACTTACTTTTACTTTTGTGTTTTGGAAGAATAAAACTAGTGTGGTACCGTGGAAAAAAAATCTGCAAGTCTTCTAATTGAAGATATAAAAGAGAAATTTCTCTTCAAGGGTCTATGATCGCTTAAAAAAAAAAATCAAGCAGATAAATCCAAATCTTTGTGAATGTTTTTTTTAAAGGAAAAAAAAAGTGAGGAGATACCTGGTTTTCTCTCACTGACATCAATATTTTAATAAGAAACTATTCCACTTCAGTTAATAATGCTGTTTGTTTAAATGGTGGAGAATAATGAGGCGGTTATTTGATGAGTACGCTGACTGTCAAAAATGACAGACGCAGATGAGAATGCACAAAATTACTTCCATCATTGCTGAAACAATACAGGAGTATGTTGTATAACTTTTGAGAAAAGCCAGGACTGACAGCAGAACCGGATCTTCAGCTGTCTAATAAATTGCACTATTGTCTCTTCGCTCTTGACTTAGCCTCCTGAAGCATGTGAGCCTGAAAGAGACCAAAAGCACTGGAGGCCTTAGGAAAACACTCGCGCTGCCACCACCCAACAATGACTGGCATCATCCACCAAAGGTAAGTCAACCTTAAAATTTTTAAATTAAAATAATGATTGTCTAAACATTTATACACTCTATTTCTGTGTACATATGCCTTTGTCGAGACGGTGCGTTGCCATAAAGCTGGCAAAACAACATTAGCCTGCAAGAGCGGCGCAAAATATCAGTATCAAATGATGTCATCTGCCCATGTAATGTAAAGCTAAGATTGAACTCGATCAATTAGGATTTGCAGTGGAGCAGAAAATAGCTTATGACAGAGCTAAGGTGGAGGAATGTAGGAGGAAAAATAAACTTTTCCTCTGGCTCTCTACCTTTGCAGATTTACAATGCTGGCACACTGTGTGCATTCACAGATTTCCTGTGGGAAATATGAAACAAGTCTTCTTCATATTTGTTAAACTGAGATCAGTATCTTGCAAAAAATAATGTTAATGGGTTGACAGTTTCACATGTGAATCTACATTGGTGTTTTGTCTGATATGAAATAATTCACAACTGGGTCAGTTAACAAACTCACAGGGCAAGTGAGGTACAGACAAAATAAATCTGTACTTCTCATACAGTGACGCTTGATTACGTGTAGTTTCTCATCAATGTAACACACCAGAAACTCCCTAACACTGCCTGTTAGTTTGGTCTTCTTGTAGGATTTTGTATAATTTTGGTTTTCACTCATTTTACAAAGGTGATTCCTCAGTTCTGGTCACATCTGATCTGCTTGAGGTGCTTCAACTCCTTGCTTATTCAACAGCATGCTGAATAAGCAAAACAAAAAAAACTTCCTAAACACCCACTTATCTACAAACCTGTAGCCTGACCCTTCCTGACTTAAAACAATCTGTAACAAGACTTGAACTAATAACTACACATACCGCACAGTATAGTGCAACATAGGTACTATGTTACTTTTTTGGCAACATCTACACTGCTATTACACCATTGTTGATGCTTACTGCCGAGTTCTTCAGTTTACCACAAACACATCACAGCTGCTACAGCAGGAAATATAAAATGTGTTACTTTTCCTGCTACAACAGCAAATATATAAACCTCATTAAAGTTATATCAACTGGCAAAACTGTAAAAACAGAAATTAATTAATGTACAAGTTGACCTATTTAAAGAATTTGTTTGTGTGGCCCCTCATATATATTTGACTTAACTGTTGTTGTTGTTTTTTTAATCATTTACTGCACTAATTCTTACAGGCTTTGTTTGAACTCATCTGAAAGTGTGGATTGGTTAAAGGTCTCATATTTTACAAATTCATATTTTCAGTTCTTATTTGATTATAAAGTAGGTCTAAGGGCTAATTAATAATAAAAAAGTGTCAAAATGCTTAATCCACAGAGAACTGCACACAGCTCGTGTTCGTGTCATTTGGACTTCTGCAAGTTAGTGATGTCACAAACTCACACTCACTGTCATATGTCCGCCCTCGGCACAGCCCACTGTCCAACCTTTTCTACGTAAAATAAAAAACACCAAGAAAACATTCTGTCGTAAAGCCAGCAAACTACAAGACCGAATAAATCCTGTGGTTGGCCTGAGCATGCTCAGGAAAGAGTCAGCCAATCAAAAGAGAGGTTCCCTGATATTAATACACCTTAAAGGCACAGACATCACACAGCCTGTTCCTGGTAGAGCTACAGAGAGGGGCATAGGAGAGGAGGTGTAAACTATATTATGATGTTTTTGATGCTTTAAGCCACAAAAATACCTTCTTATGAATATCAAGACTGCAAACAAAAGATTGAAAAATGAGATCTTTAAAGTTGCAAAAACTTTTACTGGTGAGAGAGTCTGAAAAGTTTATGACTCCACTGTACAAAACAGAAACAAAATACAACAACATTATAATTTAGAGCAACACTGCATGGCCTACATAGTTTATTACTTAGGGTGAGGGATCAGGGACTGAAAATTATGACCTGTTAGCTGAGGTTGAAGCAGAGGCATAGTTGAGGCTTCATAATCTAAAGGCAAAATCTTTTACTGTCACATCAGTGAACCTGTAAAGTTGATCTGTTCACAGCCTATAATTTGTAGCAGATATTATCAGTGTGCATATCAGTGCGTCAGAGTGAGTCAAATGATGAATCAGTTAAAATGACTTATTACCTGCTCAATCTGCCTTATCACCTTGATCTGCTTTCAAGAGCTCGGTCTTTAACAGAAAACTTCCTCTTGGTAAGCAAGTCTGTACAGCGGGTCAACTCCCAGTGACAGTTCAAATCATGTTTGTTATTGAGCAAAAAGGTGGAGGGGCGAGGCTTGATGGGCAGGTGTAATAAGTCAGGGAGTTGAGATGTCACCCATGGGTGCAGCCCGGGGCAAATAATGCTGAGTGAGCGTCGAAGGATTCCTCAGCTATAATGTAACTCTTTGTTCAAGTTGTTCTGCAGAAACGGGAAATATGTTCATGCTTGACGTACTCTTGTAATACCGGGGGTAATGAGTGTCAGAAAGCAATGGCCAGTCCAAATACCTTTTGGCATCATGCGTCACTTTGTTGTCAATAGCACAATCCACACCCAGGTGGAGCTGTAATAGTTTCTCCCAAGATGTGATTTATGTCAGCTGTGAGCTTTGAAGTTCAGGAAACACAGAAATATTATGTATTAGTCGTTTCCCCATTAGTTCATCTCTATATAAAGAGATAATAAATGCATAACTGTCTGTCAAGAGAACTAAATAAACGTCCCCCCCGTGTTTTATTACATAGAACGTAACCATAACATACAGACGTAAGCGGCATCCTGCTTTTCTTTATGTCACCATAATATGTGTGAATGAACAATTAATGACTGACTCTGTTTTTGAACAATTACATAAACATGTCTAACAGCATTTTTTTCTATGTGTATTACCAAGACACAAACTCATCTTTCCATGTTTTTTTTAAATTTTTTATCTACCCTATTTAAGGGAGGCGGGGTACACTCTACAATGCTAAACGCTGTTAATCCTGGCCCGAGGCCTCAGACAACAGAAATACAAATTTGCAGCTGCCTTAATTACCGGCTTTCAAAAACAAACAATAAATCTGCCTTAGATAGAGATGCTAGTGGAAAACAAACAACCTCTGGGCTTATAGACGGTTATAACCATATTCTGATATCTTAGGGAGATTAGTATAAATGCCCCATATATTGTGGAAATTGCCAATGAAGAGATTGTGACATGTTAAAAAGGGTGTGAGGGTAGTTTTCCCAAATGTTAATTTGTTTTTGATTTTTGGAGCAGAAGTTGGCACTAACTTTTAAAGTGGTTGTTTCCAAGTACATTGAGAGAGACATCCCATTCGCTGGAACAAGGTGTGTCTGTTTCACGCATGAGTAATACCTCACAAAGATGTGCTCTGTTCTGTGCTGACCACCCGAGTATCGCAGCCCAGCTTTTGAGGTTTTGATTATATTTTATGAGTCCTAATTGGGACTGACCTGGCCCACCGGTGGCTTCATTTCATCGGAGGGAAGAGGGACCCGGTCCTCCCTGCTGACTGGGGCACCTCGACCGATTGGCATGGCTGTGTGCTGACCTCCACCTTCACGGGACGGTGAGGGACACGTCTCAAGTTCATCCTCCCCTTGGGTGGTATGGCTCTCAGCTTACCTCCACCTGTCCACTGGGGCCAGCTTCTCCCTTCACCCCTCGCCCTCCAGCTTCTCTGTGAGACTACTTAACATACTGGGCTCTTTTTACATCTCTTAAACAAGACTCAGGCTTTGTTTACCAACACTAGTTAGAGGAAAACACTGCTTTCAAGTCTAGTTTTTGGCGTCGTTTTGCTGTAACAGGATGTGGATGTGAATTAACCTAAACCTCACAGAGAAGTTCAAATATTAGCCCAGAATGAGGCAACACGGAATACTTTTTTTTCCACCCTGAAGTCCAGTGGCTGTTGCTCTCTTTAGGTAGTAACATAAGAATGTGAGTCTAACCCTTTATTAAACTGCAGATTCCTCATTGTTTGTATAACCTCAAAGTGACTCCAGAGTCACATTTGTTCTATAGGCCTCCGTACAGCAGAAAATGGCCGCTGCATGACCAGATCCGCTTTGATGCAATAATGAAAACAAATGAGTGTAACATGATAATATATCGAGGAGTGCCGCAGTTTCAAAGCTGACATTGTGGGGAATTGAGGTGCAACCAGGGAAACACTAAGCTATGTTTGTCATCACTCTCGACATTGTCTCTTGCACAAATTATTTCCTCCAGTTCACTTCAGAGTATTTGTCTTCTTAGGGGTTCAATTAATCAAAGGAAGCACAGCTCCATATGCCTCTGCTGGGCTACTTTGACTGACCCCTCCATCACTGCGGACCTACAGCCATACTTCATTGTTCTGCTCTTGGATGTTTTTTCACTCAAAGTAAATAGCAAAGAAAACTGCAAATCATGTTGGAAAAATACCATTTGAAAAATAAAACATTTTAGCGATCCCTGTTGTTGCTTAAATAGGGCCCCCTGGAAATGGGGACTATTTTTGGTGCTCTAAATATGGTATTAGGACTTGACCCAATTTATCATGTGTGAATTGACTTATTGGAAGCTTATCCTCTTTATTTCCATAAACATAATTTTATCTTTATGGACTCAGTATTACCTGCCATTTAGGTAAGCTCCAAGTTATTTTCTACAAGCTCACCTGTTGTTCTCATAGGGAAATCAATGCCTCTCTCTGGCAGTATAATAGCATTCCCGCTGGAGAGTAACAGCTTAATTCACTCTTATCACTTTTGGTTGTCTGGCTTCCAGTCAAGCTGGGGTCCAAGAGGTGAAATGAGTTTGGCAACCTCAACTCCAGGCGCGACAAGAGAACACACATCATGGTACAGTTAGTGGAAAAAGAGAGGGAAAATTGCCTGCATAAGCAGGAAAGATAGAGTTTCATCGTCATCCCACTAAAAACGCACACTCGTCTTTGGCAGACTTCAAACACTTAATCGGCAATCATTTTTCAATGAGCCCCAGAGGAGCACATTTTAGTGCTCCACCAAACAGTCTGCTGCTTTGTGCTCTCTAATCCCTCACGGTTATGCATCATGGGGAGCCAGTGGTCGTTCTTTAGGCGGAGGTTAACCCCCACCTCCAGACTCACAGACTCACAGACAGACAGCACTGCTCCAGTCCTCCTCCACTGCCACTGCTCGGCTTCACCCACAACATCTGTATCCATCAGGAAACACTCACTTTCTATTGGTGCAGCCCTCAAATTTTGATTGTCTTTTGATCTGGAGGCTGGACAAAATGCAAATGAAACATGATCCCATAAATGGCCTTCTCATCTGCCTCGTTAGACTCTATGTAGAGGTTTCACCAGCCCCTTGGATAGAGCCCTGCCTCTTCTGGACTCGTATCACACATGTGACTGACTCACTTCAGAGACACCCACCCTCCCCCCGCCCCCCCCTCCTCCTCCTCCTGCAAACACAGACACACCACACACAGACACACAAGCGTCCTCCTTTAACTCCTGCTTCACTCCCATCTCATCTTTTGCTTGTATTCACAATCTGAGACATAGTGCTTGGGAAAAATCATATGCAGAGAAGCCAATAATCTAAACAGCACTTAACCTGGCTGGTGGAGGAGTGTATTTGTGTGATGAGAAAATCTCCAGGCTCTGGCTCCGTCTCATTAATGAGAAAAGATGAGCGTTCCCCACTGCAATTAAGAGTCAATCTCCTGCATTAACTCGCCGCCCCACGGCCACACACACAGCACAAAGACAACAGGCCATCCCCTGTCACTCATTTTCCTGGGGTGAGCAGTGCAGAGAGCACTCCCAAGATAGATTAAATTAGATGCTCTGTCCTTCTGGGCTCACCTGCTGAAACCTAAACTTGGAGAATGTAATGCTGTGAAGAGCTGCGATGAATGCAGCTCCACCTCTGTTTGACATGTGATCTCGTCACTGTGATCATTTTAGTGTTGTGTCCCAATGAATTAGTTGCATTACAAGGTAAAAACAGAAAAAAAAGGCTATTTGATAGCAGATATTTTGAAAAGCAAAAAAAGTGTTACTCTTAATTAAAACTAATAATAACATTGTTATATTCATTGTAAGTCATGACAGTGTCACAGTGAGCCATTATTATTTCAGTGAAGCAGCTAAATGTAATTACCCATCATTAGGTTCATTATCTACACCGGTGCTTTTTTCTACTGTTGAAAACAGCTTAAAGATTTGTGAATATTATAAGTTTTATCAAGATAAAACAGTTTTAGGATTTTTATATTTTTTTGTGGACAAACAACTTGTATTAACATTTAGCATTATTCAAATGCATTGTATGTGTCCTTCAGGCCTAATGATAAACTGCATATTAAAATGGACATAGTTTCCAGTTATGAAAAGTGAAGCCAATGCGGAAGTGCCTTAAAGTGCAATACTACTGAGGGCCACTAGGGATGGGCACCAATAAACTCCTATTTAAAAAGCATCTACTTTAGCTATCTGGAAACACAGAGGTATGTTTGTGGACATGTCTGGTCTGCTTGACATGCCTCGGTTCAGTTATGCCCTCGCTCATCTCCAACTCATCCAAATATGTTCACTTTTGGCTCCGAACCAAGATGACGACGGCCAAAATACTCAAAGCTTCAGAATAGCATTTTACAGACCAGTGCAAAACCTCACAATCTTCTTCTACCCTACCTTTGCATGTGCATTACTTGGCACGTTCCTGCTAAGCATGTTTGTTGCATTCCTGCTGCCACCGACTGGCAGTATATCAGCGGCATAGCCTGTGAGCAAGATGTGAATCACACCGTCTGCAAGCTCGCATGTGTGAACACATGGCCTCCTGCACACGCATGACACAAACAAAGCAGCAACCCCGTCACCATTACATCATTACTCCATACTGCTACTAGTTGTCAAAAACCAGACATACATTTAACACTCATAAAAAGCCACAGAAAATATATTTCCACTTCTTGTCGACTCTTATTTTAAACACAAGTATTCCCTCAAATTGTTAAAAATAAAAACAAAATAGCCAGCCACAGCATATGACACTATCTTGGACGGTGTAACACTGAATGGTAAAGCAGGTTTGAACAACTCACCATTGTAATTTGAACAGCAAACATCTTTAAGTAGTCTAAGCGCAATATTCATCAAACAAGATTACTGCAGCACTCAAGGAGCGACAACAAACAGGCAGTCGTTTCAAAGAAGAACTAACTGTAAGCGTGTCGGCAGAAAATCTCAGCAGAAATAGCGAGGATAAACGTGCCACTTGAAAAACCGTTTTTCTGTTTATTATGTTATATCATCGTCTCTTTGCAGGACTCGAGAACCAAACAAGGCTCATGAATGTCTTGTGTGTGTGTGTGTGTGTGTGTGTGTGTGTGTGTGTGTGTGTGTGTGTGTGTGTGTGTGTGTGTGTGTGTGTGTTGTGTTTGGTGGTGGTCATGGGGGCTATTCAAGAGTCTCAGAGAAAATAAGAGACAAGTGGAGGGATAGGAGATTGAGTTGGGGTGGGGTGGGCTGGCATAATGAGTGACATATTGTGAAATCTTTACCTACAAAGCAGAGTCTTCTCCAATGCAAATGAGACTCACTTGATAAGGATCTGTTTGATGGGACACATGCGGAATACGAGGCAGCTAATTCCCTCATTAGTATTCAACAGAGCTGATTGGCAAAGACCAGAGAGAGCCAGCCGGAGAGCATGTCTGCAAAACCCAATATTGATTTGTTTAATGGTGTCAGGGAGTCAAAAATCACAAATCTCCTGTCAATTGTTTATGAGGCTGTTTAGCGGGCCAATAGATGCCCCTCGCTTAATTAATACCTCATTACGGAGATGTGATTATATGCTTGAACTGTTAATGGGGCCCCTGAATTTCAAAGACCACCATAAAAGGTGTTTTGACAAACAGAGCTGGGGAAAATGCGATATCTGATGAGCCTCAGTGTGTTTGTTGATTTGGGACTCTTTGTTTGTTTTCTTCCCTTTTTATGCTTCCATTATTCACAGGGCATCCGTGCCTGAAGGCTCCACATTTTCCTCTGGTTATGTCCAATTTTGTTTTTTATCATTTGACAGCATAGTGTTATTTAACTGGAGTAATAGTAGCTGGCCCATCCATCAAGAATATGTAGAGTAAATAAATATAACAAACTAGTAGCTGCAATCAAGACTCTGCCAAGAGTAAACAACATCAAAACACATGCAATCGTGTGCACCTCGTGCAGAGTACAGACATAATGTCAGCAGGAAATATATTCTTAAATTATTATTGATAAAGAGTTCAATCCCCCAAAAAATGTTCGATGTCTTGTTACAAATGGCAGAAAAGCGAGCGGACTGAAGTTCACCTAGGCGAGCACACATGGCTGATCTGAAGGGCTCTCTATTTAAAGGCCCATAAAGAGAGTGATAATGGCATAGGTTTATGAGGACTCAGCCCAGTGAGACAGGCTGTTACAGCCGCGGCTGCTGTTGTTGTTATTCCCACTGTTCCTCGATGGCCACTAAAGCGGAAAAATGGATCCCCACTTTGGGTTGAAATATGAAGCTGGGCTTATTCTCCCTCTCTTTCTCTTTTTGTGTGAAAGGCGCCCAGGCATTTGCCTGCATGGTTATGGAGTTAAATGCTCAGCTCCATGGCTGGGCTTCTGCACGGTTCCCCCCTCTATTTCATTCCCCCTGACAGGATTAGCAGGTCTCCAGTGTTAGAAATACATTAAGTGGACCTTTGCAGTCACTTATTATGCCTGATTATGCAGCTGGAATGGGGAAGGTAGGCTCTGTTTGTAGTTAAATAACTTCTCAGATGCTTTTTTTTTTTTTTTTTTTTTTTTTTTTTACAGCAGCAATCTTCAAAGCATGAACGGGTCAGTGGCTCAGGCACAAAGCTGAGATTGATTTCCACCCTCCTACTCTTTGTTCCCGTGGTTTAAAGAGGACAGGTTCTACTAAATTAGTTTGTCCGTGTTATTAATGGAACAGCCAATTAAACTCCCATACAGTGGTGTCATGGCAAAACAATGCAGCTACACAGCCAGCCCACAGCAGCGGTTTGTACAGCAGGGTTAATGAAATGGTTAACTTATGTTGATGTATCGATCAGATTAGGCTCCATCTGGGCAGCGTGCCACTCTATTAGTATGGAGTCTATTCTCGTGAAATACCACAGGATCCTAACAGTTGTCCATTTTCTAGGCCAGTCGAGGTGATATGTAATGCTGCATCGACATCACCCGAGCCTGCGAACGTGCCCAATGTTGACTGCTCTTTGTTTTGACAGCTGGGACAAAACAACCTGAGAGTTTGGAGCTAAAACAAGTGGACAATTCACAGAGTCTGAGGAAGTTTCTGTGAAATCAGCAGAGAAAGTGAGATTGACAGGGGAAAGGGGGGAGAAAGAAATTTCATCAGGACAGTTGACCAAACAGTGAGAAGGTATGTGTGGAGGTGTGTGGGGGCATAAGGGAAGTGGAGGTTGGGTGTTTTGGTGGGTAAAGAGCCTGACTGACTGACAGTTGCTGCATCAGTTCTTTGACTGACAAAAATGAGAGAATATTGTTTGTCGCTGCCCGGTATCACAACAAAGCGTGCAATTCTCCAGTCGGTCCACTAGAGGATACCGTGTCGGTGTCACATTTTGTCTCGCCTAGGTGTGAAAAGTACACACATTAATGACAAGTGTAGAAGAAGGAGGTTGTGTTGAAGTACAAAAAGTGATCAAGAAGGAGGTTGAATGGAAAAAAATACAGGATTTTCTCCCGGGAGGCCAGATTTTGAGTTCGTAAGAAAGCAAATGTCAGCGTAGATTTGTAACGCAAGTTAGTTGCTGGCATAACACACGTTAATTAACTTTTGTGACGTACATTATTACTTACGTAACATTACCTATTTTAATCTAAACCATGACCTTTTTCTGACCCTAACCGAGAAGTTTTTTGTCCCCAAACCTACAGCACCTTACTTTTCACGCCCAGCGGAGGCAAAACATGACACGGTATCCTCTAGTGGACTGACTGGTTTATTACATGCTTTGCATTATATCAGGTCGACCAGTGAAACCCAGCACTGTGTTCTTCCTACTTACTTGAGTTATTTTCTGTAATGCCAGCAACATTTGCCATTTTTGTTATTCATTCATTATCTCTGACAATGTAAATGACTCATCACATTTAAAATGGCTCCCTAAGGTGAACAGAACCCAGGCATGATGCGAATGAAATTATTGGCATTTAGGTTGCGGCCCAGTTCCCCTGGTTTGAAATTCCAGTTAGAGCACGAGGCAGAGCCGGGAGAAAATTAGTCTTCCTCACTTGATGGCTCTTATACTTGGCCGTTTCCTGACCCACTGTGAATAAAGCTCCAATTTATGGCAATTATCCATGTTAAAGACGACACCCATACAAATTAGAAATAATGCCAGAGGTGATGAGAGTGTGCAAGCTGAAGCAGCTATTATCATGTGCTTTAGCAGGAATACCTCACATGCACAGCAGATTACTGCTAACAATGGCTTTACACATGTTATCTATAAGGCGAGTTATGCTATAAGTAAATTGATAACATTTCTATTTATGCACTCTAGAGAAGCGGTGTATTTGTGGCAACAGGGAGGGTAAGAGAACAGCTGACACAAGTGATCCGTTATTTCTTGGAGGGAAGGTCACACGGGGCCTCCACACATCACACACCTCGGGCCATGACCACTCACCAACGCCCTCCCCATCCCGGGCCTGGCCCTGTCACATCTGGCCCCAAAGACCCGGGACGTTTTCTTTCCCCTGTTCAAAATGCACCAGTGGTTCCCATTTAACACCTGTTCGCCCTAATTTCCATTTTCGGGGACGCTGTGGATTTCAAATCATTTATCACTTCCCAAAGTGCTTCCACATGTGCGCTGCCTTTTCCCAATGTGCGGGGTTCCTGCCTCCGGCCAACCTTTTCCAAATGTATTAAAATTCAGTTTGGTCCAAAGAAGTTCAGACACTGATGTTTCATTGTGGTGATGTCTGGTAATTATTAGTCTAAATTACGGCTCCGGCATGTGACTTGACAGGGTGGACTCTATGTTTAAAACGAAAGATGGGGCGAGGAGGTAGGACCAAGGTGGTCTGTCACGCTTTGTGCACTTTTATAACCGTGTTCCCCAACACCGGGATGTCAGTCAGACTGAAACAGTTTCGCCACCGTGGAAACACTTGTGTGGTTAGGGACCATAGAGGGTCCACTGGGGCCCACTGTGGGGCGGCTGGGTGAAGGCTGTGTCAAAAGTACTCCACTGTGAGGCGAAGACTCCCACATTGTGCTCCGATGAGCATTAAATACAGTGCAGTCCAGTTGATATTCAAGGTCAGACCTCATATTGTGAAACCGGGATTAGATCTCAAAGTGCAAAACTATTTGAATAAAAGTGAAATCAGATTATGATCGACACATTCCTTTTTTTTTTTTTTTTAAATCGACAGTCCCCGAGCTCGACAGCACAGCAACAGTATGTAAATGGTTGTGTCAAAATGGGATGGAAGCCATACAATTGTAAAAAGTGCAATGTGATCATGTTGTGCTTATTGCTTAAAAACGTGGTATCGACCTGTAGCTGTAGCTGCACCTACCACATATAATCTGTGAAATCAGCAGCTTTGTCAACAAGCATAAAGTCTGGAAATAAATCTGCATCATTACATATGCAGCTGAGTTTGAACTCAGAAAAAAAAAATTCAAATACAAAAAGCAAAGACAAAATTGGGGGGGGGGGGGGATAATTGTGTTGTCATCATATCAAATACTAAGCAAAATTCATGGTAGGTAATGAGAACCTTATCACCACATTTTTCATGTTCAAGGGCATGTGCTACAGAATTAGGGGAAAAAAAGATATTTCCACAAACACACACAAAAAAGAAATGTATTTTAATTTAATCCAATTAAAAAAAGGAAATTGCAACATTGGTGTTTACAAAGTAAGTTTTCTGACGCGCTGAGCTCCATCTTCAAGTGGGGAATGTTTGAAACTGTACTGTAAGTGCGCTTAATTAAAGTGGGCTGTGAAAATGTGCACTAATCAGATATGGTTGGTAACAAAGTCCATGAAATTACTAATTAGAATTTCATTAAAAGGTACTGCTTTATCATCTGAGGAAATCGTAACCTTTAAAACGCTTTCAGGAAGGCAGTATGCCTCTTTAAATGGGCTAAAAGAGAGAAACGGCTGGCTTTTGATGTAATATCTCATTTAGGATTTGAGCTAAATTGGACCATTTAAACATGTCATTGTTTTGGACGTAATTTATCAGACTAATTAATGACAGTTATTGCCGGGGTTGGGCAGCTGACAGAACACCAGGCTCCTGCAGGAAGAGATCACACAGGCAGACGTTTAGCTTGGATGAAAACACACTATTAGGAAGCGTTTGCCAAGAAGGAGAGACACCCCTCTTTCGATTTCTCACTCTGTTAAGGCTACCTCAAATGATTAACAATCGCATTTCAAGTGTTGTGGCAAATACAGAACACGTACAGTTGTTATGTGCTTATATTAATCCTCGTGTGTAATTTGCTGGTGGTTTAAAGTGCTGGCAATACCAGTGCAATAAATATTCTTCAAAGATTAATGCTATAAATTCTACATTTTACATTACCTCCTGTTAAGTAGTTTAAAGTTTGCATCCTACGGGCAGTGTAGTGTGTCGTCCACATGACCTCCTGCCTGATTACTATTCCTCCCATCAATTGGTCAGGATGGGCTGTGTTAGTCGAAGGGATCATATGTCGGCACTCAGGCCTGTTTATCTGAAGAACAGGCACGGGAAGAAAAGACAATCTGTTCTACTGCTAATGACTGCTTGATTTAAGCGACACAGAGTTCACTCTTTCCTACGCAGACTCGCGAGAACAGAGAATTACAGACAAACTGTCGACATTGGGAAGATATGTGTGGAAAGCTGATTAGTTGATAGTTCGCTCTGGTAACACCCATGAGTCAGAGGTGAGCGCGGGTGAGAAGTGAAAAGTAATACTGTAGGTTTCCCTTGTGTCGTGCCCTTTGCAGAGGTGCTGGCCTGCTGCAGATGTTGAGGAGGGAAAGCCGCCGCAGCGGAGAGGTGCATTATGGGGCCGAGATTTGTCAGTTTTACTGGATGCAGTTTCGTGCTGATTTTACAGTCTGACCAAAAGAAATCAGAAGAGCATATCAGGTTCTGCTACAAGGTGGGAACTCAATCAAATGCAAGGCTCCCATTAAGTTAACTGCCAGTGTGGTGCAAAACAAGGCACGTCGGGAACGCAGCTGTCTAATTTGGCCTGCAGGCTTCATAAACCTTTGCCTTTGAAATACCAACCATGGTGGCAACAGTCTGTCCTATACTGTCTACATGTGTACACATGTAACAGAGTGCCGAGCCTTTACCATGCAACACACACTCCCACATGATGAGCAACAGGTTTGGAGATAGGAGAATAGTAATATTATAACTCATCATTAAATTTGGCTCCTAAAATAAAGGACTAGAACGCTGATTAAATTGATGCGCACAGACATTTTAATTGATTGCGCTTGATGCCTGAGGCCAGTTGAAGTTGTTAGTTTGATTTGTGGCACACCCTGGTTCCTCAAGTGGAAACTAATTTGCGCCTTTGCACGGGTGACACTTAGGCATTAGCTTGTGAGTGTGTCAGTACCTGTAATTAAAGCAGATGGTCAAATAACCCTGTCAGGACTGTTAACAAAGTAGGGGCTCTGCATGGTCTTAACTCCCCGGTCTGGACCAATTCCCTCTGCACATTGTTACAGAAAGTTTTTTTTTTTTTTCTTGCCGTTCGGTTTGGGCCTCATTAAAGCTGTGGTTACAATTAAGGCGTACAGTCAATAGACTGGGTTGATGACAACAGCGAGGACATTTAGGCGAGTGTCTGTGACACGCCAGTTATGACCTTAAATGACTTGAAATGAAGCTTGTTAATTCCAAGGTGCCTAATCTCCGCCGCACAGGTACTTACATTGAATGACCTTCAATCAGCCCTTAAAAAGAAAGGGTTATTTCCTCAATCACTTCTTTTTTTTATCGTGAAAGCAAAGAAAGAAAGAAAGAAAAAAAATAACCTAAAAAGAACAAGTACACCATGGGGGGTCACTAAATTAAAGCCGTGACAGATCTGTAACTTAGTCTGCGGTTTGGCTTGTGTTTGGAAATAACCCAGTGAGATTCCTATTAGGCCATTTTCTCTAAACTACTTCCAAATTTGTGCTCCTTCCCCCTTAAATTGTGAGATGTGTTTAAAAGCACCACACTGAGATATGTGCTAAATACCAGCTGAGCAAAAAAGAAAAATCCCCATATCTGTCATTAAAAGGATCATGGAGTATAATCATCATTTTACAATTGGAACACATGCTGTAATAGTGCATTCAGCAGTCCTGTGCAGTCACTATACTTTCTGACATGATACTACAGCACATAATGCAGCCTGTAATTATCTGTTTCCTGAAGGTGGAGGGGCTGCGTAAAACTGCCACGAGCTCCTGTGTGCCTTTCATAAAACGCCTTTTCTCCTCTCTGGCAATCACTTGCACACACGGACTCACTGGGCTTTGACAAGGAACTTAAGCAGGTTCACACCAGGAGGGGCTGTAGCACAGCAGCCATCTGCTTAGGAGAACAAAGACAAGTAAAATATAGTGCACACCTACACATGACTTGCTGTACAAACTGCACTTCATTCTTTAAACTCACTCATTCATCACAGAGAGGCTTCAGATTGGATTTACTCATAAGCTTCTCGAAAGTCATATTTTGCAACACGCATCAAGCCGGCATAATTGAGCTGAGCCCAGGTTCTATATCAGGCCTTTACATGACCCTGCATCCCCACAGACAACTGTGAACAGCCAGGAACACATGATACCCATATCTGTGAGCAGTGTGAGATTAAAGAAGCTAAATAAACATAATCAGCACAAGCGATAGTGCTGTTGTCCACTGCCTTATCTAAAAATACTCTTATGAGACGTCATCATCCTGGTACTCAGACTGGTGGAGGTACTGAAGCGCTTTCTTAATGATACAGCAAATGAATGCAGGGAGGGACTGTGTCTGTGTTTGTGTGTGTGTGTGTGTGTGTGTGTGTGTGTGTGTGTGTGTGTGTGTGTGTGTGTGTGTGTGTGTGTGTGTGTGTGTGTGTGTGTGTGTGTGTGTGTGTGTGTGGTGGAGGTAGAGCAGGAGGAGAGAAAGAGAGGGTAAAAAACATTAATTATTAGCCCCAGTGGGATCTCTTATATTCTGTCTAGCCTGGACAACACCAATTAATACAGCAATTATTATCCTGGCCCGTAGCACAGGGTTGACTAAGCTGGCTTGCCTTCTGACGATTATGGCGTGAGGGGGAGCAGCAGAAGAGAGGCATGCTGGAGCGAGATTATTCATCTCACACTAAACCCCTGCTTTTATGATGCATGGGTGATGGGGGAGATAGAGCCAAAGAGTAATTTAGTCTGCAAATTTCAACTCAGCATTACAGCAACACAATCTCCCTATAGATTAATTTCTGTTGGGTGTCATCTTTAGGGGTGTAGGGGAGCACCGATCCGATAAAGAATGAACCGCGCACACATTTTTCTCAAATTCCTCCCTCCTCTGGAGTAACAAGCAGGCCTAAAGCTGTACTTTAAGTCTGAGACCCTCTAGATCCTGTGTGACAGGTGCACAGTTCACAGTGCTACTCCTCTCCTTATACCCCCGAGGTCTTATTCCAGGCTCTGACCCAGCCCTGCACTGCATTCATTTCCTAAACATTGTCTTCTCTTCTCTTCTCCCCTCCCCTCCCCTCTGTTGGCCCGGATTCCTCACCAGTGGATGCAGATGTAAGCAATAGCTCCACCTAGTTTCTGCAGCGCCGCTCTTACCCATGCACTCCTTTTTGAGAGCAACTGAATGAGGCTCAGATGAGAGAGGATCTGCCGTTTCAAATAAAATACTGCTCCCATATTATCCCCCTGCTCCAGTCAAATTATCCACTGCGCTCCATTCTTCCTCATCATCTTTTTGGACAGGAGAGCTCTCTGTCTCTCTTGTTCTATTTTTTGCGCCTCCACCGTCCCCATCGCTGCTCTCCTGCAGTGACAGCCCTTCGCAGGAGCATCTTAAGCACAGATGCCCATTTTCCCCACAGCCACTGTAAAATCTGTGCTGACAGCCAATGAAAACAACACGGATGCTTGCATGTTATCTTGACATGGCCATGTTAAGCTTCGCTCTCATGATGCTTAATGGTCGTCATAAGCCTTTTAAGATGTGCGCGGCCTAATATGGACTTTTACAAAAACATTATGCTGTGTAATATGTTTAGGTTCAGCGAGGACATACAGTAGGCAGCCACAGCTCGCTGTCACAGAGCTCAAAAGTCAGGCACGTTATCAAGACAATAAGTACGCTGTATTCAACCAGCAAGGTGTTCACATAGATGCAAAGTCTACCCCCTGAATGTACCATTTTTTTCATTTTACAGCAGATTTTCATTCAGAAGTATTTTGTATATTTAAAATGATAGTACTGATGTGATTTTTTTTTTTATGTTCCAAAATAATGTTCCACTGTCTTGTGCTCTCTAATCTATCGTTGCTTTTCTAAGGCATAAATTGACAAAACAATTACAGTCGACAGGATCTTGTCTAACAAGCCCTCGGAGTACTAAGAATGATTAGATGGCGGGTATTACATGAAGAACCCATCTTTGGATTAGTGATGAACACAATAAATTCTGAAATAAGTGGAGGAATATGTACATCCCTTTCATGGAAGACGCTTAGGTGATTGCTGCCACGAGAGGATTTGTCAGCATAACACAGGATCTCAAACAATAATGTGTGTGTGATAGGACACCATGGAACACATTCATAGCCGAATTCACTGCCTGTTGTGTAAATGGATTTCTCCTCCATGAAACCGAGTGAAGGGGCCAGAAAGACTGCTGCTTGGTTTCATCATCGTTTAGTTGAATACATTACACCATCCTTGCCATCATCATCATCATCATCTTAAAAAATTAAGAGAAAACAGCATTTATGCCTCCTAAAAAAAGTTAAATCTTGACAAATGCCTCCAACAGATCACAGGTTTTTTTTTGCTTGTAATTGCTAGGTGCTGCGTGTTCATTCCAGCTGGACCGTCATTTATTTACAGGGGTGTTGTGTTGCGTTTCAGTACAGAAAACCGGCCAGGCCTCTAAGAGGAGGCACTGTCATTGTCACTGTGAGGTGTAGGATAACAGCTCTTGAGCAGGTTGTAATTAGAGTGGCTGAGGTGTAATGAGGGTGCAAGATTCCTGCTCCTGAAGCCGGTGCCAAACTGGACAAGGGTGCCAATGGCGCACCGTCGAATGGCATCCTGAGCCAGAGCGGGGTTGCCACCTCGCTGTCTTTACCTGCGACTTTAGAGCGGCGGAGTGGACGCCTGTTGGACGGCTGCATCACATCAGACGGGCGTTTTCACAATAGTTTCTCAGCTGAACTGGAGAGGTTCCCCACAGGTGGTAATGATAATAATAATAATGAGGAATAATAATAGAGTTATTAAAGTGAGTCTCAAGTGGGGAGCCGAGGCAGTGCTTTGGCTCCACAGCTATGCAAGACGTGAAAGAATTTGTGGTTTACTGATTGACTCGTAATAGAAAAGTGCTGTTTGAAAACACAACATTTTCTGGCCAACTCCTCTTTTCCTATGGTCACATTTTAACTTATGTTCATGAGACGTGTACAGTACACCTCCCAACACACACACACACACACACACACACACACACACACACACACACACACACACACACACACACACACACGCACGCACGCACGCACACACACAAACGCCTCTTTTTGCACTCTTGGCAAAATGAAAACTTCTGTCAGAGTCAGATTGAAATTTATATCAGTTTGTCAGGCGCAAGCCAAAAAAATGATCTTACTGCACATTATTTTGATAAGTTTGGTGCCAGAGATAGAGAAGAAATGAAGGAAAGAGGGAGGAAAGTACCCCACACTCCACACACCAGATAAGTGCAGAAGCCAAGATTCCTCTCGCTGCTCCATCAGTAAGTGCTCAACCTGACCCTAAAAAAAAAAAAAAAAAAAAAAAACTTTTGGTGGAGATGCCTCTTTGCATAATATTCCACCTCCAGCTATACTCTCGAAACTACAAACAGATTTCTCTGAGAAGAAAAAAGCATTAGTCAATCTCAATTTTTTTTTAGCAACAATCCAGCTGCACAGTGGGGTGTGTTTATCCAACACTTCAACAGCAATGAACTAATTCTCTACTGTACACACATATATCGTATGTTGGTATGAGCCTGCTTGCATCGTTCACTGTGATGTGCCAGGAGTTCGTCAAAGTACAAACTGCTGCTACCGTATACGTGATTGAACTTTTAAATTAGTTTGCGAGCACTTCTCCATCTGACACTTTGGAGACAACACAGTTGAGGAATCGTAATGAGAAAAGGAGAGAGAAGTGGTATGTCAATAATGTGTTGACATATCATTTTCTTCCCTTGTTTATTTGTTTCATTAATGAGGAAGAAGTCTTTATCTGTGGCTGAACCACCACCATGAAATTCTTTTCTTAACTATGTGTGTGGAGTCGACCACAGTGTAACACAGTTGTACCGTGTTGGAGCTGCAGCTCAGAGCAATGCGACTCATTACCGCTATCCAAGGGAACATAACCACAATAAAACCACTGCTCTCCATCAGGGCAGGCAGCAGGGGCAGTTCCTATATTCGTGTCCGGCTCCACGGGTGAAAGGAGCGGGCGAGCTGAGGTCTTACTGACTGGGTCACGTCAGGGTTGACTTTTAGTCAGATGCTGCAGAATATGAAGGGCTATCACACAAAGATGATGGCAGGCTCCTAATGTATTTATTCCTCACTTTACTGGGTGAGATCATTTTTTAAATAGGTAATTATATTTATGGATCTAGCTAGAGCAGCCGTTTACAGCATCTGTCAGGAGTAAACTGGAGCTGAGGAGTCTGGCATGTGGAGAGCCAGTCAGGGACAGGCATTTTCCTCAAGTCCTGTTGGGCTAGTGGGAGCAGACCCCCACAGGCCATAAACTCCATAATGTAGGCCATCACAGCAGCTAGCCCGTGTAAGTCTGACTTCTGAGGGGCTTCCAAAATACCATGGCAGCGCTTTCATTTCCCCAACACTCGCCAGGCAGCCGCAAGAATGTCAATACAAATGAAAGAATGTCTCAGGAAAATGTCGAGAGGATTAATCAACACCTGTACTCCTTGGATATGGATTCACAAAATGGATCAAGACTAAGAGACAGTGCAAGCTAAGCAAAGAAAGAACATGGGATTCATATTTCTATGCCTTCATGATATTGTGAGCAGAGATGGATGAAATTTGTTGCACCAAAATGTATTTTCTCTTTTTGCAGTGATATTAGAGTTCATGTGTAAAATGGAAAAGAATAGTGACACACTGAATGGGCAGTGGTGACCGGGTCTTTCAGTGATGCCAAACGCCTAAACATTAATTTATGATTACGATGTAAATTACTCTTACAGAAAGGTTATTTCTATTAAAAACATGTTACTAGGTGCCTTTTGCAAATGTCTAGTGGTGGAAAAGGTACTTTAATACCACATTAAAAAAAAATCTAACTTAAGTAAAAATAAAAGTGCAGGTGAAAGTTTTTTTTTTTTTTTTTTTTATAAAAAGTGCTCATGGCAGTGCTGTTAAATATTTAGATATATATTATAGTTGATGCTTTAACATGTCAGTTATTTCAGCGGGTCGAAGTAAAGATACCATTGAGTGGTTTAAAACGTAAAATGTGTTATATTTTATAAATTCATCACGTTTTGAATATAAAATTGTAATCTGAAAACTAACTACTAAGCATCACGGATAAATGTTAAATGTAGTGGAGTAAAACATACAAATATGTTTTCAAAAATGAAGTGGAAAAATATAAAATATCATTAAAAAGAAATGCTCAAGTCAAGTACCTAAACACTGTGTTTAAAAACAATAAGGGAGCACATGTCCCTAGTTACTTTCCTCCACTGCAATCAGTACAACATTAACACAAGTGACCTCACCGGAGCACCACTGTGGAAAACCAATTATTCATCAGACTGTACAAGAAGCAAACTGACAGAATATCACAGAGACAAACTCAGCAACGATGCCAGGGACCGTTGTTTGGCTGATGTGGGATCAATAAATTTTGATCCACACGACCTGAAACGGTTTGAGTGCACACCCTACACTGTTGCCTCAAACTTCATACTGGGATATTACCAACTATCTCTTTTACGGTGTGAGTGCATATACCTGTGAAGAGTTCAGAAGCTATAACAAACAAACACAAACGGATATACCTTGGTTAAAGTAACAGTGTTGTGTTCCACAGCTGAAAACCAGGCCCTCTGATGCCTCCTTTTGTTTTTAGCTCTTTTCCCTGCAGTCTCTGACCTGAGAACCTAAAAAATCTTTCCTCGTGGTGAAGCTCTGCCATGTCCACTGTGTCCATTATTAGTTTTTAACACTACGTAATTATTCCACTTCACCAATAAAAGGTCGTGAAAGAAAAGAAAGTTAACATTGAAACAACCTTGAGAACAGAAAACCTCCTAAATGCCGATTTTACCCATAATACACCTCGATTCTTGCGAGCATTAGGTCATCTGTCGTAAACCGATTGCTCAGAAAAACATGTCTTATAAATACACTTGTATGAAAAAAATACATCAAGTCAACTTTACACATTATTCTATTTTCTTAACCATTTATTCAGAACGATTTCTAATTTAAACCTCCCAGAAAATGAGACGTGAAAGAGAAGTATTCTATATTTATCCTTCAGTTACTATACCATTTAGTGTCATGGACAACAGATTTTTGTACTTATTACAGGACATTTCCGGTCATTACTGCGATTTGACTTTCATTTTCTCAAAATCAGCTGTATTTCTTCTCCTCTTCACGTAACCCTTCAGCAGATACCTGTTTAGTACAATCTCTTCCAAATGTCTACACCTACGCAAGTGTGCTTATTAGTGCTTACACCTATTACATTCACACTTATTATAATGAACAGATTTCACTGCATTAGTGCAGCACACGCACTTTGTGACCCAACACTGAGTAATATACAGCCATGTTGTCTGCGCTGATACGTGGAGAGCAGATGATGTTATGAGGTGATAATGACCAAGCCGGGGTAATTGCTCTGCTGGTAGGAGACCTGTAATCACTGTGCTGTGATTATGTAATGGACCTTGCTGATATGGAACAGGTGAACTGAGAGCGCGCTGATTTCTTTTGGAGCGTCCACAACAGGGACTTCATTTACATGCTCGCAAAAACCGAGATTACAACGCCATTAAGACAACAAAGATGGTACAACAGAGCCTATGTTAACACCACACTCTGCTATCAGCCTTCTTATAGACATAATAGGAGTACATGTGATCAGAGTCATGCATGTGGAGTTTGCTGCTGTTTACTATCATCATTAGAGATCATTAGAGATTCATTTACCTTCAGCACATTTCTTCACATGAAATCAATTTAAGGTATTTAATTGGTGAGGATGCTGAAGTTCATCACGGGTGGCTACTTCATTCAATCATTAAGAGAGATGAATTGAGGCTCTTTATGCCCTCACACAATATTGCCAGGCTATTGGTGATCAATATAGTAATGTGTATATGTCAACAAAACCACTGCAGTGTTTATCCAACTTAAAGGACAATGCTGCTCATTTTCTATACATACTTTCTATACTTGAAATTCTATGTCTTTCATTTTGTCACAAATCTCAAGAAAAGAGACTTGATCACACAAACATGTCTGGACCATAGAGCTCCACTGTTGTCAAGAAACACATCATTTGAAGCAGTTTCAGTTACACCATCCTGTAAACAAACAACACAATGCAAAAATGTGTATTAATCTGCAGCTACAAACAAATATTTACTCTCTGAATGATTATTGCAACAATCATGAGCTATTGTACGGTTTTTTTTAAAGTATATATTTGTGACACGTTTTTAAATTTGTATGACTTTGGCAGAAGTGCTACAGTCAGGTAAGTACATTTTAAGGTACTAAGATCTGAGCTAAAAGTATTGTTGGTTTTAATTGGATTTGTTGAAAATAGGAATAATATACAGTAATATCTGACTTTCACTTTAATATAATGCGTGAAATTTAGATACAGTTAACATATATTCAATGATTAATCCTTAGAAAAGTATTAATTATACTTTTTAATCATCAATGTTTCAATGTTTTATTACAGAAAAATACATTGAGTCAAGCTAAGACCAAAGTGAGCAGAGACCTTTGGTATTCCCACAGTTGGTTCATCCTCCTGCATCAACTTCACAATAACTCTGGCGTTATTACTCTGAGTAATAAATCAGCAAAGCAAACCAAGAGATCTCCATCTCCAGCACCTCAGTTACATCACTTGCACCCAATTGCCTTTTCACCTGCGTGTCAGATGAAGGTCACAGTGGTGAGAACGTTGAGCAGAACTCGACCTCCCTCATACTGACAGACACTGGACCTGTCTCACCCTTCGCTGATCGGACCCCCCCCCCCCCCCCCCCCCCCCCCCCACACACACACACACACACACACACACACACACACACAAAACAAAACAAAACAGGAAGATCCACAATTCCCAAGCAAGGTGCAGCACAGTGCTGTCACTGCCCACCTCTTCATTGCTTGCACCTGCTAAAACATTTGAGGTATTTGAGCAGCAGGGCAACACATTTGCTTTTCATTTAACCTGCCTTTGGAGACCTTTGAAGTACATAATAGCAGAGCAGCACAGTCCCCCTCCCACCCCCCTTAATCATTTACCTAGTAAAGGCGCATTCTCTGCAGCTAACCCATCAAGCGGAAAACGAGTTTGGCCCACTATTTCTCCCCCCTCCCCCCCACACTTCCCTCCCACCTTTCCTCCCTTGCTCTCTCTCTCGGCCTGTTTTGCTCTGTGTGTGTCACTCCCTCCCCTTCCCATTGTGAAACCTCCTTGCAGTTGCTCACTGACTCCACTGTATATGAATGAGGGAGGCATGGAGTCGATTGTTGGCCGCGTCTGGGCGTGAAAGGTTTCAAGAGACGTTGTGGCTGGCAGCCCATTGATACAACATGGCTAATTATCTTTTGCGTCCAATCGTGAGGAAATTTATTGGCATAGGGAATATAGCCTTTTGTATTTTGGGCAGGATAATGAGACTTGTGTGCTATAACAAGGAACATGAAAAAGATCTGGTTGTAAATTTTAGTTGGGAATGGAGCCAGATTTGGCCTAAATGTTTAATCATCTTCAGCGATAACAGCATATGCTTTAATTCTTGCTTTTGTGAATGTCCCTATTAGACAGATGGGACTGTGTGTGTGTGTGTGTGTGTGTGTGTGTGTGTGTGTGTGTGTGTGTGTGTGTGTGTGTGTGTGTGTGTGTGTGTGTGTGTGTGTGTGAAGTTGTGTGTCCACGGTAGAGTGTAGAAGCAATTAGAGTAATTCTCTCACAACTGTAATTTGATTATTAAGTATTAGATAAATCTATTGGCTTTTCACATGTATTCCTTATCTGAGTTCTGTGAACTTTCTGGGAGATAGAAATATTTCGTACAAATGAAACAGCTGTGTGTGTTTTATATTATCCTTTAATGAGAAGTGCTGAAGGGAGTATCTGGTTCAGATCACGTGGTCATACGGAAGCATCGGCCAAATATATATTGAATAAACATTGTGATGAAAAGCTCCAAGGTGGAGGCTGTGATGGTTTTAATGGATACATTCCTGGCAGCCTCACACTAACTGTCCTCACCTGTGAATGCTCACCTGGACCTGGGAACTTTTAACACACATTATTAGACACATTAGAGACACAGCCAAGAAGATGCATCACTGGGGAGTGGGCTTAGGAAGTGCCACGGGGCAATTTACCTCACCGGCTAAGGCTATTTGTATGTTGTGTTGTGACCGTGCACCCAGCAGACTGGGAAAGGACATTCCTGTCGGAGACAGCTGCGGTTGCAGATGCTGATTTTTATGCTATTAGCAATGTGTTGAAAATATTGCCTGACAGCCAATGTCTGTGACACAGTTATGGATAACTATTGGTGTGAACTTATTTTACAGCTTTTTAAAAAAAAATCTGAAAGTCACAAAAAATTATATGTATTAGTTTTGCAATAGTCATACTTTGACTCTATGTATTCACTTCAGATACATGACAAGCCGGTGAACAAATATCAGTCTAACATTATTATTGAGGCCGCCACCTCTCTCCGTTGGCTCATTGTTCGATGGACTACCCTTCTCTTATTTATGTCACTTGTCATTGCATAAGGTGAATCAAAGTGCGGGATGTAAAGTGCAGCTAAGAGCACTATAGTGTTGTGTGCTGTGAATAAAAGACACAAGTGGGATTAGAAAGAAACGATCATACTCTCTTTATTTTATTTTGAGTTCATTGCCTTTTGTCAATAAACTTAAAAACATCTCAATGCTGTTGATAGTTGCTGGCCTCTGAGGCTGTTTCTGTCTGAGGGTTTCTTTCTGTTAAAAGTGAGTTTTTTGGTGCTCTACAAATAAAAATGGATTTAAATAGAAAATTAATTACTCAGTGGGTGAGTCATGGCCAATCAAGGCTCTCCTTACAATGACGTACTGATAAGTTTTGTAAAAGAGCGAAAAATTTGGTGTAACTTTCCATCGAAGAAAATTTCGTCTATAACAAGTAATGTTACAAGTGTGAAAATACATAGAACTGAATCAGTTGCTGAAAGCAGTCCGACCAAGCAGGAAGCCAACAACAACCAAATGAGAAAACTCATGCCAACGAAGGGTATATTGTTCAAAATGTCCAAGTGTTATTAATAATATAATAAATAGACAAATACTCAGTATGATTTATGGTAGTTAGACTGTTTACAACTCAAGGAAGGATGTGTGACAGCAGGAAAAAAATTGTAAAATAACAGTAAAAAAAAACCCCACATTTAAGGGTTCCAAGAACCTCTTGGGCAATTTTACAGATGTAAAATGCACTTCTTGCTTCCAAAAACGTGAATAAACATGTCTTTCATAACAATGACTAAATATCAGGTTTCTCATGCTAACACACACAATAGCAAAATACTGTCATCAGTTTTAGACGGTCTTTGATGGAAAGTTTGGAAAAACCCAGTTCTCCAGAGGAACTAAGAGATACCACATAATAATCTGCCCACTATCAGGTCAGACACAATCCAAGCAGCAACATATTTGCATGCTCTCTTTTTTTTTTTACCTCAAACACCCAATATTGAAAAGTGTAACACGATAATATGAATTCTATCTCTGAGAAATTTATTTAAATGGCTTTGTACAGATCTGTTATTTCTTGTTGGATATTAAAGAAAATTGATTTTTCAGACAACATTTTTTGTTGTAGGTGACAAGGTGAACAATTGCAGTCATCAATCAAAACCCAAAACTTGAAAAATATTCCTGAAAAGCTGTTTAAAAGCCAACAAAAGTTATTTTGCAACTTAAAGAACATTTTGTGTTGTAGGTTTGCAAATAATCGCTAAAATCAAAGACTTTAATTCCATAAATGGGAAAATACATGATTCATCAGTCTAGCTCAAAACAACGAGAGCTTTTCTCTAGTGTAGAGAGGTGGAGCGTCTTTGGTGGCTTCAACGTCAACGACGACGCAGGCTGTGCTGGAATCAGTTGAAGCTCTCTTTGTTACACGGTAGAGGCCTCCTGAGCCATCAAGGCATATTTGCTCCATCACTCCATTGTTCAAGACTCAAATCCACATTTAAATCCTCTCGCCTTTGTCTCCTTCTAAGTCACATGGCTCTCTCCCACTCTGAAAACTTTGCTCGATATCCCAACCAACCGGGAATAAACTAAGAGCAACAACAATTATCAAAAATGTGAAATGTCATAACTGGTGAAGGATCAAAGCAAAATGTTCAATTATCCTAAATTTAATAGCTTTTTAGCGTTACCATTTTAACGCCCATTCTGACCAATAAACTTGTTTGGAAAAGGCTGAAAAATAAAAGTAGCGAGCGGGTAATTTGAAGCCACACATCATTAAAAACTTACAAGGCAAAACAAACATTAATGGGCTGCAGGGTTTATGTACACATCGCTGAAAATCAGCGCACTCAGCCTTTTATGGTGCTATCAATGTCAGTCACATCTCTACACTCACATTTTACTAGGGCCCTTGAGTGGTTCCCTTTAATGCTCAATTTAACACAATCACCGTATGAAAGGACCACCTTAGCCACCTGGCTCTTTCCTTCGGGAGAAAACCCGGCTGAAGATCAAACTCTTGACCCTGGTGACTAAAATTGTTATGCACCCTTCCAAATGAATCTGATATGCATGCTTACTTAACATATCTCTTTTCCTCTTACCATAGCTTGTGGTTCATTTGGGTATTTTTTGCAAGGTATGCCTAACTTGCCTGCAATGCTCGTGCTCGTTCTGGCCATTATCACTGCTGTGCAAGAATTCTAATGACTGCAGAGTTTACTGACTGGCAAATAGGTGAGAGACAGGGAGGGCAGGAAACAGTTTTGATTCACCAATGAACTAAGAATAAACACTAACTGTTTGTACTCAAACAGCATCTTAAATCTGCAACTACAGCGCCTCATTAAACTGGATAGTATGTCATAGTCTCTTTAAGACCACTTCAGTGAGGCCGAGCAGAATTACCCCCAAGAGAAAGAGTAGAGGTTTCCCTTTTGGTGTTTGTTTGTGCTCATATGCATGACTCTTTCTTTCTCGGTTATGTCAACCAGCACTAAAGGGCTTGTTAAAAAGGGCCGATCTTCATGCTATCTATAAATCCCAAATAATAGGAAAGGGTTTTAAAAAAAAAAAAAGATGAAAAAGGGACACGGGGCTTAAAATCACATAAATCACACCTGGATTCTTGGTCAAAACTGGCAGAGTGCTCCTTATATTGCACTCAAATTACTCCATTTGTTCCCTAAGCTATTTTAATCCCGACTGACCTCAAACTTCCCATGAACCAGGGCCCGAACAAAAGGCCGCCCACTGTCCTTGCAGTAAATCTGTTGTCTCCCTTCTGGGCCCTCAACAGGGGATCATAGATCAGCACTGCTCTGCAGCTTGCTTCAATTTACTCAATTAACTCTGGTAAAGCACTTGTAAGTTCTGCAGATGTTGGTTTATTATCGGGGCCTAAAATGTACAAGTGAGTTCAGGAGCCCAGGGTTGGGGCAAGGTTCACAAAAGGGGGAGGAGGGCAAACTTATGCCAACGCTGAGGATGGAACATGGAGATATTGAAATAAGTAACGGTAGATGTGCATCTGCAAAGACTGATGTCACTGTGACAACCTGCATGTTCATTATTCACATGTCAGCTCTTTAATAGAGTACAAATGAAAGAATCTGCAAAGTACCTTTAAGGGAAAACCATTCAGATCTATTCATTTACAGATCCAAAGGAGGCGATTAACAGGTTTAATTGAGCAATTAGAATGACAGAGAAGTCCACTAAAGATGAGCACACAGTGGAAATTATTTCTGTGGCTGCAGCTGTTAAGACTTCCAACCAGCCTCTCTGAATAAAGTTCTCTGAAGATCTTGGCCACATGAAATGGCTTAGTCCCTCAGTCTGAATCATTTGCAGATGACAAACCTCAAGAGGCTCGCTGTAAATCATGATCACAGTATTATTGCAATGCTTACAGTTATCTCAGAAATGACCCTGCACCTAAATAGCTTGTAAAAATAGACTGTTCTCCTTCCAGTTATTGGTGAATCTCTGCTTTGCTAAAATATAAAACAAGTGCTAAACTCTTTTGGATAAATCAAAGTAAAACTGACCCAAGGTATGTGGAGTATACAGTGAGGAGGATGCTAATAGTAACCAGGTGTGGTTACCATCACCATAAAGCATTCTGCCAACACCCTCCATGTGTGCCCATATATTTCCTCGCTTGGCAAACTACATTTCAATTAAGAGCAGCAGCACAGGATGACATTCATTGTGCTTTAAAATAAGGTTTTGACAAATTATCTGCCTCTGTCAAGCTAATATCCTAACTGCAGGTTTGGCTCTATTAAGCGAGGGCTTATCTTTGTGCTGTTGGCGAGTCGCTGGCCGAGTCAAAGTTGGGAGGCTCTGCACCAGTTTAATGGCTTGCCAGTTGATGTTAATGTGAAAGGTAGAGCTCGTACACAGGCACAGCAGCTTAAGCCACAGCACAGATTTCTATTTACACCGCTCCTCATCAAACATTGGCGGTGATTTTAATTTAAGTAGGTTTGCCTTCCCTTTCATGATGAACCATGTTATCAGCTTGATAAAGTCGATACAAGAATCTTTGGCCAATAACTGACGGTGTGAGCTTGGAATTCACTTTGTGAATAGATAAGGTCCGACTATGCCGCATCAGGGATTGTTTCCAGTTGTTGTATCCCAGTTGTTGGCATAGACCTCAGATTAATTTTGAAACTATTAGAGCAGCCTTTAACCAATCACCATTGTGTGCCAAAACTCAACAAGCTCTCACAACAGAGACCCTTCTCCAATGTGTGCATGGTGCAACATGTCGCTAAATGACCATGGCAGACTTTGTAAAATAAATTTAAGAACACAAAGAGCATTGTTCGTGCTGCAGCTTCAATTGCTCAATATTTGCTGGCGTTGCTGCAGCTGTCTGTATCACGTCGTCTCATTCTGCCACCGCCACAAGGGTTGGAATTACATTTTGAAACACATTTCAACATCATCACACTTAGCCATGCCCACCGATTGCAAATTCACTGAGCAAACTTTAACACGAACAAGGTTTCCCGATCATAAGCACAGTAAGAACTGGCAAAACAGGCAATAGGTGGGCGGAGCCAGGCTATAATTTAGTTTAAAAATCAACTGTGAACAGAGGCAGTTTTGACAGGATGCATAAATTTAACATCTAGTTTGTCCAAATTTTGTTATCATGATTTTCACTTTACATTAAATGTGATGCAATTGTCAAAATATTTAATATATTGGACTTTTTTGTGTTAGGATTACATGAACAATGAGTAGTGTTGTTGATTTTAGTGTTGATTGCTATGTCATGTCCTCTCATTTAATTTCTGCACTTTTAAAATTTTAGGATGAGATTTCTCAGACTGTGTGGTGATGTGAGTTTTATGTGGAACAGACAAGGAAACACTTCAGTTCTTCAGCACTAATCATCCAATTATCGCACATATAACAAGCCTTAAAATTCTAAGTAACATAGTAATACGTACTGAAAAAAAAAACAAAAAAAAACTTGATTTAATTATAGCTGTGAAAGATATCCGAGTGACCTTTGTGATATTTTATAGGATGTAGCTTCTGCAAAACAAGAGGTTATGCCTCCAGAGCATTAAGTGTAAAACAGATTAGCGCTTTGCAAATACAAACTATGACATGCAAGGTGTCATGAAAGAGAGGAGTCTCACTATAGACATGTCCCCCATTTAAAAGATGAAAAGTAAGACAAAGTCTTTTGGGAGGCTATAAGAAGGAATCCCGCGCTAATGATATTCCCTGTGGGAAGAATGTAATTTATTCAAGTTAATGCGTCTTATTTTCTGTTCAAGGTGTATTCCACGGAATTACCAAACAAATTTAATTGTTAATCCATCTGCTTTGAAACAACCAAGATCTTGTTCAATAAGCTCTGAGTCAGCTTGATCCAATTATGCTAGAACGGAGACATTTGTAATCATTTGCCATCACACCACCCCTGCAACCTACACAGATACATGCCCAAAACCGGCTTATGCTGTTTGGGAGAAAGCATGAAACTTGTGTTTGGTGAGCACTGGAGCAACACAAACTGTTTAAAATGAAGTAGTGACCCCAGAGAGTTTGAGGTCAAAGGTCTCGGGGTAAGAATTGTAAATGACATGTCCACCCTGCGGCTTCTCCTAATAACTTTTTGAGGAGAGGATGAGGCCCGCTCATTTCTCCGCCGTCTTCTCACTGACAGGTCTTTGGGGAGTGATATGCAAGTATGGAAGTGTAATGAACTTGTTTTCCTTCTCTAAAGCCCCGTGCTGTCTCTTAAATCACTTGTGCAGCACGAGAGCCACCACACTCTCTCCCACAGCTGCACTTGCTCTGGAGATCTGAACAAAGTGGTGTAGATTGTAAACAGATACTGACCTTCTGTCCGGTCCAGTGCTGAATTATTGGCCATGTTGAGTTTTTATTTTAATTGTGAGCTTTGCAGATTTGAAATTATCAAAGTTAAACCTTAACATAACATTAATTATGACAGTATTTGTCTGTCTTTATCAGTACTGCTCTATAAATACCAGACATAGCTCGTCATGAACTGTTTTCTAAAGTGTTGTAAAACCTAATGATGTTTGACATTTCCCATTTAACTGTCTCATCGTGTATCTGGAAGGTTTGATAAGTCTATTAAATTGGTATTGTTTGCTTTTTTCTAACGGTAGAACATGTTTTTCAGGGCAGAAAGAATACCAGCAGTCACAGGTCAACAATCTTCAGTTCAAAAACAAATGTGTTTCAACTACACGTCATCATCAGCAAAGCCCGTGGAAATGACTACTTAAAGAGAGCAAAGAGGAGCCATAACTGCACTTGAGAATTAACCGCCACTTTTAATAAAGGAGGGCTTATATGTTATTACAACAATAATCAGAACAACAATAACTGCAGCTCAACTCAATGTCAAAAACTGAAAACAAATAGCAGATAATGAACATTTCTACCTATAAAATTTAGTTAAATAAATAAAGATACCTCCAAGTGTAAAACAAATTCCATAAGAACAGAATGTAATCTGTATGAATGTGTAATACACACATAATTTGTATCAACACTGGCACAGTATTTTGGAAAATTTAAGTTTTCATAGTAATGAAATCCACCTATGGTAAAAACTCTAATAAGGACAAAAAAAAAAAAAATGTAAAAAAAAAAATTAATTAGAGCTTTATGACCCTATGAAATTGTTAGATTTTTACGAATAAGCATAGAGCAAAGAAATATACATATACTTACACAATTCAAGTCTTTACATGCAAATAGCATTTAAAAGCAAATTCTGAAGAGCTATGACTCAGTAAATACATGACAATTATTTGTAACCCGTTTCTATTTGACCGACATACTGAACACCACATTACACTAAAATGTGTTTTATAAGGCATCATTTTCTTCCATATTTGATCCTGGGATTTGATTGGTTACAACTTTAATAAATTGTTTTTATTTAAATTTTTTAATAATTGGTGATTTTATTACTTTTAGCACATCTCATGCTTTGCATGTTAAGGTGACTTTCAGGATTTTCTATTTAACAAACTAGAAAAATACCCAGTGGTATCGTCCCAGTAGCTTTGATCAGTCTGCATTTCTGAGTGGCTCATGTTGAGGTTTGTATCGTGGTAAATGATTCATGATTACCACTTCAGTTCCTCTAAACACCTCGGCCTGTGAAAGATGTGCGATTGTCGGTGTCATACGGTGGACAGGGTGCAGCAGCGGGTTAGAACCAGGTCTGCTCCTAGTTAGCTGAACTGATCGTAATCTCAAGGGTGGACTGAGCCCAGCATCTGTGGTATTCAAGAGAGGATTGATGGGCAGCATTCCTTGATTTTTTTTTTTACCCCTGCCCTTCCCTGTGCCCCTCTCATGATGTAATGACATTATCAATTAGCCCCCATTAATTTAGCAAAAACAAATAAGCACCTCAGTACACCTCCCTTCGAGCATGTGGTTCTGATTTCCTGAATGTTTGTCAGTGGCCGCTGTTTGGTTAATCCTTTGGCCAAGGTGGTTTGGCCAAGAGAGGTCATGCCTTTCTCCTTCCTTCTGCTCGTCTGAGGGATTTCTTCAAGTTTGTGGCACTTTGATATTTTTTTCTCTAGTCCTATAAGCCACAATGTTGAGCATGTGTAGTTATGCTTTTAAGTAATAAAATAGTGGGACAAATTCATCAATGAGAGCTACACAGACTACAGAAATGATCTTAACTAACAATCAAATTGGTTGAGTTAGGTTAAGCAGTTTTTAGGGCCAAAAGTTCTCAGCTTTTATGTTAAAAATTAATTATCGTACAAATCTTAATCTTAATCTTAAATCTGCATCCTTAAATCTTAAAAAAAGAACAAATATATGGTAATTCAATATTACAAGATAGTGATCCAATATCTACTAAGAAGAATGGTCTTAACTTTAACAATGATATGTTAGAAATGCTAAATCCTTAATTAGGTCTTAGTCTGTGAGTTACAGGCAATTAATTTACAGAAAGAAAAGATGTTCAGAAACGTAGGTAACAAGCAGTGTCCTTGTTTCTGTGTGATATTTGTCTGACCAATGGCTGCATCAGCTACATATGCACATTTATTACGAATGATACAACGTTTCCTAACAACTTTTGTTTTCGAGTTATTTGTTCTCAATTGGGTTTGAGTGGAATCATTATTTACTGCCGAAACAATACTTTCCCTCTGATTGTATTTAGACTCTTATTGCTGACGAGAGAAAATGTAAATCTTTGACTAAATATGCAACAACCATCGGTACATAATGCAGCTTAAGTATCAACTACTTGTTCACTGCAATCAGAGAAGTAACACAGCCAGTGTGGGAACATATTCAACACTCTGACAGAGCTGAAATGCAATACTCTGTACCTTCATGTTAAACATCTGGTAACATTGTTTATACATTACAAGTTACAGAAGCTAAATGACAAACTCGCATGTTGAGGAAAAAACACAAATAACAGATGGCAATGTTTTTCTTTTAGTCATTATTGACTACGGTCTTTGGGGTGTTGGAGGGTCAGCTCAAGTAGAGGAGCTACAGCTCGCTTACAATAAACTAACTGACAGTTAAAGTTGGTAACTTAAACATGAAAGTCCACACAGATACCTTCAATGACTTTGTGTGGCTCAAATCATTTTTTAGACAACACTTGTTAGACAGAGAAACTGTGTTTCTTTTGCTTCACCCGTTGTGGTTTAACACAAATATTAAATCTGCCCCCAGAAACCAACGAGAACTAAAACTAGAAGTCTATTGTAATGTGCATGAGTGAACCAGTGGATAATGTCCTCTGTAAATAGCTATACCAATAATCATGGACAAAACACACTTATAAATATACAAACAAACAATTAAGGACATATAAACCTACACAAAATTATATCAATATGCATAATATGGATTTTATGTTATTTACAAGGAATTAAAGCTAAGTGGAAACACATCAAAATGAGCCTGAGGAGAAGTTGACAACCTCCACTGTGAGCCCCTGCGTCCCAGAGGAGCAGTTCATACATTAATACTCGACCCCTGCAGGAAATTGGGGCTTTCCCTCCTGTATCTCTGTAAAACATATTCCACTGCAACAAAGGCTGTGGAAAGCAGCCCGATTTTTTATACTAATAATGAGGTTAAGACTGACGCTCGTAGATTAGACCACAACGTCTGGCTGCATGGCTGCGCAAAGATGACAGGTTGACCCCCTTCTTTTTCTGACTATGAAGTAGCAAAAAAAAAAAAAAGAAGAAAGTCACAGATCACACAGTTATGGCTGCTGCTAAAATAACTACAATCTTTTCTTTGGAATGTTTGACCACTTTTTGAAATCTTTCAGATCCAAAAAAGAATATATATTTTTTAATTAGTTATAAAAAACAAAACAAAAGAAAAACAACACAATGTATAGCAGTCATAATGCTTTAGTTTCTCTATCTGTGATTAGGGAAGACAAACTGACTTGCTCACATTATAATAATGATGTTTAAAATATGTGTTTTCTGTAATGTAAAGTAGATCCTTTGTTATATCTACTGTAATAGTGGACCTGCATACAATTTTATGCAGATATTATATGCTAATAATGTTGATCACAAATTATTAAGTTGTTATTCTTTCTATCTGATCATTTGCCATGCTATGACTCCCATAACATAAGAGGGAAATTAGTAACTCTATGTGTATGTAGATAAACAGACCATTTACTTTTGCTGTCCGAAAACCATGTTTTTACTGTGAAA
Organism: Embiotoca jacksoni; assembly: GCF_022577435.1. Taxonomy (NCBI): domain Eukaryota; kingdom Metazoa; phylum Chordata; class Actinopteri; family Embiotocidae; genus Embiotoca; species Embiotoca jacksoni. The sequence continues at coordinate 17,031,656 of NW_027185252.1, read as the reverse complement.
AATCGCTTTGCTTGTACACAAAAAGTGATTCTGTAGCACTTTGTAAACAGCCACAGTGACCATGTTTTGTATGGAATAAATACAAGAAAAATGGAGTATTTATCATTAGCAGCTAAAGTCACAAAGGCTGGACAGATGAGGGCAAAGGCATCATAGAAGCTCAAATGTCATTAAATTTGAAGTAAAGCTATCACACATTGTTGAGCACAGTGCTCAACTTGTTCAGTGACTGAAGTACAAAATTTATTTTTTGAGGAAATCATGACAGTAACTACAACATATCTATCTAAATTAATTAGAGAAAAGTAGTTAAAGCTGATGACAACTAAAACGACTTTTACTGCAGGCACCATCAAGCAGTAAACCACTTGCTACTGGGTCAGTGGATCTGGATTAACTACAGGGGTCTGCTCTCTTTTCTTTCAGGAAATCCGTGTGAATGGCGTCATGCTGCCTTTACTCAGGCCACGTTGACACTTCTCTGTGCCACTTCAATCCTCACGGCTCATTTACTAACCGGGACAGATTGTATTGTTTCCGAGGACCACTTTGCAAAAGTGGTGACATGCTTAATACACTGTGATTCAACTTGAACTTTACCTTATCGTTCCAAAAGCATCGGGGGACGGGAAAGGTTAAAGAGTTTATCTGCTTGCAGATGAAATTAAACAGCAATGATTTTGTTTATGACAAAATCTTAATCTAGACTGCTGTGTTTTCTTGATAGCAGAGCATGTGTTGGTTATGTGATTGCTTCCCCTGCCTATCCTATTTACTTTAGACTGAAGGGAACAAATCTCCAGCTTCTCCTCCTGGTTTCCACACAGTAATTCCTGAAGAGAAATCAAGGACCTTGAAGCGTGTTAATGCTCACATATTGAAGTCTTACAGCATGGTTAAGATACAGTACCTATGAGGGAGCACAGATAAGAAGGTGTGGACAGTGATGCGAAGTTTCTGTGCACCATGTTTGTGTAATATTGCATCTAAACACCTCAAAGTTGGTGTGACTCATCTCTGGACTTTGCACCTGACTTGTGCTTAGCCAATCAGTAATGTGCATATTCATCCCAGAATCAACTCTGGATTTGGTGCTTTCTAGAAAGCACTTTAGAGATTTCTGCATGAGGTTTGGAAACTTCAGTTCTGAAAATCCACTGAAAATTATTCTAGAAAGCAGAATTCCTTGTAATGTCATTCTGTAGTGTTGTTTCACAATATTTTTAAATAATTCATAATCTTACGGTAGCATAGTTTTGGCAATAGCCAATCTTAAGGAGTAACTTTTGTCATTTAGTTGTACTTTGCAAAGTATCACATCTTGATCATTACTGCTCTTCCTGTGAGGATGAAGTTTCTGCTCTATCATCAGAGTAGCATCATCAGTTAGTTGATCTGATGTTAAAAAGAGGTGATGAACTAAAATTGTTTATATTTTTCTGAAACATAACGTTTTCCATAATTTGGTCACTCTGGTCAGTACTAATAAATCTTTATTTCTGGGGATATATTTGACACAGATGAAAGAAAATAACGATCAATTTCTGCAAAGGGCTCCACACAAAAAGAATTAAAACAATGCAACCCTCCCAGCGGGGGATAACTGCACCGACCCACGATATTGTGGTCCTGATGGAAGCACAGCACTGGCAAACCCAAGCGGGAGGCTTTTATTATGACGCAGTAGGAACTGCAGCCTAATTTGAGATCTGTCTGCCTGCCCTTCGGCTTCTACACAGGAAAGAACAGATGTTTTTAGAAGTGCATCAGTTTTAAATAATGCAAAGGAATAATAGTAAACAAAATACTTGGACTCCTACTACTTGTGGCTCCTGATTGGTCAGTGGGACAATCCAGCATGATTTATAGAGTGAGGTCTGAAAGTTCATGTCATTCATGTTTACTTCATTAGCTGTCAGGCTGACTTAGTTTAAGCTTTTCAAGTTTGTTAATGCTTGTCTTCAATATATTATTGCCTTTATAATATTCTAAGATAACATATGTGTACTGGAAGCTATTATAAAACTTATTATAGATTAAATAATATTCTAAACAATTGAAGTCATCATCATCTGACCTGTGATTAGCAAGAGGGTCACTCTATGGCATTACTGCCATAATAAAACAGCAACTTCCTTTTTTTCTTCCTCTCACATATCCACAGCTGCATGTATGTATTGGCTGGGGGATAAAGGAGAAAGGAATTTCTTCTTTGATTTATATGATGAACTTGGTTTTGACCCGGTCCTGCTGTTGGAAGCTTGCCATCACCCCATTCAGTTATCAGTAAGCGCTTAGAAGTGACCAGTCAACTATTTATGCCACATTTGGGTCATTCTGGGCAGGTTGGATATTTAAGTGTTTAGTCAGGTGTACGAGTAGATATGTCATGCACGTATGTACTTTTAGCTTCATCTATTAAGTCTGAGCAGAAAGGCCAGAGACGTGAATTTAACGAAAGCTGTCCCAAATAGTTGGAATAGTTGAAGTTGATGAAGACTCACAGAAAGTGAAGAGTACAGTAGCTCCTTCTTCTTTTATCTCTGGGAGAGCAATGTTAAAACCTTCCAATGAGCACTTGTAAAATGTCTGTTGGTAAGCTGGGTAGTAGTTAGATAAGCAGGAAGGAAATCTAGAAATAAATAAAGTGGATTACGTCCTCTGAAAGCTCCATCTTTGCCCTACAGCCGACTGGGTACCTCTCCTGTCTGCATGGTAATGCTTTTGTCAAGGCTTGTGACCCAGTTGGTACAAAGCGGGAAATTACGTCATTTGCAAATATGCTTTTATTCCATGATAGTGTATAATTGTACAAATGAAATGAGATTATCTCTGTAGTCCTCCACAAACAGCCATGCAGCTGTATAGGGGGGGATTGGAAAAGACTGATAATTTGCCAAAAAAAACCATGGCGTGGAAGCATGTACTCAACCTTGGGCCCAGGTTATTTTAAGGAAAGCCAATCTTTGATCAGCCAAGCTGAAATGGCTAAGATAAGTGGGAGCTACATCTCGCGGCAGGACCGCGCACCAGTCTGATATTGCTATTTCCTCCCTGGTTTCTCAAGAGCGGTAAATAGCTGCTGCCCCCGCCACTCTCCCCCTGCACCTCCTCCCCTCCCCCTTATCTACTCCCCACTTTCTTCTGGAGATCTCTGTCACTTTAATCCACAGAGTCTGCCGCTGGTTAACAAGGAAATCCTGTGTCAATTATCACCAACCACTTCCTGCTGGGAGAGCAGCAGGGAATCAAAGGGGCCTGAGAGTCTTTCACACCAGAGAGGAGCAGTAGGCCTAATTAAATGGCCCTTGTGTCCCGCTGGCTGCCGGTGGCCGGGTGACAGATAGCCCAGCCCAACGATAACCTCCTTCAGCTGATGATTGTTTTGATAGGCGAGCCGGTAGGCACTTTGGGTGCCCTAAGGTTAGAAGATTGCGATCCAGGAGTCCAAATTAACTCACATCCAGGACGCAAAGGTTTATGGAGTAAAATGACAGATGAAATGTATGTAATCATAATGTAATGTGGCTAGAGCGGATGTAACAGATTCATGATGAAACGGGATCCGAGCTGTTAAAGGTTTATAGTACAACGTCAATTTTGTGAAAGTCACCGTAAGCTTTCACACAAAAAAAAAAAAATCGGTCTGCTAAAAAGAAAGTCGGAAAAAAGTCATTAAAATTCTGGTTTCATAAATCTGGGACTGGGAACCCACGATGCATCATTTGCACACTAGTGGGTGAAGCGTGCATATTAAGATTTGATATGCTATATTTTATCTCAATTCTCAAAACTCTGCGTTTGGGGGAGAGGGAAAGTTACTTGAAGCCCAAATATGCAACGCTCAAAATGACAATTCCCAGAACCACTTTCAGGTGGAGGTCTGTGAAAGCACAACTTAAGGTTCAAACTGCTTTATATCAACTTAAAGCATCATATGGGGTCAGCAAATCACTTGCCTGCCTGCCTGCCTTGTAGTTGTCATTTCACTCTTAACTGTCACTTACAGGTATCTTGTGTTGCCTGCATAATGTCAGATTAAGCTATCACCCACAGTCACTGGTAAAAGTAGCTTTTTCTCTTCATTAAAAAAGTTAGCTTCTAAAAACTCACCAGAATTATCATTTCAAATAGTGCCTGTATGAAATATGTTTCCCAGGGATTGGTTATGAATTGTGCATGATTGATAGAATAGGTAATTTAAGGGACGGGATGAAGTGAATGTAAATCAATGTGTGCTGAAGCTGCACACACACAAACTTTGTAGAATATTTAACATTTAAAGAGGCTCAATATAACACTGGTATTTTACATTGCAACCAAACACTAAGAACAAAAAAAAACCTGCAGCTGGATGAAGTTCATCACAGTGTCCTCCCCTCTGCTTCTCCCAGCCTCCACCCCTGGAGGAGACAGCTTCAACCCCCTGTGCCTTGTCCACCTTTAAATTTTCATATGGAGGAAAAGGGCTGCAGAAAAACCAATTTACTAACAGAGCGACATCATCTGTTTGGCCGTTTATCTCTGACACACCACCCCTCAGTCCAGTGTTGACAGTACATGATATTCCATTAATCTGCCTAATGAAAATTTAACCAGTGTTATAAACAAATAATTGGCCATTATCCTCTCAAAGATCCCGAATAAATTACTTGGGCGTTTTTCATGGCTTCTGAAAGAAGAAGAAGCCGGCCCCTCCTGATTGATGTTGGAATAAATGCGGGGCCGGCTCCGATGCTGCGAGTGGGTCTCGGCTAAGCCTGTGATTGACTTAATGAGAGTCTTTGGGGTGAGTAAATGTTCCAAATTGCTCAGTCATTAGCTTTTGCTCGGCTGTCTGAAGATACCCCCGGATCTGCAGCGCGGGTCTCTCCTCTTGTACCATTCCGCCTGCAATTACATTTTCATTTAGAGCAAACCTCTGAAGTCCGATAGGCAGGCCCCTTTTCATTATGCTGGCCTCCTTTTTCTTTTTTATCTAAATGGTGTGAAATGTCTCTTCATTTAGACCAATTAAAGTTGAAAAAGACTGCGCTGTAATGAATTATCATACAAATTATTTACTTAATGCCACAATCTCTCTCCCTTTCTCCCGCTCCTCCTTTCTCATCCTCCTCTCTCTGGCACCAGGGATGCACAGAGTCAGCCAGATGGGGAATACGGTGCGAGAGGAGACGTGGTGGGAGTCCACAATGGATCTACTTTGAAACTGAAACGTCTCTCAAAACGATACACATTTTGCCGAGGTTATGCCTCTCTTTAGCATTTATCTACGCCTCGCACCGAGCTCTGCATATGGACGGTCTCGACTAATGGAAGAGGATGGGGAACCCAGGATCTGAACAAAAGGGAATAGTATGTCGTCAATATAGCTCATTTCAGATATTTCATTTCAGGAGATGTCTAAGCTCTTCTTAATTAAGGACAAGCTTATGGTTTCAAATTAACTCATTTAATTGAGGGGACCAGTTCTTGTCTGGAAGACGGTGTGGAGAATGTCTCCAGTCTCCTTCCGGAGGCTGTTGGCTCACACATAAACACTGGAAGAGTTCACAACTATCACAGCAGCCCCATCCATACCTCTGGGACTGCCTCTCTCGCTCGCTCGCTCTCCTCGATGAGACACACACTGCCAAGACTCCCTCCATTAGCTTTTCACCAGCAGAACAGCTATTCAGCGCATATTCTCCAGCCATTATTTGTGTTAGCAGCCAATGCACCATATTAGGGTTGTTTTTCACCAGACGACATAATGGGGAGAGGAATGAAACGGTATATTTTCTCTCAGTGTTTTATTTATTTATTTTTTTTAAAGCCAGTCAATTCACAAGCTGATCGTGCTGGGTAAAGCTGGTGGAGCTGAAGTGACTTGTCACCATGGAGACGGCAGCTTCTACTTCATGCCAGAGCAGTTCTGCTAAAGCCCCAAGATGAGGGGGCAGCAGAAAGGGGCTGTTAGTTTGTCCCCTACCCAGCCACCCCTTCCCTTACGACAAATGAGGGAGACCCTGACCTTAGATGGAAGCCAGATTTGTCACCAGAGGCCATATTTTTTTTTTTTAAAAAGAAAAGAAAAAAGAAACTCAAGCTGGTGAAATGAAAAGTCCCAGCCTGGATAAATTACTTTTACGTTGCGCAAAGAAGTCCAAAATCTATGGGGAAAAATAAACCTAAGAGGGGTCACTTTCAGAGGAGGTGTCAAACTGTTGCTAAACTCACTAGGCAATAATCTTAAGTACTCCATGATTTGCACTAATTGGTATGAAATCACCCACAGTGCTCGAGTGCAGCTACTGCTTCGGTTCTGCTGCATCTGCTCTATGTCAGGGCCGATTCTTTCTGACAGCCTGGAAATACAAACACAAAATTGCCATATGGATCGCCCACCTTTGAGCTTAAGTCACAGGTACAAAGAGGGAATGGATTTTCACCAGAAAATCTTTTCTATTGCTGCTTTTTATTTTTGCTTTCTTATCAGCAGTAAAGAATGTAAGTGCTATTTGCTGTCATTATCAAGAAACACATAAAGGCTGCAGATATTCTCTTATGCAAAGGAAGCTATTCTAAATATTATGACATTAAATGATTTCAGCACAATGACAGGATTGCTGTTTGGCAATTTAGACAAGCGGTTAAAAGTGGAGGGGCGATAGTATGTCACAATATTTCCTGATATGTTCATAATACAAAGGAATATTTTGCCCTTCAGCAGGAGACAAGTGATTATGACAGTAATAAATGACTGCTGTGAGGGGATACTGAGCGGGTTTGATGTCAAAACCACCACACATGGGATGGTAATAACCACATATGGCTCGATGAGGCTATTTGTCTCTCAAACATCAAGCTGTCTGAGTAATCATACCCAAGTACTCATTATGTGTGGCATGCACCTTAATGCATGCTAATTGCTGCTTATTAACGTAATACTTCCATTAATAGAAGTAAGTACTTTTCAAGCAACATATAAACCACAGGGTTCTTTATAATTCTTGATAACAACTAAGGAGGGTTATGAATCCTGATGCAGATTTGAAACCAGTTCGATTAATGCCAATTTTCATTTCCTTTAAGCACTGCGTGTGGCGCTAGTTTACATGTACATAAAAATGTTAATCCCAAGTATTTATAGTATGAAAGCAGCTGACTGTATGTAGTATGTCAGCACCTCACTGAACACGTGATGACTTCAGGTGAAAATAGCCACCTGTCAGGAAGTGCTTCAGGCTCTGAGCAGTGTCACGAGTTGTGTTAAGCAGCTGGGTGACATGAGAGAAAAAACCTGCAGGCTAGCATTACCTCCCTGTTACTGTAACACAAAAGAGGTTGTTTCTACAGTATTAATAACCAAGCCTCACCTAAAAAATTAATTTGAAACTATGCATACAGTCCTGAATAGGAGAGGGTAAAACTATTAATTAAAAGTGGAACAGGTTCTTATTTTAGTGGAAAGTGGAAAAATTATGAGCCTTTGTTAAGGAAGGCCCAGGAGCAAAGCTTTCATTAGCCTACATGCATGGCAAAAGCAATTCATCAACTGTAATTTTGCCTCAATGGGCAAAAAAGAGGGATCAACCTCAGCATGCTATTTATGGAGATTTACGGAAGTCTGGGAAATGCTAATGTGATTAACATTTATCTACAACATGTTTCGAAATGGCCCTCATGTCCACGTTTTGCCTTTAAGATTAAGTTATTGCACTTGCTCGAGAAAAAAAGAAAATTATAGAGTGATACAGAATCTGCTTTGCAGTGCAAGAGCACACAATGATGATTTTTTTGGGGAGAATTCTCTGTCACATTAGTGGAGGATCCCCCCCCCTCCCTCTCAGATTCCCTCCCCTCTCTCTAAATATCTCTCTTTATGTGTGTCTGTCCCCAGATGAAGGCGCGGCGAGCAGAGCGGCGCTTTTGTCCTACCGGAGTGTCTCTCTCGAAAATGTGAACTGTTCCACGGATTAGCTGAGCAGAGATTTATTTAATGCATCCTCATAGAGTATTGTTGAAATCTATTTTGGGATATGGAGCTTGCCAAGCTCTAAGCCTGGTAATATATGCCTGCTACAGTTTAAGAGAGAGGGTTCACAGACCCTCTTTATGTCGGGATCATATGGATCATACAGAGTCATTGAATATGAAAATATTGAGGGCTGGTTGCACATTTATTGTTTTCACACAGGACCCACAAAAGGCTTGTTTCCATGCCCTCCCTCCTGTCTCTTGTTTGTATGGCCTGTTTAAATATTTGATGTCCTAGAGAATGATTGTGATATTCACCAGATAAGATACTGCACATGCATATGCCATGAGAGGCCCCTATTTAAGATACCAGCTTAAGGTTTCTGAGAGGCCAACAAAGCCATGGATGGAAAAGACTGCAGTGCATTTGCATTTAAGCTGTGGATTTAGGAACAGCTAGAGCAGAATGAATACTAATAATGTATCTAATTTAAAATGCTAAGTATTTACCTTAGAATTTATTCAACCACAAAACCTTAGAAATAAAATCAAAACACATATTTTTATTCAATGACAAGAATAGTGTTTACAAAAAAAAAAAGTCAATTTAATTTGCTGTTAGATATCCTACAAATCTATCATTGTGTTTTGCTTCAAGTAGAAATGTAAACTGCATCGGACCACTGATCACTTCAAGTCCCGAAAAATGAAACCAACCATCCCCAGACTCTGACTACACTTCCCAGCATGCCTCGGGGGTGGGATAAGGTTTGGACCGGTTCTCCTCACAGTGAACGGGTAGCAATGTGACAGAGAGTGACACAAAAGAGGAAAGCCAGGGGGTGTGCAGGAGTGGGGGAGAGGGAGCCGGACAAAAGAGAAGACATGGGCTTTGCACGGAGGACATGATAAAGCCAGGAGCATTATCGTCAGTGTGAAAGACGGGGGCCATACTTCAAACGGGATTTTCTCTCCATGACAGGATACTCCGCTGACGCAGAGCAAATAGCTCTCTGTAGCAGTATATAGCTTCAGGGCTTCGAGGCTTCTTTGTAAATTCAACAAACTACAATGCGATGATAGGATCTCATACAGGGAAACCACAAGGCCTGGTACCAAAAATTATAGATAAGTAAATATAATGGCAGAGAGGAGAAATTTGTCAAGAATTTGACAAATATTTTATTGCATTTTTTTCTATTACTAAGAAAAGGAGTTGAATAAATAAATCCGTTTCACTTAAAAGCAATACTTGCAACTGATGCATTACTTTAGCTGCTATAGTGGAGGCATTAAGCTTTACAAATATGACTCTTGCAAGGAAGCCACAGGGTTCAATCAATTAGTCTGTGATTATTATTACTTCTGTTGTTATTACTAGTCCCAGCAGCCAGGCTGTTATGGTAACCCTAGACGCGGCCCATACTACTAATCCCTGCCCCTTCTCTAACCTTAACCTTTACTCTCTTAATCAACATCATATTCTGAGCAAGTGGGCAAAATATTTACATGTTATCTCTCGCAGCATTCAGTGAGAATTTGCTTTCACTCTGGGAATTCTCAGCTGAAGTTGTTTGCATGCTTGCATACATCTCTCGGTGAAGTGTGTGCATGTGTGTGTGTGTTATTCTGTCCGGGCTCCACTGTTGGTTTTTCATCTTTTGTCTGAGTCGAAAGTCACAAGGACATTAGGGTCCCAATAAATTAGAGGAAAAAAAGCTCCCATTGTAGATGGGCTGTTGTGGGTGGTGTAGCGCTCTCTTTATACAGCTCTGTCTTACACATTATGGTGTCACTGACAAATACGAGTTTAGGCTCTGCCTTAGAAGTTTGTTGTAAAAATAGATACAAATATATTTTGGGTTAATAAAGACAAAAGGACAGTAGCACAGCGACCTCAAAAAAACAAGTTTATATACCAGACTGGTGGAAAAGCTCTTCTTATATTTTGGTCAATATTCAACCCATCTGTCCTCAATTCAGAAAATTACTATTGAGAAGTTTGATCCATTAGCAAATATAAACTGGACAGCAAGATAAAGGAAAAGCACGAAAACACTGAAGCAAGCAAACATCGCACTGAGACAAAGATATTTCCTATGCAAAGCTCGCACACAATGTCATGTGTGATAGCGACGAATCCCGTCCAAGTCACACGCAGGGGGGTTGGTGGGGAGACAGAAACGAGGTCGGCCGCCTGCATCTTCCAATGATTCCCCCTCTTAGCTTTGATTCTGCTGATCCACTATCTCGCCATATAGCAAGGGACACAAAGCAGATTTCAGCTTTGGGCTAATCTCATTAAGAAACTCTAACCACCCCTATGAGTAGTGGGGAAAAAAAAAAAGCAACTCATTCTGCACTATGCCAGAGCCAAGGCTCAGGGAGGCAGGTGTAATGTTACATAATTAGCCTCTAAACGGTAAAAAGGAGATTATTGCAAATGGCCTACTAGCCAGCACATGCAGTGGACCCGGTCCCTGAAGACTCGCCAGTCTAGTGAAGCTGAAAACATCCCCGGGGAATCGATGTGTGAAAAAGGAAAAACAGGTTATTTGCAGTAAGTGTGTGGTGCAGGGTGGTCAAGGCCCTCTGTAATTTGGTCCACTTTAACCACGCATCAATATGAGTTTGATTAGGGCGTAAGTAGCAAATAGCCAGTTTGAGGTAAAAGCCAATGAGGTAGGAATACAGCAGAAGTCGGCTTTTATCTTTCCCCTGTCTATTCTCTTCCTCTTAATAAGTGGAAATATGACTTATAAATACATACAACTGTATGAAAGGAATTTATCGAGGCCCACGTTTGGGCCCCCACTGAGATGTCCTGTTAACCACAAGCAGTAGATCTGCAGCGGACTCCTGCATAGAAATGGCTCGCAGAAGAATTGATGGAGTTGGCTTGATCCGGGGAGCCCACACCTAGTCACTCATAACCTCCAGACCGGACTACCATGTCAGATTGTTGCCATATGTGGCACGGCGCACTACTCCGCCAGTGACAGTGATCAACTACTACCGTTCACCATAACCATCCAACAAACATTACTGTCAGGAGTTCAAACGCTGAACACGCTCAAATAAAGCATTTCTGCACCACGTCGCAGCACAATACCCCGTATTGTCCAGCAAACATGTTAATTAAAGAAACAGATGATCTGAAAGTCTCTCCGGGCCGAGCCGGTTCGGACAAAGAAAGAAGGGCGGCATTCCTTTGTTGCCTCTTCAGACACACTGAAGCATCGGCTTGTTGTTACATAAAGTTGTATAACAAATGAGCCTGGGCTCTTTGAACTGGCTGACCACACAAGCCTGGAAGAGTCACAAGGAGCCCAACATGTGGCAGCAATAAGATGGCCCCGCCCTCCCCAAGACATGTGGGAGACACTGCATTCCAGAAGAGCTCATTAAAGCTAAAAAACAAATCCGACAAACACTGCCCCAGTCTCCAAGGAGGACCTTGAAATATGTAGGACAGGCCACGGCAAATGACTCCTGACATTACCTTCTATTCATTTATCACATTTTTTTTAATTTGATTATTTCTACTGCCTGTTCAGCACAACATCAAAATAAGAGAAATGCAAAATGTTCTGTAATCCTTAATTCCATTTGCTCATCATCTCGGTAAGTTTAATGAACCAGTGTGACTGACAGCTGACTTTTCAGACACGTTTTAAAGACAGTGACATTTACCACAGCTTTCATAAAGTGTACAGATGTGGTTGAGTGTTTAAACCTGTCATTGAATTTGGCTCATTTATAATGCTGTTTGTTCCACCAGTCTGCCCAGTTAAGCTACGTGCTGTCTGTTTAACTTGGCTATAAACAGGCTGTTGCTGACTGTTTGAACTCCTCCTCATACACTCGCATGAGCAAAGGGCGTGTTGGATATTTATTTATTTATTTATTTATTTTTTTTTACTGTTAATGTAAAATGTGACATGATACTCAGTTTGTGTACATGACTTCACAACATGAAGCCGTGCATTATGATGATCCCAGAGTGTAGTCACTTAAGATTGATAAAAACTCAATAAAATCAAATGCCCACCGGGGAGCCAGTCTTCGTGCTGTAGCAGACATCTGGCATGATTATTTTCAGCTCTTCAGCTAATCCTCTCTAAATGTAAACTGAAGAAAAATGTGCCAAATGGCTTTAGAGCAAGACTGAATTTTGGACTTGTGGAAGATTTAAATGAGTTTTATAGAAATGTTAGAGGCATTATTGGAAAACACAGTGAGACAATTGTAATTAGTTTTCAGCCTGTCACATTTATAATCATTATCCCACTTTTTAGACATGCCAATTTTTGACTCCTGTTAACCATTGCAGCTGTGGAGAAGCCACATAACATAGAGCAGGTTTTTTTTCATGTTTTGATGTGCTTTCATCTGTGTTGCTGGGCGTTAGATGTTTGATATGTAGCGCTGTGACTGGAAACGCTTGAGTCGTGTGCATGCCATTCAGAGGTGGCCCAGTAAGAGCTAATCTACTTGTCAGGGTTGACTGCCAAGCATATCAGCCCACACACTTCACAATATGACTTTATTCATACTGTAGATCTGGGACATTAACTGTCTCTGCCCACCAGAACACAACACTTACGCCCACTGCTCCCAATGAAAGAAACCTACATTAAAAAGCCTGTGCAAGTGATAAAAAAAACTGATCCACCTCTCATCTACAACCCCCGTCACCTTAAGACTATAACCTGAGCCTTGCTGAGACACATGTCTTCCTCAGATCTTCACCTAAGCAGCACTACTTTTATTTTCATGTGAGGAATCTACAGCGGTTCTGTACATTTTGATGTTTCTATTCAATGGCCTTCAGGAAAAATGCCAGCAGCATGTTTGGACAAAGCTTTTACTTTACAGTGGATCAGTTCCTATGCAGCCACATTTGAAATAAAAAAAAAAAAGGCTTCAGGGCCTTTTGGGGATTACAGCGGATGTATCATTAAGGACTTCTCAGATGGCACCCACCATAGTGAGTACAAAAGATTGGGAAACATAAAATGTTTTGTGATTAAAGGAGTCAAACCAAAAATGAATATCATGATGACTCTGCTCCGACAAATGCGGCGATAGCATCCAAGCAGATGACCTGAAATCATCCCGAATAGAAAAACTGCAGATGCGTCTGATCAGGTTTATAGCACTCTAATAAAAATGGTTGGCATGATTTATTGAGCTCGAGTAACGGTGCCTCATGGGCATCTCATAAATCCCTAATAGGGCAATGACCTCAGCCGCTGACACTTCATAAATCTATATCAACAAGATTGGAACATCAAAACACACATAATACAGCAAATATGTCTAATATGTTCGCTTCGATTAAAGAAAGGGAGTGCAGGTCAGATAGGCAGGGTTCACAAATACATATTACATATTAACCCGTTGAGCAACTATTTAAAAAGTAATAACTCCTTGATAAAGAAGAAAGGACAAACAAACATCTGCAGTCGATTAAAGACTCGCAAATTTACAATGAGGCGCAAGAGGGATGTCAGGTTTTCACACTAATTTAATACAGGGTCTTCCTGACCCAGCTATTATGAGAAGGATTCCTTTGCATAACATATTGTAATGATAATTTCAACTCTAAACGATAAAGCAGAAAAGCTGTCACAGAAATGGCCTCCGCCAGATGGAAGAAATATCACTCTGGACTGTATTGTAGCGAGACAAAATGAAAATAAAAAACGTATCCAAAGTTCACAATAGCAAAGCTATTCAAATAAACCAATAAATAAATGAGTGTACAAATGTGTAAGCCTCAGGGCAAAGAGAGGATCTTGCTGCCAAGTCACAATCTCAATCTCAGTTTTAGCACACCACAAGGGGCAGTGTGCAGTACATGACGAACAAGGGCTGCAGTGCCGTTTCCCATTTGGTCCCCTGCAGGGGTGGCTCACACAAGTCACTTAAGGTTATCAAGTGGTCGTGGCTCCATTTTTCTGCAACCACACGTGTGCAGGAACAAGTGAAACCACTCAAGTAACAATGAAATGAGACATACACTGCTATGATCTACATTGGATCCTTCGTGTGACACATGAAGGTGCATCGTGGGATCCAATGTATGTTTTTCTGCAGTGTGAAGCTGGATGCCTCTTGTGTCTTCAAAAGAACCTGAGTTACAGCTGATCTCTGACCAGCCCTGTTAATACGATGCTCCTGGAGCAATTTACTCTACTAATATTAACAAGAAACCTGGGCAACAGTCCATTCATTCCAAAATGGCAAACTATTCATTCTCAATATGCTATTAAAATGGGGTGAGAGGAATGCTGAATATTTTATATGACCAATTAACAGCTTCTTAGTGGATGGGCTGAATTAACAGACGGGTTTGCTCCCCTTTTTAATTTCGCAGATTAGATTGTTTCAATGGAAAGAAAATAAGTTTGTGCGAGTACAGTACTGCCGATGACGGTGTGTGTGTGTGTGTGTGTGTGTGTGTGTGCGTGTGTGTGTGTGCGTGCATGTGTGTGTGTGGGTTGGGGTGGGGTAGAGGGGGTGAGGGGAGGGGTGAGGGGGGGGGGCTTACGGTGTTTTGGAGACCTATACTGCATATTTTATATTGCACATTTTAATACATATTTTTTTTATGTTACTTACAAAAAAAATACATCTTTGATTACAGATACTTTATTTTTAAAAGTTAGAGTATTAGCTGCTATGTTTTAAATATAGAGAAACACTAAGAAACACTAATCGATTATATTTGGGAATTCTTTAAAATATTTGAAGAAAATGAAACCCTGAATTAAAATGAAATATATATATATTATAAAATCTTACGTTCGTATAAGTTTTAAAATAAAAATAAAAAAACTTAAATTGCTGGTACCTTTATGTTTACGTAATTAGAGATCATGGGTGAATTTACCCTTTTCATTACTATCTTTCATTATTTCAATAAATTCTGATTATTTAAATATGTAGAGGAATAATATTTTACACAAAGCTGTAGACATAATACACTCAGCCGAAATAATCACTTATACAGTAGGCTGTTGCATTTTTCACATTCTTTACAAACGAGGGAGTCGTGCTACAGGGTTAGTTTTTCATCCGTGTTTACGGTAAAAAAAAAAAAAAAAAAAAAAGGCTGCCAGCTGACCCAGTAAGAAAGTAAAAGCTGGGGGGCTGAACGAGTGTGCAACTTGAGAGCACAACCTGAATCACTTTCAATCTATGTACTAAATTGATGGCGATGAAAATAAGACTCTGAGACACAAAAAAGACACTTGTTTGCAGATTAATGTCTTGAATGGGGGCTTGTGAGGGCGCTCTTTGTGGCGAGCCTCACACTGTGCCTCAGCCTTCATCTGAGACTAATGCTCAAAAGACCCTAAAATCACAGTGGGCTGAACAGCATAAATGGGACAAATAAAGTAATAGTTTACCTCTCAGGAGATGTCCCTATAAACTACTGCTATTTAGGAATAAACAAGTAATCCAACTCATTGCAGGAATCATTGCTACTCCAACACAGTTTGTATGTATTTTTTTTCCACAATGTCACATTTAGGCTCTAATATTCTCCGGGAAAATGAATATATTTGTTGACTAACAGCATGGATAAAACTCTTAAATATTCAGAATTTTTAATCTGGTTTAATATTTCCACCCGTTTTATGCAAATTACAGTCTATTAACATAATCTCATTTGAGAATACATCCTTTTAAAGTAAAAGATTATAACCTATTTTTTTAAGCATATATAAATCAAATGTTATATTGAAATGGTAATGTTTTAAAGTCTGTGTGCTCTACAGAAAAGCAATGCATTTACATATATACTTTTTTTTTTTTTTTTTTTTGCATTAGTGGCTCAACACTACATGAAAAGATACAAAACGAAAGCTAAAACCTCCATGAGGGAAATCATCCAACAGCTTAAATGTCTTGGCAAACATGAAACATCCATTTAAAGAGCTACAATAAACAACTGCAAATATTCTCTTTGTGATATTTTGTCCAACATACACACAGTATACGCATGCATAATTTCTACCGTTTCTTATACTCTTCTGATACCAGTACTGTTGTTGACAAGATTAAATCAATTTTCCTGGCGAGGAGAGCAGAGGAGAGCAGGGGAGAGGAGAGCAGAGGAGAGCAGAGGAGAGGAGAGGGAAAGGTAGGACGTTACCTTCAGGCATTTAAGTGGAAACAGGGTCTGTAAAAGCTTCAGCGAGATATTGAGGTGGATAAAGATGTAAGAAAGGGCCATTATGCTGCTGAGGTGGAGGGGGACTCTATCTGTCTCCATCCCCTCCTCCTCCGCTCTTTACGTCTGCCTTGAACTTGTAAGGAGTTCAGCAGGACTGAGCCTACAGTCCAGACAGGCCTCTGGAATGTGAGTGCGGCCACTCAAGCCCGTCTGACCTGCCACCATACCAGCTCCATTTCACTGGGCTAACTTACCTATTCATTTACAATGGGACTTCAACTTTATCTTCCCTTGTAACACAACATTAACTGCCAAAGAGCTGGAAATGCATTATCAGCCTGCCTCAAAGCTTGGATTGCTTCCCTCATAAATAAGATCATTATACGAGTGGTAATCCCATTAAATAGATCATTTTGCAAATATCTAAATCCAATTAATAAAGTGTTTTCAGAGGGGGTGCAGCAAACACTGCCTTTTAGGGAGCTGACATGCTGTGACTCCAGCTCTTTGTTCCCCACTCCCTTAGTAGCAAGGGTGATATTAATAAATACAACCCCGAGCCTGAATTGCTCTTTGAGAGAAGACTGGGATTTAGTTTTAGCTTGTTCTGCAAAAATACAAATTAAGTGAACCGTGTATGTTTATCAGTGGAAATGATTTAATTATTTTAAGTTAATTTGACTATGGATTGGGATCATTTTCCCACAAAAATAACTTCTTTCCTCACCTTTCACTGCGGCATACATTGCACTTGCTTGCATAATGTGCTTATAGGATGTCCTTATGCTGTAATCCTATGAAAATCCCTTGCTGGACTGGGCTGCATGAGCTAAAAGCTTTTAAATGATTGCCAGATGGTTTAACAAATTAGCCAGTTATGGAATTACTTCAAACTAGTTTCCTAAATCATTACCATAACTCATCAGTGGAAGTGCCCTCCAAGTGCCCTTTAACTTTTGGACGTGTGCTCCTGCATTGACCATGTCACTTTCCCTGGACCATTAGCCCGAATATAAGAGAATTCACTGTTTTACTAATTAATTGCCCTTCTATAAACTAACCATCTGTGAGCAGAGGAGGCATCATAATCCTAAAGTAGATGTGCCTCAAGTGCTTGTGTTTGTTCCACTGAACTAATAAAGTGCATAATCCGATAAAGGATGATATCCTAAGCTTTGATTGTGCCTGAAGTGGTTGTTTTACCTTTGTGGAAAGTGCGTCTGGCATGGTAAGAATGTTCTCGTATCTTTTCATGGTTTTTAATTGCCAGCTGAAGCTGTTAGGAAAACACTGCTGTGGTTAAATGAATTAGACAACAGTGCCCCTGGGTGATGTTAACACATTGCACTCTCATCCAACGTGTTTAGTAGGCAGCTGCCAGTGAATGATCTATGTGTCATTTCTATGGCTGTTTATGGTACAGAGTGAAGGAGACCACAGCTCTAATTATGGTTGAATGTGTCTTTCACAACTGAGATAATTCATTTGTGTTTGGGGTTTGTTTGAATAACTCTGACATGATTTAAGTCACACTGACATCACTTTCTATTGCTGTTCCACCCATGAAAGAAATCACAATGCCAAGCATATGTTTGTATCGATACATGCGATACCATCAAAGTGATAAGCTTTGGAAATTCTGGAAAGCACCATGTGGTCAAAGCAAGCAGGGAGCAGCTTGCAGCTTTGCAGCAGACCACAACTCTGCATCCTAATGACAGCATCATTAGAAGTATCATAGCAGTAATTGTTCTCTTCATCTGAGGGCAAGTCAACGAAGAGGGGCTGGTGAAAAATGGGGGCTGAGGTTGGGATCAGTCTCCCCCTACTTCTAGTCTGTCTAATCTGCCTTTTTCTAATGAAGAGAAGGAAAGCGAGAACAGTGGAAAGAGAGAGATGTCAAGATTGAGGTCGTCCGCCCCCCTCGCAGGGTCAAACTCGAGGGGTTAATACCTGGTGTCCGACACTGCACATAAACTCCGCTGAGCTCATCACACTAATTAAACAGACACACATCCTCTCTGAGCTCCGATGGCCAATCGCTGCCAGCTAAAAAAGCAGTCCATTCATGGAGGTTGGCAGGGTGTGCATGTAGGGTGGGCTGGGGAAATGCTACCTGCCCTTCCTCAGTTTGATTAATGTGAAGAACAATGGTGCTCTTGTGGCCCGCCAGCCTCACTCCACTTGGTTCTGGTTCACTGCTCGAAGAGAGGGGACTGCATGTTCCAAACTCATACCCCCAGACGAACCACCACCTCGACTAACAACTTCTCGACGACTGCTGTCTGCTCAAAACACCTCCTTCTCAAGCTCCTTGTGTCAAATACAGTCTGATCAAATAATATAATAAATGACCTGAGAAAAAAAAAAATAAGAGTTACTGTCATCATCTATAAAACCGCCATGAAAAAAATCTGTGCTGCAACATCTATCATTGAACCTAAGAGCTAATGCTAACTACAGAGCAATTAATGATTGTTTTTTATAATCCAATATGATTTTTTTTTGATTACTCAAATATATAAAAAAAAATACTAAAATATGGGAAAATAGTGAAAAATAACAGTCACTACTTCCTAATGCTCAAAGGGATGTTTTTAAATCACTATTTTGTCCAAGCAACAGTCCAAAACCCAAAGAAATGTAAAGACAAAAGCAGCATATCCTCATATTTGCTAAACTGTAACAAGAGAATTTTTTTTTTTTTTTTTTTTTTAAATGAACAGTTAAGGTATCAAAGTGGTTTATAATTTATTTTGGCCGGTCTAGCGAACAATAGATTAGTTGACTAATCATTTTAGCTACAAGCAGCATACTTCTCCAGTTACTGTATTTCTGCTTCTTCCCAAAACAAAAAGAACGGCTTTTCTGCTTTAAACTCAAATAAAAACACATCACTTCCTGTGATCCTGAAGACCCAGTGAGGCTGGAGGCTGATTTATGATTTTGTTATAGTAGTTCTGTCAGGGAGCTACAAAACAGACATTTATTTACATAAAAATGTCATGGATTATTATGTTGTTGTCTCGATTGTTTGTCTTTCCACAGACTTAACAGCCCTTAAGTGGATGCATCACTTGCAAGTTAAGCGAAGTCGAGCCTCTGAGTTGTGATGTTTCCAAACTACTCTCCTTCGGTGTCTCATCAAAGTTTTATCAAACAGGTCAGACCATCTTTTTTTGTTGTTGCTGTTGTTGTGGAGAGTAAAAGACAGCCAACAATTACATTTCAGGGCTAAAGACATCAGCGTCATCTTTCTGAGGGAGTGACAGCATAATGTTACGCATGTCAAAACTTGGGCAACATAATTAATTGCAGCACTCCCTGAACTTGAGACTTGTAGGGTTTTACCAGCACTTTACCAATCCTCTGAGCTTCAGCTATAGCAAAACACGGAGACAAATTGAGCCACCTGCACGTCTGCAAAGCTTGACAACTCATCTCACTTGCAAATTGCAAGCTTTTTACCCCCCTACAAAGGAGTCCATAGAGGCTAGAAAGCTTCTCCCCGGCCAAGGTTTGATAGGTCTTCATGCAGCTATGTGACACTCTGAAAACAGTGGAGACATTCCATAATACTGAGGCTGGAAAAAGAACATGCAGAGTCCTAATGATGATAGTCCATATGGCCGACACTACAGTGTTGGACACACACTGCGAGCTGTTTGGAGAAGTGCTTCACAATTATTTGCCATGTAGTTATTTTTGAAAAACAAACCATGATTCGTGTGCTCGAAGGCGTGCAGTCAGGATTATGAAACTCTGTCATGTTGGTCTTCTGTAACATAAGGTTTACATAAGACCCGATTTTAAAAGCATAGCTTTGTAGGCTGGTGACAAGCAGATACAGTCTGAGGAATTTCATTCATTGGTTAAAAGTGGCATTTGAAAGGATTTTAGGTAAAGCAGGTTATTACGGAGCCCCCCGAGGGGCCATGTGGCAAATCTACAACTGTGGAGACCAGCTGATATCGTGTGGTAGAATTTTTTTCTTTAGATCCTGTGTGTAAGGATGTTTAAAACTACGGAAAATGTTTTTTTCAATTTGCTTGCTAAAATGTGCAAACACAATCTGAAAGGCATTAATTAGAATCCTCCTCAAAAATATGAGATGTAATCATTAACATGGACAGGACGGTAGTTACATACTTTAGCTGATGACAGAATACACAACTCACAGTTCATGTCCAGTGCCCGTGGGTAAAAATGAGGAAGTTACATTTGTGAGCACAGTTTGCCAATCCACAGGCATGAATTGGCAGCGTGTTCCCTCAGTTTTAGTGATGGACATTTTTAAAGCAAAAATACTATTTTATATTGTCAGGGAACTGTTTGAGTATTATTCAAATGTTGCAGTCGTCTTTGCACCGTAGCATCTAATCTTAAAGCGCCTCACACATTTTACAGGCACCTGGTAGTACTGTGTTCTTCTTCTTATCTTTTTGTTGTTTAAAATGTTTTGGTTGTGTTACTGCCACCTTCTGGCAGTAGTAACGCATCAGTACCAGGCGTCGGTGAAAACAAGCGAAATAAAATATAATAGCTGCATCAACTACTTAATTTTTTATATTTAAATGACTATTTGAAAATTCGAAAATCTTGACCCATCCCTACTTGATTTATTAATCTGTTGGCATGACTTTTCACATAAATATTCTTCCTACCACATGACCCCTGGGCAGCAACGCAGTTATGCAGGACTGAGACATCTTGAAACCATTGACATCTACTTACATGTACTTTATATATTTTAAGGAAAGCATCATCTTGTCAGTAAGTCAACTCATATGTGAATAGGCACAAATTAACTGAGAATAAATGCTGAATTGATACAGCTCTACGTCTGTATATACTGTACATACGGTGCAGTCTCACAGTAAATGGTTATAAGAAGATGACTTACAGTTATTGTGTATCACAATAAAAAAGAAAGCCCGACAGAGGGAATGAGGCCAGAGAAAGACATTTCTATTCCTTTCATTAAAACTTATTACTTTGTATTTTATGGTATTGTAATCCTCTCTATGAGCAATTCTGTAATAGCATAAACCATTATTTATCTCAGATTAATTAGATTAAAGACCTTTTAAATCTCGTTTAGTGCAGAACGCCCATGGAGCTTCTCTTTTCACAGCGGAGGAACACCAATGGATATTTCCTGACGATCACTTTTTGTAGATTAGAGGATTGTTATTAATTGGTCAATTGGTTAATTGTTCTTTCTCGTAATTAGCCACCGCAGAGGAATAACAGGCTTTCTGCAGTGACCCTCATTTACAGTAATGTGCTCGTCAAACAAGTTGTATTGGAGGATTCACACACGCACAAGCCACATGCTTAAAAAAAAAAAATCCTAAATCTAAATGACTACACAGAGCTACAGTACCGTGTATGTAGAAAGGACCAAAATAAATGAAAATAAAAATCATGGATGGAGCCACTGATCTGTAGCAAAAATGTTATTACCCACTGGCCACTGCAAAATCTAGAAACAGTAGCAAACTATTTTTTTTGTTTTCTCTAAGAAAACAACCTGTAAGAATGTCCACAGTGGGATCTGTAGGACGAGGCAAGGTAGCATATGTTTACATCCACGGCTGGGAGCTGCCTGGTAGTAACACATTTTCTAACTCCTATATAATGCTACGTAGAAAATAAAGGGTAGAAACTTGAGAGGGACAGAAAGTTTCGCTGTTGGGCAAAGCTCTGAGATAATGTTGTTTAATTAATGCTTAATTAGTTACAAACTGCAGATCTGAAAAAAGCAATGAACAGAAAGAACCAACGAACTGGTAGAAGCAGTTTACACAGTCTTACATTTTGTTTCTCCCAACACCGTCTCAAATAGTCCAAATATAGGAAGTGCAATTGTTTCTCAGGCAGGTTTGGTCTTCACTGGTGCTTCCTTCAGAAAACCGGAATATTCCCATCACGACAAGCACAGCAAATATGAGGCTATTTCTCCGCTCACAAACCAGAAGCGGTCCGCAAACAGCTCGACTGGTAACCACAATCTAATGCTGTCCTTCCACCTCAGATACAGTAGTACTGCCATGAGGAATTTATAGGAGATTCTGCAACAGCATCTCACAGCATTTCCCACAAGATAAGCAGGGAAAATATTTATAAAAGTATTTTAATAAAGTGACCAACGGCTTTAACCCCTGACCCATCTTCTAACATAAATAGATGCTCTTGTCACCTTCTCTACCATCATCTTTTAGAGACTAGGAAGAAGTGCATTGGCAAGAGTTAGCTATCTGCTGACATTTTTTAAAAGGAATTTGTCACCACATGGAACAGCCAACCCGACAAGTACCTTGAGAAGCTGTGAGTAGGTACTTCTCGGAGAACTCGAGCTTTCTCTAAGGCAAAGGTTGGTCTGACCAAATATTGATTTGAGTTATTTCTACAGTTTACTCCACTTTGTAGGAAGTTAATTGATAAATAAAAACCAATAATTAATTTTGAAAAATTACTCACTTTACTTCTAGTGCCTGAAACTTTTGTACTGCTCAGGACATTTTGTTTTTTTCATTTCACCCTTTTAAACTGATTGTTTGCATAAGATGACATGTAACCAATGACATCCAACCAAAATGAAGGTGGTGGCAGGTAAAACCAATTTTAATTCTCTGATATGTGTAACTAAGCCCAAAAACAACAAGCAGACTGAATCGTGATTTATTTAAGCAGCACGTTAGTACTTTAGCACATTGTGCAGTGATGTCACATCCTCCTGGCCGTGCCTCCTCCTGTATACTGTCCTCTGCCATCATATGTAAGGTGACCAGGGAGGGCACAGCTAAACAAGGAGCTCTGTATGAGACTGTGAAGCCAGACACTCAAAGACATTGGCAGACTTTGCTTAGCTCAGCCCAAATGTTCAACACTCTCCCCTCAAACCTGGGCTTGTTTAGCTGCTGGCACCCGAAGGCATCAGTCAGATGTATGCCAGCTGAGCTGAAGTGTGCCCACAGCGTACACACTGCAGCATCACTACCAGTGCTCGTGCTCTCACCTTGTCTACCTTGGCACTTTTTGAGTTTGACAAAAAAAGAAAAAAAGGCCCATTGCAAATGACAAGTCAAGCGCCAGACAGCATATTTATACATCTTAATTAACAATAATGAAGCCCAGTACCTGCCAACAATCTGATGGCAGTGGTTACTGTGTCGTGTTGACTAGACTGTATGTCTGTTGTTTGCCTGCTACTTACACGAGAATTGCACAAATAGAATCGGTGAAAGGATCGTGTGTCTTCTAAAACCATTAGATCCAGTAACAAGCCCGTAATGATGATGGATCTTCAAATGCAGGTAACACTTGAGGATAAATATGTTTAGTCTGAATGAGTCTGTTACATCACTTAATAACTAATTAAAATTAAAAGCTTATATCTATAGAAAGGTAAAAACCTGCGGGCTGCAGCATGCCTCAGATTTACAGAAGATTATGAACAAGCAGGAGATGATTATTAGTTGCTCTCACAGTTTGTCACGTTACAGATCGTTCATTTTAAAAGGGCCTGTCAGGACATGGTGAACGACTGTAGCAGATTGTGATGATGTCTGAAGTCCCCATGATTTGAGGCCATGTTTGGATGCAAACACGTTTAGATCTGTCGGCAGCGATAAGTTTGAGCCATGCACAGCGAGACATTCATTACGAAGTTATGAAAACAAGTTGCATGGATTTTTTTTTTTTACCGTGAAATAGGCTACAGCCATCCTCCTGACGGCTGGATTTATGGCCTGGTAATTCCCCTCTGGAGTAATTTGGCTGGTACATCTGCAGCTTAGCAGCATTCCTGCAGAGCTCTCCTGTGCTGTGAAGTCAGGAGATGACTGATTGATTGATTGTATTACTCTAGTTTTAGCATGGCTTTACTGAGCTATTGCAGTGAAGTTCTAATGTGATCTATCCAGCGAGCAGCCTGCGTTCTTCTGGGTTTGCCTGCTGTGATAATCGCAAATCATAGTTAAAAAGTGAACCTTGCGAAATAACAGACAGCGATGAGAATACGCGCTCTGACAGATGCTGTTTTAGATTAAGGGAAATTCAACCTCCTTCCACACAGAACAATATGTAGGATACATGCGCCTGTAAGCAATCGTTACATTAACTCAATGTCTGACTACACCACAGCTTTTACTATGTGATAGCAGTCTTCTGCTTGAATATTATATGTAATTCTTCACTGTTGATAAAACCAAATTGAGAACATCAGCTAAAGTTTCTCATCACGGCTGTCACACTCCATTGATCCTGCATGTGCTCTTTGTGGTGCCAATTACAGGCTAAAAATGACTAAATGTAAAGCTATGGTCAGCTGACGGCTCATGTTTCCTCGCACTTAGATAATAAGTCCCAGACAGAGATAATGAGACAAGTTACTCACCAGCTTGTTGCTGAGTGGTCCTAGAAGCTCGCCGTGGGCCGCAACAGCCAGGCCTGCAAAGAGTACAAGATATCAGGACAAACACCAGTCGCTCCTTCATGTCACTTCTGTAAAAGTAGCTGAAATTAGAGGTTCAAAAACTATTAGAGGTGAAGAGTGTCATGAGCCACTGCAAATGTAAAGTGACCTCAGTAGCATCCTGGCAGCAACTACCTTCATTACAAATATTATATGGCAAACAGCTATCTCAGTAGCAGCTAACTATGTTTACAGTCGCTACATTAGTCATGAAACTCTTTATATCACAAGATAATATAGTATTTGAAGAGCAGTAGTATAGTTGCTTTGTTTGCAGCCTCTTGTTGTTTTTATGTAAACACAGCAGAATGTCATGACAAACTAGCTTAGCTCAAATCAACAAACAGGATATGGAAGAATAAAATGACACCGACAACATCTCAGTAAGAACACAAACTATCATTTATAACAAGAAATACAAAACAAAATAGCTTAAGGAGCAGAATAAACGGTGGCCATAGAGAGAAACAAAAATTAATTAATTCGTTGGCACGTTTTAATTAATTTGTGCGCACGAGATAAGTTTATATAGAGAGATAAGTTTATATAGAGAGATACGTTTATATATATAGAGAAACAACACAACAGGCTTTCTCCTCTAAAAAGTGCACTGCACCTGCTTCAAGTGTCAGAAGACCAACCATAGAGTCGACAGCATCCTCAAAGTTTGCATATTGCCAATAACATAACCAACAAGCCCTCTATATCATCGTTATTGCCTTTTACTAACAATAATCCTTTGCAACACTTGTATTATTGCAACGCTTGTATTATTGCAACGCTTGTATTACAGCTGTCCTTAGTTGTTGTCAACGTTGTCGTCTCACCCAGTCTGACTGATCAATGACAGATATGGATGTGATTGGTTTAAAAAGGCACGTGCAGCTGAATTGTAAAAAAAAAACAAAAAAAAAACTATCGGCTAGTTTTCCTCAGTGCACACATACACTGTCATTTCAGACGATAGATAATAGAGAGAAAATACCCTTTTTGGTGACTGAATATGTCATTAATAATCATAAGGTTAGGCTCCACAGCCAGTCTGACTAACAACTCTTTTAACAAAGGACAGTCGTGTCAATCTCGTTTCAATTGTTGTTCTCTCTCTGTGGCCACTCCGGGGTTGGTATCAAATATTTTATAAGCAGTTGCACTGTTTATTAACGAGTTGCACACAGATGTTGAGCACTTACCGGAAATGGCCGCAGTATTTAAATGCATCACGCGCCAACATATCTGTAAGCTTGTTTGGTCATTTTATAACACATTAACAGGTTTTCGTGCCTGTTTCACGCACACGGTAAACATATACTTCTATCAAATAACAGCATAGTGACATTTGGTGGGAAATAAACACGTTTGTGTGGATGTGTACAACTCGTATTTGATGTTGGATGCCCCGCCCCTTCCACTCTGGAGCCAAGATGGCGACCGTTGAGGGGGCGGGGTTTCATACGCAATTTTTATGAAAACATCTGCATTGTGCTCATTGTGCAGGGCATGTTGCAAAACTTGTCAGCTTGAATGCAAGTAGCCTATCCACTCAAATAACCAGTGTAAGTATGCGAATTAAGACACAGCCACTGATCTGAGGTCTGATCCTCTGTTTGATGTCTGTTTTCTCAAAGTTGAACCTGAATCCTGTGACCAGTTCCCACCTGCAGTGCAGTGTTAACGAATTTCAGATCTGTGGAAAACTGGCTAAAAAAAAGCTTAAATTCATATATTGGGAATTAAAAAAGAGGACAAGACTTTATACCGAGTGCTTCTTCTGACATTTTAGGCTACATAGCCTATTTTGATGACCAACACTTCATTAATCAATGTTAATTTTGTTTACAAAGATTCATGCCTGACAGATTACCATCTGAGTTTTGATTTTTCTTTTTTAACTGACGGAGTATGACAGCAAAAAAAAGGTTTGATTTTATTTGTAATGATAGTAACATCAGCATTCAAGAAAATTCCACAGTAAAGATAATGTAAACAAGTATAGTATTAATATACAGGATAAACTATATGCTTATCTAATGGCTCTGCATCCCTTTTATAGTTATACGAGTTCCCGTCTGTGTCTGTCACACGTGCTTGCTGTTCAATGTTGACAGATTCTCTCTTTCCTCAGGTTGTCATCTGGCTTTGTTCACCCGATACCAGACGCGTGGCAGCGATCAAGAGGAAGACAATACCATCAATATAACGCACAACACAGGGATCCACAACACGGTTGACACCTGATTTATCTCAAGCACCTTTTCAGATTAGTTAACTATCCAACAAGGAATCCTGAGAGGGTGGGGTCTGATACTCCTGGGAGGTGGAGGGGTTAACCTTGACATCTGGCCCCCGATCATCCAGCAAGTTCAGGCCAGCTGCCCCAAACAGCTCTGTTTTTTTTCTCTGAAAACACCTCATCCATCTGCTGAATTTCTTGTCATATAAGTTTCTCCACAATTGCCCGAGGCCCTTCCATTCACCGACGCGTGCAGCGTGACACTGATCCCTGCCTTGACGCCCATCCATATTTAAAGGGGTGTGCAGGTGACCTGTGGGTGGCCCTTTTTCTGGCACGCGTGGGCTCTCTTGCACCCGCAGAACCTTACATAACACGTTTGTTGGATATTTCCTCAAATTACAGCAATATGATATAATGCACAAAGAGCTAATGGGTTTTAATCTAGGAGGCGCTCGGGTGACGCGTGCCACCGCCACACAAAAGATGGGATCTGTGAAATACAATCTGCTGATGAACGTGTAAGGATGACAATGAGGATGCCAATTAGCTTATGAATACAACAGGTGACACCTACATGAAGCCCCAATTACACACATAATTGTGATCAGTGTCTGCCGAGGCAGACTATAAGTTAACACAGAGATAAAAAATTAATCGTGATGTCTGCTGCTAATTCGGACACCAGAAAGTTCAATTTAACTTATAAATGTAGGCGGCAATTTAAATGAGGAACATTTGACAATGATTCAGTCAGCATGGGTGATTTTGATACCAGTTCAGTCACCTGTAGCCTTGACAGATTGTCTCATTAAAGGAATAATGTCAGTGATTTTATATATTCCTTGTGTCCATGGTAACCACTGCTATGCATCCTCCATTGTCAGCCCTAAATGCCGTGCGGTTGTGTGCACCGGCAGATGCTGCGCTGTTGAGACGCAACTCTTCAGGGACGACTAGATTGAGGTGACAAGGGAGAGGTCATGTTTTAACCTGCTACGTGGCGGGAAGACGGAGGAGGGAAGGCGGAAGCAGCCAACAAAAGGCATCAGCTGGTAAACAACACAAGTGTTTCTTGTCCCAAAAGATTTCACATAGGCTCGTTGCACACACAGGCAAATTAAAGTGTAGTTTTAACAAGCAATCTTGCTACTCAGTTGTCAACCGATGCCGCGTCTCTCTTTTCGCCAGGAGGGCATGGGAATTTCTGAGGAACAAAAGGAAGAGCTGCTTTGAGCAGAGAGAAAACAAAAGCTTGACACAAATCAGCGCAATTAGAAACACTAATCGTGGTTTAACTGCCAGCGAGATGAGAGTTAATTGAGAGTGGCTTTTAATTTAGCCGTAAGAAGGATAGAACAGGTGTTAAACCAAAGAGTCAGCAATCCACTTTATGGAAGATTTGCACCAGATCTGCTGTAAAATGTAATTATATTATAAAATTCTAATTTCTCTTGTGCATACCAGCTTTCGATCTTTCTGCCTCAGAAAGAAAGAAAGAAACAAACAAACAAACAAAGCAGCGATTTGCCTTTACAGTGAGTTTATTGAAAAGGACAATACAATCTTCCGTGTGCCTTTCAAGCTACATCCAGTGAAATATTGGAATCTGATTGTAATGGTGGTGATAAAAGTCAATATTACAAACTGTAGCACATGGAGGACGGGTGAATATCAGGAAATGCATCACCAAACTCGTAGGACTTTAGTTGGCACTTGACATAGTCACCAGTAACAGCATTATACTGTCATTATAACACATACATTTTCAATAGCCCAACGTGTTTCCAGCACTACAATAATAATAATTAAAAAAAAACAAAAAAAACCATACATTCTTGTCCCCAAACATCCAGATATGAAGGTCTTGCATATTGGCTATTGTGTGAAAATGATGATGAAAGTTAATTTAATCTTATACACTGTACAGTTGAGTTAAATACATCTCATGAAGGTTGTGTGATGAGGTTCGATGAAAATGTTTCTAGATCAGGAAACGCTAGTTTGTCCAGTGTGTTAGTGTTACATAATAAAAAGTGTGATTGACATGCAGAAATAACAAGAATCCATTTAATTCAACTGGTTACATTACAAGGCCTGAAAGAGACACATTCAGGAGCAGACCGGAGCCAAAATATCGTCTCAGGTCTCGGCCGTGTCGGGGCACTAAACTCAACTCATATTATGGTTAATTGGGTTGGCCTCTGTGCACCAGCCACCATACAATTCCCTAAAAGTCAATGAAGCTTTGCTAACTGGAAAGATCTTTTATAAACACAGTCATCATTTCCTTCAACACATTACAAGCACCGTCAGGGGATTTAGCTGGAGCTTACGTCTTAGTGTCTGGCAGCTGTATGTGGCCTATGGCAAGCAGCATCATATTATCAGTAAAAAAAAAAAGAAGAAAAAAAAGACTTAAAAGACTGCCAGAGGAGGATTGTGAGATCCGACTCGAGCTTTATGTCATCTCCATCAAAAGGTTCAATGCATGCTTCGTCAACAAGGAGGGGAAAAAAAGAGATCCCCATATGTTTGCACATTTACCTACAACACTTAAAACGTACTTGGATGCATGTGCAACTCAATCTATATAAACTTCAATTATGGCACAGGCCAACTTTTACAGGGAAATCAGCCTCTGAGCATTTTGAGTGCTTTGCATATTCAAACACATGGCATTTATTGGATGACAGATATTATGCAAAGAGAGGAGAGAGAAGTACAATAATGATGTCTTTTTTTTCTTTTTTTGCAATGTATCCATTTACACTGCTGTGCAAGAAAATGATTAGAAAATGCTTTTCATTTAGATTTATGTTTTAGTTTGACATCTACCAAAGCACCAAATTACATTAAAGCATAAAGCAAATGTATCAATCAAGCTAAAGGAAAAAATGACAGGCAAAATTAATTAATTTGAACAACTCACCCCCCCATTTTTTATTTGAACTAAATAACCTCCGGGTCTGAATGTATTCGACATTAAATGTTCTCAGACCTTATCTCATTATTTCATCATTTAAGCCAAGGAGCAGGGCTGTAGGGCACACTGTAGACACGAGTGTAAATCACCTGTTTCATACCCCGTATGAGTTATATTCGGATGTACATGACAACCTACAACAAAAATTCACAAACCCACACATTTAATCTGCTAACCAGAGAAATCATCTTTCGCTACAAAAAGGCATTAGAAAGAAAAACTGAGCTAAAAAGCCTGAGTATCACAATTAAATCAGTCTGTCAGTGTCACTTTGGCTCAAATGAATGATGTGGTGAATATTTTCTCAGTTTTACACTTTTATACCCACTTCTGAAATTTCATTTAGCCTTGCTCGTACTTTGACTGAACCTCAGACAGAATAAACCCCCAGGAAGCACGTTTTACTACATTTTACAGCACGACAAAATGTGCAAAAACCTCAAAGGACTTGAAGTAATATTACAAAGTGGCTGTACAGTATGTACAATGGAAGTATTAAGCGGTTGGAAAGGTCCACGATTATCTGCTTAAGTACCAATACAGACAAAGTTAAAGCAGTTTAAAAATGAAGACACAAAATTTACACTTCACTTAACGTAAGAAGGCAATCAGTGAGAAGCTTTTCCATCCCGGAAAATGGACTCTTAGTATCACATAATACTCATGATCTCACAAACTGAATCAAACATTTTTTGGCATTACAAAGTATATGTAAAATTAGACATTCTATTTCCAATGCAAAGGAATTTGACAAACGCCTGAAAGAACTAAACAGAAAGAAGAGAAAAGGGGAAAAACAACCACCCATGAAATGATATCTTTGGATACACCGAATACTTGAAAGGCAAGTGAGGGTCAATGGCCTTGTAGTGTATAGTATATCATTATACATGTCAGAATTAAGTGTTTCAAAGCCAACCAGAATACATTCAGTACCAGGAGAGATTGGCTTCAGGTCCAAAAAGAGATCACAAACCATCCAGTGAAATAACTACTGCAGAAAATAAGAACAATTAGTGACAAACGACAAAATGTGTCTGCGAGTGTTGAAACTTCCAGGGAGAGTCGAGCTGTGGTTTTAACGGCTGACATAGCACAGATAGTGTTGCCGTTCGTCTCACCTGTGATTTGGTATCAGACAGTGTAAAGGTCAAATATTTTCAAGACTGCAAAGGAATTATAAACAGATATAAATACCAGAATTGATACCAGCAAATGATATAGGTGTTTGCTATCTCATCAGAAATGTCAATACAAAACATGTTTAACACTGGAGATGAAGCTGCTTCGCATCACACTGGAATAAACAATGAAATATGTAAACCTAATCATCAGTAAGTGACTATACAACACGTAGTACAAGCACATGTAGAAGTGAACCGAGGCCTCTTACTGACACTAAAATCCTTCAGCAGACACGTAGTTCATTTTGGTACCAGCAGTGAGATCCAGCAGCTGCCCAGAGGAAACGGATAAATCAACAGAATTACAAACATAGAAACGTGTTGTCATGACATTAGCATCACAGACTGAGGTGACATACGTGACGGCAAAACAATGAAATGAGGACAGTTAGCTTCTGACATCGGCTATTTGTGAGCTCCGTTGTTTACTTTGAACAATTATCAACAGATTCTCAGAAGTAAACAGGTGAGACACTCAGATCTTGTATGTTTGTTTGGGTTGTTGTGAAAAAGAAATGATGAATCTGTGACTTATGAATTACAGGAATACCATGTTATATAATTAGCAATACTTTTTGTAGATGTGCACAAAGTGTCCAGTGTTACTACAGTGTTTAGCGTTTTTAACATAAAGTACCGTGCAAATACATAAAAGTAATATTCATATGTAAATGAGCTGTGAAACATTTATAAATAAAGATTGTTCGGCATAAATCCACAGGTGCAGCTACAGTAAGTACCATGAATACAATCTTCAGCAGAAGGAGCCGAAGGCCGGTCCATCGGTGGAGGCTGTAACAAAGATCTCTGAGCTTTTCTATCAGTAAAATCAACGTCAAACATGTGATTAAAATGTAAACAGGAAAATTACCAGCAGAATGTAAAGCAACATGTTTAAAGTCTGATTATTGCACTTAAAGTCAGTAAAATGATCATTGTGAGACCCCTGGTCCAAGAAAATAAAATGATAGTCATCACAAATGAAAGAATAAAGTAAAATAAAAATAAAAAGTCAGTAACTGAAAACAGGAATGTACATTTGTTCTTCCAAAACAAAAAGGATAACTCGGTACAAGAGAGAAAGACCAGACGCCCGGATTCCCATCAATCACTCAGGCTGAATTCTTCCACATTTGCAGCAGTGAAAAGAATC
The DNA here is from genome assembly GCF_022577435.1 of Embiotoca jacksoni. Taxonomy (NCBI): domain Eukaryota; kingdom Metazoa; phylum Chordata; class Actinopteri; family Embiotocidae; genus Embiotoca; species Embiotoca jacksoni. The sequence goes on along the minus strand of NW_027185252.1, from coordinate 16,999,474 downwards.
GGAGAAAAGTCGACGCTGCCCCTGCTGCTGAATGTGTGTCGTACTTTAGGGCGGCAAGTTTAAGATTTGTACTTGATTGTAAACACGGTAACTACAGCTTCATCTTGACCAACTGTCCGCAAATAGCAGAGAACTGCGCCTCCAGCAGCTGGTAAACACCGATTTGGCAGCATTTGCACTGTAAGAGCTTCTCGGCAGATGATGGCAACTGTATGTGCAACAGATCTCCGCGGGTAACAAGTGCATTCAAATCAGAAAAACACAATCTTTGTCAAAAACATGGAATGTATTTGACTTGAATGGACAGATGAGTTTTGCGTATTTAGGTAAGTACCTAAAAAAAAAAAAAGGATTTAGCGTCGACTAATTAGAAATTAATTTGAAAACAGAAACACAGGGATGCCAAAAACCCTGTGTGACCTAAAATAACCAGAACGTTGAAAAAAAGTCTATAAAAACTACATCCACTGAATAAAAATGTGCTAATAACTCATAATCGTAAGTCTGACTTTGATCAGTCCCATTTGTTCCCACTTATCTTCCCATTTGATCCATAAGCTATTGCTCAACCTTCATTTGGAACTTTTCATCCCGTGACCTTTTTTCTTCTTCTACTTTTTGGAGAGTTTACCCGCCTTCTTTTTCGGCTCGTAGGGTGTCCGAAGGATGCTCGGCGTCTCCTCCATGACGCGTACCAGCAGGTTATCGATGTAGTCTTCCAGCTCCCTGATGTGGGCGTCTTTCTTTTTCACCACTTCCTTCTGCTTGATGAGTTCCTGCACGACTTCCTCGAAGGACAAGTTGCTATAGGCGGACACGCTCTCCCGCGTCACCTCCTAAAATAAGGAAAACAAGGACAGTGTCACGACGGCAGATTTGGAGGTTTGCATGTTGTTTTGTAAAAGTAGACTAAAATAGTTGAATGATCTTCTATGAAATATCAGCATCTGACAACGGAGACACGAGCACAGATAAGTCTTTATGTTCGCTCATGACACAGACAGAAAAAAAACCAGACTAATGAAACATGTTGGCCGAACGTGACATCAACTGTCATGTGTTTATGTTTTCTTCTCCGCTGCTTGTGAAGGCGAATTGAGAGTTGTTAAGACGTGACGGGTCTCCAGAGCTTCAGCACCGACATGTCAATGCATTGTTTGGCAGATGTTACGATCCAATACTGTCAACAGTATTTATAACCAATCAAAAAGCAGTTTAACAGCCCCACAGGGACTTAACTTTGACACCCAGCTAACATCTGAAGAAAGTTGATCTCCTTTTTCTTTAGTGTCAAGCAGTGTGGGGAGTAACTTAATACATTTATTAACTAAATTACCTAATAAAAGTAAAAAGTTAATGAGAAAAAAAAAGTAATGAAATTACTATTCAAAATGTTGGTGATTCCTTCACTGCAGTCAGCTGTGATCTACATAACTATTCTTTATTGAGCTTTAAAATCAGAACGTTCAGATCTTAATTGGAGTTATAATTATTAGTTTGACAATCATCAGTGCTGAGCTCCTTTGGGATGTTTACACTGACTAGGTTACATTTAGTTTTTTAGGACTTTTCAACTTGCCCTGTTTAAAACATTTGTTCTAACAAATTATTGTTATCAAAAAAGTAATCAAAGAGTGACATCACTTTGATGAAGTAATTAAAATAGTTACATAATTTGTTCCATTTTTAACAGGGTAAGTAAACGTCTGTAACCTACTACATTTCAACAGTAACCTTCCCAACACTGGCTTCAAGCATTTCAAAGTGTGATCTCTTTACTTGGAGAACGTATGTAGCCTGCCAGGATTTAACAATAAAGATTTTCTTAAAAAATGGCATCTTTGTTTTGAGGGGGAAATGCCAAGCTGCATATTTCTACAATTAAAGGTCAGGCTAATAAATACCAAAATAAGGATGCAACCCAAGCCCAGCTTTGCTCTTTGAGGACAATCTATTTGGACGGAGCAGTGTGGTACGGTATGTGCATATCATATTGCGCGGGTACGAGAGGAGCTGTAATCGTTTTTAATGAGGGACCACTTTATCGCTTCAGTGCTGGGCATCCTCCCCCGAACGGATAGAGCAGCAAAGCCTTCACCCCTGTTTAAAATACCACACTTATCAGCTTCCACTCCCGTGCACCATTCAAAACCTCGACTGCTACGGCAAAGACAATGCAGAAAGACCTGGAACGGGACTGCTCACCAGGTATCTTATCGCGGCTAACAGCACAGAGGCTACTGCGGGGCGACACAAACCAAAATGAAATATTCGCCGCAGAGATTAAATGTCCAACGTAAGGAGGGTTTCAGGAACAGAGCTCGGTAACCTATTCCTCACACACGCACACGCACGCGCACACACACACACACACACACACACACACACACACACACACACACACACACACACACACACACACACACACTACACAAACAAGGCATCTCACTCAAAGATACTGCACTTAAGCCAACTGAGAGGGAATAAGAGCACCGACAGCCATGTGGAAGAGGATGTTAGTTTCACATACAAGACACACGCACGCACACACGCACACACACACACACACACACACACACACACACACACACACACACACACACACACACACACACACACACACACACACACACACACACACACACACAGGGAGAGCATAATAATCAGGAGCTTTAGTGGCTGGTGACAAAGGCCTGGAAATGACCATGAACTGGCAAAGTAATGATGACCATTTTTCTGCGATCAGTAGTGAGGAGAAGATAAGGCGCACACTTGGCATTCTCCAGTTGTGTCATTACAGTTTCTAATGAGCTCAGCTTTGAGAATCTAAAAGCTCAGTCCTTTGAAATCTCTTGCTGCCCCCCCCCCTCTCCCCCCACACACCTCCCTTCCCCCTGCGTGCGGTTAATTAGGGCCTTGAAGCAGAGGAAATGGGAGCTGCCATTTCTGCGAGGCACAGCAGCATGCACGGGGGCACATGTGTGGATACCGACAGCCCTCAACACCCACAAAGAAAAGGTGAGGAAAGCCATTATCAGCATTCTCCTCCTCATTTAGGCATCACTTTAGCTGCCGCTCCCTCGGACTGCATGAACCGGTTGTGCTGCGTAATAGCCTGAGAATTTAATTTTTAAATTTTTTTACACATTAGAAAGAATTCAAACAAAACACAAAGTATGAAACGGTTAAAACATTTCATAAGAATCGTGTACTAATCATAAAAAAAAGAAAGATATTTTGATGTCTTTTCTCAATAACAAAAAAAAAAATTGCAATTACAGAATCAGTTCATCACACCACTGTGACTGACCTTACAGCCCGAAATTTCACACAGCTTCAAATTATGATCGGATCCGACATGATGACCGATGTGTGCAGCTGCTAATTAGTTGAGTGGCACATCTGAATTGTCACAGATCTCACAGAGATCAATGTCACCAGCTGCTACGTCAAACGAAACTGAAGATTTCTCAATTAAAAATCTGCTCCACACTACAGATCGAGTAATAACACCGAGGCGAGCGATCGGATCATTTCTACTTTTTCCTTCTTTTTTTTTTTTTTTTTTAACATCTCAGTCATTGTCTGATAAAGCTGACAACCTGCAACATCATCTGAAAAATCATTTGCTTCTACAAGAAGGCTTTTCTTACATTTTTCTTGCCATAGATGTCCTTCTTCTTCTGGCCAAAGGTGATGATGTCACTTCCTGTTGGCTTTTTAGAACTGCAAAACAATCAAACAGAAAGTCAGTCATCATGAAAGCCTTGCATTGGATATTTTTGGGTACGATTATCAGTATTTTACTAATATAGAGGCTCTTAGGTGTCCATCACCTGCGATAATAAGACACATTTAGGAGAAAGAGTGTAAACATAAAATTGCATTGTACTTAATACCACCTTTTTGCACTCATGCAGCACATTACAAATGACCAGTGAGCTCGTGTTTGACAAAGGCAGCAGTAAAGATGATGGACTGGTGCCTACAGAGATAAGTGGTTAATTGGGTGGTCTATCTCTGCAGAAGATCTCATTACTATAGCTCAGAGGGCTCTGTTATCAAGCCCAGGCACTCTAAAGAGCCACTAATGACACCTTCCACTCTGATAAAACAGAACTTAGCCACAGCGCTCACCAAATCTTTATGTAACACAGGAAATATACAGAGGAACTCAGTGGAAGTGTTTCAACAACTGTATCTGAAGGAGAAGGAGAGAAGGGGGGGGGGATGCTGTAGTAGATTTCAATCAACAAGGTATTTGAAACTTTATGGGAATGCAGTAACCAATATCCGCTGGAGCGGTGGCTGTCCCATCAGGGAACAAGATCATGTTTTTGGGGATTGTGAGATGATTCACAGACATGATGAAAAACAAGAGCCAAACACTGATTCCAGCTACGTGGATGGAGGCTAAACTTAGAGCATGGAAGAAATGCACATTTCAGTGGACACATTTAGATGTGATTTTATTCGCACATTTACTGTAAACTATGAACGAGTCTGATTTGTTAAAAAACACCATCGAACCAAAACCTGGCAGCAGTTTGGCATTAACGTTTGTTCATGTGAGACGCACAAATAAAAAAAACCAAAAAGGTAAATTTAAATGTAAATTTTTGGAAATGTATGTAGTCTAGAGAGGGGCTGACATTTACAGAAGTGTCTCCTTCAGAAGGAAGTATTGTGAATTTCTAAACTGGGCACTCCGAGCTAGAAAGAGATAAATGATGAATCTGATTTAAAGTAATTTTATTTATTTTTATTCTCAACAGACATGTTTGACTAAATGTAGTTAAAGGATGAATGCGTCTGCTGAAGATTGATTTTAAAATTAGTTAGAGCATCCATAAATATTAAGAGACTGGAGTGTGCAGTGTTTAGAAAAATTGTATGAATTTATGCTTCTATTTTTAAAAAAAAGTGTATATTCTCAAAAGATGGTTGTAAAGTTGTTCTATATGTTTGATATTTATGGCCTTGTGTTTCTTTTGTACATTTCTGTAACCACCAATGGCATTTCATAAATAATGTTGAACTATATTAATTTAAATACATGCTATCCCTGGTGATGCGTCGGTCCCATGACTGATTAAAGGACCGTCTCCATGGAAACATGAAGCAACCACAGACTACAAACAGATTAAGACAAAACCATTTCCAGAGATGAGTAAAGTGAGAGTTGTGCGGTAACTTCGATGAAGACCAACACAAACGGGACTACCTGGCTTTGTAGTGGGAGCTGAATGGGTTGGTGTCTGCTTGTGAGTCTCCACTAAAGGGGTTGGGGGACCGCAGGTCTCCAGAGCTCCCTGAACGCCCCCCGTTGCTGGTCTTGCGGCCTTCCTTCTTCCCCGTCACGCGTTCCAGTAGGCTGACCTTCTCCTTTTTCTCCTTCCGCTCCGCCCGGTCCCACAGCTGCCCGTGCTCCCCCTCGAACGGGTTGCGGTTGCGTGGGAGCGTGGCATACTTCTGTGGCAGGGTGTCACTGATATCAGTGAAAGGGTCACTGTGTGCTTCGCCGTCCTGGTAGCCTGGCACCTCGCTCTGGGAACGCCTGTGAGGGCCACCTGTACTTCCCGGAGGAGAAATAAAAAACAATACATCAGCATGAACATAAAAACTCTACAGAAACAACGAATCACATTCTTCAAAAGGCAAAATATGTGATTGTTTTTTCGTTTGTTCATTTTACCAAGTCACTAGTAAAGAAAATCAGACAAATCTGGTGCTGCGGTGTTGAAGCTTTTCTTGGCGATAGTATAAATTTTACTGCTTTGGCACAAAATGACCATGTTGTATCTGTGGGGTCTAATGTGTCCAATTCTTACCCATCTTTTCTCTTTTTCTGCTGCTACATGATTCAGGACAGTAAAAGTGAGCAGCCATTGGCTACCTTACGTTGTTAATGTTTATATAACTGATACTGTCTGTCTCTCTAAATACATATAATATATATATATATGTGGATATATCCATATATGGATATGTTGATAAATAAATAAATATATATATATAAATGTATCTCCAAAGGTCTGTGAATTTGATCGACCTCTACTGATGGCCACTAAAAATTACAACAGTATACCATGTTCATTGTTAGACACAAGTCAAGTAAGTTGTGTTTAGAGACATTAAACCACATTATAAAATACTTTAATTTTAACACTAGTCTGTTATTTTAATGCTTATGAATGAGACCTTTCATCTTGCTGTCCTGCATCTTTGAAAATGAAATCATGAGAATGTGACAATGACTCACTGAGTCATTGAGTAAAAAAACATCCCTGATTCTATTTTGAAAACCCTCTCAGTCCCCTTCAGACATGTGCCAAGGAGCAATAAATGTTTACCTATCACACCTTTAAGATCAGACTAAAAAACTGGATTTATTTTAAAAATGGACAAATAAAAGAAACAAATCTGAAAAAGCAAAGCCTCACCGCTCTCTTCTATGGAGTTCATGGAGTCCAGCTTGGGTCGAAAGTGGGTCCCGATGAGATCTGACATGGAATGGGCTGCAGAGAGTTTATGGGCCCCGGCCAGCAGCGGTCTCTTGACCTTTGTCTCAGGCTGGGGTGGTTGTGATTCTGGGCCGAAGGACTGACGGCTGGGCTCCGAGTCACACATGGCAGAGCGGGGCAAGATGGCCGAAGACGTGTCACTGAAGCCGCTGTCGTGCTTGCGACCCTTCATTTTGTCCTTCAGTTTGGAAAACGGCGAGCGGGGCTTCTCCTTCATGGAGAGGTCGAACATGCTGGCCGTCATGTTGTTCCTCATGAACTGAATGCTCACTTGGACGCGACCTCGTTCTTTCCTCTTCTTCCCCGGCTTGGACTCCAAGGAATACCAGCTAAAACCAGAGAGCAGGAAGCTTAGGCTGAGCCAATTCAATGAGACAATTTATATAAAAAGAGAAGGATTTATAGAAATCCTCTGAGTTGATTACACGTAATTCAGCATAATTCAGGGAGACAGGTATACAAAGTCAGGATGTGGTAAAAGTCTTTACACTATCAAACAATGTGACAAATGTAAAAAATAGCCCACATTCTTTCTAATGTGCTCTACATACTTCTTTATGGACACCACTGAAAAGGCTAATTTGAGAAGACTAATCCAAAAGCCACACACAAATGCAGGGGCTTAAATCGTTTGAACTTTTTTTGACACAACTGAGAATACAATTTATCATTCAGAGGATAAACATTATTCTTTGCAAACTGAACAGAAGAAATAGCCTGCTGCAGAATAATATAGACCGTTTCGGGCTGCTTTCGGCCTCCTATTTGTTTAACCTCTGCTTTTTCAACTGGAAGTAATGGGATTTATGCATTTCGCTCAGAGCGAAATAAAGTGGCATTTGCACAAATCTGGCCTTTGTTCAGAAATGCAACGACAAGCAATCGGGAAGCTGCAAAGCCACATGGCAGGGCGACACAACAGTTCATACATGCTAATGAGACATATCCTCTGTGTTATAGGGCTTGTGACAGTGTCCATTAGGAAAACAACATCAGCATGAAACAAGTATTTATCAATCTTTTATGTCTGCATTTACCACATTAGTATGAACAAAAAGGATGGGTGTAGCCAGAACTCTCATCCGCCTCCATCATGCTGCAGTTTAATCAATATAATCACATTTTTTGGTTCCTAATATAGAAGCCTTGAAGTGAAAACATAGTTGCATGACTGTTTTTATTTCAGGACGGTCACTGATATTTCCTCCTGGATGTGAATACAGATTTGTAGTATTCCTTGAAGTCCAGCATGAAATTTCAGTTACCAGGTCAATCCCCCCCCACCCCCCCAAAAAAAAGGGTTGGTATTGGATTTTTAAAAACCGCAGCTGTTGAACGCTATCCTATCCTGCCTAGCTAGTGGCCCAGGAGCCCAGTCCTCAAAGGCCTTGTTGGGTCCAATTCCCAGGCTGTGTGCCGCGCTCCGGCTGATCAGCAGCCACAGCATGCCGCTGCCGAGGGGCCGCGGCTGCATCTCACGTGTGTCTCAAGGCCAAGATAAACCTCCCTGTGCTTGGAACCACAATCCTCCCACTCGGGCTCAGACCGCTGGGAAACTCCTCACAATCAACAAACACAGGTGTGCGATAATTATGGGCTGCCTACTCAGATATCAAGACGGGCTTTCCTCCCCAATATGTCAGTTCAAAAACACTGCGGATGGGCCGCGGTGAACACAGACCCACTGTGGAGTGTGGATATAATATCGAGGGTCCCGGCATCATTGTCAAGTACGGCTGCAGTGTGGGATTAGGCCAACAAGCAACAAGGGCATATCCATTACAGAACCGCTGCTGAAAAAGTACACAGCCTGGAGGTGCATCGGTTCAGGCACCTAAATAAATAAAACCCATCCACACTGATTATAACATATTGTGATTCTCCCAACTGATGGGCAAAGAGGAAGTGCGCTAATGTCTTTCCATGCTCAAATGCGCAGAAAGCTAATTAACACCAGAACCAATTTGTTAATTCAGTTCCTGTATGCTTAATGTAGGTTTAAGAAATGTGTGTGTGTCTGTGTGTTGGACTTTTAAGGGTCAACAACCCAAGCCAAATACAACATTGCCTCTTTAAGCTATGATAGTATGAAGAGGGTGTTAGATTATTTTACATTAGTGCCTGTTCAAGCTTTTTGTACAGTCGTTCCACAGGGGGGCAAACCTTATAAACAGCCTCCATAAGTCACCTGTTTATGAGAGGGCTGACTCAGTTAAGGCTGCGCTCCACCAGAAATGGCAGCATCGTGCTGCGGCTGTGCCACGGCCACTTAAGGTGAACGTTTATGATTCCACCAGACGTAGACGTGTCCCAGAAGCGTGTTTCCACTCTGCTCCACTAAAAACGTGTGCCCAGTCGCATCGTGCTGCACAGAGCAGATCAGCGGGGCAGGAAGTCAAACACAGTAAAGCACAGAAAACCTGCTAAATTTGCAAAATAAAACACCTTGTGTAGACTCCCGATCCTATGTCAACATCCACCCTCTGGGTTTTAGGAGAAAAGATGCACTCTCCTCCTGCTAACAGGAACTGTGTGTGAATATGTAACAATTATGAGGATGAATGTATTTTTAATGCCTAAAACGGTATTAATTTTGTCTGTAGGCTACAGCACAAATGCATTAATAATGACAATAAGAACAAAAGAAACCATTTAACAATTTATTCTGGGCCTGTCTCGGTTAGATGCACAAAAATCAAGGAAAAATGGCCAAATCAGTAAGTCAACAAGATCAGGTAGGTAGGTAGGTATTTACTTTATTAATCCCCGAGGGGAAATTTTTTAGCCAAAACCCTTTGCTTCTGAAATGCCCTCGGTGGGGGATGAAGACGTGCAGAGGACATAACAATACAGCATCACAGACGTAACGTGACAGACCAGTGCCGGGGGGAATCTACGAGTTAGACCTGACTGACAACCGCTACTGGCTGCCAGTATCACACCTAGAGACAATTTAGAGTCTGGAGCTGCAACCTCTCTTTACTTTGATCCCTTTTGGGTTGATGGGGACACAGAGCATGGAGACAAGATTAAAACCTGAGGGTGACAACAAAACTCTACGCAAGCAGGCCAAGATTCAAACCCAGGTCCCCCTGAAGGACGTTGAAGAAAAGACCTTTTTCCAGTCACACCTTTGAAAGAAAACCGTCAGTATGGGAGTGACTAACAGGACATGTTTGTCCAGCTTCACTCGTTTCAATTAGGCCAACTAGTGCTCACCATGTCAGTGATTAAGCTAAAAATAATCTCTCAACAATGTAGGCTGATTCATTGCCAAACCTCAAACAATGGAGGGCCAGCAAGATGGAAAAATCAAAGTTCAACCAATATGTGGTCACTGAGTGTACGACCTCATTTCTTTCTGTTAGACTAATTCACCTACTGGGCTACAAACAATTTAATTTCTGCTCTTCAAATCAAAACAGATCAATCTAATAAAATGGATTTCTAAAACAAGCGCATGCAGAGAATGAAGGACTGGAATGGTATTTAAATCATGTGGTGTAAAGGAGTGAGGTCACAGACTTAATTGAGAACAGAGTGCAGAATATAACACGCAAAACACAGTACATTTGTTGGAGCCTAATATGGCAATAACATGTGTGGCAAATGTGACAAATAACAACTGATTTAGCTCATGCTGTAATCCACTTATGACTGGAATAGTTCTGCAAATATTTTCCACTTCCTCTCAGAAGTCTGTTCCTCCACCAACACAGCATCAAATAAAAGAGCTCAAATACTCAAGATTCCCACGAGACAAATTAATTAGGTGGCATCCAAACACAACAGTCCAAATTACATGTAAACTGATGAGACAGCTCTTTAGCTTGATGTTTTACTAATTCCTGCACCGTTTTCCATCATTCACATGTATTCAGGGTACTACTGTGCCTTTACAAAGTATTGTAACATTTATTGGGGGAGTATTGTAAACTAACTGGGTTTTGAATGACTGTATTCAACAAATGGATAATAATGAAGACATTCTTGTCACTTGTGCTCACCTGAAAATATAAAGGAGGCATATTCCCCCCCCAAAAATGGGTGGGAAAAAAAAATAGCAAAACATATATGGTAAGAATTTAGCATCAAACAATCATTTATCCTCCAATTTAAAAAGTGATTAGCATATTTTAAGGGGTGTGCATATACTGCAACAGAGTGAGGGCGGAAATATACTTGCTTTTGCGTTTACAACCGGTTGTGTTGTGAATGATATCGCTCACATGCCTCGGTACTCTACGTGTTACTGGAGGACTCCACGAGGGGGCACACACCAGAGAAACAAGGGTATAATTAGAACATCTGGATTTGCCTGATGTAAACAACACATGTGGCGACAATCGCTACTTTGGTGAATTTGAGATCACACAGGGACAAATCTCACCATCAACTCTGTTCACACTGTATTTTCTGCATCATCCATGGTGCACGGACATAACAGTCTCTGACTTGTTTCCATTTAGTTTTGCAGGTCGCTGTCACATCTCCATATCGCCCCACCACAGCCCTCGACGCTCATGAGTTTGCGAACGTGTTGTGTTCATGTTTGAGGACATGCCCAACCATCGCGCTATACAGACACAGGATAGCAGTCATCATGTGCACTCGAACACGTAGTTTAAAGGAAGTATATCTCCGGCCTACAACAGTAATCAGTACTAATCCCAGGGAAGTTGTTAGAAAATTTACTCAGAGGCTCGGTTCAAAATCAAACACATCAGATATTTTATTCTTGCAAGAAGGAGCAAATACATGCACCCTCAAAGAGACGTGTCCAGCAGTGCTCCCAGATCTCCTCCGTAGGGCAGCTTTTATAGTGTGACAAACAGTTGACAGTCACCCCCATTCCCTTTGTATCTGCTTTCGTATGGTGATACTGAGTTGGTCGTAGGTCACAAGATAAGGACACGGGGGAGTCGTCAATTAGATGCGGAAAGTAAAACAATAAAGGAATCACTTGCAAATAAGACCGAAAACAAGAGAGACTTTCGGCGCCTGCTTGACGAGAGACTTTCCGGAGCCACAATGCAAACAAGAGGAAGGGACAAATCTTTTTTTTTCCATCAGAAGTAAACAGTATTGACAGCAATGACACCATTGTAAAAAATATGTGATACTTACTCAGTTTTCTTTCTCTCCTTGTTATCAAAGATTTCATTCAGGTTGATGGACCTCTGACCCAGGAACTTGTCTATCCCGACCAGTGACCGATGCATCACTATAAAGCAGAGCTCATACACCTCGGGGTTGCCCTCCAAAAGTAGACCAGGCAACTCAAAGGAGGCTTCTTCTTTCCAGACAGGGTTAAGTGTCTTCTCTGCCACTGATGTCGAGTACTTTTCCTTGCCCAGCTGGATGATAGTGTAGGCATCATTGGTGCCATTTTTGCCTTTGGGCTGTAAACCGGATGCTTGAAGAACAGTGGCTTGGACATGGGTTGGAAACCACTTCTGAGACTGCTCGCCCAGTGACATCGTCAGCACTGGCTCTTAACTGAAATCCATTCAAAACAAATTAAACTATAATTTATGTCGTTAGCTAATTCAGCGAGTGTGATGTGCAAAAAGCAACAATCATGATTCACTATAGTTTGTTGTCCATGTCGCTGTCGTTTGTGTGGCTACAGTAGCTCTTATTACAAGCAATGACAAGTCTAACAAACTGAGCAAGCCTCATCTTCCATCAAATCAGATGTCCAAGCCACTGGTGAGTCATCTGCAAAGGGACATAGAGAAAGAGAACAGCATCAGTACGTTTCCCAGAAACAAAACATGACTCATGTGGGTGTGCAGGCAGCAGTGATATTTAGCCAGCTCGTGATTTCAGCCAATTTTGACACACCAGCACGTGATTTGCGAAGTAATAACCAGAAATATATATTAAAAAACCAGAAATGCTGCTAAATGTTTTTCTACAATGTCTATAAATATATCTCGAGACAGAAACTGATGATCTCATCCGGTGACACATGTTGGTGTTGCTCTATTGTTCCTGAATTAGTGAGTCACTCAGTGGGATGGTGGCAAGATGTTATTTACAAATTAATTTAAACTAAAAATGGAGCTTCTGACGGAGAAAACGTGCCAATATCCAAGTGAATGGTTTGTGTCAGAGAGTCTTTAGATAACTCACGTCGACAGTCTGTCTCTCTCAGCTGTAACAACTAACACGTGAATCATATTTACGGTGTAACTTCCCTTTAAAAGAGCATCTTTCCACAGGTTTTTTTTTTTGTTGTTTTTTTTTTCCATAACGAACTATCATCGAACTGACTAATAGGATCACATAATGTCGTAAAGTAACTTTAGCACTACAAGGCAATGATAAATCAGGAGGTTTAATGAAGCTTTGCTGCTGTTACGTTCAGTCAGGCTGCAGGACAACGTTAGCTCCATGCGGCTAGCTGCAGAGCACACACAGCATCACACACACAGCTGCTTACCTCGGCGTCATGTTCACCGACACGAGATGGACATTCAGCACTTCAGCTCGGCAGAGACTCCGTCTATAAATACATTCAGACGCTGCTTTCTGAGGCAAAATGCCAGATAATGTGAGCTGTTGTTGTAGTCCAGTGCTACCTACTGCTGTCGGCCAAAAGCGAGCTGTACTTCCTAGTCTGACGTCACTTCCAGCTCACGCCGGTGAAAGTTCAAACGTCAAAACAAAAAAAAAAAAGACCAAAAAAAAATATTTAAAAAAAATAAGCGAGGCGGTTGAACGGGCTCAGGCACACGCGCTCTACAAACTGCAGCTACAAACCTCCTAAAATGTTTAACTAAAACAAAAATAATAAAAAATGATTATAATTATGATACAGACTGACCAAGTACAAAAGAAAGAGACAAAAAAAAAAAAAAAAAAAGAGAAACAAACGGTGAACTCTATTGTCGATGTTGAATTGTGGGGACACTGTACAGGTCAGCAGTAATGAGAGGCTCCAGCCATTCCTTTATCTGCTATCACACTGTCCTCTGTAAGGTAATGTACACGTGTGTGTGTGTGTGTGTGTGTGTGTGTGCGCGCACAGTGTGCCTGTGCCGGCGGGTGCGCTTTACATGAGAGCAGTAAATCATACAAACATGGGAAGTGCTTTTGTCTCATGAGGGGGGACATAGAGGTGCAGATAAGGGGTTCACTTGAATGAACACAGACATGCTTGTCACCCCACTTGACAAGTGCATCTTAACCAAACACACCTGCCTATGTTGGTTTTATCGTTCTGCTGCAACCAGTGCAGTATGTACACACCACTGGCCTGAGGCTCCGGCTGGGCCATCCATCAAACTGAGATTATTGCACTTATCTAGAGTACATCTCTGAATGAAATGCTAAGGCTGAGTGAAATATTAGGCTGTACAAAAATGTAAGGCAGATAGCATTTAATACATTTGTGGATCTCACCCTCATGGTTTACATCAGGTGTTACATTAGCTGGATATTACAGTACAATGTCAGACTGTGGTTAAATGTTGGGCATATAGCATATATCACATGCATCATTGGAAAAGGTATTTTTCGCTCACTTAGAATAAAGTTACACATGCAGCATGTTTTAAAATTGTATTCAAAGCTCTACAATCTGCACCCTCTGGTTTACATGTGTTCTGAACACATGTAGGCTACATATGATGTTTACATAGCTGGAAATATTGAAATCCAAGGCTCCATGTTTTATGGCTGCTCCACTTAACTAAATGGAAATATTCCAGATGCTTTGTGCCTATTTATAAACACATTTAGTCAAAAATCAGCCTGACATATTTGTTATGTTTGGGAACTTAGTAATATATTATTAGAAACTGTTTCGATAGAAATTCATCAACCATACAACCAAATCGTATGGTTCATGATAATATTGATATAACTTTTAATGTTATTATTTTTTTTAAATCATGTCAATATTCTGAAGTGTTGGTCTCGGATAACATATTTATCACGATAATAGCATGAGAGGAAGTCTTACGTACAGCATCAACAAGCGTGACTGGTGACAAGTGGCTCCACGGTGGAGGAGTTCCATCCAAAAAGGGGAGCGACTTCAGTAGTGTGGAAGTGGTTTAGTTACAAAAGGAAAGATGTCCAACGAACCACAGTGATGCCATTTTTACTGAATGTTTGAAGGCAGACTGTCATGTTTATACTGACATATTTGTTTTCTCAATTGCTATCATTCATATCATCCATTGCTATTGTTATATTATCTCAATTGCTATGATACACATTTATATAGCTCTAGAAAATTGTATATACTGAAAAAGAAGTTTTCGTCAAAATGACCCACTCTGGCTAGAAATTCAAGTAAAATGTGACTGCAAAATGTCCTTTGCAGTGACTGACCCACAAATGGCTCAAAATAAAATAGAAAAAAAGCATCTTGAAGATTTGATTGGCTTGATGGAGTCTTTATAAGTGTATGCTGAGCAGCAGGGGGAAAGTTTGAAGACTTAAGAAAACCTTAAAGACCACTGGGAGTCCATTGAGTTTTGAAGACAAGATCTGATAAGGCTTCAATCTGAGTATTCACACACTGCACAGCTGCGGGCCCAAGTGGATAGGATTTATCCCGTCCTATCACTACTCACATTCCTTCTCAAGAATATTTTATTATCTGTTGTGGTTAGCAGTGTCAGGCTGGGCTGAATGAAATAACGACCAGAGGCACGCAGATACACAACCAGGGTCATGACACTCTTCCTTAATTTGACAATAAGTCAAACACTTTCATATATTACCCTTTGGAGGAACATAATACCACAGCACTTGTCATCTGTGAGATAAAAAACATGAAAGACTGCATTCCAGCATCACCTGTATCCTTTTATTGCTCTCCTCTTATAGAGAATACATTGGTACATTTAAAAACAAAATATCACACTATAAATTAGAGAGCAGTAACATTAGGACACCGTCCACATTTTTAAGGGAACGGCATTGAAGGTCATAAACTGTCCAACTTGTAAGTGAACCTTCCTGCATGGCTGGGTCCACATGTTGAACCACATTAGCTGTGGCCCCTAACGGCCGCCATCCACTCGGTGCACATGGTTCTGGTTTAGGCCCCTTTCTTCAACACTATACAGGTTGTATTACATTTATTAAACACTTCAAAAAAAAAAAAAAAAGCCCTGGCTGCAAGGTTGTCCATCTGTCGAGGACAAGAGAAAATATATGAAAGAGGCATGAGGCACGGCAGGGAGAGGGGAAACAGTTGTGATGTCAGTGCTGGTCTTAATGTGGTGCAGGTCTAAGTCCTGGACGGATGACTGATTTAAAAGGTATAGCTTTTAGCCGAGAGAACAGTTAGATCACAGATGAATTTTAATCAAAAAAGAAGGAGAAAGGCACACAAATCACCTCTGCTTTGCTCTCAGGAATGTTTTTGTGCATGGCTTTGATATATAGGTGCAGATGTGCGACTGCAGCATGACGAACAGAGCTAAAAAGGGCCGCTAAGCTGGGGCAACATGTCAGCCCGTTGACTCCCTAAAGGTCTTGGTTGTTTTTTTCTTCTACCTCGTAACCTCAAAAAGAGTGAAACTAACACCAGAAAAACTACAACATCCACTCATCACTGGTATGCTCTACATGTGCTTGTGGTTTATCGACTCTTTTTTTGTTTTTCAAAACAAAAACCAAGTGAAGAGGAGGAACATCGAGAAAGAAAGAGGGAAATTTAAAGCTGCTGCTGTATTAATAAATCAAGGAAATGAGTCCAACTAGCACAGGTTTGTTTGTGCAGCATGTCATGTCATGTGCACAGCTCTTTACTCTGTTACACCTTTATTACACAAGATATTATCTTCCGTAGTTTACCTTAACTCACTGTGCAGAAGTGCTCTTCTGTTTTGTAGAGCAGCACATTGTATTCCAGGATGTGCAGCCCTGAGCCTTTTAGTCCTCGTCTCACCAGAGCAGTTGTTGTGACAGTGAGCATGAGGCTCCACCAAAGCCATGCCATGTCACCAAATTTGACTTTCTGGTGTCTGGCTTGCTGACTTCTGGACAGTATTATTATCGTGTCTTTTGCTGGTGAAATAATATTGTTTGCCAGTTTTGTGTGATTGGAACAAGTCACAGCTCCTTCAAGCCTGAGACTATATGATCTGTTGGAAACTTGATGGCTCTTATAACCAAGTGACAGCCCACCATGGTGTCACCCATTGTTTTCTGTACTGCCATTTTGAAGCCTTGAGTCTGACATTTACACCATTGCCATCTGGTTTTTTTTGGATCTAGAAGTGACCATATTCAGACGAACTGGGGAGGAGCGAGCGGCGGATCTGACTCAATATGACCGAGAAACCGAGGACACTTTACCCGCCACCTATACAGGAAATCTGACTGCATCCCCGGTAAGTCAATCAAACAATACTGTACATGCCCCAGATTTAATATGTAATAAATGATGGAATCATTATTATGGAATTATGGAACCACACCATTATGACTCAGGAAAAGAAGTTAAATGAGAGTCCTTTGGAGCCAGCCCATAGTGGCTCTCAGTGGTATTGCACTTCAAGGCACTACAGCATTGGCGTACTTTTTCAGACCTGGAGGTAACGTCCCTCTTTACATACAGTCTATGGTTGTAACTCTGAGAGGGGAGCAGTAGCAGTATTATTTTGAGATTGACAGCAGTAACGTCAATAATGCACCTGTACGTTGTCATGGTGTAAATATTAACCAATCTATCTACAGTACGTTCCCCCTTACCTAATGGTTGTGAACTCTGACTTAAAGAGTGAGATCCCAGACTCAGTGGTCAAAATTGGAAATTGGTTCTATATTTTTTCATTTGTAGTAGTCATTTAGTATATGCGACTAATGTCTTGTCTCATTTCCCTTGGTTTTACCACTGCCTGGTAGTAATGCGTTAGTACCCGCCAGAAGTTGGCATCTAAAAACTGTTTGCCAACTGCCACTAAGCATTCAAAGAAGAAAAAAGAAAGCGTTACTACCAGGCTTCTGTGAAACATGTGAGGCACTGTGACATTAGATGCACTACAAACAGCAGAAACATGCAAAGACTATTACAGCCATCAAAAAGTGTATCTGCCATATCTTCCATTCGTCAACCACAACTCTGCAGTCATTTGAGAGTGAAGCACTGAGAAGGCAGTCCATCCACAATCAATGACTAGCTTTGGTAGTTCTTGAATAACAATTGACTAGTTCACAGCAAATATTGATTAGTGTTTTGGCTTGAAAAGCCGATCCCTAGTCAAGATGAGCATGATTTCAGAGGGTTGTTCAGGAATGTGACAACCTAGAGACTCTGTGAAGATTTTTTTAGGCTTGTCCAACAAGGCGGAGACTTTGCCTGGTGTTAGCCTGGTGATGCCAGACTGGTGCTCACAGCTTCAGTTTTCTTCACAGTCATTATCGTCTGGAAACTCTGTTCGCATAAACATTTTGCATAAATATCAATCAGCGACCAGTGAGGGTGACAAAGTCTGATGATGTTGAAGTCAAGAGTTTTTTTTCTAAATGTAGTTCCAGTAATGGGAGAGTTTCAGTGCAGATGGTGGTCAATG
The DNA here is from genome assembly GCF_022577435.1 of Embiotoca jacksoni. NCBI lineage: Eukaryota > Metazoa > Chordata > Actinopteri > Embiotocidae > Embiotoca > Embiotoca jacksoni. The sequence continues at coordinate 16,981,407 of NW_027185252.1, read as the reverse complement.
TCTGATGAATGAACCAGAGGTCGATACCCAGTAGGATGCAAGGACTGGAAATGATTCTGTACGGAGATGATCCAGACCCATATATTCACAGTGAATGTTGGGATGCTGTAAAGAAAAAAACAGCTGGAAAGAGTGTCTGTGTTAAAGGATGTCTGGGCTTCTTTACTGTCACCAGGATCCAGACCCTAATAGTGGAAAATGGATGCATGGATTCTGATTTCATGGGCGGCTCAGTGGTGCAGTGGTTAGCACTATCACCTCACAGTAAGACACAGTTCGAACCCGTGGAGTTTGGATGTTCTCCCTGTGCCTGCGTGGGTTCTCTCCGGGTACTCCGGCTTCCTCCCACCATCCAAAGACATGCATGTCAGGTTGTTTGGTGATTCTACAAATTGCCCTTAGGTGTGAATGAGAGCGTGAATGGTCTCTGTTTCTGTCTGTCTCTGTGTGTTGGCCCTGTGACAGACTGGTGAGCTGTCCAGCATGAACCCTGCCTTTGCCCAAAGTGAGCCGGGATAGGCTCCAGCCCCCCGTGACCCTGTTCAGGATAAAGCGAATGTAGATAATGGATGGATTCTGATTTCTATTTCTGTCGAGTGTTTGTCTACTGACTGGAAGCATATGAATGTCATGAGAACTACAATTTGAGAAACGCTTTTTAGATTAGAAACGGCTTAGTGATAAATTTAAGATGTCATTAATAACAATGGAAATTTTTTTATCAATATTAAGTTTCTAATTTACACAATGCTTAGATGCTTTTCAGTTTTCATGACAAAAGTGCATTTCAGGTTGATTCGACTAAGCTGGTGTGTGCATGATGATATACCACCTTCTAATACACATGCTTATATGCAGTAAGGCTGCACGTATTTGATTAATTTAGTCTTAAGATGCATCATTTTATGGCTGTTTTTAAGTTGCTAACAAAACTTTTCATCTCTGTCTGTCGTTCCTGATTATTTCTTCACTTGTAATGTTTTACAATGTTTTTCAAGAAATAATCAAACACACATTAAAACTTTTTTTTTTTTTTTAGTTAGTTGGCTAGTTATGTTATCGAATGTGTCACACACATGTGCCCAGTCCCCGAGGACTGATCAGGACACTGAAAAATGATTTTATTTTTTTTTGTACATGAACATAATGTCTTCTTACTTCCTATTATTGTCATAATATGTAGATGTGTGTTGGACAAAACACGAAAAGTTATGCATAAATTGTTTAAAGACACAACTTCTAAGTTAAGTTAAGTATTATAAATGCAAGACAAGAAAGACAAGAAACTCAGGTCGTAGCCCCTGTAGGCCTCTCGATTAGTGCGTTCTAACATGCACAGTTTAATGTCAGCAGCACACTCGGAGGTCATGTGTAGCAGGGCAGGGGAACAGGTGGCCGTCCTGCAGGAGCATGAAACGACTCTACCCAGGCCAGAGGAAGCACCTACATGTGTATGCCCTGCAGTCAGCCCTGTACAGGATGAAATAATTCATCAGAACGGTTCCGAAGAGACACTACGAGGCAAAGTTCAGAGGCATGCTAATGACAAGAGCATGTTCACGGAGAGAAGGAAAACTGTCAGCTCTGAATGAATTGAGAATGGCAGAACAGAGGTTAGGCCATTTCAAACTCCTTATATCTTGGTATAATCCATGAAGAGGGCCTGCAAATGTCCAAAAGAAATTGGTGGTTTTGTAGCACATGGTGCATGCATTATGTTCTGTCTTGGTTTGCATGAAATTTGTGAGTCCAGTTTTACTACAGCGCAGCCTGTTGGATGTTTTTAGATGCTCGGGAAAGTATGTGGCTCATTTGCACTCCCTGTCAATGCAGTTCCATCTGAAAGTATGAAAATGAAAACTAATTTATTTTGTTAAACCCTGCTACCGAAGACCGAATTTTCCAGTCAAAATGAAAACGCTGCTGCATTTTACAGTGGGATGATTTAAAGTAATTTAAAGTAATGAATAAAGACTCTTTGCAAATTACCATTTTTCTTAGAAGGAAGAATGTATAGTGTACCCACATTTGCATAGCCAACATCTTAACTATTACTAACAGTGGGACATTTACATGTAAAACAAATACTGCATTTGGACAGAAAGCTTATTCCCAAACACACAAATATAAAGGAGTGTTACTTTAGCGCCGCAGAAAAAAAACGAGTGGGTTGTATCATTGCGTTTACCAGTCTTCAAAGCTCGGAGCAGAAAGGAATCATCTTATTACCAGTTTCTACAAGGATCAACATCCCACACAGCCACTCAGTCTGCACAGTTTTATAGCAATTTGCCTATATTAAGTCTCAAATTAACATTTTTTCAAAACACATATACATGCAATACAATGTAGCAAAGTTCGATCCGTGTATGAATAAGATAAAACTTAAAAAATATCCATGAGTCCGGACAACTGATAACTGAAACCGCAGAACTAATAGTAATGAGTAAAGTATGAATTAATACATGTACATATGTGAGTTATCTGCAGCTTTTACAAAATGAGAAGAAAATCTAATAGGATCGAGCCCATGTTATTTGCAATGTGTATTTGTATCTGGGTCTAAAAGAGGTTGTTATGATCTGGCTCATTAAAATTTAGAAGATTATTTCGGTTGGATGTAGGCATTTGTCATAACCCATAATGTTATGTTCCATATTTATTGAATATTGGGGGAAATTTGTTGGAGATCCTTGTGCCAACAAGTTAAGTGCTTTAAAACAGCAACTTTGTGTCACTATATTTTCACCAATTCTTATGCCAAAAATTGCTGAAATCTGGTAGTTTTTGAGATTTCTTCAAACAAAAAACAACTGAAAGTAAAAGTGTGTATTTTTGGGTCAAACAAATTGCACGAAACTGCTTTTATGAAACCTTATAAATTAAAAACAGCTTAAAAGAAGTGGATATATCCAACTTATTGTTCACTAAAACAAAAAAATGAAGGACAATCTAGTACAAAACTAATGTGCTACTTTCAAAGAGCTGTGACCATGTTGTCTGTTTAAATAGTGATTAAATTGATGGTGGTGAGAGACAGTGCTGCTACACTTTAAATTACTGTGCTAAAAGTGTGCCACAAAAACAAAGCTACGTATATCATCTTTAGCCTTCTGGGTGAAAAATATTTATATTTAAAGATGCATCTAAAGGCAATTAATTAATGAAGTAATTTGCCCATGGAGTGAAGAGAGAGCAGAGACAGAAAAGAACAACAAACAATAAGCATCTTTCCTATGAAACACCAATGTTTTTACTGTTCTTGGATATTGCTCTGTTACTAAACAGAATAATTGCGAAAGGATTGTGTTTTCTTGTACTGTATGCAGTCAAAGTTGCTTTAAGGTGCTGAAAAGCGGCTCTAGAATTTAATGCAGAAAAGCTGAAATATCGCCCAACATGTTTCCTCGGCAGCGTAATGTCAGGAAGGTCATGAAGGAAAAGATAACGTGCCTCCATCTTTGGGAAATAAAAGCCCAAATAGATGACCTTTGTCTTCCCTGTGCTAAAGGCCAAGAAAGTGGGAGCACCTACGACCTGGACTGACACATTTCACAGATTACACTATGGATGACTTGTCAGGTTGCATGATAGCTGCCATGATAGACGTCACTACCCCTCGTAGAGTTGGTGATTACCAGTATAATCACCAATGCTTCTAGGTACCGAATTCTCCCCCTACAGAACAGTTCCAACAGAAAGAAACAGTTGAGTCTTTAAACTGCCTGAAGGTAAAAATATTCTCGTTTTTACGCGACAGCCTCAAACATTGCCTGCTGGTCGGAGTCATCCTGCGTCTGCTGAAGATATCTGGTCATTGTTCCTGAAGTCGTTCCTCCCTCGGGTCAGACACTCCGCTGCTCTGTCATCATCCCTCTTGTTGCTCCTCACACCACTGACACTTCGTAATCTCCACACACTACATCTTCACTTGGAGTCTTCCAGATGTTTTGATCGCAGATGCTTCGGCATATTTGCCTCCATTCGCGGCTTATTTTGCCGTGGCAGTTTTTTTTAAAATAGTAAGCGTGAAAATATATTTCAATTGATAATAGTTCTCATCCTTTTTTGAGGTGATGGCATATTGATAATTGTTACATTGTCAATGTGACAACAAAGGTCAAGGTCTATGATGGAGGAACGCTGAAGTATTGTCTCATTTTTGTGTCATATCGCCCACAAAAGGTTACTCCGATGACATTAAGCAGAGCTGACACCTCTGATTGGCAATTTGAGGTTCATGACCTTTTGTGATGTACACAGCCGGTACTGTACTGTGATTTCTTGATATCACAATGACTGGTTTCTAGTAGATCTCTTATTTTGTAGGAGCTTTTTTTAAGCAGTAAAAACATTTCTGTTCGAGTCAGCTGAGGTGTGTGATTCATAAAAGCTGCCTCACTGCTTCCACATTTACCTTTGGAGAATTTGTCGCTGCAAAAGCTTAAATAGTTAATCAATATCTTGAACAGTTGAACAGGAAACTAGCGTGTACATCAATGAACATGTGACAAATTTAGTGGATGAGAAAATCCAGTTTGGCTCCATTAGAACCATCGATAATATGTGAAACAGACTCAATCCACATATGGTTTTAGCACCTGACAGTTAATCCTTTAAATTTGAATTGATTTTGATAACAACGCTGTGCACTCTAAGCCTCCCCATCTGTTTGCAAATAGTTACCCATTTTCAATTATGAATATGTTTAAAAAAAACCATTCTAATGCCTGCAAAAAAAGGTCACATTCAAACATGGCTTTTGCCACAAATACGCTATTTTCCAGTAGAAAGGCCAATTTGATGCTCATCATGTGCCCTGGTGTACCTAAGCGCTGTTTAAAGAACATCAATGCAAAGAGGGATTAAATATTCCTGTATTTTGCTAATCATTTATGAAATGCATAATTATCTCAGCCGCTTGTTGAGTGGATTAGGAATCATTGATTCTCTCTCTCTCTCTCTCTCTGTGTATATATAGTGTCTACCTAACCCTTTCTAACTCCCCAATAGAAATATTCTGGATAATATGTACGTATATAGTTGGCAGAGCTGCACTCTGGTTCATATTTCATGCAATGTGAATGACTAATCCATGAAATGTGTGGGTGGGATGATTAACACAGACACCAGCACTGAAAATATGTTTGCTTTGAAACTCTGAATGTGATACGAACATGAAACTATGAATAATTGGCAGAGAATGGGAGCCTGTGTCGATTTAGAAGTCCGAAACGCAGTTTATGACTAATTGTGTTAAGTGAAAATGAAGTGCACTTTTGTTCCTGGGATAATTAGCTTTTTAAATGTTGCGAGGGTGATTGTGGAGGCTCTCCGTGGGCTCGGCTACTTTTGGAGTGAGCCCTCTAGCTCTCCCGTGGGGTAGCAGCGCTCGTTACACGCAGCCCGCAGGCCAGAGGAGAGGAAGGGAGGGCAACACTGGTGAAGAGATCACACATGTACAGACGCACTTTTCTCAGATAAAAGTGTTGTTTTGGCGAAAGTGAAAGGTTACAGAATCATTTTCGAACTTAATCCGAGTTGTTGCTAAATTTGGAGCAATTGACTCAAGTCTCTTTCAGCACCTTGTTTTACACACGTTTTACACGTTCAGTACATTTTGGTAATGAGTGCACAATTTTAGAAGTTTCCAATTTCAAGAACAATTGCTTACTATTGAGACTATAATTGTAGAAAAGATGTGCATTTTTATAATTACAGGGAGCATCACTTAATGAAAATGTACTTACCTTTAAAGAAAGTAAATCATCATTACATCATCATTATTACTTTCATTGCCATTTCTTCAGCCCACTATAACTCTATATGTCATATTTCTGTTGTAAGTTTAAAACTTGTTCTTTGTCAGTGCAGTTTGTTATTAAATCATTTAGTAGTTTTTGACTAATGTTCGGGGAGCTTTGGTCATAAATAATTTGGCCCCTTTGGGACTTTTAACAAACTCACATTTCAAAGTGCTGATTTCTGGACCCTTTTTACGACCCATAAACACCTCAAAGTGACGTTCAGCCTAAAAAGACCCAAAGCATTATTTGTAATTGCGTTATTTCCAAGTTAAGCACTCCTTTATTAAGGTTACATTTTCCCCATCCTGTCTAAGGGTCACTTCTGCTAATTTAGATGTGGTCCAGGCATGCCGGATAATTACAATCATTTCTTGAAAACATTTCTCAATGTAACTGAAATGTATTCAGACGTGGGAAGTTTAGCCTCAAAAAGGGGCAATGGAAGAGGAGGATTTAGGGAAAAAGGACAGGACAAAAAAAGGTGGAGGTGGGGAGACAGGGAGAGAGTAATTACTCTATGTAAAGGCCACAAACAGAGCTCCTGCTGTCGCTGAAAAATCAAATCTGTCAGCAATTAGACGGAGGCCAAGCAGCACTTGTCAGTGGACAATGGGGCAAGAGGAGAGGGGGTTAGCAATTATTAGAGCTGATAGAGTACCTTTATTTATCTAAACAGCAGGTTAGTTGCCCAATCTCCTCCTTTGTCACTTGTTGCTTCTGTGAAAGGGGCACCACTTAATCTGAATAGTGTTCCTTGTGGCGAGCACTGGGTATTATACCCGGGCCAAGAGCTGGAGAGGGCTGCTTTTCAGCATCGGCAGGAATAATCCAGGGGTTGATCTCATGCTCTTGCAATGCTTCCTTTGCTCAAAGCGCTGATCAGGATCCCTTACGTTTGAAGCTATTTATTAGAAGTTTAGAGGGAGGGGGGGGGGTCACCAGTCTAAAACATGTAGTCATTATCAAGGACTTTTGCTCCTTGAAGGGGCAAAAGCCCACAGGGTCTCAGAGAGGGGATTTTAGATGTGTAGGGGCTTATTCTCATTTAAAGCCAACTGCAAAATACAGTCCACAGTAAAAACTCTGTGGTTTCTCACAGAAATATAACAGCATCGTGTAAACCGGGGAACACGGTTCTTTGTCGAGTTAATGAAAGACGTGGAAAATTTTTATTTAATGGTGGCCCGAGAGGGAATATTGTGGAAGCAAAGGGCTCCTATTAGTGGTCGCTTAGAACGTAAACTTCTCAATTAGTGTGAGGTCGACGTTTAATGCTTTATAATTTGTGAGGGAAAAAAAATCACCAGTTCTCACCTGAAGTTTCCACACTGTTGGAGAATTTTTCAAGCCAATTTAAAAACAAAATATCACAGATACTGATTTATTCTTAGCTACTGCACCATCTTTAACAGCACATGTAAAGTTTCAAAATGGCATATCCCTTCATGAATATTGATATTTATTTATTTATTATTACTATTTATTATTTATTTGACCTAATTTCTCTCAAATTCTATGCCAAGAAAAAAGTTTCTTTGTAAAGTTAAATGAGTGCGAGGCAGTTTGACAAGTGCTTTGTTTCGGTGCCCCACTAAATTAATATCATAATATTTTCTCATCGAGTCTATTAAAAGGTAAAATTTCTTCATGCAGTTAATTGCGTCAGTATCTCTCAGGTGCAGAATGCAGAAGCTCTGCCGCAGTTTTACATCAGGCAGCGAGAATAATTTCTGTTCAACAAAGTCAGCAATGCTACGAGGAAAAGACGCGGGGTGGAGTGACTGTAAATTATGAGATAAATTGCTAAGTTTATGGTTCTTTAAAAGAATCACGCCGAAGAACTAAACTATGTAATTTGCCGATGATGTGAATTCATTCTATTAATGACGTGTGTATATTTGTAATGTTTCCGACTCGAGCTGTGGAAGTTTAAGAGCCGCAGAAACATCAACTCAAATGTGCAGTATCTTCCAATGCGGGTGATAACTCTTGTGCTGACATAGGCTAATTTCATCAAACATCCTTAACTGGGTAGAAAATTAATATCAGCCTGACCCTTAAATGCTCTGTTGCTCAATTAAAATTAAAATTGGGAATTTTATTAACAAACTTTTAAGAATAACAAGAATTGGCAAAGTTTATTTGAAGTATCATTTTGAGGAAGGGAGTTATAGTTTCTGAATAAAAGTCTAAATGTTCCTCAAATATTGAATATAAATTAATCTAAATATTTTCCCTCTTGCTCATATAGAGCGTTGGAAATTGCCCAAAGAGCTCAGAGTCATTTCCAATTTGTTTGAGCTAAATTAAGGTTATTGCTGTGTTGGTGATGGTTACCTCGTCGGTAGGACCTCATTATCTCCACACAGACCCGTCTTACTTCTGGCATTTGCCTCCCGAGTCGTAAAGAGGAGGATATTTGTGGCGATGCAGTCCGATTGTCAATGAAGTATGCAGAGTGGAGTAAAGTGGTGTCTTAAATATTCCTGTATAGATCACATCCAGATGTGAAAATATGAAATCCCATAAATCACTGCAGGCTGATTAAATCTCTGCATTTTGGCCATTGAAAAATGTAAAAGTGCATCACTCATGGCTCAAAGCAGATTTTCTGAAGATTACAGAGATACATATTTTTGGAAATAGTGGCAGGTTTTTAATGTGGTTTATAGAGCGCTCGAATGGGAGAACAAGCGAGCGGGATTCATAAAGTGGAGACACCGACGGCTGTTTCTTTAAGTCGACGTTGAGGTATTTGCCCGTTTCTCACACATACAAACATGTGCTGCAGAGATACATTACCAGCAGCGCATGTGAGGAGCTCATTTGTACTCGTTGTTAGGCACCAACTTCAACTCGTGATATCTATTCATCAGTTTTCAGGTAGGAAAAAGACCGAGTGGGTGTAAGAGTTCAGTTAGTGATGTACTGTGTTCTCGGGTTTTTTTTTTTTTTGGTGTAAAAATAATCAATCCAATTCCACCTTTAATTTGAAGAAAAATTTGTCTGATTGGAGTTGGTGGTCATGAAACACATGAAAAACCTTGTTTCTTTTCTTTAAAATGCTTTCACAGCTTAAACAAATTTAATAAGACTTCTTTTGATTGACAGCACAGCGCTCTCCCACAATGTCTTCTTTTTGCTCTCACATTCCTCGTAAGCAGCTGTGCCGCCGTTTTGAATGAGATGAAGGCTGAAAAATCGGCGCTACACACACACACACACACACACACACACACACACACACACACACACACACACACACACACACACACACACACACAGACACACACAGACACACTATCGTCTTGGAACAAGTGAGACTTTTATACAAGTCTCTGCAGGCCTGAATGTGCTACTCATGACACATTTCAGAAGTTATTTTGTATCATTAGAAAGTTTTATAAATTCAACATGTGTACAGGACAAGCAGTCACATCACAGCAGCCGTCAGGTGTTTGTTGGTCAAAATCATATTTATATCAATCTGTGACGGTTTCATTTAATTTGCCTGTCTGCCATTTGCATTTCTCCAGACTGCTGAACAGGAAGTGATGTATTTTACATTTCCTGCAGCAGCAACATGTTTACTAATCTAGCAAAGGATTTGTTTGCACAAAAAGTAACGGTTAAAATATAATTTAAAAGTCAAAAAACAATGGAAAAAAGGTGCGGCGCCGCCCAAACGTCAGTATTCGCTCGATTTATGGCTGACACAAAAACACACAGCGACAAGAGGCAAAGACGTCTTACTTCCTGGTTCTCCGGTGCTGTGTCTGAGTGGTAGTTATGTTTCCCAGCCGCTCTGAGTCAGAGGCACAGCGGAGGTCTGTGCAGGTGGCAGGGCTGCTGAGCCCGGCGGGGTTTTTTCTGCTCCCTCTCCTCCTTCTCCACAGGTGCTTATTAGCACATATGAGCTGCCACATGTTCCCAGCCTGGCCACCGCCCGAGGGGGCAAAATCAGTCTTTGCCAGTAATCTCCACAGCCTGACCAGGCCCTCGCTCCCACTAACAGGGGCACATGGTGTAGCGTTTATGAAGCACAGCAGAGGTATTACCCCGCCGTATTCTCGCTCCCTCTCTCTTCTTTTTTTTCTTCTCTCCTCCCTGAACTGCTGGATAACCTTTGTAAGCATCTCCCCCTTTATTTCCATACTCCATGTTTAAGGTCAGGATGAAAAATGATAGTGATGCAGATGTATGTGTGAGAGATATCTGTTTTCAAAGAGTGACGCGGTTGCAGACATATTTGTTGCAAATGTTCCTTTACGAAATATCAAACTGCTCAGAAGTTTACCAGAAGTTGAAATGTTTTGCACCTGGTCGGCATGACAGAAACCCATTGTCATCCGAACAGCCCCCCCGCTCTGTGAGACATGTGAATGGCTCTGCTGTGTGTACGTAGGGAGGGCAGGGGGGTGGAGGGGTAGGGAGGTGAAGGGGGTGGGCTGGAGAGGAGCTATCGTGTTTGAAGTGGGCATATGGTCGTCGCATTTGCATTTAATGCCCTTCAGATTACTTGTTTTAACTCGTGCTAAACACCTCACTCGGTTGGGGCTAATTTGATGAGGTCATGGTATGACCCCGTGACCCGCTCTCTCCATGTTCTCTAAGTGAAACCAGCTGAGTCACAGAGTGGTGAGGGAGCTGGAGGGGGAGTGGGGAAGGGTCCGGCCGGGCCTGACGATCGCCGAGCTTCACTCGCCCGTCAGCAGTCGCCGCTCAGCGGACACTTTACGGGTGTGAAGCCGTCACCCAAAACGCTACGTAGCTCAGCAGCTCCACTGCTCCACTGCCCGAGCAAAGCATCCGCTCAAAACACATCCAATCGACCTGGAAAGAATAACAAATGCTGCAGCTTCTTATCGCTCAACTCTGCACTTTGAAGATGTTTGCAAGAGACGATTGTGCCAATATACATTTAGCCAAAGATGTGTGTGTGTGTGTGTGTGTGTGTGTGTGTGTGTGTGTATGTGTGTGTGTGTGTGTGTGTGTATGTGTGTGACCTGCAAGACCCCTATTAAGACATTTATTTTCCTTTGCATGGCTATACTTTATTATGTTTCAGAGCTCCTAACAAGAGATTTAACCACGAATCTTCTGATACAAGGAATCTTAAAACTAGTCTTTTAATTGGGAACAATTTATTTGCAATTAATTGTAATTTAGAAATAATATTAGGACGTTAAAAACAACACAGCTGTAAGCATGCATAGACACGTATATGAAAAAACACACACACACACATACACACATACACACACACACACACACACACACACACACACACACACACACACACACACGCACACTCCTCTCGACATGAAAGGCCATCCATAGAAGCCCTCTTATGGAATGTTAGTGAGGCCCGTTGAAGTCCTGATCCACAGCGGCAAATCGGCTCTTTTCTCTCGCTGCAGACTCAAGTGTTGTCCAGACTCCAGAGAATAGTCCCGTATGGTCTGAGGGGCTACATTTTCCTAACCTCCAAGGCCACCGCCGCGAAGGCGCCTCAAGAGAGCCTCTTTCGTGTCAAAGGGGGAAAGCCATTCAACTCGAGAACAGCCTCTGGCTTTTGATCAGTTCACAAGTTACAGTTTTGCGGAGGCCCTTTTTTCATGCAAATGGGAACTCTTCAAACAGCGTGCGGAAATACATCTCTTTCGGATGTACCTTAATAGGTAGTGCTTTTAACATGGGAACTTTCACAGCCAAGGACTTGCTTGAAAGCCTCCTCAGAGTAGTGAAAAGCACGCTCATCGCCCAGGTGTAGATGGTCTCCTTTAAGGGATTCTCTCTCGGCCCCCCCGAGTTCCTTCCAGCCGGCGGCTTTGTATGTTCACTGGAGACCACATTGACTCCCAATTAAGGGATTAAGATGAAGATTATCAGAACCATTTTCAAAACACATAACATTTGCTGGCTTTCCCACAGCACTCTGGATCACCCCTCTTCATTTTGGCACACTTAAATTTATTGTTATAGATGGAGCTGCTGTGTCAGAGCCCAAAGTGTTATTAAAACTGTTGCTCTAGGCCTTCGCAGCATCCAGGATAAACTGTTTTCATTCCATCCTGACAAAATGTCGGGGTTTGCTTGTGTTGGTGCATAAATTATATATTCCCTTTGACTCGGTCTAAATCCATACATAATCCTAATTTGAGAAGCTATTTGTAGCGTGGGGTTGCGTAAATATAAGAGTGTTCTTTCCCAAGTGGCTTCAAATTCAGAGGTGTTGGTATGTCAGGTTTTATTTGGGTGTTTCATGTGTTTCTCTTGGCGCTCTAAAACTGCCCATTATGCTCCTATTAAAGTTCATGTTGCTGGAATATTGGGAAGGAGGAGGAGGAGGAAGAGGAGGATGAGGAGAAGGGGGGGGAACCAAACTCTCGTCAAGGTCATGTTCCATTGGAAAGAGCCAACAATGCCAGTGCTAATCCCTCCTCCTCCTCCACCGCGCTCTGACCCCATCCCGTGGCTTGTAGGACTCTGTGGTGGGAGAGGACAAGAGGCCCCGGCTTGTTCCTACACTCAGCCCCATGCATTAGGCAGCCCAGAGCTCCTGGATTATCTGCCAATTAGCACCAATTGTGCCGGACGGCATTAATGTAATGTTCTATATTTTTTAATACCGTTAAATTTTTTTGCTCCTCTTCCGTCCCCTCCTTCTCTTCGGCCCTAATCAAGATTGTCAGCGCTCTCTTTTTGCCTTTTTCTCATTTAAAATAAAAGAGTTGGGGTTTAATTTGGCATTAAGGAGCGTAGAATGTGCCTTGCCAGCAGAGCATTTTGTCGGCGGGAGAGAGTTAGTGGGGTAAAAAGGGGGGGAAGAGAGAGAGAGAGAGAAAGAGGGGAGAAAATCATTTTATGGGAGATACTGTGAAGGACTTGTTTGAACAGGCCGTGAGCCTCAGTGTCCTGCTACATTAGCGGGGAAGTCAGCTTTGTGCCGGAATAACGTGTTGCCTCACTATTGTGCCCCCTACGGTGGAAGGGTTTGGTGGGTTTGGATTAGGAGACTCCATTACATTACCCTAATAACTGGATAAAGCCGCCTCATCCAGTGCAACTGATCCTCAAGTATTAGCGCTCATGGCTCGTTACAGCGTTTCAGCAGCTGATCTGCAGACAGTTGATTTCTCATTATAACACACTGATAGAAACACACAGCTGCAGTGGAGGGTGTCTGAGCATGCTGTCATGTGCAACTTTCCTCCACAGCAAATGTGTTATTTGTAAGAAAATTCCAGGAGGCTATTACAGTCGTTCACTGATTTAGATTGGCCCGTGTCAACAAGCCTCCCTTCAATTTAAGAGTCCAAATGATAATCTTTAGTCTGCTATGAGGGGATTTCCACAGACGTGAATTTTATTACCACGAAAAATGTTTTATACTTTACACATAATTCACTCTGTACTACCTATAAAAGGAGCTCATCATTATAAAGTATGGGAGTTTCACACAGTTTAATTACATATCTGTTGCAGGTGTTGGGGCATGTCAGACGCTTGATTATCAGACTCCAAGTGTGTTTTTATTGTGCTATTTTTTCCCCCCCAAATGCTCTCATTTACTTTATATAAGCTGAGATGTTTTCACACACTGAGAGAGAGAGAGAGTGGGGGTGGGTGGGTGGGTGGGGGGGGGGGGGATACCGAGGAGAAGAAAGAAGGAAGAGAAAATGAAAAAAGAAAGTGAGGAGAAGAAGACGACAGCAAACCAAGCGCTGAAAGCAACGAGGAATTTTTTATTAAAATGCAAAATTTTGTGTCGTTTTTAGATCAAAGTGAATTGATGGAGAATGACCTTCATTACAACGTTTGAACATATAAAAAAAAAAAAAAAAAAAAAAAAAAAAAAAGGCGCCGGCATGAGACTGTGGCAGAGGAGCGAACAGATTACATATAAAGCCCAGCTTCTTTGATGTTAACTGTCCAGCCCAATTAAGCCCGAGGACATGTGTGAGTCCTGACGCTTTCATGGATGGATTCAGGTTTGACTGTCTGTGTGCTGCAACCACACCCCAACCTCTCCCCGAAATTTCATCTAAATTAAATCTAATTTTTTTACTCTGATTTTTAAAACAGGAAATGATTTTATTATTCTTAAAAGTAGTTCCAGTTGTTTGTAGTTTAGAGAACATGGAAACGCCAAATTAAAAGTAATCAACAGCTAATACACGAGCCTAATGCATTACGTGCTGCAAATAAAAGCATTAAATCTCCTTACATGTGTCCAGAGATGTGGCTGCAGGGTGGGAGGAGCTCAGGTGAGGCCAGAGGCCACCGGTCATTAGCGATCCAGCTTCCCTTCATAGTGTTAATATGGGGTCAGGCTGTGGACTAGAAATCCACAACCACAGCTGGCACATTCAGCATCTCCACGGTTGCTGTTTTCACTAGTGGAGTGAAAACAATCCGCCTCCTGTTCACCCCCCCCTCCTTCCCCCTCCACCCCGGTCTGCCAGGCTGACCTTGCCCTTGGGCCACACCACCGTACACCACCCCAGCTGTTGTCACTCTGCAGCCGCAGAAAAAGCTGCTTCGCCCGGCCCTCCTCGCTGCAGATCTTTGCTGTGGGCCCTTCCTGCAGGTGTGCTAAGGTCCTCTACCTCCCCCTGTTTGATTGCAGCCCAGGCCAAACACCAGGGCTCTCCTCCGCCCCGGTCCTGCGGGTTTGGTTCAGGGCCTCCAAATGCCTTTTAGATCCCTAATCCTAAACACTTAAGCCCTTCCTGATGGGTTCAGCTCCAGGTCCCGGCGATTTAACCAATCCAAATAGTGGGAGCACTGAGGGGTCGAGTTCGGCCGACTTGCCTTTTGCCCTTTTTTGCTTTTAATTCAGTATATTAACTCTTTCCCACTGATTGAAGATCTGCAGATGCAGTTGTAAAAACATAAGAGCCTGTATTATATCTCATAAAATGTTGCTCTACACGCCTTTTGACATCGCTTCGGGTACTTGAGTCCTCCTAATTCCATCTTCATTTTCTGAATGAATCCCTTTCATTCAATCAGAGTATGAACACAGATGAAACAACTTCTCATATAAAAAGACAAGAGACAAAAGACAAGACACGAGTGGTTTCTGAGATGACTGGATTGTGAGAGGATGTTAATGAATCCTAAAAAGAGTCAGTACCAGGTATAGAGGCCCAAAACGAGGCACAGTTCATTTCTTCTCACCGTCCATCTAATCTTTCCCATTCTCCTGGTGCTGTTTGAGTAAACAGGGCTGTCCTGGCCTCCACCTGTTTCGGGGTGCTTGAGAAATGGACTTTTCCTGAAAAGTCTGTCACCTCTGACCCCTGCCGAGCAGGAAGGGGCTGCCAGCAGGCAAATGCCCTCCTGTGTGGCCAACTGCCATTTAACCCCATAATTGTTACAAGGCAGCTCCTGGCCCGTCCCAAAACTTGGTTTCCGGAAATCGCTCTTAAACAATCAAATAAACGCATATGCAGGGAATTTGCTGTGCCCGGGGCATTAAGATGGAGCTTGTGAAGCAGTGATCACAGATTCGCTGGTTGGACTTGACACCTTTGAAAACATACAAAACATGGAGGAAATGTATTTCTGTGTCAATCGAATAGGAATCATTAAAAAAAAAAAAAAAAAAAAAACATATTTTAAAGTTATTTTAACCACAACAAACATTATGATGTGTTTTCCATGTCAAAAATTGCTGTTTCATGACACATTGTCATTTTTAGTCATACAAACTAATATTGTAATACAGCTGTTAAATTAAATAAGTGGGTAAATCTTTTCTTTTAGCACCACTTCAGCAGCTGAGATCGTTCAAGTTTTGTTTGCTGTTGAATCACAGTCGGCCTGCGGCTGTGTTGTAGATACAGTATCCACTTTACCTTTATCATGCAGTGCTCTGGCCCATCAGGCTTTCTATGTGGTTGGCTGCACTTGGTTATTTTTTCCATCCCTGCACATTTGCTTTTTTTTGCTTGGCGCTCACCTCCACACTCGGGCTTAGAGTGTTTCCCTAGCAGCCTTTCTGATAGCGGTGCGCGCTCGGTGATTGCTTCCCAGGATCAGAGCGCCATGCAGCACGAGCAGGCAGCTCAGCATACCACACATGCTGCAAGATCAAAGGTCATTGTTGGAAGCCCGGGATTATGGGGGAGGTAAAATTATATTTTTTATCCCGCTGCTTTGTTTTTGATCACCCTATACGACCCACCTCAACCTGCACTCCCACGCCACCTCTCCCACTGCACACTCAGGTGTTAGTTTTCAAGAGGGGTTCGGTGAGGGGGGAAGGAGGGTTGAGGTTTGCTAATGTAGAAAAACAACAGACAGATTGGATGCAACCTTGAGCAGCGAGTTTGGAGAGAGCTCTAAAGAGACTCCAAGGTCAGTGGATGTGGGAACTGCTGCCGCGTCTCCTGGGTCCAACGGAAATAGTGACCAAATCAAAGACGGCTCATGAGTGATACGTGCACCGAGGTCACGTCTATTTATTACTGCAGTGGGAGAGTATCACATATACAGCGGGCCTGCGATGGAAGGGACAGTAATGACGCCTGGTGTATGTCATCAGCAGGTGTGAATGACTTGTCATCTTGGAAGTTATTATCCAAGTGACTTAAACCCTGTATTTACCTGCATGTGTTTATTCAGCACCAATATTACATTGCTGCGTGTGTGTGTGTGTGTGTGTGTGTGTGTGTGTGTGTGTGTGTGTGTGTGTGTGTGTGTGTGTGTGTGTGTGTGTGTGTGTGTGTGTGTGTGTGTGTGTGTGTGTGTGTGTGTGTGTGTGTGTGTGTGTGCGTGCATGCGTGTGTGTGTGGATGCTTTAAATGGCAGTCGTACTTTTATTTTGGTATCAGGATAAAGGACACAGAGAATACTCTCCTCTAACTTTTAACTCATTTTTGAGGCTCAGAGTGTGAAATTAACACAGAAAGCATTTCATTGTATTAAAGTCAAAATTGTTCACATTTATAAAGAAATAAAGCAAAAACACAGTGCGACTGTGTCATTGACTTAGTCTTGTAATTTCAAGGCTATTGTAATAAATGTCATGGTGTTTTCCACCATTGTAAGGGCACCCAACATCAAACACTTATTACAAAAAAAAAGTGTGTGTTGTAATTATTAAATCGCAAAAAAAATATTAGCTTATGTGTCATATTATGTCTCTGGGGCATATCTTTTGTTTTGTAAATATTTTTTAAATGTGTCTGCCGCCCCCCATGTATTCACTCATCTAGTAGAATTAATTATGATGTTTAGTAAATGCAGGATTTTAATGTTTACATTCAGGGAGTCTGAATTTATTTATTTATTCTGGTTAAAATACAACAGTATAGAGGTGGAGAAGAATGTGTGACTAATAAAAGTATTTTTATTTAGTTTTTACTTGGTCAGAGTGAAAATAAATTATGCAAAATACACTAAAGTGCAAAAATTACAATTGTGTTTTAAACACGTGCACACGTTCTCATCCTTTTGATGCAACACTTAAATTATATATAACAACAGAGGATATGCCAGTTTATTCAATAATGGAATTTACTGTGCTTGCAGCCGTGACAAATATTCATTTAGCCACATATAAGTTGTAAAAAAAGTTTGGTTTATAAACTTATTTAAATGGATCGCCTTCATAAAAAGCTTCAAGAAAGGCTCCGTTTGCCTTTAAATGTACATTTTAAAGGAAATAAGTTGGTTTAAGGGAGAATAATTATTTTGTTAAATACTTATCCAGCAGCTTTGTGTTACAAACATGTAGTTTTCCTCATAAATCTCAGAATTTAGTTTTTATACTGTTGTGTGTGAAAGGTTGAGAGGATGAAGATTTATAAACAAACATACAAGACAATACAATGAACTCACAAGTTACATGTTTTGGAAGATATTACTGTAAACTCACATAAAGTCTGAATGCTAAGTCTCTTGTTTTAATATTCTGTGGATGAACGAGTGGAGCTGAGTGTGTAGTGGGTGAGTGTGCAGAGAGGAGAGGAAGACGCTGCCCTCCATGTGATTCAAAATGCTCTGGCAGAGTGGGAGAGGACCATTAAGTGGTGTGTTATTTACACATCATAAGCCAGTCTATTATATTGACATCCAGACGACCCAGTCCTGCTCTGCTCTGCGTGCGCCGCGGCCTCGCTCTCTGTTTGCTCTCATCACCAGCATGCTGATTGGGTGATTTCTGCGATATGACATTCCAATGCTCCGGACTATGTGCAAGATCTTTCCGTCTGAAATAGTCCGAAAGCATTCATTACCCGCCGAGAAATGAGACAAAAGGTCAAGAAAGCAGAGGGACGGGGGTGGAGCCACGTGAAGTGGAGGTGGGCTTTACAATCCAATTGGGGATTAAGTTATCTTATATCTCTTACTTACAATAAATCCACACGTCTCCATCAGAAATGTCTTGTTTAAACTGTAGAGGAGCATGAAGCAAATGTTTGACTTTATTTAAAATTCATTGTTCAGCATTACATTGCCCGCTGGGGGTGAGCCCTGAGATTGTAAAGGTGAGCAGACAGCCTGTGTATGTTTTTTATTATTTTTATTCTGATCCAGAAATTGCAGAATTGCCATCCAGTTGTTGTCCTCCACACCACTCTGCCATTTACCAATGGCATCAAAATATTTGACATCCTATAATGGGATCGCATCCAGAGTAATTCCTGTTACTACTGTTGACTTAGGTGCCCCAAGTAAAATAAATCTATTTTGCCCATTGATGTGAATGAACTCTGTGTGAACCATTTGAAGCATTAATGCAGATAAAGTAGAATACATTCCCTTTCCTCAGATCATTAGCGTCCCACAAAGTTATTACTGAAGGATCCGCTGCGAATACTTCAGAATTTCAATAACACCTCAATAAAACTGAGAAACAATTATCTTCTCAGGATATACATATATATAAAGTAATCTCCAATTGGATATAAAAATAAATTTTTATAAGAATATCAGAGGAGTTACAAGAGTTTTGCATCCAAACGGCGGGTGACTGGCAAGAGAAATTATACTTTCAATTTGTCGGAAATGATTTACAGAGCTCAAGAAAATCACGGTGCTGTTTATATTCTTCAAAGATCTCTTTTCTCTCTATGTCACACACACACTGGTACAATGCAGCAGCCTTTGAAAACAGTCTTCACAAGCAGGAGCAAAATGCAATTATGAGAAGTCTTTTTTTTTTTTCTTCTCTTTTTACCCCAAAATATTTGTTTAACCATTTGAAGGACTGCAGGCAGAAGTACAGTACATGTTATGAATTTTGACTGATTTAAACCAAACATAAGCAGACGGTGAGAGAGAGAGAGAGAGAGAGAGAGAGAGAGAGAGAGAGAGAGAGAGAGAGAGGCTCCTTTTAACAACATACATGGTTTCAATTTATGATCACAAGTAATCCAGCTGGGTTTTATAAATGAAATAAATTCAATTGACAAATTAACATTTCACTTTCCTCTCTGGAGTGTTTCTTTTCTTTTTTAACAAATAATTTTTGATTGGCTGGCAGCAGGGTGCTGAATATATAACACTGTAAAGTGGTGGCACGACTGAGAGAGATCCTCACCTAATCAATACAAAATATTTGTTATTAACCGATCAAGGGAACCGTCCTTCTCTGAACTTTAGTCAATAAAATAATAAGTCCTTGTTAGATTGGGGACCCCTGCAAGCCTCTTTAAGACCCCAAGGAGTTTTAGAGCCACAGTTTGGGCACCAGTGGCACAGTAGACATGAGTATGATCTCAGTGTAGACACTTATTGTGGAGTGAATGAGCAAATAAATTACCACGACAGTTGCTTACTATACGTACTATTATCACTTTAAAGCTCTTCGATATTTAACTTTAGAAACTCAGATGTGAAGTTTCAAACAGTAAAACAAAGTTAAATCTGCATGTTTATTTCCCTGCTCTGTAGCTCGCCGTACACGAATCAGGTTCTGGTCCCAGCAGAGGAGAGAGTTGTGTCCCAGCAGCAAACCCATCGCTGTGTCTGTACGGTGTGTGTCCGAACTCAAGTGTGTGAGAGCTGACTGAAACCGAGAATTAAATTACAACACATGTAAGCTGTGCATTTGAGTTAATAGCTGTGTTGAATCAGGATAAATCCAGTTAGTTTAAGCTGAGTTTATTTTCCTTCTTAAATCAACTTAAATACACAGTTTACTACTATTTATTTTATTCTTATCAAATAGATTTCAAAGAAAATGTACATATACTTGAAATATGATTTTTTTTTTTTCCCAAAAAACTGGAGCTTTAAATTTCAAAACTATTGGAATAATTTAACAAATGAGCATTTTACTACCCTTTAAAACTTGCAGCTGCTATTAACTCAGCTGAACCGAGCATTACTACCAGAGGAGTCTTTTACATCTGAACTTTTACTGCTGTTGTCCATAAATACATAACTGTTTGAGCAAAGCATGAAAATAGTTTTGAGATGTATCTAATTAGTAAAGCAACAGTAAAAAACAAAACAAATGAGAAGCTGATAGGAATCTGCGGTAAACTTGGCAGAGGTTTCCTCTCCTCACCTCAGCCAGGAGCAGCAGCACCCACCAGAGCTGGAAGCATCCCACTGGGAGAGCCTCTCTGTGGTTATCATACCCCATCTAGTGGCTGCAGTGGGTTAAAGGAGACAGGAGGAGGAGGAGGAGGAGGAGGAAGAGGAAGAGGAGGGCAGTGTCAGCCGCATTTCTCAGATCTCAACTAGCTGCTCTGTCCACTAAAGTCAAAACACAGATAGAGGGATGGAGGAATGGTTAGAAAGAAAACTGTGCTGCTTTGATTGAAACCCAACTGTGGATGCATATGACTTTAAAATGAAAAGAAAACAGACATAATTTGATTTAATTTGATCATGTGTTTGAATATCTCATTAAGAAGAGCTTCGATATGGTGTGACAATAAAGTTGTTTAAGACGTAACAGTCCTGTAGGTGCAAATTGAATTTGATTTAGGGAACAAAAAAAAAAAAGGCTTGTCGAGGTGTTGAGACTGAAGCGGTACACGGTTCATGTTACACAGATATGAAGCTATAAGAATGTGTGAAAGCAATGCCCTCTGGATCCCCTCTTTTCACAACCCTATTATCCAATTGAAAACTGATCTTCAGCGAGCTCCCATTGTGTGCCTCTCTCAGAATAAATGCACCAAAATTGATCTCAGGTCTCTGAAGTGGGCCTGTAGACCCGGAGTTTACAGATGGGACCATTTTATTCACTTCTGGTGGCAATTTACAAACATGCAAAACGGAGAGCTCTCCACCACAACCTGCGAGCCAAATGCACGAGTTCCACCTGCCTCCTAACCTCGTTGGAGCACAATTATCCTCCACGCAGGAAAAAAAATGGAGCAGTGACACTGTCAAACAATGTGTGTTAACAATTCACCTCCGTGCAGTGGGAATGTCTTGCAGAAAGAGCAGCCAGTTGGAGGATCTGCTAATGTATTGTGACTCCTGCTGTCAGCAGTTCAGCTCTGCACTCTCTTCCTGTAATTTCCAGCCATCTCCACTGCACTGATACCATTTCAAAAGCCTGCTCACTATCACTCAGACTGAAGCTGCGGGGGCTATTAAGTGTTTGCTCTGGTTTTGATGTTTTACATTGTATGAGAGAGCAAAGAAAGATGCTTTGGAAACACCTGTGTGGGCCAGCTGAATTAAAGATGTTCCTGTTGAAAGGACGATCACACGGTTTTGTGCTGTATTTATGGTCTCCTTGTAAATTCCAGCTTCCAGTCTCTGAGGTACAGTCTGGACCTGTTTGCACAGAGAGACTCTGCTGACGGCTGTTTTATTGTAGAAACCAAACATCACCGAGCTTCCTAATGCTGGAAAATTTTTGAAGAGAAATAATTAATATTGTAATTTTTTTTTACAAGCTGTTCTATATGTTTGTTCAGCGAGTAAAGCTGTTACACTGCACTGTAAAAAATAAGCACAAATCACAACCTGCGTAACCTCCCTAGTATTAAGAAGCACACACACATTATAAACATTACAATATATATACCAAATATATATTTTGTTATTAACTATAACTCTATGCAACATCTGTAACTGGTATAATAGCAGATAATAAATGACTGATACTGTAGTATAACACATTTGTAATTATATAGTAGTAGTCTACATATTTTTGTCCAAGTCTATTTATGGATAGGTAATTTATCAACAGGAGTGTGTTTACATGAGTATGAATAAATAGTGTGTATTGTAAAATCTACATGATTTTTACAACTTTTCAACAAAATGCACTTGTAATAAGTGATTTTCTAAAGCCTTTGACACTGTTAATCATAGTATTGATAGCTAAATGATGAAACTATGACTTCCATATCGTCATAAACGAAGCAGTAATTAGTGACATGAGTGTGAAGGAGCAATATTGTATGTAAAAGCAAATGGTTGGTTCCACACAGATCCGTTGTAGGACCCTTATTCTTATCCAACTGTTTTAATGATGTTTCATTCGTTTTTAAATCTCCCCATTTAGTTTGCTGATGGTGACAGTGGGATTTTAGGAGTCCCACACTCCAATAAAAATACTAAAGAAGAAAATAGAGTGCTAAAGATTATGCTAAAGTATTAGTTAATGTAGCACAAATTTACCAACTTATTTGTACTGGAAGACACACACTGTGAGGCTACACGGGTCATCAGCAAATTAGCTTTATTTGTTTTTGGTTGTTGTTGTTTTTTTTAACTCTATAATATTCAAATCCTAGCTGTCCTTATTTGATCCATGATAATGATACATAGTACATTAAAATAATATATGGATTTTATAATCCTTCAAAGAAGTTATACATGTTGATTAGTATATTAGTAAACACTTAAATAGGTCCTTTTATCAGCTCACAACCACAATATAATGTGTTTGTATACAGTTTATTAGGGGTATATACTGTATGCTAAATGCAAAGGGACAATATGAAAATGATTGGGGTTGGGAGGGCGTATGAATCTTATATATTTGCTTTTGTAAAAAACTGCAATACCGTCCTACCGCGAATAGTTCAAAACATTATTTATGGAGAATGCAGCAAAACATTGAGAATACAGGTAAATGATTATAGCTGCTTGCTTGGACTAAATGGGAACTCTCTTGGTGGTGATGAGGTTTTTTCATTCATTCACCCCATTAAGGATAAAAAAAACATTTTAAATCTGGGGCGAAAAAGTATTGAAAGATCCAGCTCTGCCCTTGAAACAAATGTATATTACTGTTCCTTAAGCGAAAAATGCATATATCTCGCCCTTCTCGGACACGCCCGTCCCCACTAAGAACATTCATACAGTCCCTAAATCAAGACCATTAAAGCAAACTGTTAACTTAAGTCCCACTTTCTCCTGGTAGCACATGAAGTAACCATCAGTTCTACCACTGACCACAACATGAAGTTTGATTTAAAATAGATCAACAAGAGAAATAGGAACGAGCTGTAAAGTTAGGTGAAAAGCTGTTTAAAGCGCTGCTATATTTTTCTTTTTTATCATTAAAGAGGCTTACAGATGTTTAAACCTATTTCCTGAGCATCCTTTTAATCAGGCCGTAGCCTAACCACCATTTCATTTGTTCATCCATTGGGTGATGCAATCCATGAAGCCAAAGCTCTCTATTCATTAGATTGTTTTAATGTGCCTGAAAGCAGTTGTACAAATAAACAAGCGGTTACAGTGAAAAGAGAGGGAACCCTGAGTCTGTGCATTAACCCAGGAGGGACTCAAACTCCAACTTGTGCCTTTTATCAAATTAATCCCACGCAACATAATTTTGAACGGCCCCGAAAAGGACTTATAAATTGCGTCTAATAGGCTCCAAATCAAGCACTAATTAAAACTGCATGAACCTTAATGAATCAGAAAAATTGAGACCCCAATTTATTGGAGTTGTGTTTATACAAGAGCTGGTTTCAATAATACATGACGCAAGCGCCTGTGTGGGATGAGCCCGTCTTCCTAATGCGAACCTCCTGTGAGTGTGTATCTGTGTGTGTGTGTGTGTGTGTGTGTGTGTGTGTGTGTGTGTGTGTGTGTGTGTGTGTGTGTGTGTGTGTGCATCGGTGTGGTGTGTTTTGGCCCTCTCGTTGTCATTACAGGCCTTGTTAGAGGTTAATTTTAGCAACATTCAGGCGTCTTTAGCGCTGCAGAAGAAGACGGAGCCGCACGGTGCCAATCAGCGTCACAGGTGTTCATAATTGTCTGTCTAATTGCTTCATTACTGGCGAGGAGGCCTGAGCCCCGTCTGTGCTTGCACCACATCTGGATTTTGGGAAGCCCTCTTCAGCTCAGACGAGACGCCCCCTCCTGAGTGTTAACATGTATCTGCTTGTTGCCGTGATTTCCCAGGAGCTCGTCATTTATTTGTACGCCGAATCCGACTCAAACGCCTTTAATGGAAATTCCCATGGCTGGTGGGGCGGGGGTGGAGCGCTTATGGCAATTTGGTGACAGGGGGAGCTCATTTGTTTTTTGCCGTGAATGATTATGAAAAGACTTTTAAACTATAAATAAATAAAACAACGCAAATTATGTCAATGTAGTCTGTTGAAGTACAAGGAGCTTTTTGTCCCCCTCTCTCTCTCTCTCTCTCTCTCTCTCTCTCTCTCTCACTGAGTGTTTTTGTGTGTTATTCCAGTCACTTGTATGCTTAGAAGACCCTTGAGATTTCCCTCAAGAGACCTGCTGTCCTAATGAATCAAGCCTCTCCAATGTGGGAAGGACCTGAGGGGAGAAAACTGTGATTCTTTATGACTGAGACTCCAGCAAACCTGCCAAACTCACCACAGATCCCTCCTCACTCTTGTTATGTCAGATTACAGGCTAAAAATGACAACAAAAACCTACATGGAAAGACCTTTGTGAAAATCACCTCATGTCTCTCTGATTAGTCACAGACTAAAGACACGCCTCCCCCCGTAAGGAAACGGGCGATTGATGAGGCTGAGGTCACCAACGTAAATGAAACATTTAACATGCCATTTGCAGGAAGCGCCGCAAGATCTCCCCTCTTTCTCTCCCTCAGATAGGACGTCCGTGTGAAACAGTACGAGAGGGGACCGAGGCTCGACCTCAAACCTCCAGCCACCTCTGCCCACCCACAGACGCTGTTATGTATCCATGCTCATGTCAAGCCCGGGCCTGCACGTGCCAATTAACTCCCAACCATATGGATTTCAACTGTGCCTTTTGGCAGATGTTTGTCCAACCCATCGCTCAATTTGGTCCCCCGAAGGGAGTTTGGTGTCACCTTTTGGGACATTTCTGTCAGATTTTGATTATGAGTCTTCATCAAGTGGATTGGCGCTTTTCCCAAAGGTGAAATTACGGCCCGGTGTGGCTGTTATTTATATGAGGGTGTACATGAGTACCAGGAGTTACTCATGAGAGTCTCTCCTGATGTTCACGTGTAAAATGTGTGCTCAGATTAGAGGAACAAGGTGGATCATATCCTTTGAAATTGAAATTTATTTGTATTTTAAAACATTTTGGCGGTACAGCTCCTATGCGGCTGCTGTCAAACTGTCGGGGCATGTCACGACTTGATTCTCCCTGACAACAGAGCTGCAGGCCGCTGCCTCTTCAGTCAGGCATGCTGAAGTCCTCTGAGGGCCCGCTGGTGTTTCATGAAATGTCAGCACTCCCAACACAACATGCTAGTCTCGATTTGGATCATGCCACACCGCTTACTGATGCTTTAGGATCACACACAGGAGTCCGGTAATAGTGACGTAATTAGATGTGACATAATAGCCAACAATGAGCATCTTATGTACATGAAACGTTTACCAGCCTCGTGTGTTGCTTATAATTCTTCAGCAAGTCAAAAACAGGCTGTATGGTGTCCAACTACAACCTGGAGTCAACATTTCCCGCTATTGTGTGCCACAAATTGCCTCAACAGTGGGTTATTTTAAATACAAGTGGTGAAATATTTCATGTTCTTTGCAGCTTATGTGCAATAGACTTGGCAACAGCACAATAGCTATGGGAAGTGATTTATTTTCTTAAAGTAATTAAATGCCTACTTGATCATTTTTTCGGAGAAAATGTGAGAATGTGGCAAACAAATTAAAGGAGCACTCCATGACTAAACCTATCCCTAGGATTGGTGGAAACATCACAAGCAAAACAGGAGCCAAACCTTCTTAATCTACGTGGCTACATTTGGGGAGTTTCTGAGGAAACAATTCGGAAACATGCTTTCTATTTCTGTTTGCGCCCGATTATTAATTTCAATTTATGTAACCCCACTTACTCCCACAGTTTAATTAATGATGCTTGTTATCAGCTGTGTTTAAGAGGTAATGGACAATGCTGAATTTTGAGTGTTTACAGCGCTGGAGAAAAATCCTGCTTTACCCCTTTGTAATGGACTGCCAGCAAACAAGAGATTAACAGTGTTTGTCACTCTTCCTGCAGCTGTGTTATAATGCAAAGCAAGGAGGGGAGGAGGGGAGGAGGGAGGAGGGGGGAAAGGCATTAAGCGCATAACTTTGAAATGGTGACTTGAAATAGCTACCATGGTCAGAAGGACTGGCACGCCCCTCCATCACCTAATCCATACCATAATTCCTGATCTAATTAGAGGAAGGCTCGGTGCTGGGCCTGCCATAAAAGCATGCTGAACACAGACAGAGCGTGTGCCCAGAGAAGGGAAGCCATAAGAAGTCAGTGGAACAGAAAGAGAGAGGAAGTGGGAGAAGGAAAGAGGAAAAACAAGCACACATTACAGTGAGCTGAGCAGGTAAACATGGCTGGCGACTGATTTAAAGCGCCGTGTGCTCATGTTGAAGATTACTGACTGTAACAGCTTTGGAAATACATGCAACTTTGTAAGAGCCAACATATTTCAGAAATGATACACAAACATTCTGTATTTTAACAATGAAACTAACAGGGGGACTGGATGGTGGCGCTAATTAGCACTGGGTGCTAATCTCTTTATGCCGTAGCAATAGCTAAGAAGTCAAAAATAATTGCGTCACACAGTTTTTCCAAGTCAGTTAATCCACTGAACTCTTAAACTTAAGAATCAATGCAAAAATCAATCAGCAAATTCTAAATATAGTAGTTTCAAAACATTTGATATAAATCAGGTTTGTGAAGCAGCTTTAATAAGACGCAAGTATTTGATTTATTCAGAGTGCAGAGCCTAGAGTTAGCCCGACCTACCTCTTGCTCACAACTTCAGTTGTTGTTATGCTTACAATCTTGAAACCTTGTTAACATTAAGGTTTGTACGGCCACCGTCAAGGGCTGACTTACTGAGCAGTGGGAGAGGCGAATGTGACGACGTTAAAGTCAATTGTTTGTTTCTAATTGTAGATCCAACAATGGCGGTGGGTGGTAGAGCGAGATGAGGCGACTCTAATAGTTGGAGCTAATATAAAGAATAAAGATTACAGAATAAAGAGCAACGCCTAAAAAAATTTAAATCTGCAATTGTCATTTATGACATGGCGTTGGACACATCGATGGAGGGTTTCTGTGGTTTACAGCTTGGTATGCGGTATATGGTAATCATTACCTAATGGTTAGAGGCTGCTCCAATAGTTTCAAATTAATGAACTATGCCCATTTGGATGCAATGACTGGAAATAGTCTTTAATGCAGCGTGGCCTGACCCATATATTTAGAAAGTGAATTTGGGTCTGGTAATGCCTCCAGCCTCGAATATGTCATAAAAAAATTTAAAAAAAGAAAAGATAATTGTTATTTATAATTTGTTATGTGTGTACTCAAATTACCTACTGTGTCATTTTGGACCTCATGTAGTGTTACAGAGCCATGTCTGTAAGAGGGGGTCCAAGTTTTGTTATGTAAACCTAACTTTTGTTCTTTCACAAGAAAACTCAACAGAGCACTTTTAGTTCAGGTTGTTAAATTAATCATTTGTGTGAATTTAAAAAAATATAATAACAATACAATGGCAATATTTTAACATAAATGGAAGCGAGGCCAAAGACAACACAACTGTTTTCCCTGCAAAAAACCCCTAGTGTAGCTGTATCTTTGTATCAGTGGGAACCTGCATTAAATTCAAGAAGCTACTTTAGATCAGACTATCTATAGCCTGTTTCTTTTTGTACTGCATCAGACTACACAGTAACACAAAGTGCACCTAACTGACTGCATTCACAGCTGGTCAGTGTTGCTGAAACAAAATCCAGTGCAGTTTTACAGCTTGTATTAGTACAGGTTGAATGTTATGTGTGTAATAAATGCCGTAATTAAATAATAAAATACTTATGAAAGAATTAACCCTTTATTTTGTACACAATATTGCTGTGTAAGAACTACAAAGAGCTAACCTGCTGCTCATCCAATAATTTGAAATTTGCAGTTACCATAATTAAAAGCACAAATGACTAATTAGAGTGCACAAAATAGTAATTTAAGAGTGGACATTTCTAATTTGTAGTCCTGAATTACTCCTGGAAATCCCCGACTCCTGCAGGGCTCTTTGGATGATTACTCATACAGCAAAGTTGAGCTGTTGCAAAGAGCAGGAAAACCTAACGCACAAGCTCCATCTTTGTTTGTGATGCACAGGCCTCACATTTTCCCCTTTTATCTGGACAAGATGAAGTCATTTAAACGGCTCTGCTCGGCTTCAAAGTGTCTGTTTGAGGTCTCAGACCGGACGCTTGCTGCAGGTGCTGTGTTGGAAACACTGATGCAACACCAGAAATGGTCCTTTCCATACGGGAGGGGAGGGGTGCAGGGGAGAGGCAGTGAAGTGAAGTCACCTCATGCGTCTACCTGGTAAGACATGCTGCCTAAATTCAAATTTCCACCATTTGAAGACCTTTCAAAACCAAACTGCATAAAACCAAGTGGTGAGATAAGATACCTCCCCTGGGTACCCAGGTGAAAGTCATGAAAATCACTCTGCTGCTTCTCCAGATACAGTAGGGCCACAATAAGTTAGCTGAGGATTACGCTGTTAAATAGCCAGAGGCTGCACCTGTATCATCAGCCCGGATAACTGCACTATTGCATACCACACAATCGGGCATTGCCAGTAATGTAGACTGTGCTCTGAATTACATTCATGGGGGTGTCGGTAAACTCCCTTGTGATGTATCTTTGTGGGTTACGAAATGAAATTCACTGATCCACAAGTAAGATAGATGTGCTTACCAAGGTCAAGGAGGCTCCCCAGCGTAATTACACGACTACCAAACACAAAGGGCATTGTTATTGGACAAGTATAATGCCGCACATTACCAGAGCAACACAGCTGTTTCTATCAGCGAACACTAGCTTGGGAAGACATAGGGCGGGCATCAATTTAGCCTACTTATCTAAAGTCTCTAATTACTTGGTTTATTTGATAAACAGAACAAGGAGAATCCTTAAATGATTCTGCAAGATCCAAAGGGGATTAATTTCTTACTCCTTGGAAAAAAAAAACAAATCGTTGGTAGAATCCCTTATTTCACTCTTTAATCACGCATTAATTAGGAGCAATAGGGCACCAGTTACACTTGGCATTTGGTGAGATTGCAGGGGGGGAAAAAAAGAGGCCTGCATTAGCCTCTCCAGAGGAGGAGGCAAGCACATCAGGCTAAGACAAAGACGACACAATCAGACAGAACAGCAGGAAGTGGGAGTCGGGAGAGTGGGAATCTGAGCTGCTTCAAGCCTCGTTCACACATAAAGCTCTTGTTCCTCGATCAAAAACTCAGGCTGGATACTCGTGGACGGACAGTCTGGATGAACTCATTCACCTCTGTGTTACTTTAATGTCAAGGTTCTCACAATGTGGCTGATAAACATCCATCGTCCCATCCATCCTAAAACCACCTATGTTCACTGTATATCGAGAAAACATTGGCCCTTGCAACCGAAACTGTATTTTCCTGCTGCTGTTTAGTGGCTAAGAAATGTTATTTTGCACAAGCTCAGTAAACGTCAACACGCATCTCAACCAACTAGTTTTTTTTTGCCACATGATGTGATTGTTTTAAAACATGCAGCAGCGACACAGAAGTCACTGAAGTGAGAAACGGTTGCACGTGAATGTGTAAACGTCTGTAACAGTTCAGAGCGTGTGGAGGCGAGGCTTGAACTCGGGGAGGTTTAGTTTCGCTGTAAAAGAATCACCCTCATGGAGAAAGGACTGAATGACCGGTGCAAAGCAGAGGCTACACACCCGGGCTATGTTTACACGCACGGACCGACTTAATGAATGTCCAATTAAGGTTTGTTTGAGTTATGCTATTTACAACCAGCTGGCAAAAGCATAGGAAAAGTCCCTGAGTACCAGTTTGACTATGAAGGCTCTTAAAGGGCAGCAGCAGTAATTCTTTTTGACTTAAAATGCATCTGTAACAGAAACTGATTCGAGTACTTGGCTTACTTTTTGCTGATGTGTGTGACATCACATGGAAGTCTCAATCATATAATGAGCTATTAGCTTGTACGTCAATATGAAGTGATTTCATTTTGTTATTTAATCATTAAACTAGTTATGCAAAAAGTAACCCTCTATTTTCAGCTTCACCAAATTGAAGAATTTGTAATGAGCTTTATTTTTATTTTTTTGTACTACTTTTTAAAAGTAAAGAAATAAAACTACAAATTAAATTGTGTTACGTACGAAACATACTTATATTACCTTAAAAAAAATCCACATTAACTTTTTTTTTCTCATGGACTCGTCATCTGATTGAACATCCTGTGTTTGTTCCATTCAAGTTACACCATTGGTCAGCTCAATACAATTTGACTGGGTTTTCAAATTAAAAGCCAACTTCACACATTGACTAAATTCATGTAGTAGTTATTTTATGTTGTTGTAAATTGAGGCAACAGAGCTGGTAAATACCATTTTACAGTATTTGACTCGTCTAACACTTTTAGTTTCCCGTAATAATCTGTCTATGTTACATAAATATTTGCATCATGGCCTATTAAGAAGGCACTAACTTCAGAGGGTCTGTTGTCAGGGGACTGGAATAATATTAGGTTTGCACAACTCAGGACTTTGCCAAAGCAACATATCTTATATTATTCCACACTAATACATCATCGGTTAATGATGCATGACTTGACTACGTTGACGCCTAGCATCCATCCAATCCCAGCGTTTTTAAACTCCTAAATGACCCCGTTTTAGTGAGAAAATTCCAGGATTATGTTTTAGTCTGGACGGGTGGAAGCGGAGACTTTTGAAAACAATGATGCAGAAACCCGCGTTTATTTCCTGATTGGGTGACAATGTGTCCTTCCTTGATTTGTCGCCCTCCTATCATGTGACCCTTTTCAAGAATAAAAAAAACAACTTCAGCTTCGAATACCAGTGGTTAATTCAGCTTGAATAACAAGTTACAAGCGGTTTTACACATGAATGGTTGTGTGATATGCGTTTTCACGTGTGTTAGTATGGTATGGACGGTTATTTTTCTGTTCTGTAAAACAGTGTTAAAATGTGGCGATAGTTTTGTTTTAAAACGCCGTTTAAAATGAAAACGGAATAGTGTGGACGACGTGGGCTAAAAAACAATGTGTAAAACAATTTAAATTCTTATAATCCAGGTGTAACATTCACACGTGTCTCCATAAAAAAAAGGTTACTTGATCATCTGGCTAAAGAGTACAATCCCTTTGCGTGTTGGTCCTGCAGGACGTGCTCATCCACACACAAAGCTGGGATATTACATTCAGAACCACTGACCTCTCACGGCGCAGCACCTGAACCAAACTACTACTAAATGGCAATTATGTCTTCGCTTAAAATGTTTTTGGTGGAGTCCTTATCTAAGATGAAAACCGTATCAAACTCAATGAACAAAATGGGCTGTAAAATGTGTTTTGAAACCATTATGCTCTCAGCCTGTTTCCTTATTTCGCGAGCTTAAATAAAGAGGTAGCTTCTCAAGCAATCTCGGCCTTGTTTGTTTAACGTAATTACTACTTGTCCTCCCATCCTGCCGGCCCAGATGATGCATGAAAATTACCATTCCCCCTACTTCAATCAAAGCAGGAAAAAGAAAAGGGAGAAGGGGAACAGAGGCGAGCAGATGGGAGGGGGAGGCAGAGAGAGAGGAACTCTGTGAGACACACAGAGCTCCCTCCCTGCATGACAAGAAAGGGCACTGTCTCTGATTAATTAGCTGGAGTTGGTAATCAGTTTAATAAGACTGAAGTTGATGGTGAGAGGTCCCCTTTGGCAGAGCCACGCTAAGCTTAGCACTCCGTTCAGGACCCTCGCTTTCTTCCACCAAGTAAACATGCAGTGTGTATTTACATAAACAGTTGTTTCTTTTTCGTGGAGGGGGCTATTTTTCCTTCCAAACTGCCTGAAAGCCTAACACCACCGCTTAAGTCACTCCAAACAATGGCAGCGGGAATTGCAGACAAATTCATGAATTTTTCAACATATGAGAACTAATTAAATTGAGGCCTTTTTGAAATGAATATAGTGTGAGGTACTCACCAGCCCTACGCACACAAAGAGTGTATAATTCAGCGATTGAATTCCGGCTTGATAGCATTCAACCATGGTGAGCTATACAGATGGCTGGGGTCCTTTTCATTCTTTTCTTTCTTAATGGCAAATCTCATTATGGCAGTTATCACTGTATGGAGAACAAGACGGGAACGATGGGCCACAAAGCCGTCCGATGCAGGAATTTGGTACCTGTCTGCTGGAGAACATGATACTTACTGTCAGGTCAGATCGTGGAGAGAATTTCAAATTAGATTTTGTTTAGATGAAGTTATTAATTAGTAAAGCAGACACAAAATACTCATATACTTGCACTTTTAAAGCTCTCAAGTAATCAAAAGTAAGCAATAAGAAAGAAGAATACATTTAATGTCACTGATCGAAACTGATCTCATGAAATAAAAATACAACATTTTAGGTTATGCTTTCCTGCTCATAGTTAACTGGCATGATAGCACCACCATATGTTTACACTAAAATTGGCAGCCCAGTATATCAAAGTATGTAAAACACCTGCCACGCCACTAGGGGGCAGCGTGTCAGGGCAATGGTTTGCCTCGCCTCAGTGGGAAAAGTAGACGCTAATTTCTGAGGACATGCACAACCATCACTCTAAAGAGACGCAGGATGTGCGAGGCAGCCGTCATGCACACACGCACACGAGGTATATCATACAAACATATCGCCAGCCAAACCATAACCACGTAGTTTTGTTTTTCAAAACCTCACCACATGGTTTTTAACACCTCGGTGAGGCAAAGCTTTGACACTGACACACTGTCCTCTACTGGACTGTTGGGTGTATTGCATGCTTTGGTTTTATACCAGGTTGAATGTGAAGCAGCTTAGTGTGAGAACTGGAGACAGGGCAACATAAAACACAAAATGTTTAGATTAAACAAACCAGATATAACATTTTAACCTAGAGAAACCTCTAGAACTTCTTGGTTACTTTTTGACCGAGCCAACCCTTTTGAGACCTAATATCTAATTAATGATGGGATTATTTTCAGATGGACCATCAGATAACTAATAAGAAGAAGTGACTTTATTGAACAACACCACAATAACTTGTGGGAAAAAAATATTCGCTTTGTATTTCATGAGAGAAATTGAATGGGAGTCTATGGAGCTAGAGCGTTTTTGGAGCGAACCCCTAGTGGCCCGCAGTGGTATTGCAGTTTAAACCACTTCTGCATCGGCCTCACTTGTCAGAACCGGAAACCACTTTTCTATGGTTTAAGAGCTGTGTGGCAAGATCAGGCTTTGGCTATGCAAGAAAATTTGTTGACAGCATCAATTTATTGTTGGTTTTGGTCTTTTCAGCATGAAAAACTTTCAATATTAACACTTATCTTTTCATAAAGGTTTGGGTAAAAATTAAGAAAAAACTGAAGATGTTAAATGGGTGATATGAATAGTCAAAACATTTCAACATCTGTTCCAATGGAGTAGCTCAAAACAGTAAGATGTCAGTAAACTGAACCACTCTCATAAAAACATCTTCCTGTATTAGTTCAAAATGGATTTTCTCCTAAATTTGACATAATTAGACAAATAAAAACATGAACAGCTTGACGGCCTTCTCTTTAATTACTGAACTCTCTTTTCTTTATATTGTTCTCTGCACCTTGTTCTCCTGATCACTGTTACAATTAAGACTGGTCTTTGCTCCTGTCCAAATGTTTGAGATAGCCTCTCACATGACAAAACCTCTTTAAAAGTCAAATTTTACTTTGTCCATTGTTCAATCATGACTTGTCTCAGAATAAAAAAACAAAGTTGTTTCTGTCATGGCCGAGCAGTTTCCATCTAAAGTAAACTCTGAGGACCGAGCCTGAGATAAGAGAGCACCACATCACCCCGTGGCGTTAATGATCGTCCGCCGTTACAACACAAAGACAGTCAAGTAGCAGATAGAGCACAGAAATAATTTAAGCAGTGCTAAGTGGTCTATTGTCATTCAAATGATAAATTATGCTTGGCAGAGGTTTAAAAGTCACTTTTACAAAGCGTTGCTATTGTTTGTGTTGAGACAAGGTTTTAAGGAGTCGGAATGGAGGGAATTACTTTGGAGGGGGGAGGGGGGGGGGGTTGTCGTTCCTTTGGGTTTGGACACAAATTGGTTCCCTGCTCATTGGGCCTGTCCTGACTGTTAGACAAGCCTCCAACATGGCAACACGAGCACTCACAAAAGACTGCAGTGGTGAGACAACAGTGTTTAAATGAGGATCTGCAGTCAACATGGCAGCTTGTATTAGTGTTGAAGCTGGCTGATGATGGAAGGTGGAGCTTTTTCCCACAAGAATAAAACGTTTTTTCCTTTTACTCACCATTATGTCATGTTAACGAAACGTGGCTCAAAAATGGTGCTCTAAAAGGATGTATTTAATTCCAAACATCAAGCAGTGTATGAGGTTATCTTCAACCAATCCCCGCCTTTTGATTATCACATCAGCCAGCTTATTCGCTCATGTTTTTTCCATTTGAGGGACATTGCTAAATTAAGACCTGTGGTGACCAAGGTTGAGAAAGTAATAATTATTTATGCTTTTATTTCTTCTTGTCTACATTATTGTAACACTCTTTTTACCTGTTTGAATCAAACTTCTTTGAAACGTCTCCAAACTGTCCAAAATTCAGCTGCTCGGCTTTCAACTAGACACAACAAGAGATCACGTCCCCCCCCCCAATGTTATCTTCTTTACTCAGCTTTCCAATTAAATTTTGCATCCATTTTAAAGTGTTACTAACTTTTAGAGCCTTTGCATGGTCACACACCCCAGTATGTTACAGACCTTCTCCTTTTTTATACAGCCAGTCGGGATCAGAGGTCTGCTGAACGAAAAGTTACTGGCTGTCCCTTGAACCTTCTTTAAAACTCGAAGTGACTGTGCTTTTCAAGCTGTTGCACCATAGACTGTTTATAAAAGTGGACGTAGCTCCCAGGTATTGGACTTTATGGTTCTTTATGCCATAAAGTGCAAAACCACAGAGTGCCACTAGAGGTTGGCTCCAAAAATCATCTGGCTCCATAGACTCCCATTAAAGTTTTCTCATGAAATACAAAGTCAATACATTTTCTCCACAAGTCATTACAGTGATATTCACTAAAGTCACTCATTAGTTTTCTGGCCTTCCATCTCAATATGATCCCATCATTAATTAGATATTACGCCTCAAAAATCTGTATGTTTAGGGGCATGTCTGTTTGATTGACAGACCTGTGGGGCAGTCAGGTTTCTGCCATAGGTGGACAGGGCCTAAGCCACTATACTTTTCATGCCTAGGCGATGCACATAAGACACTTACTTCTGATATAAAGAAGTAATAATACAAAACCAATATTGTCACTAATTAGATTGTTTTACATTTTATTTACTTGATTGATTACCATTGTGTTAGAGAGTATCCTTCACGACACACTTATTAACTTACTCTACAGCTAACTAACAAAGCTGTTTAGAGATTGTTGTTGATGTGGATTTGTTGCTTAGCTACTTAGCTGAGCAGCGTAGTCTCTTAGTATACTATTTTACTACTATACTATACTGCTATTTCAACCTAAAATGTCTATGTCAAGTATGTCAACAAAAAGCTATCTATATGCAGATCACCTAAAAAAAAAATACAGATATTAACTAAACATACAGAAAAGGCGCCTGATGTCCTTCCTGTTTCAGGCCATCAGGCACCTTCAGTGTGTCTGAGCAGCCTCTCCTTTTCCATTAAAAGGCACAACTCGTCTAAAGGAGAGAAGAAAGCAGTGTTAAGTGGAAGTAATGTTAGATGTTCACCAGTAAACATGACCATTAGTTTAACAGTTTTGTAAAATGAAATGTGTATTTTAGATTAATAACAAATATCTATTACAAAGCAGGTCATTTTTGACCCCACTGTGGAAGAGTGTTCAAATGACTAATGCATCTTATGGTTAATTCAATACACACTGACCTGCCACTGTCTTGTTGCAGCACGACTGCAGTATTACCAGTATTAATTGATCCAAAACAAGTCTGGAGCAGTTTCTTGCCCCTTCTAATCAGGCCTGTGTTTGTAATTAGCTGCTGTACAGTAGGTGAGCGTCTCAGCAGTAAATTACCACACAAGCCCGACTCACTCAGGTCTTTCCTGGGACAAATCAAGGTACCATTAATTACACCATTAAATTCATTCTCTCAGTGTAAGTCCCCCCCGGCTGCTCTAGATCATGCTGTGTCCATTCTTTAGATGGAAGGGGGATCTCAGGTCCGTCTGTGTGGAAATCAAACCAGGTCAGTGTAAGTTATACAGTAAAGGCGTGTTTATACACCATAACAAAAGGACAGATCTTAGATTTACAAATGTTCACTGTTAAATGAAAGATTTTAACATCTTAATTGGTACCCATATGTTGCACGACTTTATCTGATTGGTCAGATTAATATTCCCCACCCCTTGTTTCCAGGTACTTGTTCTGTTTAAGATGTCATTACCTCTGCTGGGACTGTTAAATGCTTCCATAAAGAAAATTGAAATATTCATTAACTTGGTTAATAATTCATTCAGATAAAATGCAATATGAGGTTTGCAGAATGAAGATGAATATGTAACGAGAGCCTGGTCAGCATATTTGTGCGTGGGAATGTTTTCATTTCACGATAGCAAAAGAAGAAAATTAATTGAAAGTTCATTTTGAATTTATTTTTTTTCTACAAGTTACACTAAATGATAAAATAGATGCTTTCCAAGCAGTTTTGAACTAAGAAACAATTAAGTGGGTGTATATGTAAGCCATATAATTATAGAGGGAGTGCATTTAAACAGTCTTTATAAATTGGAAGTGTTAGCTTGACCTAATTCCTACAGTTTGAGAACTGTGAAGCGCTGAAATCAGCACCATAACCACAGCTTATCATGTGACAAAAGTCTGCAGAAGGAAATGTGAAGTTTTGTTACTATTGAAAATATCCAGCTGCTGCCCCAGATGTCACATCAGAAGTCTCCTTCCTCTCTCCACAAACAGCAGTAGGTGTGTGCACACTGCAGAGCGGTGAAGTGTTCCCACCGCCACACTGCAGTGTAAACACGGCTCATCCAAACACTGTCAAACTAATTTCCTCACGCCACAGAGGTTCATTTTGGCTTTCAGATGAATCAATTCTTCCTCTAATTATCAATTGTGACACCCGTAATCACTCCAAGACTGTGGCACTGAATAAATGGCGCGTCTTTTGTGTTATAATTCTGTGCATCTTGACAAACATGACCCATTAAACAAGCCTGTGGCCTTTTTCTTTTTTTTTTCTTTTTTTTTTAAGAGCGATGATTACACTAATTAAAACTGCAAAACATCTGAGAGGGCTGCAGATGTGCCAGAATTAAACAGGTCATTAAATCAGCCAAGGAATATGTCAACATCCACGCTGCCTTTCGCTCCCTCAATCTGTTCCTGTGAGAAAATAGAAACAAGGAGACTTCATGTGTGCAGGAATGTGTTCATAACCGACATGAAACTAATGTATTGTTTACTGCGGAAGCTCTGAAGTGCAAAACATGACATTGGAAGAAAAACAGAAAAAAACAGAAAATATTACAGCACTTAACAATTACAGTTACAGCAATTAATAATGTAGCTGGAAATAAAATGACATTAAATTATTTGGTAATTTTTTTCTTCTGAAAATGTATTTTCTGAAATGTTTTTGTTCAGTTTTAAGAATTCTTTTCTTTTTTTTTTCTAATTGTGAGCTCTTAATCGAATATTGTTGTGTTTTATGGTTTTTCTTCAATGTCAGTCGTTGTTTTGCCTCTCAGGCCCACCGTGCAGTTGTTTTCCGATAAAAAGTGTACAAAAAATGTAGATGATAAACAACATTGCAGCAAAAAATTTGACATGAAAAAAGAACAATAGATAAACAGCGAGCGGCACATTCCTCTGAGCCACGCGGTGCGCTAGGTGTGAGGTGTTTTGAATGGAGCTAGCCTTTATCAGCCGCATCTCGCAGATCTCTGCTTCCAGTTAATCCTCTTCTAGCCGGTGATAGCAGCAAGTGATAGCGCCGAAGTCTTGATACCAGCGACATATGTTCCCTTTCATACAACAGCAGCTTTCTAACCATTTAATGGGATTGTTGTTGTTGGTTTTTAAAAACCCCCGCTTTACACAACAAACACCTTTTCCTCGAAGTGGTTCGACATGTGCCCAAGGAATTTGTCTCAGAGTTTCACAACAAATCAGCCCGGGTCAGGGGCTAAGATTGGCCCCCAGTAACAGACTATTGAAAACAGCTCAACATGACGAGAAGGGGGAAGTGGATTTTCCAGCTTAAAAGCAGAATCATCTCTGCTCAAGGCATTATCCTGTGTTCAAAGAGATTAATAAAGTGAGATGATATTGATACGCCGCTGCGCTGCTCTTGGATCAGCGCTGATCATGTTCACTGACGTATACTAGCTTTAAAATAAATGGCTTTTAAATATGTGAAACGCATATTCTGACGCTTTTAGGCTTTTGTTTTTACACAAGCTCTTCCACTGAGATGATTAATGGAAGCTTAAACAGAATACAACTTTCTGAAAAACTCTTATCTTCCAGCCGCTGTACAATGTTTACGAAATACACCAAATAATCCCACCTGCATCCAGCAGCTCTCTGTAAATAAAACCCGTTCTTTGAGCGCTCACCCAAAACTTTCAAAAGGCCCGGAAATTTGGCTTCCCGTTAATGAAGCATCTCTGATGTTTCTTCACTCCTCAGTCAAGATATATTTTTCATAGCAGTCATCAAAGTGAAGAAATCCCATGTTGTACTTTGATGTGCTTAACACAGTTTTAACTTGCGTCTCATTACAGAGATAATTAATACTTTAATTAGCACCAATTCTCACCAACTGACAGCTTCTCAGACACACAGTCATGTGATGGAGGACGATACAAAAAGTTGTTGTTTAAAAAAAAAAAAAAAATTCACTCTCATATCTAGGTTTCTCCAGCTCAGGTGTTTTGTGCCGTAACTGCCTCCAAACTTTTATTGCTGATGTTTTGTTAATTTTCCTTCGCACTGACTCAGCCAACGCAGCAAAGCTGTGAGAATAGCCGACGTCACCAGGGGACAAAGTGCCCTAATATGTGCAATGCAAACAACTTAGGTGGATTAATTTTAATTCTCATTACCTTGAAGCAAAGCAATCATTTTCTATGGTTTGGAAAAAAAAAAAGAAAAAAAAGCAAGCATTATGACTAAAAGTAATTATCTTTCTTATGCTTTTTTTTTTTTTTTTTTTTTTGCATGCTGTTTGCAATTAACACTTACTGGAATCTGCATTTCAGGAGTGTAGCTGTGTAGACAAACGGTGCCGATGGAAAAAAAAAAAAAAAAAGATCAAAGTGACAGCGAGAGGAATTGATGTTTTTTTAGTTTACAGATGCTGAGGAGAGCTCATCACACAATGAGCGGCGGCTTCGAGAAAACCAGCGCGTGCCTCTTGTTCCGGCTGAGAAAACAATAGCACGTCTCCCGGCATGGGCGAGGGCCAACAGCAAAGCCTCTGTCTCAAACTTGCAGTTTACGACTGCTCACAACAGTTTACAGCAGCCAAATTTCATTTTCTACTCCCAAATCCTATCGCACATTATCCTGTACATTGCATTAGAGCCCTAATCTTTCCTTTCTCTTGCTCAGAAGAAGAAAGGAGCGCCTTCATGATTAACCCACTTTACAGCAATAAATAAACGCATCATCCAGTAATGTACACCAGATTTAATTTGAAGGGGAAAAAAAAAGGGCCAGAACGCTCAAATCACTGAAATGTAATGAAAAATAACACAATGCAGACACCAATGGGCGCCTTAGGAATTAATTTGAATGCTCCATCATTTTTTTCTCTCTCTTGTACTCTCTGGATTGGGATTTTATTTCCTCAGCCAACTGCGCTACGTTCCCCCCCTCCCCCCACCTCACATGCTGCTGGTGTAGAGTCTTCAAAATGTACAAAAAGAATAAAAAGAAACGGTCTGCAATAAAAAAAATAAATAAAAAAAAACAGCACTTTTATCAAATTAAAAAACACAGTCTTGCTCCTTTTCCTCCGTGTTTGTCACATGAAGCCCATGTTGCTTTTGGTCTCCCATCGTTTCTTCGCCTCAAACCTGCAAACACACAGAAACGTTAAATTACCCTCTCTGAATACATTTCAGCTGTTAACTTCAATCACTGCATGAGGAATCTTTCAAAGTCCGGCTGATTTGGGCTTCGGCGGCTCCATATCAACTGCACTTGAACCCGGAGTTTCACACATGGCAGATTGGATAGCAAACATAAACACGAGGACAGAGACAAGGCGTCGTACCCCCAGGGTATTTGCTTCTTCCTTTTCTGCGCTTCCCTCAAAGCTTCCTCTTCCTGTTTGCGTCGCACAAAGTCACGGCAATCGGCGGCTTGAGAGATTTGCACACCCATCTATTTAGAGGCAGACAGAGGAGAGGCCCATTAGAGAATGGAAATCAGGCTGTGGTGAGAAAAAAAAAGAAGCTCCCTGACTGATGTGTGCGGGTGGCTTCTGGTCAGAGCGTCGGCTGCCTCATCCTCCACACCACACTATTAAACTGAACAACATATGGAGGTTCGTATCGTCCCTCTATGTGACATATGTGACATTAGGATTGGTGATTATGAGGTCCAACATACCTCACAGATAGAAACCACAAATGCATAGATCATATATGTCAAGAAGGAAAATATAATGTAGCAGGAACATGTTGACATTTTATGAATGACATACACATATTGTTAATGTTGGCTCTGTTTGTCTAATACTTGTTCCATAAACAACAACCATTCTTCTCAAGAGTACAGGATGTACAGTACTTTATAAAAGTTATAGAGCGAGGATGCATTCAAAGTGCAGGAAACTGAAAAATAAATACAGAGGATCAATATTTGGTGTGACCATGCTTTGCCTTTAAAACAGGCTCAGTTCTTGGTATATTTGCAGTCAGTTTTTTTTTAATGGTTTTTAGAGGAGAACTCGCCACATTTCCTCTGTGGATTTAGTCTAACTGTGTCTTCTGTCTCTTCATGTAACCTAGATTGACTTCGTGATGTTCATATCATGGCTCTGTAAGGGCCACACCACCTGTACCAGGCCTCTTTGTTCTTATTGTTTTTGAGGATAATTCTTTATCACTTATGTTTGGAGTTGCTGATGAATCTCAATGTCTAAAGTGCCTAAAATGTTTGCACAGTTTCTGATGTGGGTGCTAAAGCTGAAATTTATTTGATCAATCTTTCTCTAAAATTGAAAATAAAAAGATAAAATTTCCAGTAATCGGTTCATCATTTGATGCAGCTTTTAAAAGAAAGTAGTGAAAATTCACAGATTCAAGCTTCTTAAATGAGACTATTTGCTTCATATTGGCCATTAAAGAACTCAGAATAACATCAGTACGTGAACATTTCAGACACCAAGGGCTCTATTTCAATGATCTAAGCACACAATCTAAAGTGCATGGTGTAAGTGCATTCACGGCATGTCCAAATCCGCTTTTGTTAAATTTGATAATCTAAGCATGTAAGACTAATGGTTCGAAGGGGTGGTACTTATTCCCTTAATCGTAGGCGTGCTTTGGGCGTAACATGAAGTAAACCAATCAGTGTCAACTTCAGTTCCCTTTAACAGCCAGGTCTGCTTGCACCTTGGTGGATTTCTTTTATAGCTGCAGATTTGCCAAGTAGGAGTAAAGAACATTTCTCTGCAGAGGAAACTCATCTTCTTGTACTCAGACTGATGTTCACAATAATAATCTTTCACACTGAAATGTTTTGAAATCTTTTACATATTTTTCAGCTGCTGCATGTTTCTGTGTGTAACAAGCAGAGGGTCAACAATACACCTGACGGCACCTCATTTTGAGGCCAACACGCCCACAGGCACTCCGATTATTAAAAACACAATTATCACATTAATTGATAATAACAACAATACTTAGTTAAGATTGAGATTTCTGAAGTGATTCATTAAAAGTGCAACCCTGCAAGCTGATTCTAACATATATATTCTAACATATTGGACATGCACCTTGGGCAATAATCAATGAAAAATAATTAGAGAAGAGAAATAGTAGCGACAAAAATACATAAGTGTCCAACTATGTTACCGGCAAATATGTGTCTGAGTATAGATATGGTTTTTGTTGTTGTTTTGTTGGCAGTGAAGTGTCCCATAGCTCCAAAAATGATAAATTAATGAAATTGTTGAAGAGTTTTAAGAGGAAATCATATTTTTTTTTTAGCTCACAGCATGCAGCCTGTCTGTCACATTGTTTCTTTTACATACACTTCTTCCTTATCTCATTTGAAACTAGTATACAAATGATGAGACACATTGTCAAACATTTTGCTGTTTTTTTCCCCTCCATAATGTTGCTGTGGCATTTTTTCACTCGTCACCAGTGTCGAAGATACTTTTCTGTTTGGAGTAATGCAGGCAGTCCCTGAAATCACAAGTGAAGAGAATGACCGTGACTGCAAGAGGCAAACATTCAAATCCCAGGGAAGACATGTGTGTATTGTGAAGCAGAATAATCCCAATAACCCCAGTCACACAGAAGCACGGGAAACAAAGAGAAAAAGCCTGCCTCCTCTCTCACTCCTGAGATAGGTTTATTATTCAAGCAAAGGCAAACTTTGATAAACAACTTGGAACAATTTCACCAAACCTTTGGGTAATTCTCTGTAATATTCAGAGTACAATCAGGGGGGGGGAAAGCAAGTCTTAA
The DNA here is from genome assembly GCF_022577435.1 of Embiotoca jacksoni. Taxonomy (NCBI): domain Eukaryota; kingdom Metazoa; phylum Chordata; class Actinopteri; family Embiotocidae; genus Embiotoca; species Embiotoca jacksoni. The sequence continues at coordinate 16,938,381 of NW_027185252.1, read as the reverse complement.
GGTAATGAAGAAATGTGCCACCACTGCGCCACTTAGAAAAAAAAAAGACCTGCTGGAAAAAAATGTTTCAATTATAATTAAGTGGGATAAACTTTATTAGAAAGACTGAAACTAAAATATCTCCTAATGCATGCTGGGATTAAGCAGGTCAGAGCGAGCAGGCAGGAAAAATTAAACTCTAAAGGCTTTTTATCACCATATTTCAGGAACCAAGGGTGTAAAATGTTCTAATTTGGGATACATTAAAAGCCATAAAGGTCTTTCAAAAAGATTAATGGTACTTTGCTTGGATTTAAGATAAGGGCTTCGGCTGGCTGCAAGTGCTGGGCTCTGGCTGGGCCCTCAAGGCATTCATCTATACAGTCACTGGAAGATTTGTGAAAGCGTCTGCATAACCTGGAGCGTACATACTATGACAGTTCTCCAGTTCTTTGCCATTTTATAGGTTTTAAATTCCTCAAATCATGTTTTCTCCTCTTGAAGAGAGTCAGAACGGGTGCTCGCTCCAACGTCCGCAGTAGATCAGCAGGCAGATAAAACCACTCCAGGGTGTTCCCTGCTCCCTGTTGGAGCCGGGTAAGTGCTAAATGCTTTTGAGTGGCTGCGATGCACGATGAGATTAAAAAGCATGCGTTTATTAAATTGTTGACAAATCGGAGAACAGCTCCTGCTCTCTATGCTTATAGAAAAAAAACCCACATTGGCTCATTCTGGGAGCAAATCAAACGAAACTGCAGGATGCTAAATGGTTTCATTTGGAGATTTACAGACAGAGCTTTCTCTTTTTTCTCCCCTACACAAGGATTACCCACATTAACCTGCTCTCCTGTGGGGCTGAATTTGAAATGCAAAAGGTCTTGAAAAACACGCCTTCCCCAACATTCCAAAAGCGAAATTAAAACCCACTTCCACGGCCCTCATTTCCCTCTTTTAAATTCACAACGTAGCCTTTACTATATTTAAAGCATTAAAGGTCTTTAATTCCCCCCCCACCTCTTTTTTTTTTTTTTTTTTTTTTTTTTTTATCAGTTTAGTCTACACTCACTGATTGTCTTTACTGGGGCTCAACATTAATGTCAACCAAGTTACCTAGGAGACAGAACAGATCAAAGAGACAAAAAAACCCTCAAATGTCTGATTAATCAAGCCTGCAAACAGCTTATTTCTTTTAGCCTGCATGCAAGTATGAAAATGAGATTCCGAGAGCAGTACATTGTGCAGATTTGTTCATTCTTATCTGAACAAAGCCAGCGGCAGCTTATTTCATGGATCACTGGCACTGTCAGCGCTGTGGCGCCGAGCAGGTGACGGCTCCTCTTTCTGTGGCGAGAACAAAATTAGCAAAAAGTCGGCACAAATTAGCCTCTCATATTTTCAGTAATATGACATTATTTTTCATTTACTTTTTTGATCCACTTTTCAGGATTTTTTTTTTTTTTTGTCCCCCTCCCCTTGCGTGCATCTTAGTGCCAAATCCTTTCACATCAGAGGCTGCTAAAAAATAAGAATGGAAGTACAAAGCGAGGAATAAAGGCAGGAGACAGGAAACCTCCTGCATGCTTTGTTTATGTGGCTCCTAAACGGCAATCCTTCCCACTCCACCACATATTAATATGCATTTAAGTGTCCATCACAGGCGCGTTGCTGTGCCTCTCCTGTGTGGCCTGTGCACAGCCCTACTAAAAACAAGGTTTATTCAGAGGATTAATTCTCTGACCTTTGGAAGATTTGAAGGCAGAAAAATTCATCCTGCACAATGCTGGCACTGCAGCAGCAGCAGCTTAAGGCCACTAGGAGGGTTAAGTCAATACTACTGTTTTCTGTTCATTCATGTTTGGGTCGTCATGGAGATTCAAGTGGAGACCCAAACATGGGGGCCTCGATACAAAAAAAAAAAAAGAAAAAAAGAATTAGCATTGCTGCAGTGTAAACCATCCACAAGACATCCCAAGTCTATCTTAACAGTATTTTTCACACTTTGTTTTGGTTTGTGTGTCTGTTTTATTGCATCATTTCTGAGGCGTTTGATAAATGAGGAGCACAAGGATCACAAAAACACTATGGCAATTAAACAGCAAGTGCTAAGAGACAATAGCTGAATGAAAGATGAAGAAAAATACGTCTCCATGTGGATAAAGTGTTAGAGCTCCTATTAACAATAAGAAATAAATGATGGCTTTAAGGAAGAAATGGCCTTAAACCCATTCATAAATTTCCTATCCAGGAAGCCTCTTCCAATTAAAACGTGTGAGAGGTGGATTAACAGGGGCTATATGGCTTTGCCTCGCTAAATCACCTCCCCGAGCTGCTCTGCTGCATTTGACGTGTAAACGATTAATGACCAGCCTAATTCCCTTATCACACTACCTTAATGCCTAAATAATGTGGCCTTAGTCAACTTTGGAAAGCAGGGCTATATAAGAAAGGAATGAATATCAGATTAGGCAGCTTGTGTGTTATTTCAGAATAATTTCTTGGGACTGAGGCAGAGGGGGAAGGAAAATGTGTCTGTGGCTGCAGAGCCTCAGTGCTGCTGCAACACAGGGAAGGTCAAAGGATCAAGGGGTCAATCAATACCACCCGTATCGCATTCAAAAGGAAAAGGTATACAACGTTTCATTCAGTTAGTCCATTTTGAAATCCCTAAAGTAAAGTGGAGTATAATAGACTGGGGTGAACACAAAAGATGTGCATCAAGCACAAACTCAGGCCTTAGATTCACCTGAAATGACCACACACACACCTCCAGGTTTAAAGCGCCGCCTACTATTTTCATCACTGATTTATCTACAGATTTGTCACCTAATTAACTGTAAAGTGTACAATCTAAAAGCTCTCAGTTCAAATTGTTATTTACTGTCATAGAAAACAAAAGAGAGACAGAAAAAGATTTTTGCCGTTTTTGTTTAAAACCAACGATTGCCTGAAATTCATTCTCTGTTGACCTCACTGGTGGATTGAGGATGTAATATGATTTTTTTTTTAATTTTTTTTTTAATCTATGTTAAAGTGTAAAAGAATCAAACTTTAAAAAATACTCTATTATAAATGAAATCCAACGCCTTCCGAAAATGTTACTTAAGTAATTGCATATTTCTGACAATATTTCTTCTTCCTGATGAATTATAAGTGTTTAGGCAGCATTTCACTATTGCAGCATTTAACAGTGAAACAATTTTAACTATGCCTGCAACAAATTATTAAACTTTGATCTTTCATTAATCTACAGACTGTTTTCTCAATCCATTGTGTGGTCTGTAAAATGCCAATAAATAATGAGAACTACTCAAGATCATTTTGAAAACAACTTTTATCCAAACACCAAGTCATTCGGTTTACTGTAATTTGAGACAGTGAAAAGCAGAAAATTGTCAGATTTGAGAAGCTGGACTAGTATATGTTTGATATGTAAGCAGTAAAGAGGAATTAAGTGATTAATCATATAAATTTAGGAGGAGGATTTAACCAACCAATCACCTCTGTTAATTTCAGATACTGTTGGATAGTTTTAATATCAGTACATCATATGTTATGAGCTCTTCAGTTACTAGCAGCTATAGCTGTTAAATAAAGGTAGTAAAGTGCAATATTTGATTCTGAACTTAAGTGGAGTTGAAGTACAAAGGATCATGAAAAGGAAATAATCAAGTAAAGTATCTTCAGTTTGTTTCAAGTACTGGAGTGAATGTATGATGTTACATTCCTCCACTGGTCAGTCAACTCATGTAGTAGCAGACAAATTATTGTTGAGTATAATTCATGACCTCAAACAATGCCTGTTTTGATATTATATTCAGAATCACTGTTAAACAATGTATACCATAAAAAAAAAATAATAAAAAAAAAATATTGCAATATGTTTCCATAACAGCGCTGAGTCCATAATATCACAACATGCACCTTCCTGCTGCCACATTCCCACAAAAGTTTATCAGTCCTCTTTGGGGCAGCCTCATAAGAGCTTTTTGTAATCTTGCCTCCACTTTGACAAACAGAATTACATGGCAAGCAAAAAAGGAAGCCACTCCAGGGAAGGCACAGAAGAACAGCCATGTCTCCGTTTTCTTCACCAGTAATCTGATGCTAGATACACATGACATGTCATCTTCAGGGAGTCGACCAAAAAAAAAACAAAAAAATCTGTGAAAGTTCGCCTGCTTTGTGCACATTCCATTATCTCGCCTCTTCTGAGTAGGGTAGGCTTATTAGCAAGCTTTGAACTCACACTTACAATAATATGCCATCAACAGTTTTATAAGCTAATTAGAAAAAACAGTTTAATTAATGAGTGACTGGCAATAAAATGGCAATCATGAAAAAAGAAACCGAGGGTGCTAAGCTTCCACTACCACCAATTAAGGCCTAATTACAAACAAATTATATATGTGTTTTGCTGTGGGCTTTAATTTAAAAAAAATGGCTTTAATTAAAAGAGAAAACATGCTAATTAATTAAACAGCACACAAATCTACATTGAAAAGTATGCTTTGTCTATCAAGTAATTAATGAAATACAATAATCCAAATGAGATTCCCAGGCATTTGATAAAAGCTTAGTACCCATTTCAAAATCCATTTCAAAATTAATGGGCGAAAATTTAATGTGAGTCATCCAGAGATACAATAAAAGTTCATTTAGTGATAAATTGCTTACGCTGAAGGAAAAATGAACAAAGAGGAGAGTTTCCCTAAACTCTCTGCGAGGTGGCCTGGGGGGGCTCACGGGGGAGACCGAGTCAAGACTCCTTTTCTGATGTGGGGCGGGGAAAGTCAGCATCTGATAAAACCCACTTTCCACAAAAGCGGCGCTCATTAATTTTTTGATTACAAACACGGCTGTGAGAAGGTGGTGAGAAGAAAAAAGGTGTTAAATAACATAAATATCATGAAACACTCTTAGTTCAGCTCTTTGTTTCAACTAAGCCACCATGTCTCCTCTGACAAAATGCCGCGCCACCTTTGTTTCACAGCATTTAAGCGAGGCTTTCCAAAGGGTAGATTTCAAGGACAGTGGGGCTTTTCCTTTCAGCTGCTGCCTCCATTGAAGCTCGAACATAATGAGGGATATTATAACCATCCTCATGTTCAAAAGCTACAGAAAACGTAAATGGCTCCAGTTAATACATATTCATAGGGCTAATTATTGTATGATCTAACTATTATTTTGACTAATCAGGTTAATCTGGCTCAAAATGGTGTCCAACAGAAAGGTCCACCACCAGAGGTCCATCCAGAGCACAGGAAGTCACTGGTCATACATGAGCATACATGTTAGGATGACAGACATGAGCAGTATGTACAACTCAACACAGATGTGATGTGATTCTTTTCTGGAATATACTATTTATTTTCAATTTATTTCTGTATTTTATGGCCAAAAAGGCATTAACACGTGTTCTGCCCAGGATGTATGTTAAAAGTAGACGTAATCCTGAATAAAAACCTGAATTGGATTACAGACAGTGATCAGATTATTTGATGGAAATCGATCCAGGAAATAAAGGATTGAAATAACAGTTCTTAATACAACTGTGAGGTCAATTTATTGTGGAAAACATCCAAAAGATGTGAATGTATTTGATAAAGTGAATGCATCAATAAACTGAATTAAAGTCCACTTATTTCACTGACTGCAGTGAGCTGTGGAAAAGAATCCACTCACAGATACTTGTAGTATTTACAGTATGTATTTAATTATTAAATTGATTATACCACCCTGATGTCTGAAACATACTGATCCCCCGTAGTGCCGAGCTTTTCTCACAGTATAAACTGAAAAGTGAAGGTTCCTTTTAGAACATATAGGACACGCTTCTTTGTATTTGAGGCCATTTGCAGGTCTGCTTCTCTGCCGGTGGTTCAGGCGAGGCCGGCAGTAATCAGACTACTTTTTTTTCATATTCTTTAGCTCCCGGAAGTCATGAAATGGACTTTACATCCCTTATTGTGAGAGACTAAAGAGAGTTTCTGTTTTGAAGTGGTAATACCACTCTAATAGCTGTGATGAGTGCTACAGGGGGAACTGTAAGCTCTAACACAGCATGACGGTCTTTTGTTGAGAAATATACCCACCTACTTTATATAAAGAAAGCTACTGAAAATTCCACAACAACTCAGTGGCTCTGTTATATAAAATAAATATTTATTGAAAAGATAATGTTGAGTACCACGATGAGAAGGTGGATTTCATTTCATACAAAATGCATCATGTGACGTCTTTACCATCAGTGGGAGGTGTCACGCTTTTTTATACTAAAACTGATCATACTATGCGAACAAAATGCCCACTATAAAAATGTTTTAAACTATGTAGACATGTGCTTAAAATCACACTTACTACTTGACTTCTCCACAACTATGGCTCGCCAGGCAATATCTGTTTTACAGCTGTCTTTATAAGGATGGGATTGTTGGTCGTATGATTCGGGATATGACTCAACCACAATCACTTGTTTCTCCTCATCCATTGTGAGATGGAGGCAGCAAGAGGTGAGGAGGAAAAGGTTGTTTCTTAATCTCACGGATGTGTCCTTGGTCGGACGGGTCCTTACAACTCAGATCATTCAGAGGCTATAAGACAGTCTAGTGAGTGTGCAGGTGTATTTCATTCAAACAGTCCCACCTATGTTATAGAGTCCTTAGATTCTGGGTGTGTGATTAAAAGGTCCAATCCTTATATGTGTGCATCGGACTGTGGATGCTCTAAGGATGCCAAAGATACACCGACGCAGCTGATGGAAATTCTCTGAGCGAAGGACTCTGTCCTTGGTAGAATTTCATTGCAAGAGTCCTTTCGTGGGATTTGATGATGTAGCATCCTAAAAAAGATGCATCCTTGAGATTGAGAACCCTGGAGTTTAGCTCACATGGGAGCACGGAAAAAGAACAACTACCACAGGAACCGAGAAGTTTTCTCTGGGAAAAAAAAAAAAAGCTTTTCAGGGTTTTTGAGGCTGGAAATAGGAGAGTTGTGTGAACTGTCACGTTGATTAGTGCAATTGTGCCTCTAGCCAACACGGTATGAGGTTTGTATGAGAAGCAGCTGTTACTGGTACTTTTACTCCTCGTACAATATGTAAATTATATCAAACCTGCAGTTGATTTAAGTTTTTGCTGATGTTTGGGCTTTCTTAGATTAAGATGTGTCCAATTTTAGTCCATTTCATTACATTTGAATTACCTTCTCTATTCTATTTGCCTCAAACAAAAAAACTTGCTCAAACCAAATTTGTATCTATCTACAATAGATTCATGATGAAAGCACACATCTTAGTAACTGGCTTAGGTGTTTTACTTGATTCAAATATTTGGGTAAGTCTATGGCTCAAGAGATCGCCCAGAAATCGAATGCCTGTCTGTAAATTCTTGGAAAGAAAACATTTTAGTAGTCAAAACTACACAATAAATAACTGACAAGTCAAACCAAGACATGTAAAACCCCTCAGTACTCTGCAGTACTCATCAGTACTCATCTTTCTGCAGGGGCTCATTTAACAGGCAAAGCTGAAAAATGAATCCGTCCAATATGAGCTGCTGGATCCTATCAAGCCTCCTGACAGGCTTCCAGCCGTTTATACCCAACACAGTCACTCCATGTTATGCTAATTACAGAATTAATTAGCCCACATGCAACTCGCTGCAGTGTAAAATAATGTGCAGTAATCAAAGGCTGGAGACCCAGTCTGCTTAATTGGAGGACTTGCACCTTTTAATCTACTGAACTACTAGGACTACTTTAGAGGCAAGAAGCTTTTCACATTGTTTTGTGTCTTCTAGGGCTTGTGAAAAGAAATCTAAACGTGCTGAGGAGGATCAACAGACATCTTTATGAGAAAAGAAACCCTATCTGCAAAGTTTAAAGGAATACATTAGGGAGCTTTCGTCTAGGCAATGTAGACATTAATAATATTTTGTTACCTAAAAGGGGATGTGATTTCTTTGCGCCATCTTTGGGGGCGTTAATACTTTCACTTAAAAAACTGAACATGTCTTTGTGAATTAATCTAAAACAAAAGACTTTCAGCCTTGGGAAATATTTGAAAACTGTAATGAGAATAAAAAACCTCAACCTGCAATATCCAAGCGGCATGTCTCAGAAGTTTGACAGATGAAAGAGCACATATCTCAGAATTTGTAAGGAGCCTTCAAAACAGGTTTTTACTGAATTGTTTTAATGTTCAGATTAAAAAAAGAGAAAGTAGAGCAAATGGAAATCATTAATTGATTTGAGGGATCCTCAAAACAGCAGAAACAAACATTTTCATCTTATAAAAGGGGGGATTCTGACAGCAGGCTCTCTATCTTCCTTCCATTTCCCTTTGCTTTGAGGAGATAAGTGGGAATCCGTTAGATTGAGGATGAAAATACATTGAAACATTGTCATCCAACATGTACCAGCGTTTTCTTTACAAAACAATGCCTAGAGGGACAAACAGGCCTCTTTAGTTCTTCACAGCTGTCGGAATGCTTTTGCATTTTTTGCGAAGAAAACCTGTTCCTATTCTTCCGGTGAAAAGCCTTCCACAATCACGTCTTGGTGTTATGACCGTAAACAAATTAAACATCTAAGCCATTCCGTACCAAATGAGCCACTCAATTATAACCTTGAAATTGATTCTGGCCACAGCGGAGATTATTGATCCTCTAAATGTTTGTCACAGTGCTCCTGTCAAAAGTGAGCAGGAGCGCTGTAAACAAACATGCTGGTCTTAATGCTATCTGCATTACAGGCTGCATCATTTAAGATACACTATAATCCTTTCTAACTGATTCAGGATCCTTCAAACTTTTTGGCTTTCAGCTGCCACTTCTCCTCCTCTTTTCTGTACACTTATATATGCAGGACTGCTTTTCTTTGTATTCAAAAGTAAACATGGACAACTTTGCACCGCCTTGGTTTAAGGGATTTCAAAATGGTCGATTGTATACTCTCTTGAAATGAAGTTATCACTGCTAAACAATGAGTTGCGGCTGCCAAACTGCTGTCACGTCCCATCACGGTTCTGGCAAGACACGAGGCAGGTGCCAGGGAGGCGAGAACCTCAGCTCAGGCTAAAACCAATCCACCAGCGCTCTAAGAGGCTTTCTGAAAGTACAGCGCAGGTGCCACTCACGAGAGCTTTCATTTAACTCCCCCATATTTGACCACCCTGCTAGCAGTTAAGATGTGAATATGAAGGGGCTCTGATGCCGCACACCAACGTGTATTACATACTGGAGATACCGGGCCACATATGTAATGCCAATTCAGTAAATAGTACAACTGCTTTTTTCATTTCTAAACACACAACCCTGTTTTGGGAGCCGACTTGTTCATTTAAGACAGCGAGGAAAATATTTCCTCACAATATGAATGCAGGAATAAAATATGATACAAACACATTCTGTACTATTAGTTACAGTCTGTATGTCATTACTTACTGAATGGCTGGACCGTGTATGAAACGCCAGAAGGCTTTTAATTTGAAACGGGGGCTTTTAATTTAAAATGAACACAGGAAGTCACAGCACTCGGCCGACCAATGGTGTAACTTCATCTGTCAGTTACTCAGTCAGTCACAGACATTCATAATTATTGGGCTAGCCAAGCCAAAAACAAGGAGACGCTACGATAAGCGTCCGTGCTTCTAGAAGTAAAACTAACATTCATTTCTATTTTACACAATGTTACATGACTCACTATCTTCTCCCAACTGAATCCTCAAAACAAAAAATACAAATAAAAGTTACCGTCCGCTGGACATCAAAATGTATAAAGAAAAGTTGTCTACAACTCCAAGGTGAATTTTGGTAAGAAACAGCCAATCACAGCAGGGAGGGAACAGTTGCCCAGCAACCAACAAAGAGGTTAGAGAAGGTTAGTTGTTTTTCCACTAGTCTTAGCTAAGATTACTGGCTGTTGGCCCGAGCTTTATGTTCAGCATTTAAACACCAGGGTGGTACTGATTTTTTTCATCCAACTCTCTGCCAGAATGTAAACATTTATTTAAAGTGCATTTACCAATTGCTCAGTTAATTTGTAGGTAGACATTTTTTGAAGAATTAAGCAATGGCGCCTACTTTGTTCAGAACTGCAATGACAAATAGCCTAATGGGCTCCAAAGCAATGGAAATTATGTCAAAATGACAATAAAAGATATTTTTTTTGGAAACAACATTTATTACACAAATTTTTTTAAATGGTGGCCATAACTCAGAGCTAAAAAAGAAAAATCACATTTTATGGGAGATTTCTTTGCTTTTATGTGAGGATATCATTAAAAAAGAAAATTGAAATGGTAAAACATTCTCTGAACCAGTGGCCCCTCCAACTTTGCAACTCTACTGAAACCCTCGACAATAAACCCTGAGCCTGCAGTATGTTCCATCTTTGTGTTGCCACTATTATAAAATGAAAAAACTCATGTGGTGCTGTAAGCAACATGCATCATAAAACAAAGAAGTTTAACTTTGATGCTTAAAGTGCAGCAATTCCCCCAGTGGAGAAGTTACACCGCAGCTGTATGTCTTTTTAACCACAATTATATGTGTGTGTAGGCTACATTTTATGCTAAATTAGTTTCAAACCACTTGATCCTTGATGCCTGCCAAGGCGGTTAGTTACAAAACTTCAGGCACTGCATTTAGGGACATGTACACTTCAAAGGTATGAAACTCTTACCTGGAGAATGATTTAACAGTTGGCTTGAAAGCAATGTACCCTTCATTAAAAAGCAGAGCCAAAAGTCCTTTAGACACTGCAGCACTTCAAAACTAAGGGGAGGGCTTTCCATTAACTCAATGGAAAAGGGCTGCAGGACTGAATGGCGGATGTCTGCGTGTGTTTTTGTTCCTCTATGTCTTTGCAGCAGAACTGGCCACGGATCCATTAGCCTGATTTGTCACAGCGGGAGCACCCCAAAGATCTCTTATCAGCACAACGTACCTCTCGAGTGGCGAGTCTGTCGCTCATCTCCTCCGCCTTTGCAATGTCCCCTTCAGCTATGGCCTTCTCTATGCTCTTTTCTAGGCCGGACTGCAGAAGAGGGAAGAAAAAAAAATTCTGATTTTTTTTTTTTTTTTTTTTTTTTGGGAAATAGGGGTAGAGAGAAAAAAAAAAAAAAAATCAAAGAGTAACTTCAAAAGTCCCCAGGGCCTTATTTTTAATATGATTGCCATTACTACAAATATGTAGATTTTGCTTCACAAATGAAAACCTTTTTGATTGGATATTAGTGGGGAAATCTTAGAAATGCTACAGGAGATTACCAAACATAAATGTGACTCTTTAATTACACATTTCCATTACAGGCCTCAGCAGAGGGGGGGGGGTGCACAGAAGCCCCCGGTTACTGATGGCAAGGCAGTTCTGCTGTGATGAGACTATCTGAGGAAGCCGAGCTCCAGATTCCTTCAGCCCCAAATATTTCATCATGGTAAGAAAAATAGACTGGAAAGAGGCTTTAATTATGAATGTGTCCCCTCTGATGTATTGACTCACTGTAAAACTACAAAGACAACAGCATCAGGTTTAAAAAGGCAGAATTAGTAAAACAATTTGCTATATAACTCTGGTTGGTAGGTCTTGATTGAACTATGCTTTAGTATGCTTAGTATTGTTTATTGATCTGTACATATATTGAAGCTAATATAACTTATCATCTCAATTACCATATACTGTGTCTCACAAACAAAACTCAAACTGACAGACCACCATCCTTTATGCCATGAACTGCGATGAAGGTCACTGAAGATCCTCGTTTTTTTCCTCAAATGACAGCGTGAAAGACGTTTCAGAATTAAATGAAATATATATTAATTACAAGGATCTGCATTTGAGGGATGAAGGAGCTCCTCATTATGTTGACGTGACAAGTTCTGTTTCATTCAGCTCGTTAATCATTTCTTTTATCCCTTCATAGTTGCCCTATTCAAAACGAAGCAAAAAAAAAAAAAAAATCAGCAAAAACTCAATTTTATGCTGCTCTCAGATAAATTAAGCACAAAATACTCCAAAATAATCATTAAAGGGATTTCAAATTGAAATGAGAACATCTCCCATTCACTGGGTCACTTACAATGTTCATCAAGCTTGCAAATATTTTGCTTCATTAGCAATTTGCAAGCCTTTGCATAAATTGTTCATTCATCTTTAAGTGCAGACATTTATTCGAATGGAAGAAAGTTTTAATATTTTAAACTATGAATTCCACAGAAGTAGCAGCACATGGCCCGCTATTATCTCACCATTACTTTTAATGTTCCAGCTGCAATCACAGAGTCTCAACCACGTACTATAACCCTCTCTTCTTTTGTCGAGCAACATTTAGATTTTCATTAGGTTTTTTTTTTGTAGAGAAAAAAAGCCTACATCTCACTTTAATCTCAACTACACCAGAAAGGAGAGTCGTCCTAATCTTATCACTAAACGTAGCTGAACATAATCCCTAACATTCTTCTCAGTGTCAGGTCGAGCCACCGTGAGGATTCTTCTAATCCATATGTCATATCACATAAAACAATGAGCCGATACAGTGGCGCTGGAACACAAAGGATGTGAAGGTGTTACTAACAGCTACGACAGACACAGTGTAAAACCTCAGGAGATAAGTTGGAAGGCAGTCTTTTGTTACCTGCGGAGGGGGCTTGGAACATGCGGGGGGATGAAATCGATCATTTACACCAAAATACTGCGTAAGCTCATCCCAGTGCTTCTCCCGCTCCTCCTGACGCTCACTGCTGACAGAGGAAATGTCTGTTAATGTTCATTGAATGACGACCAGCATTACAATCAGGCCAACTATATTCACTAGTTCCACACAAGTGCCCGTCTTTAAATCTATTTCTGTCATTATGCTGAAACTAGATCTTCATGTTTTTCATTCTTCATGGTAGCAGCATTTATCTTACTGCTGTCACATTTCATCCTCAACACAACACAGCTATGATGTCACACTGGTTGATTACTAGAACTTGATGACATATATTCACCATAAAGATCACTTTTTTTGTTGTTGTAATGTTTACTACAAAACCATATATTGTGCTTTACAAAACAACCATTTACCAAAACGTACAAGAAACTCCACTTGCTATTATTTTGTGAAAAAAGTGTCCTGTTTCTTAACATTCATGTGTCATGTTGGCGTAAAGATCCACCAGATGAGATTTCAGAGGAAGCTGCCTTTGCAGTCAATACCATAAGCTGCACATTTACTACTGGTACCTGCACACAACTTGCATGTCTAGTTTGACATATAACACGTCACGTGCTTTTTTACAGCCAGCTATTTTTTGAATGGACATTGCAGCATGATGATACCTTGTTTCTGCAGGTTTCCCACTTTTTGATCCTGTTAAATGACAGAAAAAGAAACAGTTAAAGTTTTGTAGAATATCTGCATTCAAATTAGCACCATGCAGGAGTTTTTAAGTACAACAGGTGCACCAACAGGGTGCTCGGTTGTCACTGCAAGACGGTTGCCTAAGTTTCTACCATAGGCAAGCGTGAATAGTATTTCTCTTCCTCCCTTTGGTCTCAAATATACGAGTGAAACATTTTTGTTCATGATAGGTAAAACAAGTAACAACTAGGCCTGGGTGATGTGGACAAAATCAAATATCTAATACCGCTATATCTATATTGCAACGATATTGTAGGGAAGACATATCAGCCGGCCCTCGTACAAGCAAAACACTCTCAAATTCTACAGCAGTATCACTGCTACCTTTCTTGCGATGTCTCCTTTTTCTTCTTTCGGGGATCTTCATCATTTTTATCTCATCTTTCTTCTTCCTGAGATCCTGAAATTTCTGAAATACACACACACACACACACACACACACACACACACACACACTGAATTAACAGAGCTACAACTCTTCATCCATTTCTGCTGCACACATACACGCAGTCCAGCAGGGCTTCAAAACCTTCAAATAACCACGTCACGTTGAGTAAACGCAGACAGGAGATAAGACTGAAATCTGAATACTGACAGATACACAACTACAGCAGCTAGCCTGTAGCTCACTGTGTACAGAAACTACATACTTGCCACGTCTCCTGGGATATACCAGGCATACCGCATGTCAGGGAATCACTGTCCGCATTGCTGGCAGTGTGAGTCGCCTGTGCTTCCAGCACCGAGCCTGTGTTTTCTGCACCGTCTCCCTGATCGTGCTCCTCGTCATCTGGACTGAGGTCGTCTTCGGTTACACCTTTGGGCAGGAGTCCGCTGTACATACCGAGTCAAACGTTTACGATTAAACGACGCGGTATTTTATCATTTCACGACCCCAAAAACAGACAGAAATCGGTACATTTTCAGGGTGTGTTGACAGAAGTTGTTGAAAGCTCTCATTTCCGGGTAAACAATGTGACGCTTCTTGTTAAGAAGCGCTCATTGGCTGACAGCAAGCAGTGCAGCGGACGTTGCCCAATCAGAAATGTTTTAACAGAGGTTAAACAGCCGGAGCACGAGGACAAATAAAAAGCTCTCATTGGCTGTTTGGTAAGAACTAAGTCCAACTAGTTAATAATAATAATAATCTGTGTATTTTAGTAAACTGAGCGGGGTTTTTTTTTTTGAGCAATTGTTATGGCGACATTTGAGCTCAGAACAGACGTGTGAAAGACATTGAAGGAGTTGCTGCAGTCTGAGATAGCCTCAGCAGGAAAGGAAAGTCAAGAGCAGGCTGTTGTGGACCATTTCTAATTGAGGTGAGCCAGGCTCCTGACAGGTCCGTGAATTACCAGGAATCATTCAAATGTTAACCTATATTTGTGTCATGTTCTCGGGGAGATAAGCTTCCTTCTATGACCAATGGCTCGCAATTTGCTCAAAGTGCTTTGGGCCTTACATTATTATTAGAATGATTAGCATGCAAATCTTGCATAGCCCCTGGCACTGGCAGAGGCATCTACCCTTAAATTGCTCTTTCACACTCATTCACATTAAGCTTTCTTTTGGTTGCATCTTATTGCAAGGGCCGTAATATACATAAATTATAGCCCTTATTTTGTGTGCCATATGAATGCAGTATAAAGAGGGAGACCTATAACACTAATGTATATATTAAAAGGCCAATAGCCACTCTCAGGTCGGCTGGACACTGTAAAGTCAGTAAAAAGGAAAGAAAAACAATGTCAATATTGGTTGCTTCCCTTAAATACTTTTTTCACCAATTTTGTTTTTTCTGTAACTTACCACTCTTTTTAACTTCCCAAATGCTGATAAATCTAACATACACGTTTTAACATGAAAAAAAAGTGTAGTATTTAAAGCAGATAGGGATGAAATTAGTAGCCAATTAACTGAGTAATTCATGCAGAGAAAAACAGTTTTGATCATCATTCAATCGAGTAATTTATCCACTATGTTTTGGTCCCAGCTTCTGAAATTGTTGCTGTTTTTCTCGGTTTACTGTAGTAAAGCTAAATCTCTTGGTTTAGTGAGACCAAACAAAGTATTTGAAGACAACTTAAACCTTTCATAATTTATAATTGGCATATTTTACAAACTAGACACTCTAATATACAGGATATTTGAAAGTATTCTTACTGTGCAGTCTTTAAATTCAAAAATGTCTGATAAAAGTCTCTGAATCAGACCAAACATTCAACGTCAACTTTTGATACTCAGTGACACGTTTTGGTCTCTAATAAATAAGTATTAAGGTTTACCCTGCCCTGTCTTTTGACCTGAAAGTAAAACCAATAACAGCTGCAGAGACCTTGCTGTCTCCTTGACCTTCCTAAACTAGAGATTTACCCAGGCTGTGTTTTGCAAATGCATATTAAAATTGACTGATAAGGCTTATGCTATATTGAATGTCATCCCGAACATGTAAAATCTCTATCTCATCCTCTGAAATATGCAACCATTAACTGGTATCGCTCACTCGGCATTATCGTGACTTTAATTACATGTGTGACAAGTTGATGAGCGCATCAGCGTCTGAAGGTAAATGAGAGTCACAAAGTCCTGTTAATACTAAACAATTTTGGCATTACAGGTCTGAATCATTTCCTTATTGATTACTCGACTTTGTGTTCTATTTCACACTTGAATTAATGTCTCTCAGCTTTCCCACCATCCATCTCGCTGTCTCCCTCTCTCTCCCTCTCCGTGTGTGTCTCTCTCTCCCTGGCATGTGCTCCAGTTCATTATTTCTGTCATTTCTTGGTAATTTGGAGTTGGCTGTTTAAAACTTAGAGCCTCTTATTAAGTTTTGGCCATGGTGGATAAGAGGCAGGACTGTAAGAGCACAGAGATAAACTAATCATCTTAAAACCCTAATTATTAGTATCTTACTGTGACAGACTGTTTTTGCGAGCCAGCCAAATTGAGCCTCAAATGAGGAAAGGCATATCTGTGGAAGTGGTAATAATTTTAAGTCATCTCGATCTGGCTTGGTGTGGCAGAATTCATTAGTGCAGATTAGCACTGTGTGTACAAAGTAAATGAGATATCTAATAGCAAACGTGGAGGTCTGGGGACTCTTAATTTCCTCCCCAGTATGAGGGACGATGTTAAGAGGTGATTATATATATACTTTAACATTGTGACTTCTGCTCTGTAGATTGGTCTGCTCCTTTACCAAGCGGTTACACTAAACAGTGTCACTAAACTGTTGACCTCTCACCCTCTTCTGAATTTCAGCTGCAGAAAGGTGACAAAAAATGAACCCCAAATCAGATTAGACTGTGTTACTCTGATTCAGAGGCAAGCTGTTTTTTTTGGTTGGTTTTTTTTTTTTGTGAGGATATGAGGGAAGTTAATTATGTGTGTAAGGAGAAGGTTGGGGAAAAAATAATAAGATTACAAAGAATAATTTGCTGATATAATTACACCAAAATTGGGTACACACAATTGTAAAATACATGTATTGCTTGACCTGGGTTAGCCAGTGAAATAAATCCTCCTTCTATAGTCTTTGTTAATTTGTTTTTATCATCTCCAAGTGGTGTTTGTGCAGGCAGTTCAATTTGCATGTGTAATTCCACTGTGCAAATTGACAACAAGTAGATAATTCGAGGAAATAGGCTGGTTGCAGGCCCCTGCTATCTTCCCAAGCCTATTCATTTTGAGGAACCGCTGAGGCATGAAACTCATACATCAACTATTTCCTGACAACGCTTAGGCTTATTGTCCCCTAAAATGTCATTACAGCCATTATTTATGAAGCTAATTCATTTATTAAACCATATTTACTCTGACAGAATTTGTCACATTCTATCCATATCCTGAGCATTGCTTTTTGAACATTGTCTTACAATGAGTATGTGCGAACACGTACAGCCTCACAAAGTTTTGAATCAACCCTATTATGAGGGACAAATAGTTGGAATAATGCGAAAAAGCGACAGTAGCTCTTGGTCTGTACTGACTTTTTAATGGAAAGTTTCCATGACAAAAGTCTGCACATTGTGTCACAGAAAACCTCAGAAACTCGTTTGGTAATAACCTGCATCCCTTTTTGTGTTTTTGCCATAATAGAGCAGCGTTAACGTGAACATAATCAGATGGATTGCAGCTATTTTAGCAGCACCGATAAATCCCCTGTCTGACAGCCTCCTTCCCAAATGAGTGTGTATTAGTCACTTTTAACGCATTGCAGTCATACGTGAGGCTAAAGAGTTCTTGCGTCAAGCCTCCTGGCCTGTTGCTGCTGACTTATGGATCTGTCAGTTTAGCGCTGCGCACTTCATGACAGTGTGGATAATTTGCAATTGTGAGTGATGAAGTAACACATAGGGGGGTCATACATTTTAATGTTACATGTTCTCTCTGGATAATTCCGTCACACCATTCTCTTGCATCTCTTTCGTTGGACTTACCTGTCACCCAAAAGCACTTATCACAGCAGTGGCAATGAGTTGTGTTTGAACTGTTTTACAATATTGATTTGGAGGCGTGACATTTTAATTAATACTGGGTGTTAGCTGTCATATAGGCAGCCATCCTCGTTGGTTAGAATATGAGACAGGCGAGGTGGGGGCAGTGAAGATAAGACTAAAGCACTTACTGTGAAAAGGCTGTAAAAGGGATCAATGTGGAGGGAGAGAGACAGTCATGGGCTGAATTTAAGGTGGAGAAAAACAGTAATATCTGTGCTGACTGTATTTCTGTCAAGGTCTATTCTCTGCCCGATAACACAAATCAGTGAGACACAGCGTGCCTTCTGTCTTCCACAGGTTGCAGAGTACATCATGTTATTGGGAGTCTTGTGTTGCCAGCAGACCCAGAGAGAGGCCGCGTGCTGAGAGACGACCAGGGGGAAATTAGGTAACTTTGTAGCACTCCATTGAACAGCAATAAGCTTTTAGGGCTTAGCAAGCATAAACACATTAAACTGATGAGATTCATCAGCACTCTTGTGTCAAATCTATTGCGCCCACAGGCAGAGCTCAACTGCAGAAAACTGCAGAGCAAAGGAAGGGTTGGAGACGAGCTAGAGCTGTGTCCTCTGGATGTTTCCTGGTTCAGCCAAACCGAGTCACGTGATCTTTTAGCTGAAATATGAACCTCAGCGTTTGATATTGATATGCCTTTTTTCCTTCGGAAGAGCAGAAATGAATTGCCACTTGAACTAGATGGAAATAATTTGACATTTAAAGTAGCGTAGGGGTCAAAACATTGGCTCGAATAAACAAGTTTACTTAAATTATTGATTCATCTCTTTACTTTTTGATTGCTAATTGGTTAATTTATTACCAAGATTGACTTAAATGGGAAAAATCGTGGCAAAGGGTGTTCAAAAGTTAGCAGTTTCAAAAGCGGTGTCTTGAGAAATAAGCATTAGAGTTGTGAGAAACCTTATTGGCTGAGAATGTTTGACGATGGACAGAGCAAAGATCAAATTTACAAGAAAACACAATCAGAGCTATAAAAAAGCAACACGTTTTAACAAATATAAACAAATACATATCTACATCATTACAGGTAAGAGCTCGAAAAGAAACTATATGTACTGAACAGTACGGTTGTATACAGAATATTGGACCAAGTATTGTGTGAATGATGAGTTGCTCTGTGTAAAGTACAGAATATAAAGTGGTTTTACATACATATACTGAGAGTATATGTACAATACAGTCTGTTTACACTTCTCTACAACAATGACAGAATATTACTGCTGAACAATATGTGTATATATACTATAACAAGGCAACTAGCACCTTTTATTTGTCAACATAAAACTATAACCAGCAAATATTTCTTACACATACATGTATTATGTATTTTATTATATTAAGGGCTAGGCGATATGGATAAAATTAAATGTCACGATATGTTTTAGATACCTCACTATCGATATTGCAAGGACATTGTAGGGATTATTATTGGTGATTTCACAAAATATTTACACTGAGATTTTTTTGATCAATGATCATCAATAATGACTAAGTGGATAAAGGCAAATAATAGAGCATTTACAACCTTCTGGTAAATTCTGAAAATGACATCATTTTACTGTGATGGAGCCTTTAAAACCAGGAAAAGACAACAGTTATGTCACATGATGATATAATTATATCCAAAATCTAAAACAGTGACTCGTCTCCTTTTAGCCCTAATTTAATTGTATAAAATGTATTTTTCTAGACAAAATGCGGCAAACCGAGAATTACTTTGCGATCTGCAGCTCATCAATGGTGTTATTTCATGGCAACAGATGTGTTTATGGACAGTGTAAAACTGTCATAAATATGTGGCAGATACGACTGGTTGTAACTGAGTGTGTCTGAACAGCATAAAGCCAAACAGGAGCACAGAAGGCGTTTGTTCATGTGCAGTTAGTTCACCATATTTGGTATCTAATTGGTGTAATCTCAGAGCTGTAAAGCTGGAGGACCTTGTCCTGATAAAACGATACATTTAAATTGAAATATTTCTCCTCAAAGGTAAGAAGGCCCTTCAACTTCATTTCACCATTTATCTGTTGTCTGTTCCTTTCCAAATCATTACAGCCTCTTGCCTTTTGGATAGTTTCACTGGAGGCAGCCAGATCGGCATGAAATTAGCTCAGTTTGAATCTTTATACGGTCCAATCAGATGAGCTGAGATTTAATCTTGGCCGGCCTGCCCTACCAGAGTCCGACCCCTCAGATGAAATGGACTACATATTCATAGGTTCACTTGCATGGTTGATTATAGCAGCACAGATGGAAGGTACAACCTTTCTTCTGTTTTCCTTTATTCCAATTTTCCTGTGTGAGAATGAAGATTGAATATTTAATATGAATTCCCGCTCGCTGATTGTCCAAGTAAATCTATGAACAAATCACATTTGCTTTTACACAACCACTCAGTCACTATTTAACCCTTTTCTTAACGGATTGTGTCATTTTTAAATACTCCTTTTCTATAATATCCAGCATATCTGTATAACATTCACTGAAGACACTGTTGTATTTTGGAGCTAAATAGTGTTGGTGCCCTCGAAGCTCTTCATTACTTACCCTGACATAAAATAATGTCTTGGAATAATGGGAAATATTACCTGATGAATTAATTATGATGATAGCATCTAGGGTATAGAAGACTTAAATGCCATCTTAAATTACATGCACACATTAGAAAACTTTCAACTTGTCTCATTTGCATAAAAAAGGAACCGAACTATGTATTAATACAAAGGCTCTCTTGTATAATCACTGGGAAACCTGATCAGTTCAATTTAATGTAGAAATGATTAATGATATAATGATGAGGAGAAAATAAGGAAAATGCTTCACATATAATCGTGACCATATATCTACTCTACATGTACTTTATATATGCTGTATGTCTGTCTGTAGGCATGCATACATATATACATGTCTCAAAGTTTATCCCCTATCAATTTAAAAACTAAATTTGTTTTCAAGTTGACACGGTGACATTTTTTTTCCATTACTATATTTCAAATGTCAGGAGTGATTGTCTCCTGAAATAGTTCAGCATTTTTAATTGACTTATTGCACGGATTGCCAATTTAGAAGCAGGGAATTAAAGTGGTCAGTTCCCAGATAACAAACGCTCGGATGTACTGAATCAAAACGCAGATGTAATTCATTGTGTTGTTTCATTATGTGCACTGAGCACCAACGACTAATAACACACAGCATCTAAAATAGGTTTGGTGGAGGGGATTGGATAAGAGCATGTCTGTTTCACTAAAGCTTGATGAAAGCCTGTACGGTGATGTTATGAAGATATCTGCAGTATTACTGTTATTGAATAAATCATAATAAAAAAGATTAGAAAAAAAAAATTCTTATGTGAAGGGATTAACAAAAAGAAACATTCAGTGGAGATTTGACTTTTCTTGAAAAGCAAAATTACAGGTTAATGGTATTCTCTAAATATGCCTGAATATGTCCATTTATTCTATTAAAATAATGTCTTTGTTTGTGCTTTTTCAGCCCCAGTTGAAGCCTTTCACCTCTAGTTTCTCAAATTGCTCTTCATTTGCTTCATTTGTCCCGAATTTTCAAATATCTTTTCAAATATTTTTTTGTCTAACATGTACAGTGTAAAAAATAAAAAAAAAAATCTATTTCTTCCTTCTTTCCTTCACAAAAGAGCCCAGCACTAATTAAGCTCATACATACCTACAGTAAGTTCACAGGTAAGCTCTCCATCACGGCATCATGGCACAGGAGGGGAAAAAAAGCCCCCATATTGTGGAAATCTCCTTCTCCTTAGAGGAAGCGAGGGGGAGAGAAAGTGGGAGAAGGAATGCCTTGCCTTCCTCATTACACTGCTGTCATTTACTCTTCATCCCCCGTACTCTTTAGTGGCATTAAGACGGGATGTAAATTTGACAGTTAACGCTGTTAGAAAATGGCTAGTTCAAGAAGGGCAGGAATTAGAGATGGGCATTAGGCGCTGATAAGCTCCTTTCCTCTGCCGCGGCGGCTGCTTAACATTCATGGGAAAGTCATCATCAAACAACGTTATCACAGCTCTGTTGACGGCTGAGGAACATCATCACTATGATAATTTTTTTTTATAGCTGTGAGCCAAAAAAGCACTCTTTTATTTCAGCGGTTTGTTAATGAGATAGGAGCTTGTTGGTATGGGCAAATGCAAACTTGCCACTCTCCAGCATTTGTTTGAGTCCCCCAGCCTCACCCGCTCCCCCATCGTATCTCCCCTACCGCACCCCCCTCCACACTGTTTAATGTTGCAGGGAGGAGGGGGGGGGAGGTAGAGGGGTGGAGGCATTTTTTATGTACTCCTTTCGAAGTGCTCTGTGTACATTGCTGAAGGAGGGCCTTTATGTGTACCTTTGCAGATCAGTCGCTCAAAGAGAGGAAAACACGGTTATATCAACAAACGCTCTCTCCTAACAGCCCTGTAGCTGGCACCTGTCACTCACCTGGGATTTAGCCATAGATCTGAATAGAGGCCCAATTTTGATTGTGATTGAAGCTGAGTAAACTCCCACCAGCAATAGCATATGATCAACTCTGCTATTAATGATGAAAAGGCTACTTAAACTGTGGCAATAACTATGGCTGTAAATCATTTTCATTGATTGTTCCTGTTTATTTATTGTGGAATTATTATTTTTTTATTATTATTATTATTATTATTATTATTATTATTTTTGCACTCTGTTACGACTGGAGCAATTCACATGCGCGCTAGCTAGCTGCCAAGGCTAAGCAGCTTTCTCATGGATAGGGATGCAAACTGGGGGCTGGAGATACCAGAATCAGATTTTGGCTTTATCACTGTTTGTGTTTGTGGAGTGGGTTAAGAGAGATTTAATCTTTAGAAATCCTTACCAAGGGAGATGATAAATCATCTCTAACTTGTTCTAATTACTTCTAAAACTTTTTGTTTGCACTGCGGTTAGTGAGCAAAGGTGAGGTGATGTGTAATGTGCTCCTAAAGCTCAGTTTAATATGAAAGTGCAGAGACATTTCTTATTATAAGACTACGCTATTACTGTTGCAGGTTTCATGTAATTTCAATGTGTGTGTATGTAAATAAATCATTGTAGACGACCTCTGACTAAACAATTTGACCCAGTAAGAGCCTGACTAAAGCAGAAAAAATATCATATGATGTTGGTAGTTGAGCAATAAGTAATATACCTATTTGGCTGCTTTCTAGTGTTTTCACTTCATTCAGAAATGTCTACAATATGTGAACGTACACTGTATAAACCACATAGTGTCGGTGACTTCAGAGCTGCTACCTGTGATGTGTCTCGCTGTCAGCGGGTTTAGTTCTATCCAAGTGATGAGACCCTACATGGCAAAGAGCAGTAGTTTGCGCTGCGTCTAGTTAAGACGCACCGAGTCTGCCGAAAAGATTTTTTTCCTAAATTCTCGCCCCAACATCTCAAAACCAGGTAGAAGAAAGCAGAAGCAAACCTGCCAAATCTCCACGACGCTGTGAAGCTCTTGGTAATCATTGTGGCAGATAGAAAAGTCAACACTTCCTGGCATAGAATAAAGCTAGACATAGATTCATGCATACAATTTCTCCATGTTATTAAAATCCTGTGATCTCGGCTATTCTGGTGTTAAGAAGAGTTTTTCACAGCTTTATGACTCAGAATTCGTCATGATAATTGCACGGCACCTCAGTCAGCTAATGACTGGACATATAAAGGAAAACAGGAAGACAGAACAACAACTGTTTTAGGATTTACACTTGAAAACGCTTGATGCTACTATTAGTGCAAGAACATGAAAAATGTCCTTTTAAGATACATCACTTTACAAAAATAATAATAAATAAGGTTTAATTATGCGGTGCATATTTTTTACTCATACAGTAAGTGTTTTGACGTTATCAATGACTTCTTCCACCACGAAGTCCATTAAACAGATTACTATTAAGACAAATGCAAAGAAAAATGACTTGAAACAATCAAATTCACTTAAAGTTTAAAACCCCAATGAAAACCCTCCATATAAATGAATTGTGTTTTTCAGTTACAAACTGGTTTTGACACTCAACATATAATAATGATAAGCAAACTACACTCATGTTATGATTCCAATCTAAGAAGAAAAACTTGACTGCTGCTGTTCATTGAAACATTGTTTATTCATTGCTGGCTTTGTTTATGAATTGATTGGATTGAAGACTTTATTTTTCCATTGTAATGATTTTTATTGAGCGTTTGAGAACTGACAAAGCCGCTGTGTAACGTTGTGTAAGTCAGCTTGTTTTACAATTTGGAGCCGTTTCTTTCCTTGGAAAAATGAGTACAAGGCAAATAAATCACAGATGTTGTGCAGTGCTTTCAGATCCACAGTAATTCTGTCCTTTGAGTCGATTCCACAGCATTATCTCCACTTTGTAGTGGTGTCTGGGCCCTTTGTCAAGTTAGTTCAACAGTCCTCTGTACTGTAAACCACCACTGCTCTGTGTGTGGCTCTGTTATTTAGTGCCACTTTGAGAATGTGGATGGAGCTTGATCTTCTGTTTCTGGGCACAGAGTTCCTTTTCAGGGTTGGGATTTGTTGCTTTGCACTTTTTAATCTTTATATGACTGTACAGTTAGTTAATCAAAGGCATTTCATACGGTTAAATGTCTATTATTCTTAAACCAGTCAGTGCCACCTACTTTATTCTGATGATTGACCAAAATCTTCAAACGCAACCAGCCGAAAGGTCTAAAAGAAATGTGCACTGGAGGATCTGGGGTTGATTCTTTGGCTCACCAGCCTGTAAACTCCTCATAACTAAGCTACAGTTTGGTTTCCCTTATTTATGATAATGAAATGTAATTCCACCCTTTACTGACATGCAGCGCTCTTATACTCAGTAAATTATTCCCTTTCTACCCTTACTTCTATATTTTGAAACCATTACTTAATCACATTGTCAAAATCCCCATTCCCTCTCATCAATCCCACACTGAGCTTTATTTGTGATCCTCTCTTTCTTTTGCCCTCACTCATTTTATTCACTCCATGTCTGTCATTCAGTTTTGCTGCACATTGGTGTTTTCTTTCTTTTTTGGGGGGTGGATGACTGGATTACCCCTACTGAAATAGCTGTTACTCAGATTTTAGGTCATCTACCAAATCCATTAGGGAAAAATATACAAATAACCCCACTTTTCTCTGCCATCCACAGTCTGCGGTAGTTTAACAGTGATGTCAATAGTAAATAATCTGCTTTGTCTCCTGGTATATTTTTGGTTATTGTGTTGTTGTAAACAAACATTTCATGAGGATAAAGGCTATCTGCCTACCGGTGTCACCACTCGTTCAGTATGGATACTGAACTGTGTCACATTATTATCTCTAACGAAAGGCTACGTGAGTGCAAGCGGTAGCAGTTCTCATAATTCCTAATATATTAATTTATAATTAGCGGGTTTAATGAAACTGATACCGCAATATTAGTTAGTAGGTGTACAGTTTCAACAGAAACAAATCTGCTCATTCACTCCAATAAAAGTGGCCACATGAAAGAAATAAAGTGAAGAAGCAAAGAGCATTGAAGCTAACGAAGTGTATTACACACTTATTAAAGTAATTTTCGCTTTGCCTCCCAGACCTGGCCAAAAACACTTTCAAATTCTCATTGTACTGCGAGGTAGGCTATGTGGAGCTTTTTTTTTTTCCTTGTTAACTTTGAAGTAAGCTCAAAAACGTATAGGTAGACTGGGGTGGCATCACATAATCAGCAACTTCAAAAAGCATGCTGCCACTTAGCACTCCTAAAGCTAATGTCCCCGAGACATTCAGAATGGAAATTATTCAAACTCATTTAGTGGCAGTAAATTGGTCTAAGTTCAATCAGAAAACAGACTGACACTGAACAAGAAGTGCAGCCTAATTATACTTGTTTGTCAAATGAAAATTTCATTTGGGCAGAAATGAAACCTTCGAGCAACTTCTTTTAAGGTGAGCTCCTAGTTGTATTATCAGCTAAATGCAGTAAAATCCATAATCATGTGATGATAATGAAAATGGAGCCAATGTTAACATTCAGGCTTCCAATGCCCGGGGCACATGGCGATAAAAATTAAGTACCATAGTCCTCTGCCAGGCACGCTGACACCCGGGCTGGTCTTTAGCCTCTTAGATGCGTTTTTGCATTTTAAAAACTTTATCAAAGCACTGTTGCAATGTGGAAAATGTCAACGTGAAATGCACTGAAGGCAAATTGGAATTTCATTAATAGTAAAATTATTGCTTTTGACTGATGTATTACTATGCTTGTTAAGAGCTGGAGAGTGGAACGCTCATCTGTCTGGTCGGCAGTCTTGCCTCTTCTTGTCCCGCACCATTTGCTAAAAGTTAGAGATCTACTTTCCAACTGGAAATGGAAATATGAAGCGGCTAAAGTTGCAGGAAGTGAAGAGCATCTGGTCGGAGACATTCGTTTGTCGTAAAGTATGAGTACTAAGACTTCTGACGAGGATGCATGTGAAGACAGACAGAGAGAGAGTTGGACATTAACGGAGGCTCTTTTTTTGTTAGATATCTGTGTACTTGGTGTCCGTCCCTGCTTTAACATGGAGCCGATGCTCAGCTCATGATTGACCAACACAACGTGGATTTGTGCTGCAGAGCAGTGAGGTGTCTTCTTCTTGTTGAACCAGGTGACATCCAGTCTTAAATGCAGAGAACAGACCCCAGAGATCCCGCTGTGGATTGGTATTGCAGGTAAATAGGCCTAACCTGGTGTGAAGGTATCACTTCACCGAGACCTGGGCTCATTCATGAAGCCGTGGTGTTTATTGATTTACCCCGTAATCCTCTCAGTGTCAATGTCGTCAATGGCGGAGGAGAAAATGAGGAACGGCGTGTCAGATGGAGGACGTTTTCTGACAGCCGAACGAGACAACAGATTAGTTTTAATGGAATACATGGTGCTAATGCTCTCCTGTGGGTATTCATGGTCTCCTACCTGCCACGAGGTGGTCCAAAATTATTTGTTTTGAAATGATGATAGACCAGGTATTACAAAAAAAAAGCTAGACGATGTGCAGTTTTAATATTTTATGGCAATTATTTTGCCATTTGGTGTTTGTTGTGACTCCCATCAAGTGTTTGTGATGTAAAGACTCAGGATATTAGAATGTATATAAGAATTTAGCAAACAGAGTTGGCATTTACTCGTGACTTGTTTTAAAAATAAAATTGACCGTATTTATTGAGTTTACCTGTTTCTATTTGGGCGAATGAAGAGAATTAGCTTACAAGCTAATGTCCTTAGGTTTTACCAGGTTTCTATCACACATGGAGGTTTTGCTTAAATGTTAGAAAAGTACAATGCCTATCGACCTTATTTAAGCTTGTGTTTTATTTTTGTCGAGTTATCATGATACAGGAACTGCAATTCATTATTTGACTTGACACTGTCTGACAAGCTCTCACATCTGCATTGTCTCTCTGTGGAACTATTCATTTGACAAACATAGAAGTCTTTGTTACATCTTATATTTTATATCCATTTTATTAACTTTGGCACTTTGTCATTTACAGTTACAGAAATGATGACAAATATAAAGCTGCAACATTGTAAAGATGACATATTATGTCCTCTTTAGAGATTCCATAGCTACTTACAATACTGTCACACACAAATGTCTTTTAATTGCCTGTACAGATATGACAAATGAAGAATCTATTTAGTAAAAAGAAATAAACACTATTCTACATATAACAAAATTAATGTTTTTAACCAAATGTTTCAAACAAAATGGTCTGAACATTTTTTAACCTTGTACAAATCTTTCATTTAAAGCCAGTCTCCATATTAACTTTACTGAGAGCTCTCACAAACAGCACTGGGTTTATCAGCTGGTAAATTCCAGTAAGCCGGTTCCTCTCACGGCACGACTGTGCTGTCTTTGTGTGCTAGTAGAGGGCTGTCAAATAGACCTGGTCACAAATACAGAACATGAGATACACTGTGTACAAAGGCTTGAAGTAAAAACGGCTTTTACAAGATCAATTTGCAGTGAGCTGTACCAGATTAATTTTAAATGTACTCTTCATGTCAGATTTTAAATGAATGATATACAATTACTGTTGGCAACAAGCAGAATTCAGCCTCTTCAGCTAAACATATCAGAAAGTCTACCTTTTTAATCAGGCTGATAATAACTGTCAGTGCAGCTCGTGGAGTAAACAGTGAAGCCCGTAGTGGCCCCTTCCTCGATAACATCGACATTTCACCATCACTGACAAATTACATTACTACCTGGTACAGAACGAGCTTTCAGGAATTTAAAAGAATTTCAAGCGGCACAATGTTGTCACTCCTTTCATCTAGTTTAATGACAGTATTAATTGGATTTGTAATGATGTTTTAGGCAAACTTATTTCAACAGACATCTTTCAGGCAGTGGCCCTCATGATAATGATGAATAGTGCATGCCTGGCATACACTCACTGTGGATCAGACACCGAGGTGTGTCATAATATTTGTAGGGGAACTCTGACCTCTTGTGCCGTATTGTGGAAGTGCAAAGTCCTTCTGCGATGCTGGCAGTGCTGGTAATAACAAGCTCTGTAATGCAATATCTTTGTAAGTATGCACTTTAATTTTAGAAATTAAACCTTCTCAGAGCGCCCTCTCACAGCTCCTCCATGTGTGGGACTTTATGAAGCCCTCAGGTGACTTCCAGAAAACTGTCATAATAGTCCCAGGAGGAACAGGTTTGGTGATATTTTGAAAAGCCCAAGGAAATGGTCCACAAGGATCCATTTATGGGTTGTTCAACACTGGAACTGTGAAGGAACCTTTATCAGTCTCTGAAGGGATATATGCCAGTGCTGCTTAGCCCGGGCTACTGTACCAACTCGTAACGGAACAAATTTGGATTCAATGTCATCATCAAATCTGCATTTATTACCGTGTGTCGTGCGGTGCCCTGCGGGCCTGTTCTTTCACACGGTTCATGACCTTTGCTGTCTGACATCCCCGACCGTCTCGGCGCTCCCGTCACCCTCCGCTGCACACAGTCATAGCAGAAATACCATTAAATATTTCCTAATATTCCCTAATCCTTCAACAATACTGCCTTATATGCAGTAAGGCATCGGGATGAGAAAGCTTTTGCTAAGTTCTGCCTCTGTGTTACTTTTACTAACTTGGACAAACAGTCCGACCCTGCATTGTGCCAACTAGCAAAACAAAGGGAGTCACTGATCGTCTCTCGGAGGCCACAGATAGCTTTTGGACACAGCCCAGTTTGATGGAATCAAACATTTACCAAGCAAGGACCAAACATGTGGGGGATGGGGGATGGGTGGGGGAATGGGTGGGGGGGGGGGGGTCCAATATTTCTGAAGTCATGTTTTTACTCAAGCAAAAAAAGAGAGATCAGTTTAATGAAAGATTAATGTGAGATAATGTTCAATCATATTGACCAATCAACAACTGACCACACTTAGCGTTGTTATACTGCCTAGCTTTTACTACACAACAACTAAAGCAATTTCTCTTTTTAACTTCCATTTATTAAACCAATTTAATTCTCTCAAACTTAAAAACCAAAGCACAATCCCATTCTGTTGTCAACCAGCATTTTAGATGATTTTAAAACCTTCTCTTTAAAGGTGCTGCGGGTCCCAGTATTTGAATTGTTTGGCCTCTCGTGAATTCTGAATGCGATCAAAATACCTCTATGTTCTAAATTAAACATGCCGCTCACAATACTTTCAACTTGTGGTTTTTTTTCACAAATTTGAAGAGAAATTTGCTTAGAAAATCTAATAAATGGAAAATGTGCTCTTTTTGTGGCACTTATTTAAAATGTTGGGGTAACTTTTCTCAACCCATTTCTCTCAGGAGTGCGACTATTCCTCTTTATTCCTTAGCTGTCACCCGTGATCTGTAAATCTCAAGTTGTAAAGCACATATTTAAGTCGCTACAAGGGAAGCAAAGACATTCATGGAAGCCTGCATATTGCTTTTGCTATTGTTGATTCATCTTATGAATCCATCTCTGTCAGCCCGATGAATCGTAATGAAGCAGAAATCTGTCACATTTACTCCACAATGAGGGTAGCTGGCAAACTTTCTGCGGAAAATGAAACTATTATCTTCAACTAGACACGCACGGGGCTCAATATAAATAAATAAAGTCACACTTATCTAGTGGCCAGTGTGATTACTGTAGCCAAAGCTGACATCCAAATTGACTGTCTTATCATGTCGAAGTGATTTCAGCCGAGTGGAGACTGTAGATGAAAGCAAAATGATCTTTAAATAGTAGTTAAAGATGGTTGCTCGATAAGTTGTTCCACAACAGTTTTGATCAATGAAGCATGCATTCAATATATTGCCTATTTAGATATGTGAGATAAACTTAACTAGTCTTCTAAATGATTCACAAATTATATTTCCGTCAGTACAAAGTAATGACTTCATGGCCTTGTTGAATTCTTAATGTTGGGACATATTGTAAATGTATGATGCATATAAATGCTTCAGGAAAATGATGGCAAGCTGCAAAGATGCAATTTGAACATTGTTGTGTATTTGATTGAGTTTATAAAGCAAGATAAAATTAATTTCTTATTTTATCTATACTATATATAGTATAGATAAATATTAATATATATATGTATATATATTTATATATATACATATAAAAAACATATGTATGTATGTGTATATATATATTTTAATATATATGATATATATATATATTAATATATATATTATATATATTTATATATATATATATATATATGTATATGTGTCAGACTGGAAAAAATACATAATTTAAAAACATTAACAATTACTCCACTTAAAGTATCTATACTTGAAGCGCACTCGTGCATGTCAACCACTGGTCAAATAATTGAAAACGGACCTTTAAAGTCATATTTCAGGAGGAAGCTTTTACCACCTCATGTCTAAAAAGCCCATGAATTGAATTCGCTGTGCTCTCCCACGACAAAGCCTGTCAGGTGGGAGCTCCGGCTGTGGAAAATGTCAGAGCTATTTTCCTCTTTACCAGTCAATGCAATGCTTGTTTAATAGTAATTGGAATCTTATCCTGCTGTTTGCTCATCATTTCCCATGCCTCGTTATTCCACACCTAAACTCCATTTAAGTTTTTAATAACATTTTAGAATAGTTCCCATTCAGGTAAACAGAATCTGATTACCTTGATGGATTGAAAATGTATGTCTGACGGTAGTTTGTTTGATTTATTTATTCAAGGGACCTCATATGGAGTGACGTTAATGGGGGCAAACAAACCGGTTTCCATACCTTTTCCAAGAACACAGAGGTTTACAGAAACTGAGATTTTTATTTTGGTAGCCTCTGCACTTCTCTATTCCACTGAGGAGAAACACTAAGAATTAAAATAATGTCGGCCAGACTTGATTTGTTTGTCCAAGAAGATTTTTTTTTTGTCAGCGTATTATTGTTGCAGCATATAATAAGGGGTTATGTCGTTCTAGACTCTGGCTGTTTACAAAAGCACAAGACAAGAGTTTATTCACTTGTCTAACCACAAAAGTCTCCACAATCCACCTGTTTAGGAGAAAAATACGAGCCAGTAGGAGAAGTTTGTGTGACTTTAGATATTTCTAAAAACTGAATACATGCACACTCAGAGCCAGAAGCCAATGAACAGAAACTATTCTGTGATAGTTTTGGATTTCTCTCTCTCCATAAGCCTCTCATTGTGTTCGAGGACCTGCTTTGCACAAGTGCTTGCCAGCTGCTTACCAAATGAGGTTATAGTGTTTCCCTATCAACTGTAAATTTCAATAATTTGTTGGAGGGGCCTCTCACTGTCAGTTTTTATCATATTATCAATGACGACTCAATTTTCCTCTGCCACTCCATCTCAAGCACTGACCCCCGGCCCTATTACAGTCCTGTAATGAAGTGCAATGGAGTGGTAATTGGTCCACATTATACCAGATCAGGTAACATTAGACTTATTTTCTTATCACAATGAGCCCTCCTGGTGACTCTCAATGAGAAACCAAACACAGTTCCTTTCTTATGCAGGCTATCATCCAAATAACATTTCAGCTCCAGACCCTTTCCCCATTTCAGTTTTCCATTTCAAGATTGCGCTCCATGTCCTCGGACTGTGCTTTGTTTCTAGTTTCCTCCACTTTAAAAGCAGCAGCCTCAGAGGCAGGGCAGATACGAGGTAGAGCTTTCCTGGGATGGGGAAGTACAGTAAACGAGACGGTAACATGACCATTATGTCGGTGATATTAGATGTACAGTGCTCACACCTCCCCCTGTTACAGCTTCCTGCCTTGGACTATTTTTGCTTCTTGGTAACATCAGTTTTGATATTTTTCATGTTTTCTGTCATTACTTCTCTCTGAATCCAACAAGTAAAAATATGTTGCCATTCATGTTCAAATAAGGCTGCATGTTTTCCTCTACTTCTTAAAAATTACCATGGAAATACAAAGTTTGCAATTTGGAAAATTGGTACAAATCAATTTTCTTGTACCCACTGCAGTAATTATGTGTCTGTCAAAAGAGATTTCATGACTCTAGTAACAATGAGTCAACTAAGGAAAGTTGCAGAGTTATTTCCGCCCAGGATTAAGGAAATATGGAGCAGAATTAAATGTGCACTTTCCAATAAAATAAAAACCACCCTAGTCGAGCAGCTTTATATTGAGCTTCATATTAATCAGTCTGACTAACATCTTCTGGAGGCACGGGTCACTCAGACTGAAACTAAAACTAAAACGGTTGGCTTGGTCAGTAGTAACCTGTTCTGTATGCAACAATGAGATAATCCAGTAAAATATAGCTGAGCTGTTAGTGAACTTTTGTGCTCCGAGAGGCAGGATGTCAGGTCTCTGTTGTGAACTGACGCACACTCTCTACCAGAGTCTCTCTGTGTGCCGAAAACACACCGAGCACTAAAAAGACAGGATATTGGATAACAAGGTTAAAATATAGGAGCAAAAATATTCTCTTATTAAACTCAGGCTGAAGGGATTTGATTTGAGCCACCTAATAGATAGTGGTTTCAAGGGAGCCCAAACAAAAGGTAACGGGCCGGTCATGCTTATGGTAGCTAATGGCAGATTTAGAAGAAATTAGGAACTTCTTTTTCTACAGGAAATTGTACTTAAAGACGGGTCATGGATCACCCTGCTCTTCACAGGCAGCCTCAGAAGTCAGAGTGAACTTTTGCAGCGACCATTACTAAGTCTGCGTCGTGGAAAGAGGTTAAAGCAGAAACAAAACTAATTGTGTTATTCGAGAAAAGTGAAGCTGTGTAAATTGATTTCGTGGATCAAATTCACGCTTAGACCTGTGAATAAACTTTGTCACTGCAATTAAGGAAAATGAAAACTGGGGGCAGCCTGCACTGACAGTATACTGTATGCCAAACAAACCAAACACCAACCAAAAGTTTTAATCTCCACTAAGAGCAGCTTCTTGGCTTTGATCTGACAAGTGTCTGGAAGTTTAGTGAAGTCACTCTACAGGAGATGTGATGGTGGTTCTGTTGACGGCAGTGAAAAATGCAGCTACAGAAACTCTTTGAGGACACTTTGTTGGGCTGTGATCAGTTCATCAATTCTCATTCGATGATCATGATCACTCATGATTGCTGTGTGTTTATTGGCCTTTTTCTCAACTTCTAATTGGTTTAATGGATCCAAGCCATGCCAGGAAAATGTACCTCACGTGTAGCTTTCTACAATTGTTTCTCACATGATAATCAGCTTAAAAAGGGATTTAAGTTTCACAGTCTCTCTCATTTGATTTAGACGTGTTCATCTCTTTTTGCTGATGTGCATTAATTTAATTTTTTTTAAAGTAGCAAGTTAATTGAGACAGTGAACACCTAATCATCATCTCATCATAATCATCATCACTTTGCATCATGAAGGACAGTTGTAGAGTAGCAATCATTTTTGCTTCTGTAATATATGATGCATTGCATTGTGGGATTGTCAGCCACGCTTTTTTGCTCCACTGAAGAGTTTGTGTGATTTTTTTTCATCACATAATATGGTGAACAGTAAATGTACAGTCTGCATTCCAGGAAAACAAAAATCGTAAGAATTTATTTAAACATACTGTATATATTAGGACTCTACATATGAATAAAGAGTAAAGTCTTTACCTTTAACAATATTAGTTAGTGTTTTAAAAAAGCAAGACGCATTACCATGGTAGCTATTCGTCCATATTCATCTGGAGGAGAGCAGTCATGCTCTCGGCCTGCAGAAATCCAAAACCGTTTACTTCTGTTAATGTAAAGCATTGTCTTTAGTTCATCTCAAACACAAATTTGATCTGAAACAGAGGAGAAAGAATTGGTCTCTGAAATTTAGTGTTTTATCCAGAATCGTGGAAAATTGAAGCACTCCCATACGGTGAGGGTTTTGGGAGTCCTGTTCTGAGCAAATATAACATTTTTCAAATTTTGCACATTTTTTGAAACAAATATGATTAATATATCCGTTTTAAAGCTTCCAAAAATGTGGACAAAAACAACACCCAAAAAGATGAAACTTGCTGTAGAAGTCCACAGGGGAATAAATACAACCATTAGACCTGAGAAAAGTCCTTTAGTTGGTATTGAGGCTGTCCTCCACAATGATTCAGGTTTGGTGGTGCCCAGAATAACACGGGTGCTGCCCCTAAGCCTCATAATGGTAGAGGAAACCCTGAAATGTTTTTTGTCAGTAGAGTAAAGACATGTACTAACTTCTTATTAAACTATTAAAGAATCTGACATTTGTTGAGGAGTCTATCTTGCCAGCATTGTGTGATATAATGGGTTAATAATGCTGAAGTATATTAATAAATAATTGAGTATTAATGCTTAAGTACCTAATCACACCTGTGTAGGAGCACCTTCTGTGTTCCTTGTGTAGTGTATTGTTGTCTGTGTAGCGTTCAGTGATGTGGACTGTCTGCTACTAAGTGAGTGTCTCCTGCCCTCTAGTGGTTGCAGTAGTGTGGTGCCATACCTTATTGCAATATGATGTGTATTCAAGGAGAAATTAATGGGGAGTCTGGAAGTTCACATACTGAAAACTAGTTGCATCATGCAGATGATTCATTCAGCTCATTGACTCATTTCTCATTTGCCTTTTTGACTGAAGAAACAGTGTGTGTGCTTTTTTTTGTTGTGATGGTTCTCAGTCATTCAGGTTTGAGCACAAAAGTAACTCTGCGCTAGAGACAGAATCATAATGATAAAATTCATATTATTCTAAGTTTCATTGAAAACATTTGTAAATTCTAAAGCTGAAAAATAGACTCAGAAAGTCCCTTTCACTTTTGATGAGCTCCCCACTGACATCAGGACAGCGGAAACTCTGTACATCTTCCACCGCAAACTAAAAACACACCTCTTCCGACTTTACCTTGAATAGGAGAACTTTAGTAGCACTTAAGATGGCACTTACTGATAGCACTTTGTAGTTTGGCTTTCTTGAAGAAATTGTATTTGCTTGATTCTTGTTGTTCTGGGTTTTGTACCCTCATGGTTGAAATGCACTTATTGTAAGTTGCTTTGGATAAAAGCGTCAGCTAAATTAAATGTAATGTAATGTTGAATGTAGCTGATTTAATGCTACATATCACATTTTGTTTCACATCTGCTAATCTGGCCACAGCAGTCTTTTACATATTAAATGTCACAGTGACACAGAAACAATGTATTGCCTATAAAAGTATAAACATGTCAGTTTAGCAATAACTGAACTCAATAACAACACTGTAAAATCCTGTAAAGTATGACAGTGTTAGTGTGTAGAGATGAGCCTGTTCATTTATCTGAATTATTGTCTTACAGAATCACTCAGACCATTGAACTCTTCAGACACACTGCACCTTGTTAAGGAAGTGAAAAAACGGAAGAAGCCTGTGACTCACACATCAGGTGAATTTAGACACTGTGTGTGTGTGTGTGTGTGTGTGTGTGTGTGTGTGTGTGTGTGTGTGTGTGTGAACAAAGAACCAAAGTATTGTCTAAATAAAAGACTAGAGGCTTTGTGTTACTCTTGTCTCTGTGGACTGAGCCTACATGTCTCAAAATTCAACCCCCCCCCCATCTTTTTAGTTCTTTCATATTCATTTTGCACCTGAATAAGTAACTGTTTACAAATGACTAATGAAGAACAGGCAGAGGCAAATGTAATCGCACACGCTTTGCACACTCTGACACGACTATGGTGCATTTTTTTCACTTCTTCAACAGTTTCAGGAAGTGAGCAGAGTCACCAAAATCAGGAAACTAAAGGTTGCTATTAATACAACTGAGCAAAGGGCTGGTCTGAGCAAAGGGCTGGTGAAAGCAAATGCAGTTTCAGTTCACGAGTAAAGGAGCTTTACTAAAATTGAGAAAACAAAAGGAAATAGTTGGGCGAATGATGCTGCTCATGGTGTGATTTCTGTGGATTTTTGAGGCTTCACAACAATGGAGGAACCCGTGTCAAGAGCTGAATCAGGTGAATATGAAACATCACATTGTCGAGTTATTGTCAAACGGTACAGATCTAGCAAAAAAAACTTGTTTGTCTCTTTACAATTGGCCATTATTAAATAATATGGATTACACTTGAACTGTTTTATCTTCTTTTTTTAAGTATGATACATTTATTGAATTTCATTTCATTTAACTGAACTTTCATTGAGAATTTTTTTTGAGACTTAAAAAAGAGGAAGTATCTTGTCGTCCATTGTGGTTAAATCTTTGTTGGTTAACTTTAAAGTTCCCACATGCCTAAATTTGAATCAGTCTATATGTTTTCGCTCTTTTCTCACAGCGCCATCATTAATGGGAACTGTGATGAAGGTGAACACTCACGTTGGGTTTCTTTCCCAGTTAGCATGTACAGAGGTGAACTTGACCTGATTAAACACTGTAATGAGTCAAACAAAATTACTCTGACCAGTGTTGACACAGTGCAATGTTTGCACAACTCCTTGTTGGCTCTGTACCGAAATATCAAACAGATCGGACATTCATTCTCCAACCACAGTCACCTTGACGTTCCACAGCCGGACAGCTGGCACGCTGTGGAGCATTTCCATGACAAACATGCAAACCAACACATAATACCACCAGTGTCATGTCATTAGTGTAATTTTTTGAGCTGGATTCTGATTCATTTCACATGGTGATGCTGGATCAGCCGTGTCTAAGACAAACTAATGATTCATATTTTCTAGTTTTACGCTTTGGTAAGGCATTTTGGAGACTTTGAGTGCTCTACATACCAATCACTGTGATATATTCTGTTTTTCAGTACATTCTGACTCCCTTGCCACACATGAGCTGTTAATTCTGCACACTGCTGAGGCAGAGGAATGGGCCACCTATTTGCAGCAGATCTTAAAATCTTCCCGAAAGTTCCATAAGAGGTCCATTTTGCTGTATGTGGTGGGTCCAGCCGATCAGCTCCACGGACACAACTTGGACTATTTCCAAAGCTGCAAGTGCATTGTGTTGCTCCTCACAGGAGTGTTCCTCGACATCCTCTGTAACCATGAACTACAGGCAGCCCTTGAGAGAGTCCTGTACCCTCCACACAGAGTGGTGGCGCTGTTGTGTGGCGTGTCTGAGGATCACGTGTTGGCAGAGATTTTCGAAGACTGGCCGAGCTGGAGAAAACTCTATGCTGAGGATGAGCCTGCTGTTTACCTTTCTACCATTCTGGAGTCAATCACTGATAGTATGCAAACTTGAATCACATATTTCTTATTTGTGCCTTACTATATACCTATAATGTTTTATTATAAGTAAATGTCCAAGGTGTTTTCCTAAAAGAGTACAACTGCTTACAGGCCCCGAGATCAAACATAATCAATTAAAGATTGAGTTCACCCAAATTCCAAAGAGACAGATCATGTCATTCAGCTGTAACTGTGTCTTGATAAGTTGATAGTTTGGAATTACTGAAGGTTTGGAGACATCAAACTCTGAGGCACTGAAATGGAAGTGAATGGAATTTCGTACTGAATAGTGGTCAAGATTTAAAAAGAAGTCTTTGATAACAAAAAAAAAAGATCAAAAGCATCTTGACAATATCCTGTTTCATCATGAAGACCCGTAGAACCAGTGGTTTTCACTTTGACTGAAGAAATAATCCACGTAAGGAGTTTATTATATTAAGATACATCTGTGAATGATGAAATGTTTTGGAAAACACACATAAAACTCCATTACCTTCTATATGTGTTAGGGTGGCGGCAAAAGTTTTAGAGTTTAACACCTGAAAAATAACCTTATGGAACTGAAACTATCTTCAGAAGTATGAGAGAAAGTGGATTGTTATGTGTGTGTAAAAGGAGTCTTTAGGCCTTTGTGAATTATGAAGGGCTGAATGCAATACCTTTCATCTATGTAGAATGAATTAAAGATGTTTTAATTTGTAGAATATTTAGGTGTCAATCAAATAAAATATTTTTGATGTGATTTTTTTTACTCAAAGGCAGGCGAGCTGAGGCTGAGCGTGAGAGCGAAGCTGCAGCAGCTGCAACGGTGTTGCACATCACACCGGCCTCATCAACAGAAAATCCCACCTCTGGTGAAACAGAGGAAGTGGTTTCAGAAGAGCAGAACGAAACTGACCCGAGGGAAGACGGGTCTGTGAGGACGGGGACTTCGACGGACAAGGAAATGAACTCGTCCACACACCTCACCTGTGTCACCGTGCAGCCAAGCAGAGTTCTGTGTGGGGTAAGACTGAAGTACATAACAATAACTTCAAAGGCTGTATTCGTATGGAGTGCAAT
Source organism: Embiotoca jacksoni (assembly GCF_022577435.1). Taxonomy (NCBI): domain Eukaryota; kingdom Metazoa; phylum Chordata; class Actinopteri; family Embiotocidae; genus Embiotoca; species Embiotoca jacksoni. Next base: position 16,899,710 of record NW_027185252.1, on the reverse strand, counting down.
GAGTGTTTTATTAAGATTAATTTATACATATTCTGCCTAAAATTGTGTGAAAGCTATATTTAGTATTTACATTGTGTTGCTCCTTAACTGGAGCAAAAGAGTTTGTATTGCTGATGGTATTTCACCCCAATAATTTGTTTTCTAGAAATGAACTAGTAATTAAAAATAACTGCTAACCTCCCATTTTATTCTACTTTCCTATTTTTTTTAAGGATCCGGAGAAACTTTTTATAATTTTCACTCACAAAATAGATGATGAGTCGGCACCAGAGGTTGAGTTTTCATCTGCAGATGCTGTTGCAAAAAGGGTCACAGGCACTGTGGAGAATGAATACACGATAAGTGTTACTGCACCTGGCAAGTATCCGCAGGAAGTCATGTGACCTTAACCTGTTTTAACTGTTTTCACTGTTGCATGCAAGATTGCCAAACTTAAATGTTAACATATATATACGTTTCCATCTAGATATGCCTGCTGGAGATGTATCTCTCACTATGTACACTGACCAATCAAGTGTCGGCCTAAAGCCTGTTACTTATTATACCAATATGGGAGAAGTCAATCGGTATCTTGAAAACGCTTCTGATCCCATTAACTTCATCTGCCAGGTGAGACACTGTTATACAGGAAGTAGTAGTAGTAGTTATACAGGCTGTTACTAGTCTAATACTTCCTCAGGTTATATAACTCGTGTTTTACTTGCAGGCCTTCAACCTGACGTCCAATGCAAGAGAATCACTGGACAACATGTTAACTGACTCATTAAAATCTAAGATGCCTGCTACTGGTCTGCAACTGTTTGGAACCAGACAGATTGAAGAGCACAATATGTCGTCATGTGAGTACATGACTTTGACTTCTTGTTCTATTAGTTGCCCACTCTGATTATTTCCCCAAATATTTAACAGCATGTTTTGCTGTGTATCAGGAGAACAGCAGTAAACTATTTCTTCCATTCCTGCAATGCCTGTTGGATCTTTTGCGATTAAAAAAACAGAAAGTAAAAGCAGCTTTTTGGGAGTCACCATACATTGTCGCATGTGTTTGCTTTTTGTGCTTCAGATCAGAGGACCCAGGAACTTCCCACTTTGCTCCACTTTGCTGCTAAGTACGGTCTGAAGAAGCTGGTGACCATCCTCCTCCACTGTCCGGGCGCTCTGCAGGCTTACAGTGTCATGAACAAACACGGAGACTACCCAAACACGCTCGCAGAGAAGAGTGGCTTCAACAATCTCAGACAGTTCATGGACAAATTTGTTGTAAGTCCAGTGACGAAGCTTTTTTAGTTGAAATATTTACTACTGGCTGTCAGGTTTTGGTACATGTTTGTCCGTCTCTCGTGTCTACACTAATGCAGGAGACAGCGGACCTGCTCAAGTGTCACTTTGAGGACAACATTGACGCAGACGATGGTGCAGAGGTTTATGAGATGATGTCAAAGAGCTCGCAGGATATCATGATGAAGTACTCGGAGGACATATATGAGTCAATGCTGGAGATCGACCCTGAATGTGCAGAGGACCTATGTGGGATTTTATTTACTGGTCTTAATAATTATAGACAATAGAAAAGTGGTAGTTGCAGATGCTGATGGTGCTCCTTTTTTTTATCAGATGAGGTGATGAATGCAGTAAACGACGAGAACCCTGAGGAAACTATGCTCAGGAAGTTCTTCCAAGGTATTCATTTGAATAACTTTCAAAGTAAATAACTTAAATAAAAACAAACTTGTATGATGTCGAGATGTGTTTACGTTGTGTCCTTCAGCAAAACCGCATGCCGTTGAAGTCGAAGACAACAACAAGCACCTTAAATGTGAGGAAGAGGAAAAACACCATCACAATAAATTTGATCAGATTGAGGAAGAGGAGAATCCGTACGATGTCCACCTCGAGGATATCTATGATACTGTGGATGCAAATAGCACCTATAACCCAGCAATCCTGAACCGTCCACCAGCCCCCATCCCCAGACCTCAATCTGAGTGTGAGGCTGAAAAGCCTATGCCCTACATCTCTAGAGGTAATGTGCAACCTGGTTTTATTTACTCATGTTTTATGTGTTTATTTCATAAAACTGTTCTTCTTTTTTTTTTTTGCAGTATTTCCAGATAAAGATACATCCCAGAGTAAAACAACAGAGACGGGATATTCTACAGGTAAAACACAGTTTAAAAACAATGACAATCTGTTTGTCTTTCTGTTTTATCTCATCTCGGACAGATTTTAAGGCTGTTTTAAAAGTGTGAAGAATTTAATTGGTTGTCTCCCGCCCCAGTATCGACCAACTCAAATATCATTTTTTGGATTTAGTAAACTAAGCAGGTTACTACGAGAAAAACGGTTTACTGACAAGTTGAAGTATATTCTAACTTGTATTTAACATTATCTGTTGCTACCAACATGCACTGTGTTTGAGTTATATTTAAATGTTACCCCTGAGTGTATATAAGGAAACCACAATAGAGAGGTGCTGATTCTATGCAATCATTAACCACTGTGGTATCGATGTTCTGAGACTCGAGGCTTCAGGTGAAACCAAAGTGGTGAAATACAACAAGTGACCTTTGTAGTTGTCTTTGTGGTTACTGCAAATTCTATGTTTGGACATCTCAGAGCAAGTAGCTGACGAAGAAAAAATATTCACAGGACCTTGTGCAAATAAGGCCTTGTCACAGCAGATGTTTTCACCTGACACAGCAGGAGAAGTGCAGGTGTACAAAAGAACACTTTCATGCAAGACCTCGTGTTGACTGCCCAACACATTAACAACTTGGTGTATTTTTTTTTTAATTTTAACAAGTTCTTGGCTGTTTAAATGTGTCATTTTCTTAAATGTTCCTCAAATAAATTAAAGACTTTTTAAATGCTGTTGGATATTTTATAATAATTTTTATAATATTTCAAACATTAGCATTTCTTTAAATCTGCCTATTGAGGTTTCATGTGACCAATGAGCTGAGCTCTGCCTTCACATCACATGCTTTGCATTGTTTTTGCTGTTTAACAATTAAAAAAAAGAATTTAAGACTGTTTCATAACTTTTCTTTTTGTTGAATGGCCACCTTTTCCACCCGTTCAGCTCAGCTGGTGATAGAAACCCCCACACCTGCTTATGACCCCTACGCTGGGATGAAGACCCCTGGGCAGAGGCAGCTCGTGTCCCTGCAGGAGAAGGTCAAAGTGGGGGAAATTACTGTGGATGAGGCTGTACAGGAGTTCAAAGCCTGGCAGTTTGACCATGAGCAGAGGGCAAACTCCATACGCTATCAGCAGGTAGATCAGTTATACAAGATTTGTGGTCTGTGGGGTGTTGGTTGATTTTCAAACAATAAATCTAACATGTGTCTCTTTTTTTCTGAAGGGATACCTGAAGCGATTACGAGACAGCATCACTAGGCGTCACAAAGAGAGAGAGAAGACTGGAAAGGAACTTGGTAGAATCATTTGACTATAGAAATGTTTAATGTATTATCCAGAATCAAATATCTTTAATGCAGCTCTCATATATGTTTCCATGATGGTCTGACTACAGTCTGAACGTATAAAATGATTAATTTACAGGCAGCACACACTGGTAAATTGATAAGTAGCAACCTGATGTGGTCTCTCATCTCTTAGATTACGAGATAAGTGCTCCGCTGCAGAGGAACTTGTACTGGGGCTCCACGTTGACATTAGAGTGTGCTGTGTATGAGCAGGCACCCAGAATTGTGGCTCCGCCCCCTCCAGGGGCTCAGATCATCCAGAGAGGCACCTGGAAGACAGGCAGCACATCCAGCATATCCAGTGAGTCCCAATGCTGAAATTTTCTTTCATATTTTTTTTTTCTCTAAACACTGTGGCTCAATGGTCCGAGCTGTTCTTTCAGAAAGGGACTAAACAAGAGGAGCACAGTGAAAGTTCTCAGCTCTTGGTCTGTCTTGTGCTTGTGTGTCTTTCTTCCAGTTCTAATGACATATTCATCAGGAGTTATGTAGACTGTATATGTATCTAAGTGACCGTTACTTTGTGATACTACTATTCATGGTGTTTGTACCTGCCTCCACATTACTCAGGCAAACGGGTGGAGGAAATGTTTGAATACCACAGAACTCCATGAGTTCCAGTTCTGATCGTCACTCTGTCTCTTCTGTACATCACTTTCCCTTGTGGTGAAGGATGAAGGAGAAGACATTACTAGAATACTCACTGTATAGAGACCACAGTGGTACTAATGATGGAAAAGTTAAATCCAATTAAATAATCAAAAACTAAATTAGGTAGTGGACAGACTGGTTCAGACATTTTGAAAGAAAACCAGGGATTTCCTGGAAGTAACATCTTGAAATTCATGCTGATCAGAAACTACTTCTACACCAATAACTTAGATTAATAGGCTTCACCCACTGGGTTTGACAGCTGTCTTGACTTCATCAAAAAGTCCTGTTGGATGGCACCCAATTTATGATGTATTTTGGTCAGTCAGTGAATCCTCTGTGACTACAAATTAGAGAATATTTAATTCTTATGTCAGGAGGAGATATATCTCTTGGTTTTTAAAAGAAAACAATTACCAAAAGAAATCTAAAAATCTTGAACAAAATCTCATTATAAAAGATTTCGGTGTCTCCGAATTCTTTAAAGATAAAAAAATCATGCTTGTGTCCTTATCAACACGTCCATCTGGTACTTTTTATATGTTGGAAGACATATCATGAACAAAATTATCAGTAAACGACATGGCTGTGCATTTCATTTTGGAACTGCAGTCTGATAGTCTCAAAAAACGGATTCAGACAGTCAGTTTCATAGATCACAGACATAAGGAACCAATCATGTCAACTTGCTGCAGTGGGGCTTTCCATATCATTGTGCTGCCAGCTTGAGATGCAGGCAAGCAGCAGAGGGGTGGATGGAGGTAGAATGGAAACAGGGGCTATTTACAGAGTCATATATCCACACACACTGAATGAAGGCAAAGGTGTTATCTACTGCAAAGCCACTTCCAGGCATTAGGGAATGTTTTCTTACTTACAAAAAACTCACAGATTATGGTTTGATTAGTTAAAGTTGTTAGTCATAAACTAACTTTCCCACATTGAAGACATCTGGCAGCCTTTTAGCTGACAGAGACTGAGACACTCAATTATTCCTTACCACTTACTGTATGTTTAAATTACTTATATATTTTATATCATCTGTTTTCTTTGTTTATGCATGAAGAATCGTACTTTATTGTAAACAGTAGAATTTGTTTCCATCATAACTACAAATATAATAGTGTCTTGGTGTTTTATGAAGGTTTATTTAGTTGGTGTGCAAATTCAACAGTAAAAGGGAAAAAAGGGCAATTGCCCATCTTTTCTTGGCAATTTTGTGCAACTTTAAATGAATTAACTTTCCCCGTTCATTTAGAGCTGACAGCCACTTAGATAATAATAGCAGAAATTCACTGTAGTTATTTGTTTGTTCTTTTAGGGATGTTTCAGTACTCAATCTATTTTTGTGTTACCAACCGAGTTGACAGACTTAAAAGGAAGTTGAGCTTTTTTGAGTGAAAGGTTTTTCTGTAAAAATGTCACTTCCATTTCCAGTACTTTGCATTTGATTTTTGTTTTTCCAATGAATGCTCGAGCCTTTACGAAAATGATCAGAAATGTGCACACAAACATCTGAATCGTCAAACACTGGTTTCAAAAACACTGATATGTTGTCAGAAGTTCAAGAATGATTTGCTGACAGCCTCATGATTCTCACATTAGTCTGTCTGTTCTCAGAAAGCTTGTCTGATGAATCACGCTCTGATCGCTCTACCTCTCCCTGCAGACACAGCGTAGAACTGTAACCTCTTTGTTGTGAGACTTTAAAAGATATTTTTATCCCGTTTGGGGAAGTGGTCTGACGACCCTCAGAGAAACCTGAAATCACGTGTTTTCTTTCCAGATTGACCTGTTTTTTCTTTACATCAGGTACTGAGAGCAACAGACTGAGCACTCACAGCACCGTCAGCTGCAGCAGCGGGACGGAACCTGACTTTGAGGTGAGCACGGATTAATGATAATGATCTTCAGGGCATGTCGGAAAAGCAATCTTCACACAGACTTACCTCCTTTTACATCAGAAAGTCGGACTCTGTCATGCTTCATGGCCGCTTGTTATCACACTCACTAAAACTTCACTATCTCTTGTGATGCTGCACATGTCTGACCTTTGACTTTTGCACATGGAACATCCACAACATAACTACATGCGCAGCAGAGAGGTAGACAGCGAGTCTTGTGTTCAGTTTTTACCTCCTTCTTCAGTATTTAATTTCCTAAAATACTGACAAGTGCAGATCTATTTATATTTTACAAAAACATAGTTAAAAGACTCAAAGTTGAAGACCCACGTGTTTCTTTCTTGTCTATTCTAGGAAGCCTTGCTCAATAGTTTCATAGAAATCACTTGACAGGGGTGTAATCAAAGAGGTGATGTTTCTTTTGCAGATCTCACACTCTAACTGAAACCACCTACTTATATTGTGAGCGAGACAAGCAAGCAACTAACAACATGTATTTTTGTATTAATTGAAGATCAATCTAATCTTTAAAATGTTAGAAAACGGTAAAAAAGATAATAAACCCCAATGTGTCTACATTAAATGGATTGTTTTGTTGAGACACTGGAGTCAGAAGGTTCTTGAGAATATATTTAAACTATTAAATGACTGTCAAAAAAAGATGCAGATTAACATGCTATTGATCTTGTAATTGATTAATTGAGTACATTTTATCAGCTGTAAAGATAGATTATTATGGAATCTTTAACTTTATTTAAATGTTTTATTTTGAAGTGTTTTAGGTGTGGTCACATATTCCTTTTTTTTTTTTTTTTTTTTAAAGGACTCAATAGATAATCTCCCTCCTCCACCACCACGACCTCTGCGTTTGTCTGATGCTACACCCCTCATCGCTCCACCCAGGATTCCTCCTCGGATCCCAGAAAGGTCAGTCTGAAGATTCAATGATCAGAATGCAGAGCGATGCAGTGCTGATGTATCAAATCCACGTGTACTGCAGTGTGACAGCGTCTAATAGCATTTATAATAAGTAGATAGCATAAGAGTGTGAAAGTGTGACAGAAATTGGGAGACTAACAAGAAATCTACAGATGATAGAGAGGAAATGTTCACCCACCAATGATTTGCAGCTGTGTACAGCAGAGGAAGCACAGCTTGAGTGTAAAACACAGTGAGAAAGTGATGAAGGCACTGATGTTTACACTCTGTTAACATCTAAATATCTTCCATGCACAGAGGTGACAGCCCTCAAACTGAGAACATTTTAAAATGATAGCTGAGATCAAAGTAACACTGAATGTGGTTTGTTAGTTAACTATAACTGCACTCAATTCCTGTAAGTCTGTGAAACTCTGCAGTGTGATCATTTTAACTGATAGAGGCTGTTCTGCCTCTCTGATCTCTTCAAAAGGTAACAGTGCAGTGTGCACGACAGATAACCAGGTATAAACTCTGATACACCTTCAGTTTGTTCAGCTATTGAACGTATTATGTATATTGTATTACAATGAACTGTATATATCATCTTATTTCTTCTTTATGCTATTATTGTGTCGGAAGTTTCTTACTTTTTTGTTGAAGTCCCTCAAATGTTCCGCAAAGCAAAATTTCAGTGTTAGCAAATAGAAAGAGTTTGCAACACTGGTGAGGTCCAATAGAGTTTTTGGTATTGTGAGATTACATAGACTAACATTTATGAAATGCATTTAAAAAGGAACACCTACACCGGGGGGCTGCGTTTAATTTCATAAGTTTTTAAATATCAGGTGTGAACTTCAGCTGAAAGTAAACGCTGACGATTATATGACTGAGAAGATTCTATTTGGCCTTGTTACATGTAGTCAATGGTGATAAATGATAAACACAATTTAATACCAAACAATCAATACAATTGAAATAATTGTTCAATAGAAATGTGTGCTTTTTCACTTTTTTAGCTACAACAAAACGGCACTAAAACTTAGAGTGACTGCACTGGGACGGAGGAAGTCAGAGATGTCAGAAACAGCTGACTTGAGAAATAAAACATCTATTTAAACTAGCCACAGTTAACTTTGGCTAAAACTTCAGCTAAACGTACTGATTAGATAATAGTTTCTGTTTAAAGAACATATTGGTAAGCATTACTGCCTTTACCTTTTACACAATTTGCAATTCAGCCTGTAAACATTTTAAACCCTTTTATGTTCACTTAGGAAACTGCTCTCAGCCTTTGTGTGGAAGAACAGACAAGCAGGCGAAATACAAAAATGTTGGATTTAAATATGACTACAACAATTGTATTTATCTAACCAGTGACTTACTTACCAAGGGTTAGAGAACTTTTAATTACTGGTACAAATACATAAATAGATAGTGCTCTATACTGTACAGAATGCAGCTTTCAAAGTCTGCAGGTATATGTCATAATTTCTTCTGTTGGTGATTTTTCTCTCTATGATCATAAATTGGAAGTCACAGTTTACCCACCCTATACTGTATATGTACAGCTGCTTTAAAGCTGATAACCTTGCAGCACAGTAACAGTATGTTTTCCGCAGGGTGCCAGAGATGGTGCATGAGCGCTACATCTCCTGCCCGACACGAGCGCTTCCTCAAATCCCCGCTCACAGACAAACCAACTCGGCACCTCCGATACCTCGCCGCCTGCGGTGATGACCACATGTCTTCATTGTAACGGGGTTAACGCTCTTAAGTTATGGGTTATTTTTTTACTGCAGGAAGAATGGAGGAGAAGACTGCGTGTATCTCTGTAAACAACCATCAGGATTTCACGAGTGAACTCTTGCAGAGAGACATCTGTTTGTTTTTTCCTTTTATTAATTTTATACATCAGTAACTGAGTCTGTGTACAGTATTTGTGTGTTTGCGTGTGGATGAGTGACTCATACTCAGAACATATATATGTTGTGTGATGTTTTTGCTGCAACAATTTGTGTGACACCTGTAATAAATATGGGACATTATTATAATAATTATTAAGTATCCAAGTAAAACTAACAATATGTTTGTTACATTTTTTTTTTTTTATTTAGTTCTTTGTGTTACGGTTTTTAAGTCAAATGTGTTGACATAGCGGAATAAGGGAAAATAATTTGTTTTATTTGAAATCTAAATTATATTAATAATATAATAATGAGCCGTGTCGATACCAGAAGAATATACAGTGTAAGGTATTTCCGTTTATTTTAGTTCTTAATTGGGAATTTTTGTGACATTATATTGTACTTATTTTACCTCATTTTCTGTCTCTACTATATGTATTAAAGACTGATATTTGTATATTATCTTCCTGAAACTTGGAGAAGTACCTGGTCATGTATGGAGTGTCAAATAACCTTCAGGAAATGCCTTCAGTTTTGTCTTAATGTAATTTTTGAATTTCATAATGAATTAAAACTGCAAGCAGTGATATGCGGCTCCCCGACATGTAGCATGCGAGGGTCCGCATATTACCGCTTGCAGTTAAAAAAAAATTATCGATCTCGTTCCTTATTCTTCGCACTCTGTGAAACACGTGGATTACCTTGAGCAGGGCTCAAACCCTCTTGAGGTCGTTTCCAGCTCTGAAGCAGCCTCATAGACCGCTGGACTATCTTCAGGTGGTGCAGAGGTTAGCACTGTTGCCTCTTACCAAGAAGGAATGGGGTTCAAGTCCCCCCCTTATCAAGACTCTTTTTAAAAAAAAATCAAACTAAAGCATGTTCTCCAAATTCTGAAATTTTTTTTTACCCAAAAGTCATTTTTGGGTCACTTTTTGGCCGCCACGCCAGGGGCACACCGATCGATGAAAACAAATTATTTTGATAACTTTTAATTCCAAACATGTTGAGTGCACAGAATAAATTTCAAGTCGGTCTGACAAAATCTGTAGGCGTTTGTTAAAGTATAGCATGTGTGAATCGCCAAAAATGCAGACTAAATAAAAAATGGCGGACTTCCTGTTGAGTTGATGTAATGGTGCAATGTAACTTTTTTGTACATCTAGGTGTGATACACGTGTCCACCGAATTTCGTGCATGTAGGTAAATGGAGCCGCCGGGGCATCTCTATAGAGGGCGCTAGCGAGCCATTTGGCCACGCCCACGTACAATACGAAATTTTTCACCGGGAGAGATGGGTGTTACCAACTTTCATGAGTTTTTGCATATGATTGTTTGCAGAGAATAATAATAACGCGGAATAATAATTCCTTGAAGAACAATAGGGCTTTCGCACCATCGGTGCTCGGGCCCTAAATATGAAAATATGTTACTTTTATGAACTTGAAGGTGTCTTTATTTTAGCTGCGTTCTTAGGACCAGTATTCATTTATTAGTTGTGCTACTTGGTTTGGTCACTTGATGGTGCTCCATATTCTCTCTTTCTCTCTGTGGACTCCAGTCAACATCTTTTTGTGTGTGAGAACATTTTCTTTGGTTTTGTCTTGTGAAGCAAACAGTGGTTTCATCACAAGACTCCACTGTTTTTTATTATAAATGGACCCTGACTGTGAAACAACTGTTTCCTGTAAAGGTTTCAGAGGAGACATGAAACAAGTTTGAGAAAGTGCAGCCAGCTGGGACTTCTGGTTGAAACTTTCAAAGTAAAACATTTACTCATAAACACTGCATTACTGTGAAAACATATATATATATATATATATATATATATATATATATATATATATATATATTTACGTAGACTTCTATAATGTGGCATTATAAATTAATTTTTATGTTACGTATTGTATAATTTCCTGTAGCCCACAAATGTATGGTTACAATCCCATGTAGATCCTTCTTCGACAGAAGTGATAGGTGCCACTGTTGGTGGGGATGTGCTGAAGTTGTTTTTTGTACAACTGAATGTAAGTTGAAAACTTGCCTCTACATTTAATGGTATTATTTTAAGACGATGACTAAGTGTGTTTTAGACAGAGGCTCGTGGTTATAACTCTTAAAAAAAAAAAAGTCGTCTGAGACTTATTTAATGTTTACAATGGCAACTAATTGAGAAAATACATTTGGTTGCACAATGATGTATGGATCAAAATCAAACATGACTGAGACATTCAACCCCATTTAAAACAGATATATTAATCACAATCATTCCTGTTATTGTAAATATCGGATGTCTAGAATGATTTGTCATGGCCATTATTTATCATGTTGCTTATCAATTTTTTGTAAATAATTGGTCGAAGACTGTTGGGCATTGCTCTCTATGGAGCATGTTAATGTGTTTCAGCTCATTGTTTTGGTGTAATGATGAGACTGAATTGAGCTATATTGTTTCCCAGCATCAAATCGTGTGTAGGCTGATAATACAGCTGTGCTACCTGCCAAACACCAAACAACAGACCAAGTCAGCAACTAGCTGTTAAACATAGTGTGTATTTAACGTCCAAGGATCTTCATGTTTTTCTCAAAGGTTGGTGGCAACGAAAAAGGGCTAAAGGTAAGTAAATTATTGGACTTATCTTATTCATGTAGACAAACAGGACGTCTCTAGCTCAATCTTTTAACATGCCTTTGTTGTGTTTACAGCTTGTCCGACTGCAACCGTGGCTACAAACTACTATAAGGCAGATTGTTGAATATTTGAATGAACCTTAAACTCAGACCTTTACTTCAGTTCGGATTGCGGTGACGGAGCCCAGGCTTTTATTGTGAAGGGACCGGCTCCAGGCGCTCGGTCGCGGTGTTTGTGCCGCGGTGTTGACGCAGCTGAAGCCGGTGAGTGTGAAGCGCTGACAGGACGCTGGTGGAGAGCAGCTGCCGTCGCACAGAGCTCAGTGAAGTGTGTCTGCAGCAGAGAGCACAACGCTGGATCACCACCACACAGAGGTGAGTGTCCCCGCTGCGGTTCCTCAACATCTTTATTTACATTTCCTTCCTTTTTTTATTTATAGCGACTTTTTTTTTTTTCTTCTTCTTTTTTTTTTTTTTTCTTTTTTTAACCTACAAGGCACGTTGAGAGCTGACTTTTTATTTATTTATTTTTTTTTATCATTTGATGCAAAACCAGCGTCACGTAAATTCTTATTAATCTCAGCCCTGTACTGTGAGTTAAGCAGGCCTTATTAAATATGAGTGCGTCTGTGAGTCAGTGGATGTTGATTTTGCATCTCAGAGAGCAGATGGGCGCTCTGGCTTTGGGACAGCTGCTGCAGTAGAGAAGGATCCATACAGTGGAAATGCGACCCGCCATGGGTGCCGCACTCTGAAGCTGAATGCCCAGGAGGAATCCTCAATGAATTAATCTGGGAATTAAAAGCTTCCGGACACCACATCCTGCTGAATACCACTAATAGTATCATTTAAAAAGTCTGCTTCGTCCTCTCCAGTGCGGTTTGTTTCTTCAAATCGGCAGCCAGCGGTGCAGCTTTACTATTAGCGGTTGTCATTGTGAGTCATAGGGAGCAGACTACAAGCTACTCCACATGCATACTGTGCCATCAGGACCGTGCACTTGATGGACTGCATATTATGCGGCATGAAGGTGTTTATTGACCAGTGGTTCACTGTCATATTCACAACAGTGTCGTCAGGCTAGACTGTTGCCTTTGTCATGTTTGATTAGGTGATTATGAAGGTAAGCAGGCATGGAGGGAATGGAGTAAATGTCCATGAGGTGCATCAGCAGCTGTTTCACACAATTAAAGCATATTCTTAAGTAGTCATACAAGAGGTGGTATTATATTTTGGAGGAATGTCTTAACTACGTTTCTTATGTTCCACTTTTATTCTACTGACATCTGTGACAAACTGAGCAGATGTGTTGTGTAACTAGACAGTAGTTGAAGTTGACACAGTGGCCTGAATGTTAAACTATATGTTCTAGTCTGACCAACAGGTCAGCCTGAAGACTCACAATGAACATGTGACACTGACAACTGCTTCACAGCACGAGAGTGGACTTGCATAGACAATAAAAACTACCTCCTGTCCACATATGACGCATACATAGAGTCAGCTGTGATGCTAAAATGCAACCAAGTGAGAGTTTATTTTAGTCCAGCAAACATGCAGCCTGAACCCTTAAGTGTTCAGTGTACTTCAGTTTATGGATGAAATTCAATCTCAGTAGAAAGAGAAAATAATTCGTCATCCATCCTCTTTGAAAATTAGCTGCTGTTACGTCAGCGGGTTGTGTGAAACTCCACAGATGTGTGTCTCTCCCTGTGTTTTCATTCATAATTTTTCTCCAAGGGATTTGCGTAACATGATGCTCACCTAGCGTGATAAAATATTAACCCTATTGCACAAATAATTCATCAAACTGCTTCAAGGATGGAGGGAAGCACTCCGGCGGACTTTCTCAGAACCATCAAGTTCAGTGTTTTGCTGGACAACTGGAACATTTCAGAATATCACAGTCTGTTCTGCTTGTCTTATCACGTGGTCGTACTGGATTGGGTGAACAGAGATATGCTGTATTTAGACAATGGACACGGAACAGGACATCCATCAGCGTCCCACATGCCAAAGAGTACAGACTAGTTCAGCAGTGAATGAAACACTTGTGGTGAACTAGTCAGTAGAGGAGCTGTGGATGTTTACACAGAGATTTTGATGGGTTTACGTGTACATGTAACAGAAACATGAGTCATGTGTTTGGTGGCCAGCAGCTCAGCCGTGAGCCGTTTGTTCAGTCTGTCAGAGAGCAGCTGAACGTCTGAACTTTTGCACGCATTGTTGTGCAATTATGTCAAACATAAGCTTGTGAAGTAACATTTTTGTTGATTTTGAAAGGATTCAACACGTCTGCATCCACATGTACAATTGTACTATTTATCTTCGACAGTAGTTCATTTATTTAGCATGAACTAACCTCAGTGCAGACTGTAGGGGACTGATTTTCAATTTCCTCTCAAATTTTCAGAGGCAGTGATATCTTCAGGTGTTTTAATATGTGTCAATGGGGTTTCAGGGTGCAGAGTGCAGAGTAAGGATGGGACCTGTTGGTGCAAACCCAGCACTGTGGTTAATATTTTATGAAGCTTGTTTGGAGTCACATTACACAGCTCTCCTAGATTTGAGAGGAAACATGAATCTCAAAACTGAATTTCAAAGATTTGCCAAAAGCAGCTGGATCGCACAGCCATGTTTTTACAACATGATCTCCAAGTGGTTTGGCAATCTGACAGACAATATTAGAACATATGAGTTGGTCACAAGCGGTTTTAAAGGGTTATTTTTCTCACTGGATAGAATTGGCTTGCTTTGCCAAACACGTGTGTCATTCACCTGTTGCTTTGACACATATTTAACCTTTGTGGTGTAGGCTTAATATGACCAACACTTCAGAATGCATGTTGTCCTTAATTTACTAATGTAGTACAACATTTTACAGGACAACAGCAAAATAATTGAATGATATTCTTCTCTTCGTTAAGGCCTATTTCCTAAAATCGCCATTATTTATGAGCCTGAGTTTCTGGCCGCCGACTGCTCAGTGTCGCTGGATATTGGCACAAAGCTTTGTGTTGACAGTATTTGAAGAGAGCTGCTTTGTCTTTACTGTGGATAACAAACGGCTTTGGATCAGGCTGGATGCTTCAGCCAGACACCAGGTTTCTGTTTTCACTCCTTGTTAATGTTACAACAGGTTGCTTGGCAACCTCCTCCCCCCCTCCCTTGTCTGCTCTCACCGCCTCCTGCCATTGGCTGAAGTGGACGGTGAAGTGACATGTTATGCTTTGGCTTTTCAAGGTCCGCGAGACAAAGAAGGCCCCCCCCCCCCCCCCCCCCCGATCATGGACGCATGTAAACAAGGCAGTGAAAAGACAATTTACGCTTTGGTGATGGATTTGAGCAGCACCCGCCTCCACCACCACCACCACCACCAGCGCCACACCTCCATCTCTCTCCTCCTGTTTATGTCAACTGATGGAAAACAAGAGCATCACGGCTGTCTCTGCTAGATATTTTCAGAAGAATCTGCATATGTCCTGACTCATCAGCACACAGACCAAACCAGACTTATCAACTGACACTGATGCATTGCAGCTGGATAAATCACTCACCCCAAAATGTAATAAACAGTAATGAAAATCTGATATGTGCGCTGCCACCTGTGAAGCCGGGCTGTTATTGATGGAGCTGCCTGTTGTGTTTGTTTCTGGGTGTGACGCGGCGAGTCAGCCTGCGCCCGCATTCCTGAAATAGATGGATGATGGGGACCCGCTGGAATCCTGCTGCCCGCTCATTTCACACGAGGATACCTTTATAGCACTTAAAATTGCTGGATTATCACATCGCTGTTTATATTCACGTTTAGCCGCCATATCCTATGACTCAATTATCAAGTAGTCCTGTCACATAGGTGCTCAGAGAGTTATATTGGGGAGCACACTCAGAGCTTCCAGTCCCGTCGGAGTCAAAACATCCAGCGGAGATGAGGAAACGCTTTCAGCACTCTCTCAGACAATGATTTGAATTGTCATCGCAGCTCACCTAATGTGCAGCTGTAGTTATGTAGTTATGACATTTAATAAACATCATATGTGTCTTTTATTCTTTTCCCCTAATTAAATACCACAATATGATCTCAAGGATTTTGCCCCTATTTTTTCCCAATTATATCACTTTTCCGGTTTTAAACTTTTCACTCAGCGCCTACAAAAGTAAACTCTCCAAAAGTCCCCTAAAGAGACACCGCAGAGCTAGTTAAATATTCAGTCCAGTGTTTATCTTCCCTGCGAGGCCTGCGATCCAAAGCTTTCTCACTCTTGGAGTGCAGCCTGCAGCCCTTGCTGTGAAGATGTATCACCCGGGGTAAACTGTCAGCTCGCTGACATTCTTATTACGCCGGCTCTAAAAGCCTAGCAGGCATGTCAGAAGCAGCCTGGCTCTCTAACACAGCACCTGTAACTGCAGTCCTCCTCGGGACCTTCGCACATCCAAGTCAAGTGCTCCCTGTCTCGAGGATCTGGCCACGGTTACGTCCAATAGCTGTCTGTGCTTCTCGTGGACACGCTGGCAGGCTGAGCACTCAGGGACGCATCTTTCGTTGACAAGTGTCAGTCGTATTTTTGTTTTTCCGTCAGAAAAGGACCTTTTATCTAAAAGTCAGGAAACTCAAACCTCAAAATATGCCATTGAGTGATAGCACAGGATAAACTCATTTAGTCTCTGTGTTGCTGTGATATTTCATTAGTTGAGGTTCAAAGAATCCAAAGGCATAGAAGCAGCGTTCATATAGACTCATTTTAAGCTCCATCCATTATCAACATGAATGTGTAATCCCGCTCTGAGGCCTGTGATGACTGTAGTGTGTAAGTTACATGCATTTCCTTTTATGCTGCAGTTGTTTGAAATGAACTTCAAATAGCTTGGCTGGAGGAATGTGTAGAATCCCAGGCTGCTGTCCAGTGTGGAAGCTGTTTATGGAAGAGAGTCGGGAGGGAGGACGGGTTGGTGGAGGGACTCTCCTCAATTAGGGGGATAAGCTGCTGCTCCGGAGCGGCCCTTTCGAGCCATGTTTGGAGCTGTTTGGTGGGATCCATGTGCAGCGCTGGGTAGCTTCTCCCATCTCTGCCGTTTGTTGACAAAGCAGAAGTCAAGCGGTGTTACGTAACAGGCCTTTCTCTCTGTCCATAGCACAGCTGAGCGTGTGACGAGAGCTCTTTTGTATTAACATAGCTCACATTTAAGGCGGCCTCTGACTGTTTAACAGAGGCCCCCTGCGTGAAACCCATCATAGTTCAACTCGGTACCACTCACCGTTTGTTTAGTTTTCAGAAGGGACAGAAAGAGGAAATCAGGAGGCTGATTCAGATACAGTGAATGTTGCTGTCAATAGAAACAAAATACTGTAAGTTTGTGTAATTTCTTGAAATAAAAACAGATAAAACACGTTATATTTTTGTGTTGAAACTAATGTTTCACAAAAACAGGATTTCTTAAAGTCAGTAGTGTAATGACATTTGTTGAAGTAACGGAGTGCACCCGTGATACGTGCACAGCAGGGCACACATGGGCGCATACAGGGGTTTTAAATGTTGTGTCTGAGGGGACGTTACCGGCCGTGCTTCATGGGCAGAGCCTCCACACCAGCCGAGCTAACTTAAGATCTCCCACTATGCTCTTCTAGACCTCCCAAATTTTATCGGACCAAATGGATCAAATTCTGATTGTGAAACGAATCATTTTGCGGGGGTTGTAATGCCTTTCATTTAATTTATCCCCCTTTTATCCTCTGTTTATCCACCGTTTTACAGCTGCAACAGCAGCAACGGGGTAGGCTACGATGGAACCTGTGACATAAGCATGTACCGACCACGTTTGTCAGGGTAATTACTAACAGGAGGGAGAGGCAAAAGTTTTTCACTGCGAGTTTCACATTAAGGAATAGTTTGACTTTTTGGGAAACATTTATTCAAGATGAGGACATAAATACACAGTAACAGCTGCGATGAGGCCAGAGTCTGGTTAGCTTAGTTTAACATAAACTGGAAACAGGAGGCACTTGGCCCTGAACATCTATCAACATCGTTAAAGCTTGTTTGATAAAGTTTGTAAAAATGTGTTTTATTCATACACAAACCAAAGCTAGGGTAGCTGTTTCTCCCTGCTTCCAATTGCTATGCTAAGCTACACTAATCGACACCTGACTTCAACGAGTTGACACACAGACATGATCGTCTTCAGGGTTTCTATAATTGAGCCGATCTCAGGAATACTAGTTTGACCCATTTTATCAGGCAAGCATGGTAAAACATTTTAAATCAAGATTTTCAGTTTTTCTGTCATTTATGACTTTGTAAATTAAATATTGTTTAAATTGATGGTTGTACAAAATTGAAAATTAACTTTTTTTTACAGTGAACATAGAATTCAGGTTTAGAAATTGTTGATCATGAAAGTAAGTATTAGTTGCTTCCTTAATTATATCTGCGTGTTTCTGCTACTTTACATGTCTTTAGATTTTGGTATCATAAATCTAATCCCACATTAACATACTGCAGTTAAGATGACTGAGGTATTAAGGACCTTTTGGATAGTTGAGTCATCCAGTAGCGAATTGCAGGCGTCCTGCAGAGGTCTGTCTGTCTCTCATCTGCTGGCCCTGCGTGAGCACGTCGAGGGGGAGGCGGATTTTTATATGCTGGTCTGCACAGTTGTTGAGTGGGTGCCACATTCCCAGGTGGCATGTGGTGACAAGTTCATCTGGACACACCTGTTGTCAGAAACAAACAGACCCCCTACATAGCACGGGGTCAAGGTCAATGTTGGGATCGTCCCACCCAGCTGAGACCCTCAAAACCCAGTCAGAAGGCTCAGGGGGCTTCAGAGGGACCTGATGTGCGGGGAGTACGGACTGTCTGTGCACATCAACAAGTAGGTAATACATCTCTCCTGAACTGCAGTGATCCTCTCAGATGGTCGCTGCCTTTTGGGAGTTGTTTGTTTTGGAAAGGTATTTTAGTTTCACCGCAGAGGATTCAGTTAGAGATTTATGTAACTGTGTGTATGTTCATGTGAGTGCGTCACGTAGTGGAGAGATGCAAATGGGATGAATCATCTGGCCTTTGTTGGCTTTCCACTGAAGTCTGACCTGAGACTGTTTCACTGACTGTGATTTCCCTAATTTAATTTCAGTGTATGAATAACACCCACTCTCTTCTCAGCTCTGTGAATTTATTTGTATTTTATGTCTCATTTCACCTTTTTATCAGAAAACTACAGCAATAACACTTTAAATCAAGTCTCCAAGAAAAACAGGTGAAAAATAAGCTTTTTTTAGAGCTTAAAAAATTTAACATGGTATCTTTTGAACCTTTGAACCTCTTCATTTATCTGCTGTTCTTTGAACAAATCCAACAGATAGTGAGTTAAATTTGTCTCTGCTGGCTTTTGCCTCACAGAGAGGCCAAACTGACCCCAAATAAAGGCATGTCTCTTTACGGCTTCCTAGATTATAAGAAGTGATGCTGCGTTTAGGTAAATTTACGAGTGTTTTCCTGATACAGTGTCCTCTTTTTTTCCTTTTTGCCTTGGCCCAACCAACGCTGGGCATCTTACAGTGGCAGCCCTGCTCTCCTTCATTCTCACACAGGCTGGATGGTTGGTGTTCTTTTCATTGCTCTGTTGTCACTTCCTAAAAAGGCCAGGATCTAAAAGATCTCAGCTCTCGTGTGTTTATACAGCAAGCTGAACGCTGCAAGCTGTCATCTTCCTCTGTATCTATCATGTGCGAGAGGTTCGCATACTCTCACGATGCTCTTCCTGCTGTATATTCACCATCTCGGGGTTCATCTGAGGATACAGCGGAAGCAGCGTTGAGGGCTTTGAGCACTCCTCAAAGGAATGTCTGCTAATGGTTTTGGAAATGAGATCATGGATGCATTGCCTCTCTGGGATGCAGGGGGTCAGGAAGCAAGTTGATTTTATTAAGGAGAGTGGAAATAAATACAGAGTCTGTGATGCTCGGGGACAGTGCAGCTCCAAGACGGGAAGATGTTTTAAAAGGTTTTTGCTTGGTGTCCCTTTGGGACTTGTTTGGAATCACTCCCATTTTCCCTCATCCATTTAGGCCTATTTGTGGAGGTTTCCAGCTGGAACATCAGTCCCCAGCCTGTTCTGCAGGTTGGCTTATTTACTGTTGTGTGTAAACACACGCAGTCCTACACAAGCTCAGACTGGAAAGATGCAACTTAAAAGGCAGCTTTAAACGAATATCATAGAATAAATTCTACACAGATTTTTCAGTTTTTTAGTCAAATCCACAAATGAAAACAACGTGTTTGTTTGTATGCACGAGGGACAGCTTGAGCGCCTTTGTGAGTGTGTTTGCGTCTTGACTTAATTAGCCTTTTTCTTGGCGTTTTAAATGGGGACGTCTCCTAAATCAGTCGTGCTGGCTGAGCACAATGGGAAGCCCAGCAGAGCGATGGGAAGGCTTTCACAGCTACTTTTCTGGTGGCCCTGGTGTTGCTTCTGCATGCTCCACTGATGCAGCTCAGATTAACATATGTTTGTTCTCGCACGCACCCTCCCTCCCATCCTGTCCTTAAAGGGGAACACAGATCAAATGTTGAATTCATATCGTCGGTCAGAGGTAGGCCAAACTTCCTCGATGAATTCAATGTAGTAAAGCCTTGAAAAACAAGGCTTGTCAGAAGGAAAGGGTCAAATTTAGGGCACCTTTAAAACTTTGAGTTTTAGCTGATAATGAAGTGACTGTTATATTGAAATACAATATTATCCACAAAAAAATCTCTTTCCTAATTAATTTCACATGTAGCAGTTGTTGTCATCTTAGATTAGATTGTTGGCTTTCTATTCATAGATATCACGGATGAATACAACTTTAGTAATTGTGATTCTGGACTGTAAGGATGCAATTAACAGATTATTCAGGCATCTGATTGATGCCACTGTGGGCTCCTTTTAGTATCAGTGAGTTTTTGTATCTTACTTATCAGGACTGGATGGAAGAAATCATCGTTATAGATATCAGATTTTGTTATATCTATCAATAAAGGTTTACTTTTTAATATATAACAGTGCCATTGATTTCCAACATTGAGTAAATGTGGGATCTTGTGTGTTCCAGACTGGATTTAAAGAGATGACTTGAACTTCACCACCTTCCAGTCTGGCTGTGTTGTATCTCATTTCAGTGTGTAACCCAACCACAGAAGTACTACCACAATTTCATTAGCTGTATGTGGTCCCCAATTACAGCTATACATTGCAGTGACTCCATTATTACTACAGTAGAAGCTGCAGCCAAGCCAGCTCTTCTGAGGAATCTGGTAACATTGCTTCAGTGCTTACAGTCCTCCATTATGAAATAGACTTTATGCTGCAAAGCACCAGCCTGCTCACCGAACCCTGATCCAATATTAGAGTCCATTTGAAGGGAAGTTTCTTGAGGCTGTTAGGGAGCAGAAGCTATAGAGATATTATATACCAGTAGATGTACTGTATCTGGAGGTGGTGCCACTACTCTGCTGCTACGTTTGTCACACTAAATACATGACAATTCAAAGTCAACAGGAAGGTGACAAGACTGAGTGCAGTTTGCATATTCTACCTCTGCCTGTGTGGATGTTCTCCATGTGATCCGGTTTCCTCCTGCAGATCCAAAAACATGCAGGTTAATTTAATTGACAACTCTAAATTGCTTGTGGATGTGAGCAGTTGTTTGTTCAATGGAAGCCCGATGGTGACCTCTGGAGGGTTCGAAGGTTTAAAATCTCTGTTAAAGTTCTCCAGAAAGAATACAGTAAACTCTGTCTATTTTTTGCTGCCTTTATTTCTGCAGTACAAAGAAGAGACATCAATAGCGATCTATTTGTGGCATGTTGTTATTTTTTTCTACATTGTCATAGTCTTTGTGTAGCTGCCTTCTAGGACTTTATGATATATCACACCAATCCACACTCTGCTCCTGCTGACTTCACTGTGTTTCTCCTCCAGGGCTCTCCAGCAGAGGGCAGCAGAAGACCAACTCCCAGTAAGTCAGCTCTACATCATCAAACAATGTCTTACATACCAAACTAAAACTAAATCTTTGTTGTGTATTAATGCAGTGTAAACAGTACAATCTATTTGCTGTAAGAAATAGGTGATGATGAAGCACAACAAGACATGCATAAAATGGGATGGACTATGCCTTAACTAATAGACACAAATGTCTTGTTATCTGTGTGTTGTTTGTGTTGAAGTCCCATCCGGTCCTCGAGCAGTCTGCGCCGTCAGGATCACACCTTTGAAAACCATGAAAGGCTCTCCTGACCTAATTCCTGCAGCAGGTGATGTTTCCCTCCGCCTCATCAATATTTCAGTCCTTACAACTCACAGAGAAAACGTAGAAGGAGGCTTTTAAAGGCATTACTATAACCACCTGCGTTGGGAAATTAATAAAACAAGACAAGCCTCTGCTGCTCTACTTTCACCTCTGACGGTGTGACGATGGTAATTAGTTTTAGTAGGATATTAATTTGAAGGCCTGGTTTTGACTTTACGGTTCTATTTCGGTCATTTGGGGCATGAGGTGGCAATAACTTCCCTGCAGCTCTGAGGCAGAAGTACACTCTGAGGATGTAGCACTCAGAAATAAGACTGAAATGCCTTGAAGAGAGAAGTGAAAGTGAGAGTTTCCTCTTGTGTGGTTTCAGATTTGGACCCGAGCAGAGTGTGCAAAGGGAAAGGAGTTGTGACTCTGAGGGCGACCCTCGTCCACATCGATGATGAGGGCTGCATCAGCGAAGAGCCAAACGTCATTACAGCGCCAAGTAAGTCGGAGCGAATGCCTCAGCTGCTTTGTAACAACCCCCAACATGATGAAAAAACATTTGCAGGACGGTAATAATTGCATGGCAGTGTGAAAAAAAGGAGCCGTCTGTGTAGAATGTGGACAGAGGATGTAAACGTTGCTTTAATTTAAAAGTCATTTCATCATGTTCTTTAGTTGTAAAAAAATTCCCCACATCAGAAGTCTGTTTTGATGTCAGGATTATGTAACTCCTCACGTTTTGAAGTGGATGCTCCGAGCACACTCACTGCCGGGATAAAGGGCGATCGCTCATATTTTTCATGCGAGTCAAAGAGCTCTGTTGTCGCAGCCTCCCCACGCTGCACTGTGGAGCACCGACTGTGGGCTTGTTTGTTACGTAGAGCCCAATGGAGCCGGACTGGAGGCCGGCCAGGGCTATTGGGGGACATGCTTTAATTGTTGTCAAGCCTGAATATAAAGGCCATCGGAACAAACAGTCTTTGCAGCTCACTGAATAGACGCTTTGTTCTCATGACAAAGTTCAGAGATTGTGGGAGAATCTTTTTTTTCTCCTTTCTTGGCGATATGAACTGCTCTGTGTATGAAAACCACCAAGAAAAGCATCCACACCCTGCGGAGGGAAATGAAGATTTATTTGATCTGCAATTATCTGTTATGGTTTGCTGTTTTAAGCTCTTCTCAGTATCATCCTCAGTGCTTTTGTACTTGCCGCATCGGCTGCCAAACTGAGAGAGTTCTGGACTGTTTTTAGGTGGCTGGACAGGCCAGATTAATGGAGACAGCTCGAAAGCAGGACTGGCTGAGGGAGGCAGCAGCATCACAGCTGATTTACCTCCTGTAAACAACACTCGGTGCCAGGTACGTTTCCACCACACTGAACACAACAGCTTTGTTGGGCTCTGCAGTAATGAGAGCTGTGTGATCTCTGTATTTTGTTTGTTTCTCGACTCTTTGACCTTTACAGCGTAATTTCTGTCACTTTTAGACCAATTTACCCGAAAGCTTGAAAGAAAACCAAGTTCCATCCTCCACTGAGATCCAGCACTGTATCTCTCCGACCTCCAGCTTCGTGTACCCCTGCACGAGCACAGTGAACCCCACCATCGTCCTGCTGCAGCACAACAGAGGTGAGCGCACCTACCGGGTCCGTAACCCAGGGGATGACAGGTGTCGAGAAAACCTTTCAATCTCCTGTGGGACATTTTATTAACCAAACTTCAAGTCTTGACAGTGTCTGTGATCCATTAGCCTTGTCTGTCTCTGTGCCACATATTAAAAGTGCTTTCACACTTTCGCATCACTGCTTAGTCACATTTCACTGTCATGTCCCTGTCTGTCTTTCTCTCACAACAGAGCAGAAAAAGCATCTGTCTCATTTGGAAGGTATGCATCGTCTTGGTGACGTCTGACAGAAATTTTTAATTTATTTTTCAGTTCTTAGACTGCTAGCAGAAATCACAGTTTTATTACAGGCAATATTTTTTTTGTTTTTCATCTGAGCCATCTGTCTCCTTCTTGCTGCCATGACCGACTAAATGTGTTTTAATACAAGCGTCACGAAGTGAATGAGTCAAGTTTTATGCGTCACTGTGTCAACAGTACTGGGAACAGTATTTTTTTTAGAACAACAATGTACCAGGCTATATAGCTGCATCTCAGATATTTAATTTTATTCCTGTTTATTTTCACATTTCATGCCATTTTATCAAACCTGGGACAAACAATATTTAATTTTAGGTTTTTGTTCCCTGGTAGAAAATGGTAAACAGACAGCAGTATTAATGTGCTTTTCTGCGATGACATGTAGAATAATTGCTTTGAAAAAAGTCTGTTCTGTTTATTTCCCACATGTATTTATTGCATAAAGCCCACATTATCTGTGTAGCTTGATTAAATACATATCTGTTGCCCGACCTTGAACTTTCTCTAAAAGTGATCTGTCATGTCACTAGAAATGTGCTGTTAACTTTGAAGTTTGTTCGGCTTACAGTTGATGTTGTTGTTTTATTTTGGTTTTTTTTTAATTCTTTTTTTGTTGCTCTTTACAGACCCAACCCCAGAAAGGGACAAAAGCCCTGATCCAGGGAGAGACTCAGTCAGTCCGGTCCCTGATATGGACGGGAAGAGGCTGCGGCTATCACTGCACTCCCCTGTCCTCGGCCCTCTCAACAAGCCCATTGTGCCTGTACGGGTGAGCAACAAAACCGACCCGTCGAATGAAGACTAATCTGCTCACTGCAAATGTTTCATGTTTCTGTGCCTCCGCAGCGAAGACAGACGTAGACGGAGGCATTATGTCTGTCTGTCCGCCCCATTGTTGTGAATGCGATATTCCTGGGACATCTTGAAATAATTTTTCCAATATGACACAAACGTTCGCTTGGATGAACTGATTCGATTTTGGGGGTCAGAGGTCACCGTGACCTCATGTCTAATTCTCGTGAACGTGATATCTCAAGATTGTCTTGAGGGAACGTCTTCAATCTTGACGTTCACATTCATTTGGACTCAAGGATGTACTGATTAGATGGTCAAAGATCAAACGTCAAGGTCATTGTGACCTCTCACAAAACACATTTGTGGCCATGACGGCGTTTACAGAATGACAAAACGATGGCATTTTATGTGCAAAATGTCAAAGGTCATCTTCACTCTTCTACCTTCAGTAGCTTTTTGGTAACAACATCCATATTTGTGGTGTGGTCTGCTGTCATGGCAACAACTTTGTGTTCTATCATAACTATATTGGCCAAATTCCTTCAAAGTCTTCTCTATGTATATAATATAAATCTGGACAGACTGGATGTAAATTGCAACGTGACTGGTTGGCAAAGGCATCCGACCACCAGGCTGCGACTGCCAATGTGAAATGCTGAAAAATTGTATTCATCTCAACATTTGCCCCTTAATATTCTGCAATGACAAATGGAACTTGTTAATTAATCCAAATTAATTAATATTAATGTTATTCCGTACACTTGTGTCTTATGGGTCTAATTGTCCTACCAAACCCACCCAGTCGAACATCAGCAGGACTGCTGCACTCCTGCTTAAAAAGTAGGAACATTCTCACTTAACCCGTCATTAATTGATCATTTTCACATTTTAATTTCAGAACACTGAAAAGTCCAAAGACTGGTATAAGACAATGTTCAAACAGATACACAGAATACCTGGTAAGTGATGCATTTGGTTGTTTCTGTGTTTGATCAGTTTTTGCCCGTTGTGTTTCTCTGTTTCTGTCCAACACCTGTATGTGTGTGTTTTTCTATGTGTCTCTGTGTCCTGTCCTCTGTCTCTCCATCACTGTGCTCAGAGCCTATTGAGGAAAACCCTTACCGCCCCACCTACATTTTCCCTGAGAACTATGACATTCACATGAAATCAAAAGGTATCTGATGGTAGTAACTCCACTCTTTACTAATCTGCAGCCATCTTGAGTCCTCTCAAATACTTTTGCTGCGTTTAATCTGAGGTAACGTGCCACATGGCAAGTACAAAACCACACACCTTGAAGACGCACAAAGTATTTGAGAGGCTTTAACCTAATATTTTCCAACATTTGCTCCATACCATAAATAGAGCCTCTATCGCCATAAGTTTTGAATACACTGCAAGTTTCGTGCAGATTTCCTGATCAAACTCAAGACAAGTTATAGACAAGTTTCTGTTTGGATTCAACAAGGCTTTTACACTGAAGACATGTTGGCTCGTCACAGTAGGAAAAGAGCAGGTGTAAATAATACAATGCCTCATGGCTGGAATCCTTTTAGCTGCGTTGAAATGGGGTCGTATTTACCGTGTGCACGACAAGAGTCCATATGAACGGCCCCGTTGTGGGATTCACGACGTCGGAAGTCAAAATTTTCTATAAGCCTTGAGTTTGCAGACATTTATGGAAAATGGAGCAATGGCAATGGAGGTTCATTTTTCTTTGGATGTTCGCTAGTATATTGTAATTTCAGTCTTGTAGAATCTGTTTTCATAACTTAGATGATAGCCTACAACAGAGGAAAATATTGATCTTCCCAATGGCCTCATCTTTTCCCTCTGTGCCTTATCATTTCCTGCATTATGTTATTCCCCTGTTAGCTTGCTGAATTGTTTGCCTATGTGGCTTCTAGACGGCGTCCACGTTGCTGTTACCTAGCAACAGTGTTTTTACAACTTAATCATTTGAAGGCAGCATTAGTTAAGAATCCAGTAACTGCGTCATTGACATGATTCACACTTTTCCCGCTGTGACAAGTTAAAATGTCTGTTGAGAAAAAGACCACTGCTCTGAGTGTTACAAATACACAATCTGGGATCAGAAGAAGAGGCTGTCCCCACTTCTGAAACTCAACATATTGAGTAAGTTTGTCCCTTGACGAGCCAAAACATGATGACCCACTCCTGCCTAATAGACTCTTGGTCCCCCACGTGCCACCGAAACAGCTCCAACCCTCCGAGGAATGGACTCTGCTCTGTGGTTTCTGGCACCAAGACATGAGCAGCAGATCCTTTAAGTCCTGTAAGTTGAGAGTTGGAGCTGCTACAGATCACTTGTTCTAGCACATCCCTCGACACCCTGTTGCTGGGTCACAGTTTGTTCTTCTTCGGCCTACTGATACTCACCACTGCTGATTAGGAGCATCTCGCAAGCTGTGGCTTTTTCAGAGAAATGCTGTGACGCTGGTCGTCTGGCCACAAAGTTTTATCCCTGGATGAAGCTGCTCAGGTCTTTACACCTCCACATCTTTACTTCATCCATCAGGTTGACTATAAGAACTGACTGTTCCCTCACAGTCTAATTTATATATAGATCTTGAAACCTGCGAGATAATCAACTTAAGTTACTTCGTCTGAGAGGTCGTCATGTTTTGGCTCAGTGGGTTTATCGGATGTTTTTCTTATAATACATTTGACACTTAAAAAAAATTTAAGATATTAAAGGGATAGTCCTCTGATTTTACACATACATGTAAAAGTCAGTTAACTCATTAGACAGGAGTGACCCTGATGATGTCACTGGGCTTATCTCGGATAAGGCTGAGACTGCTCCTTTAATAACAATTCTACATTACAAACTAATGATGTGGCATCTTGGGAAGTATAGTATCAAGTGTATTTGAAGCAAACCAATACTAGGGGGCAAAACTGCATCAGCTGAACAGTCTCTTGCGTGTCTCCCCCAACCTCATGGTAAATGTATTATGTGTACTAAATTGCTGGAGTACCCTTGTAATGTTAAACATAAGTAACACATGCAAAGTTTGTGAATATACTCTAGTTAATTCAAATAAATTTTGTCACAAAAACTATGGATTAGGCCTTTGAAATATCCCTTTAAAGATGGCTGCCTCTAAACAGGTTGACCTGTGCAGACATAGACAGATTTCTTTTAAGTACTTTGATGATGACATGTTGACAAGGATGATGCACGAAATCTTCAAGTGTCTTTTTCATTTTACTTCACAGAAAGTAACAATTCATTCATAACAATTAACTCATGGCCTTTCATTTTTCCATTATCCATCTACTATTAACAGCTTCAGACAGCTGTCTTTTCAGTATCTGACTCATTTATAGATGCTTATTCCTCTAACAGTTCTGCAGTACAGCATGAACAGTTACTGGGAGGTAGTGTACTATTGTGGCCACTAGGTGCTGCTGCAGTCCTGCATTGAGGTCGTTTCCTGTCCTGTCCAGAGCTGAGGCTGTACACAACCTTTACTCAGTTTGCTGCACATAATAATCAGTGTTTAATAATCACGTATCACTGTTTAGGTTTAAGTTTAAGATGCTTATGGTAGAGTTTGGTTTATAGAAGGAGGCAAGATTTAAATGCAGAATGAGAAAAACTGCCCAGTGTGATCTGTCTCTCATTCTTCGTCTGGGTTTTCAGTCTCAACAGTGAACATGAAGTAAATGACTTCTGTGTGTAGTTGTGACTGATATGATTCTGTCTGTGTTACCGCTCAGAAAATATCACCCTGACTGTGTCAGTTATGGCCCTCTATGCTTTCCAGTGCATTACTGATCCAGAGCCTTGATGCTTATCGATGCTTGGATCCCGTTTTAGCTCAGTAATGCTTCCTGTAAACGGCTCTGATTTGACACACTGTGCTTGTGTTTAGTGAGCCTGTAATGCTCGGCCTAATGGAGGGTGTAAGGCAAGCGAAAAACACGGGAAAACAGTGTTTATAGTGCCTTCTGAATTATTTAGTGTTGTGCTATATTCATTACATTTGGAGTAACAGAGACAGGCAGAGAAATACCTTATAATGAATGACTGTTGACTGTTTTATTTCTGCTCTTTTAGACGACGGTCCGACCCCCTTTGGTTACTTGGAAGATGGTGAGTTTTGGAGCTGGACTTTCATTTAAAAAAAATAATCTGTGCATCATCCATCATGTTTTATGTTTAAACATTTCGATAGATCCGACAATGCAGCTCATTATGATGCTGATGATGTCTGTCGATGTTTTCAGTGAGAGCAGTCCCACGGTCAAAAAGTGACGATGAGGTGGATTCAAGAAGCCGGTCGATGCCGGTGCCAACGCGGTCCTCTTCCCTGAAACCCGCTGCCAAAAGGTCAGTGTCCTCCACCTGCTCCCAACTACTGTAGGCCATCTACTTTGATACTTAACACACAGCAGAGTACAGCAAAGAAAGGAGCTCTGTTTACCACTCAGAAAAGATAGAAAAATGTGAAAATTACAGGACGACTATGCAAATCCTACTTCTGTTCATTTCCTTTTATACATAACCATGGCTGTAATAATCAGTAGATCAGTATCCATAATGTGCATGTTCTCGCAGTACCTCTAGAAAAAAACAATCTTGTAATGAACAGTTTGTATAGTTCGGTTTTGAACTGTGGAGCGCTCGTCCCCTCGATCTACGTCTGGCAGTGTCAGTTGACGCCTTCAAAAGACGTGTTGAGACGTATCTTTTCAGATTGGCCTTTTATTGGCTTTTATTTCCGTGGTCTGTTGTTGTGTACTGTGATTGTAGGTTGCTTTTAATATTGTTGTATTCTGCTGTTATTTCTGTTGTGAAGCACTTTGTGACTTTGTCTGTGAAAGGTACTATATTAAATACACCTACTAACTAGTAAACAAAAGCTATTCCTTCTCCCTGACTTTGCAAATCTGAGGTTATTTGTTTTCCACCACTGTGTCCTCCAGTTTTTACTCTGCGTGTGATTAGTCTCTCACACACACACATGTCAACACCAACACGGGATGATCTGCTCCCACAGAAATGAGTGATAGAGTGATGAAGGAGGACAGGTGATGGAGGATAAACTGCTGCCCACAAAAGCTGCAGATGACACGTTGAGGACTGACCTTCGTCGCTCCTCCGTGGTTATGGATGAAGCGCTGCATTCCTAAACACGTCGTTATCAGCGGTGCTGAAAAATGCCGCCTGATTCTCGGCGCTAGGAAAGAATTTGATTTGAAAGAACGTGTTGGTTTGTGTGGTGAGAATGATCATGCGTACGATAGGGGATTTTTCTTTTTTCAGCCTTGGCTGTCTGTTTAGAAATCCTCTCAGGAAATGCTGCGTTCTGTTTTTTGTCACGGGGCCCAATCTTGTTTACCTGATCAAATTACTGATGTGGCTCAGCCGTGAATTGGATTTTCTATCATATCATCATTAGAGGAGGAGAGAGATGGGAAGAGACAGAGAGAGAGAGAGCAGGCGTAATGAGGGCGGACGTCACATTCAAAAAAAAAAATAAAAAAAATAAAGCCTATGCTGGTTGCCATGGAGACTACTTGATAAGGATTGGCTCTCTTCGATCCCCTCACCCCACCCCCCTTTTCCACAGGAACGAGTGGGAGCCCCCGGATAAAAAGGTAGACACCAGGAAGTACCGCGCCGAGCCCAGGAGCATCTTCGAGTACGAGCCAGGGAAATCGTCGGTGCTGAAGCTGGAGAGAACGGTACGCTAGCCGCCTGCCTCCTTCCCTCTCTCTCTCCGGTCCCGCTCTCTGTCTTTCTGTGTTCATGTCGTGTGAGCTGTCCCCCCACTCCACCCATCATCCCCTCCTCCACCACCACCACCACCACCACCTCTGTATCTAAGCTCCCGGGTGGCAGCTTTACTAACAGCTCGGAAGGCGACGTATGTGAAGCCCCCACATTCCTGAAGGGTGTCCTGTTGCGGTGACAGACGATCCTGCTTGGAAGCATGCGGGGGGAGTATCACTTACAAGGATAGCCATTGTCTTCCTCTCTTCAATTTAAGGTTATTGGGCTGAATCATCTCGCTGTGAGAGAATCCACACAGACACAAAACATAGATGCTGTGTGTTTTCTTCGGAGGAGGTGTAACGCTCTCTAACCCACTTCCACTTCCATTTCCAGTTTGTGGTGAATGAAATGATGCGGCATCATTCAGTGTCCTTGAGGGCTTTTTTTTTTTTTTTGCATTTACATTTCACTGGTTTCAAGTTTTTTACATTTCCCTCTTACATAATATCGGGGATCATTGTGATGAAGGAGTTAGTTAGTTGTGTAATTACCGCTCGTCTGATGCCCATTTACGTCAAGCTAGTGGATGTCGCTAGCCGAGACGTGGCCTGATCCCAGTGCCAACCACTGCACTCATCACAGTTTGCTCCAGTTCGTCCTGTGAAATATTGAACTCTGTTGTTCTTCAATTACATGCTCACTGATTTTAGATGAGTGTCCTCGTTGCTGTAGGTGGTCATTTTCTCTGTTTGGTCCATTTATTGTACTCTGTGGTTGTTTTGTGTTGCTGCTCACTTTATTACTATATCACATGTAAAAAAGTAGTATGCATGTGTTGTCAGTCATCATCTGTATGTGTTTTGTTTATTTGATAGAATAAAATGAATATATAGTACACTTTAAATAACAGTACTTTGTAGGGAAAAGACTAATTTAAAGGATACGTTCATAGTTTTTGCAAGTGTATTTTAATGTAATACACGTATCCCCGTATGTACACTGAAGCCATTTTTATGGCTGAAAATGAGTGTTGTGTCCAAACTGAACTCCAGAGAGTTTCCCTCTTAAAGCAACTGCATCGGAAGAGATGCGAGGTTCGTTGATAAGTTCAGCAGAGGCTAAAATCCGGCTCCAGCAGTCAAATAAGTGAGTTTCTTCTTACGTTAAAGAAGTGCAACATTTCCTCACAGTAATTATTTACTAAGCTACAGTGAACAGTAAAATATGGATTGGAGAAACATTTACAGAGAAACACTTTGTTGATGTACATATGTGTATGTGGGTATTTTATTACAGGAATAATACGACATTTCGGGCACTATGCTTATTTGTTTTCTTGTCAAGGGTTAGATGAGAAGTTAGTTGCAATGAGAAGTCCACCTGTCCAAATATCGGGCTAAAGCTGCTTAGCTGTGCACAAAGCCTGCAAACAGGGGTGTGCCAAATATCTTATCAATCACAATAATATCGGTACGATTCTTAATATGATTTTAAAAATCCATTTTATAATAATGGCAATATTCCGACTTGTTGTTGTTGTAGTGTCGTCATACTTTACCATATGACATACTTTATGTATGTAACTTACACACAGCAACAACAAGCATGGCTAAAAGTGGAAACATTAGTTCCACAAAGAGGAGCAACTTCAGTGGAGTGGAAGTGGTTTAGTCACAAAAGATCAGATGCACAGCAAACCACAGATATATGAATATTTAAAGGCAAACACTAACATCTATGCTCACTTACAAAATATACAAAAATATAATACTTATTTAATTGCAATTCGATGTTCTTGAAATTTAAAACTAAAATCATTTTCAGTACTTTGTCATATTTTCAAGAATTTTATTATTGATGATATCCTTGACGATTTGACAAGATTGACAAATCTTATACCATATTGTCCATTTTATCCTGATAACAACATCTGCCCGGCAGCACCTCTAAAGCTCAATGACTGTGATTTTTATTCTTGTTTGTTAAATTTATAAAAATGATAAATTGTAACCTCCACAATTACAATCTCATGCTGGACTATCATGTGGCTGAAAGCAGTGAGGTCTCAACTGTTTGCCTCACAAGAAACTTCTAGTTTTTTTTTACAGATGAAGCAAAAGAGATATTAAGTATTAATATGTGAGCTCGAGAGGTGCTGGTAAGCAGATTTTGTTCCTGTTGAACATCGCCCGGCTCGCTATTTCCACCTGTTTTCCAACTGTTTTCAGTCTTTATGCTTTATTAAGTCAACCTGCTGCAGGTTGTTGCTTTATATTTATCATATAGACAGCATTTTTCCAACATATCAAACTATTCTGAACATAGACTTGGAACAACATGAACTTATCCTTTAAATCAGTGGGTGTCTTCTTCAGTGAGAACACCTCCAGTGTTGCTGATCATTCACGGTTTTGGGTTGAAACACTGGCTCAATCAACAGTATCTAAAAGGCTCATTACCCTGGTATGTATATTCTGTGCTGTCTGAACTGTCTTCTCTTTGTCTTTCTCCTCCTCTTCTTGTTGCCATGCTCCTAGACTCAGGATGTAAGTCCAGAAGATGTAGATATAGAGAATGAGCCTTGGTATAAATTCTTTTCAGAGATGGAGTTTGACAAAGCGGTAAGTGGTCGCTGTCCTCAGACGGATAGCATATTGTATTTTATTGCATGTGATAACATCCATGTTCAAATAATGTTTAAAACAAACTGTGTCCGTCTGTCAGGACTACTTCAGTTTCTTCTCCCACTTTCCCTGACAGTGTTATAATGAATCATTTTTTAATCGACCCCGCACATAAAAAGTTCTGTGATAGCATGCGTGTGGGGAAAATGTATTTCCTCTCAACAATCATACCTGAGACAAACTTTTCAAAGCACCTTTTGTAGCGACTGTGAGTCCTCATCATCACCTCATGTAATTTGAAAGGATTTTTTTTGTCCCAAATAGTAAAAGGAGCTCTATTTTTGCCCTCACAGTGTTTCTCAGCATTTTATTTGCTTGTGAGGCTGAGTGAGCACAATCAGCTCAGGCAACACAAAACTGTCTGACCACTTGCATTAGCTGTGGCTTTTATCCCTGTGCTGTTTAGATAATTAATGTTTAATAAGGTTTATTATTGATTAGGATTTATTATACTCCAGTAGTAGCACAGGTGCTCATGATAAAGGACCAATTAAATTCTAGCAGGACGGTATATCTTCGTTGTATCTTCTTTACAATGGGATCTGTTGATCTCTTGCCAACTATGGCAGCTTCCCTGTTCTCCCGCGTCGTTAACTCAACACCTACAGAGGAAACCGTTTTGTTCATTTCGATGTGCATCCTGCCAACTAGAGTACATATCATAAGCTGGAGACCTGGACTGGATTCATCCAGAAGTCACTCCTCACTTGGAGAGACTACAGTCCACGCGAGCATTAGGCTCCAGGATAATCCCCAGCACTTGAAATAATAATTGCTGTCTGTCTGCCTGCCTGCTATCTGGTATATTTACCAAAATATCCAAAGGGGTGCGGGCATGCTGCAGCAGTATACAGTGTCATGACAAATCCACGCCTCGGGCCTCAGCTGGCACCAGACGAAGTGTGGCACTGGCCGCCCACAAACAGATGTTGATTCTCCTCGCTCTGTTGTCAGTCCACCGCCACACCCTGGATCATATGAGGTGGCACCACTGGCTGCGACATGAGGTCATGTCCTAGCATCAGCGAGTCACAGGGGCAGAGCCCCCTGTTCCAGGTTAGTGTATATGTGGAGGAGGTTTAGCGGCCGACTCTCATGTCTCATGGCAGCCTGGATGTTTGCCAGATGAGCTCGGCTCGGTGACTGGCTCCTGTTTAATGTCAAAGTCACTTCTAAAGCTGCACCTGGTATGTGCAGCATTTGACCTTAAGGCTCAGCCAGACACACTGGCTCATTGGAGTTTGATTGACATATCAGCGCTCACGTGGTTTAAACGGCGGAGAGATGTGGCTGGAAGTCTGCAGAAACCACGGTGCCGAGGGGTTAAATGAAGAGCCGGGCCTTCTTGGCTCTGGTTTAGTTAAGTCTAGTCTTTTTTTAAAGTTCTTGAGGAGATCCACTTCTACTAATGAAGTAGTATTATATTATGGGTAAACCTCTCGGACAGTATTAAAAGGACAATTAATTCCTTTGATCCGCATCTTTAACAGTTTTTGTGTGGTTTCACACTAATGGTAATTAGCCAGTTGTCAACCAACATCTTTAAAGAGCCGGCTTACAGTAAAGTACAATCTAATCCTACAAGACTGGACTCTTTATTCTTCCTCTTAATCCTGGTCTGTCAAATTATCCTTACTTATTCATGTATCAACTTCTCGTCGCCTAATAGCTACTGAGTAAGAGTGACACCTGTGTGTATAATCACAATAATGGTCCTCTTGATTAATATTAACGACTTCTAGGTTGTAGATGAGCGCGAAAACTCCTCCAGTGACAGTTACGGTCACACAGTGGCTCATCGATACGTGCAGCGAACTGGAGCTGGAATTCCACACATGTTTATGGTCGGGAAGAGCGTTTTGGCCCCTACAACCGACAGAGTGACTCCATCTGTCGAGCATATGCTGACGTGGGGGCTGCTGCCACACTGTCTCAGCGCCGAGTTAGAGCCCCCACCATCACCACCTGACATATTCTAAAGGAAGCGACTCTGTAAGCCCGCCAGCTCATTGTGCTTTCATATTTAACCTCTCTTATACACTTAACCTTTACCTTTAAGCATTTAGTGGCGGGGAGACGGGGCTATAACAGGCCCTTCACACTGGGGGAGCTGTTTGTTTTCATGAGAACATATCAACACAAATAAGGCCCTGGAAAGAATGGGATTCATGTTACCATGACACACTCATGATCGCTATTTTGAATATGAAAGCGGCATACAGGAGTCTGAGCTCTGAGTAGCAGGGGACACCTGTTAGGAAACATGCACATGAAATTCTGCAGAAACACTGTCATCGGTGTTCCACTGACTCACAGAATCCTTCCTTCGCGTCCATATACAGCTCCAGACCTTTCCCACTCGTACGGCTTTAAAGGGTCAGTGTGTAGGATTCAGGGGGCTCCATTGGCATTGACATGTAATATTTATCATAATTTTTTCATTTGTATATGATCACCTGAAAATTTGAATTGTTGTGGTTTTATTACCATAAAATGAGCCCTACATAATTACATAGGGAGTGGGTCCTCTTCCATGGAGCAGTGCCATGTTTCAACAGCAGCCCATAATGGACAAACTAAACTCTGGCTCTTTCGCGTTTTCGTCAAGTTTGACAGCCACCGTAGATTCTCTCCAAGCGTCAACCCACCGTGATGTCACCCATTGGTTTGTGAATTGCTGTTTTGAAGCCTTGAGTCTGGCATTTTGTCAGTCGCCATTTTGGGGTTTTTTTTAGAGCCAGAAGTGACCATATTTGGGCTAGTTGGGGAGGAGCGAAAGATAGATATGACCAAGAACCATAGAGTTTATATAAAAATGGACATTTAGCTTTCAGCTCTAGAAAGTGAGGTCAGTGTGAAACTGCCTTATATTACAGTACCACTGTGGGTTGGCTCCAGAAAGGCCTTGGCGCCGTAGACTCCCATTGAACTTCTCTCATGAAATACAAAGTCAGTCAATTTTTTTCCATGAGTCATTATGGTGTCATTTGCTAAAGCCACTCCTTCTTATTAGTTTTCTGGTGGTCCATCCGAAAATACTTCCATTGATAATTAGATATTAGGCCTCAAAAAGAGGTATATTTGATTGACAGGCTTGTAGTGCAATCACAGTTCTGCAAGAGGGGGGCGGAGCGTAGTGTCCATGGAGATCGAGTCAGATCCATCGCTTCCTCCTCCCCAGCTTGTCCAAATATGGTCACTTCTGGCTCCAAAATAGCAAGATGTAGACGGCGGAAATACCAAATTCGAGGCTTCAGAACGACAGTTCACAATCTGATGGGTGATGTCACAGTTGATTGCTCCTTGCTGATCGCCAATTTTTAACTTTGAATTTCATGAGAGAAGTTGACATTTTTTGAATGGGATTTTAATGGAGTCAAATGTTTTTTGGAGTCGGCCCTCAGTGGTATTGCACTTTAAGACACTTCTCACATTGGCTTCACTTTTCAGACCCGAAGACTACGTCCATTTTTACACACAGTCTATGACTCCCTTTACACGCTTGGACGGGGAGGTTGAGAGAAAGGTTATTCAGTTAGTTGCAGTCTGAAATCTCACTGCTAGATGTCACTAAATCCTACACACTGTTCCGTTAAGCAGGTTGTTTCATCCTTTATGTGTGACAGTACCACATACATCAAACCAGTCATAGGGTCTCTCCTTTACGCTTTCATTCCTATTTTCTATTTGCTGCCTTTTTTTAATAAACCGGATAAAAAAAAGTTGACGTGACTATCACAGAATAATTTTTAAGATTAGTTACAAATTGAACAGTTTCACCCGTTAATGTAAAAAAGTTCACATAAACTGACTCTAATCAGGCATCTTGTAAATAACCAGATTAAGATTCCATTCCTTTGCTCTAGATAAGCCTCCCATGCTTGTTTCCTGTTTACTTTCCACTGATGCTGCATGCTTGTAAGCCCAATTATCCAGGGGTGTCAGAGGACACTATCTTCCCCGGCTGCTATCAGATTTGAGGGGCGCACAAGACGTGGCGGACCAAGGAAGAGCCGCAGATTATTCAATGACACTGATGTGTTCTCCGAGTTGACATGGAACATTTGGCTTTATAAATAGATCAAACTATAGACCTGCCAGCCTGATGTTCTGCTCTTATAAAGATAGGCACCTATTCTGAGAGGTTATTAATGATCACTCTGCCCTGGCAACTAAGTGGAAAGGCATGTTGTGGCAAATGAGCTGTTCAGAAATGCTCCTTGTCTGGTCATCGGTGTGGGAAGCGGAGGCCTGGCCGTGCCGTGGGGAAGTGGATGTGGTATTAACAGCAGGGCCCGGCTGGCTGGGATGGGGATTGTGCAATCGTATTTGCAAACAACACTTGTGCTCTTATTCATAGTGCCCGTGTCACGTCTGTTATTTTTACTTGCCGTGACGTCCGAAAAGCGGAAAGCAACAGAAACAGTGGGCTAAAATTAGTTGGCTCTAAACCATTCAAAATGCTGGTGCTGCCACAGTGAATGAATGATGCCCCCTGTGTTATGCTACTAAATAACAACTACACTTGTAGTCCTTTAAACACTTATCCTTTCACTTTGGGCTCGCAGTCTATCTTTTTATTGTCTTCATATTTTCCCTCTTTGTCTTTAATACATTGTTATAATTATCTGTTTCTACATGTTTTTCTGTATTTACTTTGTCAGTCAGCATTTGTATCGATTTTGACAGGTGTGTGTGTGTGTGTGTGTGTGTGTGTGTGTGTGTGTGTGTGTGTGTGTGTGTGTGTGTGTGCGCGCGTCTGTGTATGTGTGTAATTCGGCCTCCTCGCACCACCAGCTGGTTAATTGTCCCCCGGTCTGGTCCGGTGGTAATGAGAGTGACTCAATACCAGACAAAAGAGATGGCTTCACAGGGAGACAGCAGCCCATTGGCTGAGCCTGTGACAGCCCCCTCCCCGCATGGGCGCCCCCTGACCGATGCACGCCCACCCACCCCATCCCTCCCACCCTTCCACTCTCTTTACTGCCGCTTGTTTTCTCCAACTTGCATGCGGGCCAAAACACACGCTTTACTCCTCCATGCCAAGCCGAGTCCAGAGAAGCTCAGAAACCCGGGTGCTCCAGACAGAAACCCAGAGCAGCGCCTGAACGGCAGAGAGGAAGAGAAGAGAGAGTCTGGCTCTGGCTAATGCCCCTGCCTCTGTTCTAGCTGGAGGAGACCTTCCTGTGGAGCTATCAATGACTTCTTTGTTTGGTTTGTTGCAGAGTGCCCCCTCTTTCAGCCCCCTGGAAACAGCGTCCGACCTGCAGCAATAGTAAGTCCATGCCTCCCCTTCTTATTTCAATACTTGTGCTTTAAATCTTTGCGTCCTCCTTCCAGGATGTAGATGATTTTTTAAGGCTTGTTCTGGGGATAAATGTCAGTGAGCGCTTTTCTCCACCCTGTAGAGCTCGCCCGCCTACAGCAGGGGGACTCCTGCTTCCTGAGGAGATCCTGTTAATAAGGCAAAAAGCTTCCAGAACAGTGTGTCCTCTGTCTGTATTTAATTTTTTCAGAGGGTGGGTGGTTGTAGCTTGGAGACATGGCTGCTATGTGTTGATTTATTTAAAGACAGCAACCTGGATGTCACTGGGATAGAGGGAACTCGCCCAGCTGCTGCATAACTTAAAAACCGTTATCTCCCCCTGAATGTGTGTACAGATCTATGACCGGCAAGCGGATTATGAAAGATGAAGCGTGCTTGTATTAAAACAAAGCTCAGCAAGCCCCTTGGTCTTTTAGGTTTTTGTCTTATGAGATTGTCATCTTGTGTATTTATTTGTGACTGAGCCGAAGTAACAGTCCAGAGAAAATAAACGTCTCCCTCCATTTCTGCTGAGAGCTTCCCATCTGCTACAATCATTATGTCATCATGGCCAAGCATTTAAAAAGACATTTCTAATCCATCATTTTAATGTGTTGATTCGCTGTTAATTTGAAAGGAAGACATTGCTGATGAAAGGGTGGTGGAGGTTCACATACCCAAAGGTTTTCAAAGGAAACCTCAACTCATAAACTGACTTCCCTCAAAGGCACATATGTTTATGGCAGGATGTTTTTTTTGTTGGTTGAAATTGGAGACCTTTGAAGAACTTCCTTGTAAAGATCATGTTTGATTGAAAAATCCAAAAACCTTCTGTGCATGTCTACTGTCTTTAGATGAATGAAGTGCTCAGTAAATGTGTATTTTCAGCTGCACACTCACTGGGTGTGCATGATTGTCTCTCTCTTACAAATAGACAGCTAAAGTAGCAAGCAGGTATCACCGCAGTGTGGAAGGTTGATGTAAATGATCACAAGTTGTTTGTATGACCTCAAAACAAGAGCTGTCTGTTTGATGCCGTAGTAAATGCTCAGTAATTGCCATTTAAATGACCTTAATTCAGTCTAGATACTCAGATAATCATTACTCTTAAACTGCAGTGAGCACTGCTCTCTCAGCCATTATACTGGCATTTGATTTCACTAGAACCTTCCCAGGAGAGGATCTGAAATCCTGCGTGGCTCCTGTACTGTACTGTACTGTACATTTCCCGTAAAGCATTTATGTGAATTTTTGTGAGTAACCTTGAGCCAAAATCATTTTAATGGATCTCAGCAGTCAGCAGTGCACATGTGTTTTTCTAGCAGCTATGAAAGAGCTTCTTGTTCAGGTAATGAACACAGACAGTAATGTATCCATACATGTGTGCAAGTGTGTAAAACTCTGTCTTGGCAACACCGCAGATGTTGAACACATTTTGGAAAATATACGCTATCCCTCTCTCTTCCCACACTAGTGAAAAGGGTTTGGGTGTATTTTTATTCCAGCCTAGACGCTGTCTGTTTAATGACCCTGTTTGTTACTAATAGAGGAGCAGCGTGAGTAACACATGACAGCATGTGAAAGAGAGTAAACCTGAGAGTTGTGCAGGTGCGTGGCAGCGGCTGATGCACCATGTGGGAATGTTCGGGGAATATTTATAGAGATCTGTCCTGCTGGCCTCTGGAATGCCGAGATATCTGTTGTAGTCGGTGCCTGCTCTCAACATCGGCCTCCAAACTTTGCACTTTCCTACCCGAGTTTGGCTTTTTTTTTTTTCTGTCTCTGATTATTTTGTCTCCCCCAAGTCTGCAAAGACAAGAATTACCCCAAGATATGCTAAATAAGAACCAGATGACAGCTCATTACCCAATTTGTGTGCCTCTGTTTATTGCAAAAACATGTAGCACAACTCCACTGAATGAATTTTACTGTTTAATTAGCTGTCTGCCTTCCTCTTATTTTCTGTCTAGCTCCTCGAGCAAGTCTGGACACAGCGAGGTGGAGCAGGACAGAGGATCATCCCCCAGCGAGCCTACGGCTCCAGAATGCGACCGCCATGTTTACAAGACCGTCCTGGAGGGCGGCGACATTCCCTTACAAGGTCTACGGGCTCTAAACAAGCGCCAAGGCAGCTCCTCCTCCTCTAAAGGTAGGATACCAGCCACTTTACATATGTGGCCAGTAAAATGGCCAAAAGGTGTGTGTGGATGTGGTAGACAGGACAGCAGCACGTTAAACACTCTTCCTGCTGAGACAGAACCTATGAGTTACAGACACTGATGTTGGACCGGTCAAATTGTCAGACAGGGTTACATATGTGTTTCCGTTTACCTTTCTGTTGGAAGTCACACATTTTCTTTGCTCCCAGACCTCACAGCATCGGCCAATCACCTCACAGCATTCATTCCCCTCCAACAGTTTTTGATTTATTATTGATGCCATGGATGTTTTCATCAAACGCGTGCTGGCCATCTGCTTTGGAAAACTCATGGCGGGAGCGAGGTGGTCTTGTTAAGTCGATGGAAGCTAACCTTGGGGATTTTTCTACCCCCCCCCCCCCCTCTTCGCTCCAGTTGTGAGTCGCCAGTCGCTAGGCAGGCTTAGGGCAAGACTCCAGAGCTTTCCAGTGCCAGGGAGCGGAGAGCCAGAGAGTGGATGGATGGGAAGGTACAGGCGAGATAAACAGAGCTCTGCTCTTTACAACCCCGGCCAGACAGGGTAGAGATAAACAAGAGGGACACAGAGGGAGGGCAGGCATGAGGAAGTCAGCTGTCAGTGTGAGGTCAGAGGCTGGAATGCCTGCGCACATGGCCGGGGAGAGAAACACTGGGGGAGGAGATGTAAGGAAGAGGAAGGAAGGGACAGTGTGACCCGTAACTTTTCATTACATGTGGGAAGATGCACAACAGATGTCAGATAAGAAACTGCCCACCCAGAGTTGAAGTTTCTAATATTTTCCATGATAATGGCTATCATTTTAGACATGAAAAATGTAAAAGAAGAATCATCCATGTCAGTACTTTTACAGCAAAGACATATATAGATAGCTGTTTACATTTTTGACCATTTGAAATGTGGAGCCGTGCAGTCATCTGACACGAATGCTCCTTCATTAACCCCCTGCCAGAGGCACCACCTTCATCATTAGAGTTGCTTACTCATCATGACACAGAAGGTAAAGAGTAGACAAGCCCAAAGAAAAAAAAGACACTTCGTCATGTGTTTCTGTCTTGTGCTCATGAAATCAAAAAAATATCTGTATTAATCTCTGAGCCTCCTCCGGGGCTTTATTTAGTGGCCAGAACAGTAACTCTTCACTTGCCATACGCCGTGGATATAATATCAAGTCGATTTCTTCAGTGTGTGTGTGTGTTTTCTTTCTGGCAGATAATGAACGTGACAGATTGGTCACTCATGCTACAGAAGTGCCTCACAGCATGTGAAAGTGTTGTGTCATTTCCCAGTACCATCTGTAGTGCAATCACAAGCACGAGCTGCAGCCAAGAACGGACATGAGTGTATCTCAGAGGGTCTGACAGGCGTGTTTTACCGGGCAGGTTGACTAAGGATACATTTTTTATTTACAGCCGTGGAGCACAGCAGTTTATTAACAGCAGTGCCAGCAGCCATTAATCACTGCAGCCGTCTGTTTAATTGCTTAAAGTGGAGGAAATGTATGTCTGAGGTTAAAGCAGCGGGAGAAGATGTTACTCCTAACATGAATAAAAATAGACAACAGAAAATTTGAATAGTTTAAGGTTGTAAATAATGTCCAACATCACATAACATTTCATGGTGTTTTACTGTTTTATTACTTTTTGTTTTACTTGTTATATTGCTGTTTACAGTGGTTTTAATAATGCAAGATTATGTTAGACACTACATTTCCTCTGGTTCCATTTTTACAAAGCATAACTCCTCACTGCAGATACATGCTGTTATCGGAACAGTCATCTATAACTTGATGCACTATGCATCAAGTCTGCTTCCTCTTCTCATCTACTTTTGATTGAACTTGGTCTTTATTTTAGAAATGTGCCCGACTGTTTTAGTGTGTATGTGTGTAAACCTGTGACCATTGTAATCTAATATGTTGTTTATTCTGTTGTCCTGCATGCTTGCCAGTGGATTATAAAGGTGGGAATGGCTATATAATTTCACCCTGCTCCTCTGTAAATAGTCGATCGGTTCTTGCCAGTAATGCAATAGGTAACCAGTGTAAGAGTAAGAAGCCCCTCTCTGCTGCCAAAGCTTGCATACCCCAAATCCTGCCCTCTAAATTCAAGCCCAAACTGCTGCCACCCGGTGGCGACATACAGGAGAGCAGGACTAGAACTGTCAGGCACCCGAGGGCGCACAGCTGTGAGGATCTCTACACCGGGCCGTGTGACACAGACTGTGCCGGAGCAGTGGAAAGAGAGAGTGGGCATCATTCAGACTCTAATTCCAGCTGTGGCGCTGAGTACGCTGACGGTCTCGGGAATGATTCCCCTGCAATTAGGAGGAGCGCATCAGAGTTTTCCAGCCTGTACAAGACCATGCATCACATCCAGCGGCCCAGCTCGGCCGGCTGCAGCCCCCACGGCAGCGTCCGCAGCCTGGCTTCTCTTTTTGACAAGGCAAAGGCCGACGAGGGCGAGAGGTCAGAGGCGGACGAAGGGGGGAACATTCCACGGGATGCCGTGTCATCACGGGTCAATGAGTTTGAAATGATCATCCAGCGGTCCAGCTCAGCTCCCAGCCGCTCCTCCTCCCTCCCCACCCTGAACTCCAACCACAGCCACAGCCCCAACCACAGTCCTGCCCTCCTCTACATGGCGTCTGCAGTGTCAGCGGAGTCCCTTCTGGTAGCCAACACCACACATACAGATGTCTGCTCCCTAGTGGAGGCAGAGGGCAAAAGCTCTGGGGAGGAGGCCTTGTCACCGGACAGTGTGACAGTGGAGGAGGCTGCTTCCTGCTCGTCGGACGGACAGGACGTCCGGACCGAGTCCCCCTGTAACACCGAGGCCGAAGTCGAGCAGATCTTCAGTAAAAGTTCCCCTGAACTGATCCACCAACATGTCAGTGGATCAAGGAGTCCCTCAGCGCTGCTTACAGCATCCCCTCCACAACACAACCACCTCCACCACCAGCACCACCACCTGCACCACCTGAACCATCAGCTCCTCCTCAAACCCAGCAAATGTAAAGGCTCCTGCCCGGCCTCCTACACCCGCTTCACCACCATCCTCCGGCATGAGAGGCAGCAGGCCACCACCCAACAGGAAAGGCCTCCACCTTCTGAGAAGAAGATGCTGCCGGGGAGCCTCTTCCTCATGGGCCCCACCCCCTTCAGGTTACGGAAGAACCTGCAGTCCCACCAGACTCGGAGGACGCTGTTAGCCACCAAGGTGACGACGGGCACCCACAGGCCCTGCAGCCTGTCCCCTGAGCTCAGACCTCTAATCCCCCAGCGCCTCTCCTCCCTGGAGGTTCTGGAGCGGCTGAGTAACGGGGAGGGGAGCGACACTGACCACCTGAGTAACGGGCAGGGCTTGGACGCCAACGGGAACCTACTGCAGCCGCTGGCAGCTCACCGCAGAGGTGGCTATCTCCATCCCTTCACCACCGTCACCCTCCTCCCTCTGTGGTCACTCATTTACCTCGACTCTTCTCTCCACCTTGTGTCTCTTCTCTCCACAAAGCAAATGCAACCACCTCTTCCATCTCTAGTCTGTGTGGTGTGTTTACAAAGTGACAGGGAATCCTCTCATCTCATTCTGAGTGTGCTGTTTGCTCCTCCTCCATTTCACTGTCAATGTGTATGGTCCCACAAACGCATCAAAACCCCTCAGTGACTGTAGGAGGTTCAGGAGGCTTTTGGTAACGTATATATATATATATATTCCCTGGACATCAGATTTGAGTTGTATGCATGAGTGCTAGAGGCTGCGTAAGCATTACATCGATACAAGCAACAGTTTGTATTTTATTACATTATTACGATGTAATAATATCCAGGCAGTAACTTTGAATGCCTTCCAATTAAACGGCTATAAAAAGCTACGTTCCCAGAATTCACCTGTAATGTTTAAGCAGGACGTTGTGTTATAACATTGCATACGCTT
This sequence comes from Embiotoca jacksoni, assembly GCF_022577435.1. Taxonomy (NCBI): domain Eukaryota; kingdom Metazoa; phylum Chordata; class Actinopteri; family Embiotocidae; genus Embiotoca; species Embiotoca jacksoni. The sequence continues at coordinate 16,855,369 of NW_027185252.1, read as the reverse complement.
CCTCAAACTGATGTCTTACCGTGTCTGTTTTTTTTTTTGTGTGTATTCTTTCCGTTTTTTGGGACTGTTCACATCTGCCATCTTTCATCTCCTGTAGTCAGACGGGATGTTTCCTGCTTTGACTTATTTTATGCAACAGACGGTACTCGGAGCATCAGACACAAACCTGAAACTTTAATAGCTGTTTCTTGTGGCCCCTCGCTGCGGGGACACAGAATGAAACATCTATGGGTAGCAAATTAAGTAATGATCAAGTAAAAAAAAAAAAAAAAGATGCTGGTTGGTTGATCAACATAAACCATGATGTAATGTGTGTGGTTTTTTTTGGCCAAGGTAAAGTAGGTTTCCCATTTGTTTTTTCATGAACACATACTGGGTCATTCTGTGTTGGTTCCTCTGTGCATGCAAGATTACATTTGGCTTTTTTTGGATGTGTGTGCAGTTTGTTTTGGTAGTGCAAAACTGATGGTGTTCGTTTAAAGCATGCATGATTATATTTATTGTATATTTTTTTTATGTTTCCGTTTACTGGAATTTAAGGAGTTGACTGCAATATCATCACCTTCTGTTTGATAAGTTTTGTTCTCTTTATCTCTTTTTTTTTTTGTTAGTTTGCCTTCAGGTTGTAGGGGAAAATGCTTCACAGCATAACCTCCTCTCTGTTTCTGTTTCAGACTCGTCTCCAGCTCACGGAGAAAGCCAGGATGACGTACTGAGGAGGCGTCATGGAGACAAAGAGGTACATTTTCTTAAAATGTATGCCAAAAATGTATGTATAATCTCTCACAATAGGTAATATTTTTGGAGAGAGAGCTGTTATGGATGAGTAAAATATATTATAAATTATAAAGAGTGTGTGCCATGAATGTAAGAGTAGAGGAGACCCATATTTGGAGGGGACAAACAGCTCAGTCTGGTTTCCTGGCAGAAAATCTTGGAGGAGCAGCGACGGCTGAAACGGGAACAGGAAGAGGCCGACACGGCGTCGAGGCGACACACAAGCATTGTCCCGACACACCACCAGTTCATCACCAACGAGCGCTTCGGAGACCTGCTCAACATCACAGATAACGCAGAGAAGAGGAAATCAGGCATTGAGGTACAACACGGGGCCGCGTGCACGTCTTATCCTTGTGTAAGCAGGAAGAGAGACGGCAGATGCTTTGTCAGTTTGTGTGAGTCGGCCTGTGGGGGTGACAAGCCTGGTGGCTCTCTCCTCCGGGTCAAAAATTAAGAGCGAGTGCTGTGATAGAAAAACAGGAGGCAAGTTTGTACCATTTACATTTTAACTTCAGGTCCAGATCACACCAGCCTCTTTTTATATCTGGATGTAGTGTCACTTGTTGTGTTTACTAAGGTGTGCCGGCTTTCTGAGCCGCACAGTCTTAGTAAACAGCACACAGTAACGACCAACTGAGTATGCTCCAGAGGTCAAGTTCCCCAGCCAGTCACAAGCAGGTTATTCCTGTCATTGCAAGAATATTTATGTACAGAGAGGGCACTGAAAGGACAGACGACACAGATTTACAGCTCACCACAAATTCCAGAAAAATACACATGAATGGAAAAATAACAGAGAGAATAGTGGGCAAAAAGGAACAAAGCAGAGCATTTAGTCTTAAAGAAAACCTTTACTGACTTAGTACAATGCCAAGAATAATACCTACTGAATGGAGTGGTAGCCAGAATTTTTTTTAATTTTTGATATCTCCACAGAAAACTCCAGCGATGGCTCGCTTTGACTTCAGAGCAGAAACTCTAAAGTAAGTGGAATATATCAGAATTTGTATGCAAACACAGAACCCCAATGTATGTAAACTGTAAACCACCAAAGTAAAAAGGCGTTGTACAGATGCATGCCATTTATCATTTCAAGATTATCAGAGTAAACCTTGCTAAAATATTTACAGCCATTTGTTTTGACTGTGGTGGTGTTGCCAACTTCTGATGAAGTGGTGCCAAAAAAAATCTCTGACAATCGCAGGAAATTACTGTTGAGAGCTGCAGAATAGCTGCAATGATACATAACTGCTACTAGAAAAGATGACGTGTGTCCCACCCATCTGAGCCTCCAAGCTAATTATCTATTACACTATTCACCGTAAAACATACTTTTCGTAGGGAACTACCATTTCAGAAGGGAGACATTGTGTACATCATCCGACAAGTGGATCAGAACTGGTTTGAAGGCGAACATCATGGCAGAGTGGGGATTTTCCCTCGCAGCTACGTGGAGGTATGTTGGTTCTGTTTGCCTGCTTTTACTCCAAATAAGAATTCAAGGCCATTAACTATTATGCTCAAGTGTAATTCCCGTTTTTTTGACAGTGACTCAAAGTCGCAATGTAGTGCATCTGTAACTACCTTTTGAAGCGTTTTAAAGATGCTAAAGATGCTATCTTGGTCAGTTAGTTTTGATTTTTGTCTTCTTGCACAGCTCCTCCCCCCGACGGAGAAAGCACAGCCAAAGAAAAGTGCTCCGGTTCAGGTACTGGAATACGGAGAGGCCGTCGCCCGCTTCAACTTCGCTGGGGACACAGTGGTGGAAATGTCCTTCAGAAAGGTGTGCAGTGGGAATCAACCAAAATACAAATACTTTAATGCTGAAAGTTGTTCACCATGTTTATTACTAATGTTCTGAACCTGCCCGTGCGCAGGGAGAGAGGATCACGCTGATTCGCAGAGTCGATGAGAACTGGTATGAAGGCAAAGTCTCAGGCACCAACCGCCAAGGCATCTTCCCCGTCACCTACGTAGAAGTGAACAGACGACCCCGCGTCAAGAACGGGGTGGAGTACCCCGACCCTCCCGTCAGCCAGTCGCCACAGCGCAGCACCAACGCTTCTCCTCAGGTGAGGTCACATAGATTGAGTGGAGGGTAAAGCCACTATCAGGTTGATCCACAGTCATATTATCTCAGACTGCAGTGGTGTCTCAGAAGTCCTCCTAAGTTCAGCCCATTCTGTTCACATTCACTTCCACCTTTTAATTTGTTCTGTAGTGAAATTGTCTCATCCTTCATTTCCTCTTCCTCTCCCTTATCCCCTCTTTCTCTGTCTGCCTCCATCGTCTTCTCTCCTCCCACGCTCCTGTTGCGCTAAAAAGCTGTATCGTAATCGTCTGACCACCTCCCCCATGCCCCTCCCTCGCTCCCCTCGCCGCTCCGTGTCCCCTGAGGTCCACGCCATCTCCTCCGAGTGGATCTCCCTGACCGTGGGAGGCGGGAGTCCTCCTGCCGCCCCCACCCCTCCCCTGCCACCTCTACCCACCGTGTCTTACCGCTGCGGCGAGTACCTGCCCCCGCCCTACTCCGCCAGCCCTGTTCCTCCCATCACCGGCAGCCCGTACTGCGTCTCCCCTATGGCCTCCCCGTCGGCCTCGCCTCTGCCTCCCCCTTACCCGCCCAGGCCCAGCTCGGCCACCCCCTTCCTCACGTTCACCCCACCTCAAGGGAAGGACTTCCTGCTCTCCCCTCCCTCCCCACATCTGTCTCGCAGCGTGAGCCCTTGCGGCGGGCCGGTGCTGGAGGGCTGGCTGAGGGGGGAGAAGGAGTTGACAGAGGGGGAAGGCGCAGAGGGGGACAGAGGGGGCCGCGCAGCCCCGGGCAGCAGGCGAAATAGCCCTGCAGAGGTATCTTCTGCATGGTGTGTAGTGTTGCATCAGGCTCACTCTGGAACATGGGCTGTCGGCCACAGTTTGATTCCCTGAAATAGATGTTGTGAAGCACTGAAGCAGACATTTCTGTGTGGAACTAACTTATAGATTCAGCCTGATGTTGATTTTAGCTCCGAATGGGTCTGCTGGCTCAGTAAAGTCAAGAGTAATTAAACTGGTCACATTGCTTGTAGCTGCAAGTCTGCATGTTGGTGTGTGCTCTACTAACATGCGAATGTTTTACAGTGTATATTTAGTTTCAGATTTCCAGGGATTGTAAAAGGAGGTATTGTGCCTGAGATTTCAAGTTACTCTGTTTTCATCAAATTCAGCATGCTGTTGTTGTTCCGTGTAGAGGCGTGACATCTTAGCTCCTGCTGGAGGTTGGAAGTTTATTTAGGACAGTGACATATTTATTGGTCAGTATTTATAGGTTTCACATGTTGGCCTCTGTTTCAAAAGCGGCTACGAGGTTAAAACTTCCACCTACAGGGAAACTCAACCTGTCGGCCCCTGAAGTATGATAATACTTTCAGCCGGACAGGATGTGGTGCAGTCTCCAAGACAGGCTTTCATTTTAAAGTGTGCCAGCTGACATGTTGTTTCCGTGTTACAGTTTGTGAAGAACGAGGCTGACCTTCACGGACGGAGCTCCAGAAGCCCAGTGATGCTGTTTGATATCCACGATAACAACAACGTTAACTCATTTGCGGTAAGATGGTGGAAAATCTCCTACTAAAGATTTACAAAAATAATAACTTCATCATCTGTTCAACATTTTAAACACATCACCTTCAAAGATCCATTTAACTCACATCAACTTTAACTCTCATGTCTTCTATGGTTGTGCTACATGAACAGTTCTTTAGGAGTTTGACATTTTGGGGAACATACAATTTGCTTTCTTGCTGACTGTTAAATAAGAAAGTCAATATCACTCTCATGTCTTTCTGATCAGTATGAAGCTGGAGCAGTTGACTTAGCTTAGCATAAAAACTGTAAAATTGGAAACAATTATCCTTGTTTTGTACGAAGCTAATAGAAGTCAACTAGCACCTCTTAAACTCACTAATTAACATGAAGTAACGTATCCTATAAAAGCATCATAAGGATTGTGTGCTGCTCACTTTTTCAGCAGGGCACTGACATCCTGGAGTCTCGTCAGCACAATGTTTGGTGCAAAGAAGCTAAAGCATGCTAAATGTCACTAGATTGGGTCATTTTAACTTGAAGAGACTTCTCCACCTGAATACGAGATTAAACGATTTATTGACAAGGTTTTGATAAATGAATAGAGATTTTGGCACAGATTCAAACTATGTGGACAGGGCACATCCTAGCAGAGCACTCTGCAGGAGGGCGTGTGAGGCCGGCCTAGCAAAGAGTCCTCAGCATAGATATATAGACATTTGTCTATATATCTATGTATGTTTATGGTCCTGAGTCCCCTGGTGGTAGGTGGAGCTGGGGTGGTGGTGTGTGCCTGCAAGACAAGGAAGAGGGACAATGAGGAAAACATCGTATTTAAATGGTATGAGACGTGATGGAAGGCCTGATGCTTGCTGTGATTGGATAAATGGGATGAGTGGGAGGCAGGAGGAGAGGAGAGCTGTGGAGGAGAAACGTGTGACTGAACTGGGGTCAGTCTCATGGTTGAACTGCAGTAAACCTACAATACATTTTATATATGTTGCTTAGTCATCACTATGCATCTGAATCCACCTCTAATTTCATTGTTCTGTAGTTGTTGTCGCGACAGATTTGACCTGTTTTCAGGCTTTATATTGAACATAGAGATGTGAATGTAATATCAGTCTTCTCATTTAACTCTCAGCAAGAAAGTAAATTACCCAAAATGTCACACTCTTCCTTTAACCTACCATCTTCCTCTTACTGCTGCATGTTCATACTGACTGGTTTCCTGTACAAGTGCACTAATCTCTCATGTTTCCTGTCTACATGCTCCCTCTCTGGTGTCCTGCCTTTTCATGCTTCTTTTCCCGGGCTCCACCAACACTCCTTCTACTTTTACCTCCTGGCTTTTTTAACGGATCACTTCCTTTTTCTGACCTTGCCTCTCACTTGGACCTACCTTCCCCGCCCCTCCGCCCACATCCCCCCTCCTCCCTCTCTAACTCCTCACCTCCGGGACTTTTGGTGGGCCCCCGTTGTCTGTCTTTCTCTGACGACCACCCACTACTACCACTACTACTAGGAGGCAGTGTGTAATGAGATCTTGAATATAGCTGAGACCTCGGTGAGGTACTGCAGCACCCTGTCCCACCACCATAATGACTCTCTGCATAGACTGCACCCCCACCCCAGTAAACAATGTCTCATCATTTCCCAGCAACCCCAGTCCCACAGCAGCAGCCCGGAGCCGGGCCGTCTCAGCTGTGGAATGTGAGTAAGATCCCTTCCAGTTTCACGCTGGGTTTTTTTATATATATATTTCAGGCCACCCGACCCCCATTTCATTTTTTACTGATCTCACATTCTCTGCTCTGTAAGTTCACCGCCCTTCTCCTCCTCCAGTTTCCAGGCTTTGTACAGTTATGTGCCGCAGAACGACGACGAGCTGGAGCTGCAGGAGGGAGACCTCGTCAGCGTCATGGAGAAGTGCGATGACGGCTGGTTCGTCGGTATGTGCCGCCGGGCCCCGGGGACGGGATTCCTCCGAGATGCAGTCACACTCGCTGTGTCACATTAATCCATATAGGGTTTCTGCAGAATGACAGCAAGGGACTGCACGCATGCAGTGTGCATGTCCAGGAGAAGTACAGTCATCCTCAATGTGTCGCATCGCTTATAGAGGGTTTCTAAAGGAAGACAGTATAGGATTTAGAGCAATGTACATTCACAGGCACAGTACAGAATTTTAAATACAGCTCAAAGGGGTTATTTTTGTGAACAAACTGAGGTCACATTAACCTTTAATCCTGATCAATGTTTCTTTCTTTTCCTCAACAGGTACATCAAAGAGGACAAAACAGTTTGGGACTTTCCCTGGGAATTACGTGAAGGAGGTGAAACTGTAAAGCTATCTAATCTGGCTGTAACACACGGTTGCCTGTCAAGCTTGGGAAGTCATTACTACCGCGCATGGCTGTTGGTTAGAATAGTCGTTTAGCCAGGCGAACACATTTTGTCTGGGAAAGTGATCAGCTCGGCCTGAGGTATGTCAAACTGCACGAGGCGAAGACAAAGGAGGGAGACAGCTCACTGCCCGAAAAAAAACTCAACACACCTCATCCACATTTCACACACCTCTCGACAGAAACGTCCGCTCTCCACACGTGGAGTTTTCTCTGTGAAAAAAACTCCCACAAATTTGTTGTACAAATAATAGCTTCCATTTTTGTCCGTGTGATAATTTTATAGTACACAAGTGTTTACGTAGCACCTCAGACTCGAGGCCGGCAGCAGAGCAGTGTATGGATCAAAGAGTGGATCTTATTACCTGAACTGGACTTTGTAGGGGTCAGAATGTATTTTTGTGTGATGTGAGGTTGGAGCTGTTTGTCATGAGCTACCTTTCAGGACCGGAGGGGTTTAATATGATCAGCAAAAGATGATGCAAAGCAAGCATCTCAGAGATAAAACAAAAACTTCCTTTTGATTCTTCTTCTAAAATATAAAATTTAGTTTTTGGATCAATTTACCAAACAGATATGAAATGTAATCTGATGGCTCATTATTTTTGTTTAGTTTAGATTTAAGAAAACTGCTTAAAGTCAGTGCCCTCTGGAGTTTAAATACTTAAAGACTTTTGAAATAAGATTTTGTAGAAACATACCTGTTTTTCTTTCTTTCCCATTTCCTGAATCATCATAAAGTCAGTATTTTCTACTTTTGAAGTAGATCACAGCTTTCACAACCCAACTGCTTTAGATACCGGTTCAGTATCGCCTTCGTTTTCTACCCGAAGGTTGTCATACAGAAGTTATTAACACAATCACGTGCATGACTAGAAACACTAAAACATTGGTGTGTGCTGTCAGGACACACAGACTGTGCTGCATGTCACATGAAAGTGAAACAAAACTGTATATTCACATCCAATATTTTCAGAAACTGTGTCTTGGACCTTTTGTACTTCTCTAGTTGAAACAGAAGTGATCACTGATGGCTGATGCCTTTAAGGTAGCTGGTGGTAGACGCCTGACTTCAACCACAGGACAGGCGTGGTAGCACTTAACTTCCTGTTTGGTCATTTAGGAGGATCGAACCTAACAAGATAACAGCAGATTAATCAGCGGTGACTAAAAGCTTATTTACATGTTTTAAGTGAAAGCTGAACAGGTGAGAATTAGAATATAATCATAAAGATTTTTTTTTTTAAATCATATAGAGATTATAATCACAACTTTATTGACATGATTGTATAGGTACATGTAGATGCCTACAGAAAACTTTTGGAGGCCTTTATCATATGACTACATATTATTATATGTAGTCAGTACACTGAGGTCAGCATTAGAACTGCATGCACTGTCAAATCAATAAGACAAATCAAATTGGAGCATGAAACGTCAGCATTTTCACCTTTACCTTGAAGAAAACAAAGTGATGAAAGGGTCAACGCTGAGCTTTCGTCGCTCTCTGATGGCCGATTACTTTGAATTCAGCTATCAGCGCATCAGAGCCATCTTCCTGCAAGTACAGAGCTCCCTCATCTCAGCACCATCAGATCCTGTAACAGAATACATCCTCCACACACACACACACACACACACACACACATAGAAAGATGGTGGCTGTTGTTTTTCTTTGCTTGTTATTTTTTTCTCTTCATTTAAATTCCTCGTTGTCATCGGCCTCATCAATTCCGAGCAGAACTGTCAAGTAGGACTTGCAAATAATTCGTAGTGCTTGTTGTGACCTGCTCCCAGCAGCAGATGGGTCTAGTTTTGTAGGGCAGTTGCTAAAGACGAATTTGAAAGTATGTTTAGTTGATTTCGTGAAGCCATTGAAGGCTTCAAAAAGCTCAGTACAAACATCATCACTTCCCTGTCGATAACAATTCTAATCATATGGTGCCAGACTATCAGTGCGCCTATCTTTTAGTATAGCTCTGTATGAATGCCTGAATACACAAAATCTGAAGCATAATGTGAAGAATAGACATTTAAAACAGTAAGACTCACTAGACCTAGAAGTGTTTGTTGACTTGTCTTTGTTTTTATTGCACCTGAATGTGTTAGATACAGTCGTGCAGTGACGATAAACACTGACCTGATCCAGACATGGTTTGAAGCTACAACATATATGGAGTTATATCCAACACCAAACTCAGTACAATCAGTGTTTCATCCTCTCTGATGTTTGTTGTTGGATCAGGTTCCTCTTCCTGTGCAGATCTCCACTGACTATTTTGCCAACATCAGCATGGGGAATATTTTCTCAGCGAGTAATCTAATACACTGCATTGTGGGTTTGCCTGTATAGCACTGATATAATGTTCATGTATTTTGTTTCACCACAAAAGCATGTTTTTTTTCCCCTCCACTGCTGGCTAAACATTTTTGCTCCTCATGAATGTGCTGATCGGTTGGGAGGGTGTCGACCTGTAGCCTTGTTAAAATAGTTTAGAAAGTTTTGCTCCACCTCAAGCATGGTGGGCAAACAGTCAGTCATTTAGTCACCAAACGACACACTATAGATTGTTTCTGTGCTCCATAAAACATCACAGGATGTATGAATGTATGAATATATGAATGTGGTGCAGGCAGTGTACACAGAATATGTAAAAAATAAAATGTCTCACCTTGAATGGACCTGCAGACTATCGAGCAGTACGGCACAAGAAGGATTGTAAATATGTAAATTAAGAAAAGAAAATTAGACTGCGAGCGTTGGGAGCGTCACATGGAGCTCTCCGTCACTTGCGGCGGTTTATTTGCCTGAAGGAGTTTTCGTCGAAGCACAGCGTGGAGCATTACTGAGCACAGAGAGTTTGAACATTTCGCTGCCATTTGTGAGCATCATAATGCCTTATGTTAGATGCTAAATTGTGCCTCATTTTCATTTAATATCGTTTTTTTTTTTTTTTTCTTTTTTGGAGTATCACTGAAATGTATTCATGACATATTTAATGTAACCATGGTTTTTCCCCATTAGTCCCAGTCTCCATGATGGGAGACCATTTACTAAGAACTTGTCTGTACTTTAAAAAGTGTGACACAAAGCTTCAACATGACGATTAATAATCAGAAGAATGGACTAATTTGATAAGACGCACAACCTGCAACAGGTTTGGTTTGTTTGCTTCAATTTGCAGTGCTGTTACATTGATAATATTAAAATAAAGATGCTATACACTGCTGTGACTTCGGTATTATGCAATATTTAATAAACCATTTAAACCATTTTGGGTGTCACCTGTTATGATTTATGGCAAAGATATGAATGATAGTGCAGATAAGAGTCATTTCAAGGTATTGGTCACATTATTTATTTTTAATTTAGAATGGGTACCAACATTTTCTCAGCAAGTAGACAATCAAACTTTGCATGTGAGTGTTTTTTAAGGAGTGGAGTTGTGGAGTTGTTAGTTCCTGGGTTGGGGAACTGCAGTTTGTTATCTGTTTTATTTTGATGTAACACATTATTTAAACTACATCCAACCAGTGGAAAATGATGTATGACATAAGATATTAATCCATTTTACTTCCTGCAATGTCAGTCATCTTACATAAATAGTTCTGGCTGCTCACTCACAGTCCTGTGAAGCACCACCATGTTCACCTCGAGTGTTAAATCCCATTAAAGTGATGACGCTGACAGATGTGTGTTTGAAGCTTCACTTTAAAACAAACACTTTCACAGACTTCTCTGGGAGAACTTTAAGGGCTCTTAAAGATGCACAAGAAGGGACGTGTTTCATTCAGTCGGTGTTGCCGGGCCTCTTTTCTCTCCACTCTGGGCAGAGATCCTCTCTGGCAGGAATTCAGGTTTTGGGAGCGGCACATTCCACATCCTGGGATTTAGCTCTACCATAAATGGTAAACTCGCACATAACACGGTGACGTCAGGGCAGGCCGACATCCCTAAAACAAACAGTGGAGCTCATTAGAGAGAGGGGGAAAAAGTCAAGAAGGATCACTCTGCTCTGCTTTCAAAGAATCTCCGTCACACTAAAAGTGATGTGGTCATCGCGTACCACTCATTCAATTGAGTCGCATTTTCCTTTTATTTTAACATGTTTTTAAGTGTCATTTATATTAAAACTTTTAGATAAATTAACATTAAAGTAAAGGCAAAGATTACATTTGTATATTTGCAAAAACTGCAGGTATTTTTACATATGTTTGTGCTCCTTGGGGAGTTTTATTGTCAGTTTCAAGTATAGACATTGTCCAATATTTTTGTTATTGTCAACAAATCCCATGCGTCATTGTGTCTCTCAATACTTTCCAACTTTCTGTCGTCCCGTGTGTGGCATCCAGTCCCAGGCCTCTGTTTCCCACCAAAGACATAAAGCCTTTCAAATTGGGCACAATTTTATAGTTTCACTTTTTCCAAAGGGTTAAACTATTTCCTAAAACAGCTGGTCATTTATTTTAACAGGTATAACTCAAACGGGAGTAAACTGTGCAGGCTGGGGACTATTTTCAGATGGGATCCTGCAGATAATCCGCATTTGGTGTCCAATAGTGAGTATTCGCAGCAGCTGCATGGTGTACATGGGAGGAATTATGTGTTAGGCCCTGGATGCACAGACAAAAAACAACAACAACAAAACACTTTCATGTTGGTGTTTTTATCTTGTCGAAAGTCCTCCTGGCTTTTAGTGGCAATTTATGTCACGTGACCTGTAGTGTTTTCATTGGGAACTTCCTTAACTTCCTCTCTCACACACACACACACACACACTACGGAGTGATCCTTCCTCTCAATACACGATCTTTGGTCTCACTTATCAGAGAGGAAACTTTAAATCGTCCGTCCAGCTGCAGACTGAGGGTCCTCCCCCTGCCCTCATGCAGACTGGAGGGATCTCGGCACATGTCATCGTGCAGTAGGAAGTGAGCCGCAGGTCCGAGGCACATCTCTGAACACAGCTTGGCACCAGTCGGCTCGGTTAGAAGACGTCGGTGCTGTGATGCCTCTGCGGGTGGTGATGCAGGGTCCCGGTCCGTGGGGCTTCAGGCTCGTCGGGGGGAAAGACTTCGAGCAGCCGCTGGCCGTGTCCCGGGTAAGTTGATCTCACACTTAGCCGCTCCTTTGCGGGTCGCTGTAACCGCACCTGGACTCGTCCCGACGGAACTCACCTCTCTCTAGTTTCTTCTTTTCTTCACCAATAAATAATAATAAAATAAATACAAACCGGTAGTTAACCGGAGCTCAGCTGATCTCGTGGTAGCTCAGCTAGCGTTAGCTCCTCTGAGCTTTAACGTGTGTTTACTGGACGGAGGTGAACTTCCGGTGCTCCGTGGACTAATGTTTCACGAGACGAGACGAGATCAGGACTTCTTACGGGATGTGAAATGTCTTTGTGTTCATGAATGTGTTCACACCTTTTACCGTACAGGTGAGACTAAAACTCATTAAATACCAGTATGATCCAGATGTTCGGTCACGTGTCCTCTCTCGGGTTAATTTATTCTAATTAAAAGCATCATTTGTTGTCGTAAACTCTTAACTGTCTTATGTTGACCTCGCTGTGTCCATGAAGCCCTCGGAGCCTCTTTTTGTCCCGACCTGACTTTCCACCACTGAGGTGTATAAATGTTTTTTATGATCATCCTGCTGAGAGCAGCATGAACCTCCTCTGTGGACTTTGCCTGAGTGGTGGCTGCTGATCCTGTTGTAAATGTTGTTCCCGTGTCGGGTCCACCCACGGAAACGTGATTAGGAACTCCTCGACTGTTCCCTCGTCCTGTTATCTCGGACAGTCTCTCGGCCTGAAACCACCTCTCCTGAAACCACCTCTCCTGAAACCACCTCTGTTTACCTTTCAAACAAAGATATGTGTGGAGGTTCCTGAAGGTCAGCCTTCCCTCAGCTGCTCAGTACAAACTCTGATCAGCGAAGGAGCTTTCAGGCTGTAATTAAAACTTGTGTGGCGAAAGTAGTGTTTCTTTTTCTTTTTAGAAATGTGTTTTTCAAACATGTGGAAGTCGAGGCGTTCCCTCTGCGGGTGTCGAGATACCCGAGGAGCTCGTGCACGGTCCCAAACACGGTGTCTCCTGTGCTGTAGGTCAACCCGGGCGGTAAAGCAGCCCAAGCCAACCTGTGCATCGGAGACATCATCCTGTCCATCGACGGAGAGCCGACGGAGAACATGACTCACTTGGAGGCGCAGAACAAGATCAAGGGCTGCATCGAGGAAATGGTGCTCTCCGTAGACAGGTAGGCTGCAGCGGCGTGATGTGCGTAGCCCCGAGCCTGAAAAACACCCGAGTAAGGTGAGACGGCTCAGCCGCGATCCAGGTGTTCAGGGAGTGATGTGATCTTTAGTCATTCGTTTTAAAGGCCTTTTGTTTTACTGACGCTCTAAATCTCACAAGTGCATGTCTGCTGAGCTGTGTTTCAATTCTGTGTCACGTCGCTGCATTACATCAGAAGTCACCGGCAGCGGAGGATTTCAAGCAGGATGGATGTTGAAACGGATTCATCAGGCTTGAGGCCGATATGTTTGTTAACATTGAGAGAATCGGTGTTGATTGCATGAAGGGTTTGGTGGGGGGGGGGACATAACTGCAAGACGTGATCACGTGCAGCTACGCGGCAAGACGAAGCCAGAAGGAGAGAAAAATATTCAGGCATGTGGAGTTATTAAATGTCCAGATCATTTTCCAAACATCTTCCTCTGCTCCTCAGGTCAGAATCGAAATTGTGGTCGCCGCTTTCATCCGAGGAAGGGAAGACTCATCCGTACAAGATGAATCTTGCATCAGAGCCACGGGTGAGTGTCGACATCAAAGCTCTGAGAATGAACTCGTCATTCAGAGCGAAGTCCCGTTTACGATGTAGACTTTCCGAAAAGCCTGACTGTTCGTTTCTCACTGTGCCTGCAAAGGCTTGTGGAACTATTTTTTTTCCTTCTTTTTTTTTTTTTTCTTTTTTTTTTTTGCTGCTGCCAACGATGAAGTCATTGTTTACTTCTCAACAGGAGGTTTCCTAGGAGACAGTAGGTTATCAGCCAAGCGCTGATGCAAGCCTCAGTTCCTGCCTGCTGACTGGGAAGTTGAGGCCAAAGTGTGAAATCATGTAGGAAGCGGTGTCCGAGCCCTGTGTGTCACAAAGGCTGTGCATTTTTCTCGCACACATAACAACACATGCTTCAAGCACTTTTTGACTTTCATGCGTCTTCACTGTTTTTTTTTATCTGTTCAAACTTTTCCATGAAGCTTTTTAGGCTGCTGTAACCCTGATCCATGCAGTCAGTTTAATTGCTTGAAGAGACTTTGGGATTTTTGGCAATTTGGATGTGATGTGCTTGAAGCATGGGCTATTTTTGGAGGCGTTTCCGTGTTCCCACCGTTAAGCATGAGCTAGATTCGGTGGTATTTATGTGCCCACTGTGATGGCATGCCAGTGTCATGACGTGCTTGTCTAAAACGTCTGAGCTGGTTAGGTATAATTAAAGCAGAATCCGTAGTCGTACATTATCCTGCTAAACTGTGTGTGACTTTGACAAACTAAAAGCAGCACTTACAAGAACAAAGTAGGACCGTTTTGGCGTTTTCAGTTGAACGAGGTTTCCAAGTGTCAGTTTTCAACAGGATTGATTTTATCGCTGAAAACTGTTGAGGTGGCGTGTTTTTAAATTGTCGAGTCATGTTCCTAACCCACCTAATATCTACAACATGTTTGTACATGTGCAAGTTCATGAAACATTTCAAAATGAGAGCCCATCTGAAAGCGTCAAAAGTTGTGACCACTGCATAAATTGCATGTTTCCGACGGTGTGTGAGTTTCAGGCACCTGCACCATCTTAAAGTTTGGATTGTGCACAACAAGCTTGAATGGAAATTGACCGTAATTTTATTTTTTATTTTTTTTTTTACAGGAGGTGAAACTCATAGGCTCCACCCACAACAGGAGCGCGCTGCCTTTCAGCGCTTTTGGCCCCAAAGTTGTGACCAACCAGTACAACAACCCGTCCGGTTTGTACTCTTCAGAGAACATAAAGAACTTCAACTCCGCTGTGGACGAAGTTCAGACTCTGGTCGCAGCTAATGACTCCAACAACAAGTAAGATCTGCTGAAACGATACCACTTACTGCGAGTCCAGTCAGGACTTATCAGATCAAGTCAAAACAGACCGTTATTCATTCGCTCACAGCTTTGATGAGGAGGGTTTTTTCAAGATGTCTCGGTGCTGGAAAACGGGAGCTTTGCATTCAATAACTAATATTTTACTCGCATCGTCCGTATTAAGTACTGATCAGTATCAATAACATGAGGATGCTCTAGATTGGTTGCTTTTTTTTTTTTTTTTAAACCATATTAAAACAATGAGTAAAATGTTTCTGCCCAAAATGTATTCCTTATTGACTGCAGCCCGACAGGTCTCGGCAGGTATTTGTTTGGGTCTAATGCTTCTTCCCCGAATCTTTTTTAGTAATTTAGAGTTTTTCAGTTCTGCTACTTGGGAATTATTGTATTTCTTGGACACGCAGGATTGTGTTGCGTGAAACGGTTGTCCTTGTCTTTGTGTCCTCCTTCTTATTCTGCTGTAATGCTCTTTGTTCCTGCCTGAGCCAAGACGCCCGTAAGCAGTTAGTGAGTCTGTAACTTTCAGTCACAGCAGTTTTCTAAATGTTTTTGTGCTTTGTGAGTCGTATGCTGCTTTGATTTGTGATGCTTCTAACCATTTGTTTTTTTTATTGTGCTGATGTAACGTGTGTGTTGTACTCATCTTTGGTCTTTTAATCTTTTATCTTTTTGTAAAACACATAACCAAGTTTTAGAAAGGTGTTTTCTACTTTTTACATACTCAGTTTAGACTAAAAGGTCTTTACGGGCAGTTGAGTTAAGCCATGTCATGACAGCTGAATTCATCTTAATGCATCTTCTGTTTTGATTTACATGATTTTCTTTCTTTTTAAATGGTTCATTTCCCCTTATAGATTTATCTTCTACTGTTAGTACTGAGTTAAAAACATCTGATTCATCAATATTTCAAAACTTTGATCAAATATTGATCTGACGTACTGAAATACATGATTTCTTTGCAGATCTCCATCAGATCCGTCGAAATCAGGCAAGCGGCCGCCCGTAGCAGCGGATTCTGAGGTCTACAAGATGCTGCAGGAGAACCAAGAGTCTGATGAGCCTCCTCGACAGTCCGCTTCATTCAAAGTGCTTCAGGAGATACTGGAGACGGGTACGGATGGTATTTACAGCTTCTTCAATGTGGGACTTTTCCTTTTAACAGTGTGTGGTTTCGGGCCACACAGCTTCATTTCACTTTAGATTAGATAACAGATGTTTTACAGTGACAAAGTCCAACTGAATAGAAATATTACAGATGCGTATGACCAGTGAAACTTCAAAGAGCGTTTTCAGTGTGTGTGTTGGGTGTTTGCAGGCGACTCAGAAAAACCATCAGGCTTCAGGAGTGTGAAAGCTCCCACCACAAAGATCGGATCATCACTGGGGAACACGGAGAAGTTACCCGTCTGTGACAAATGTGGATCTGGGATTGTGTAAGTATTTTAGGATTCTTCAGCGTTTTAAGTTTTACATGTTATTTTTTTTTTCCACTAAAGGGTCAGATCAGAGTCATTTATGGATTCATCTGAATCCACACCATCATCATGATACCTGTTGTCCAGCTTTTAGTGGTTTCAGACTTGAAAAACATCCACATTGGGACTAAATGTTGTGATTCAACACCGAAGTGTTGTCTCTGTTTGCAGTTTGTCTCCTCCTTGTGGCCGAAATGAGCAAAAACAGAATTGTTTTCCTGAAACTTTGCAGCTGTCCAGTCTTTTTCATTTATCTTTTAAGTTTACTTAATCTGCTAGAATTTTCATGATTACTTTCTTTTCCTTCTGTTCTTAATTTAAGAACCGTTTTAGAATCAGTTTCCTCAACAATCTACGCTGTTATTTGAAACAGAAACTTTTCAACGGACTGTATAATTAAGATCCACTTACATACCAGGAAGTTATGCACCCAAAACCTCCCAAGAACCCAGTGACCAACCAAAGTTTTGGTGTTAGGGATTTAATATGTAGAAAATATGAACACTGACACTTTTCTCATGCAGTAACAGTTCAGTATTGTAAAGTATTATCGCTTCATTCTTGACTGTTTTAAAAAGTACCGTTTTGAAAAGAATGAAACTGGACCACATAAAATGTCAATAGTAGTAAGAAAAACGGTACATGTCAGGCCCAGTTTAGGTTCTGACTCATTTCCTTCACTACATCCTCAGATCAAGTCCAGCTGAGACATTTGTTAAATATCTCTTTTCCTTATTTCCTGACATTTCTTTGTGTCACTAAAACACTTTTTAAGTTACAGGAGTAAATGTATGTTAAAACACTGTTCACATATGTGGATTTTTGGTCTAGTGTGGTTTTTATTGGCTGACTTTAGTTTAAATTATGTGAAAAGTTTATGCTTTATTATCCACTGTTTTAGACAAGTGTTCTTCAACTTGATAGTCACACTTTGAAAAAAAGACCCTCTCCAACATGGAAGCGTTTCTACACACAAAGCCAGGTCCATTAAAGGACCAGTGTGTAGGATTTAGTATCTATTGGCAGGAATTGAATATAATATTCATAATTATGTTTTCATTATCATCACCCGAAACTAAAACTCATTGTGTTTTAGTTAGCTTAGAATGAGCCCTTCACACCTACATACTGTAGGTAACCAGTCCTCCTCCACTGAGCTCGTCATGTTGCACCTCCATGTTTCTACAGAGCAGACCAACCTAACACCGGCACCAGAGACAGCCTTTCATGTTTTTATGTTACCTGAAGGCCACGTCGATTCTTACCCTCTTTAAAGGTTATTGAGTTATTGCTCGTAATGTGAAGGACTTTAAACTAGCATGCACAGAGCGCTGACCTCAGCTCCATCCAACACCTTTAGGATCAGCTGAAACATGGACTTTTAGTCAGGACTTTTCACCCATAAAAATAACTTTTATTGCCGAGTTGGAGGAAAACCCTGCAACTTTTTCTTGCTTAAGTTTAATGGGATGTTTGTATTTACACTTCAGGGGGATGGTGGTGAAGCTGAGGGACAAGTTCCGTCACCCCGAGTGCTACACCTGCACAGACTGCGACGTCAGCCTGAAACAGAAGGGACATTTCTTTGTGGAGAACCAGATTTATTGTGAGAAGCACGCACGCGAGCGAGTCACTCCACCCGAGGGCTACGACGTGGTCACCGTCTTCCCCAAGTAGCGCGCTCGCCGAGCTCAGCCTTGGACTGCACGCCACCATAGGACAACACGACATAACCCACGACATGACAACATTTAGCTCTTTCTTCTCCTCAGACTATGAAATGGTCTTCTGTCACATTATGCTTCAGGGCTGTCACTGCCAGGCAGGACAGTAAAGAACTATTTGAAAATGATTTGCACATTAACTTTGGGCTGTAAGAAAGGAAAATGTATGAAAAATGTTCTCTCACCAAACAGATCATCTCTATTTGAATGACAGCCACTATGTGTTGGTAATGTTTGTCTTTGTACACGTCCAGTATGTTCTTTCAAATCATGGAAACGAGGGAAAGCCTGAGTGCTCCTAACCCCCCCAAAAAGTCATTGTTGTTTTTTTTACCATTTTTATTAACTAAATAGACCGTTTTATACAGTAGAATAGTACAAAAACTCATCAGAAAATCATTGCCAAATAAATATTTTATCTTAAACCAATTTTTTCCTGGATTATTGACTGTACTTCCTCATCATTTACATACTTTTCAGTGCAAAGAAATTTCCTTGAATTATAGTTGCAGCTTCAGAAAGTTCTCCTAAAAAGTAAATTAATAACGGATTCTGTTTTGAACCCAGTTTAAGTGAAGATAGAAAAGACCACTGCAACAAGCTTGTTACATTTCAGTACGTTTGGGATTTTCAATTGGTGACGTCACTGCAGGTGTTTTACGTTGATTGATGGGGGGGGGGGGGGAAACACCTGCTGTGACATCACGAGACCTAAATGCCTGAAACATTTCCACCCTTTACAAAAAAATCTACATGATCATTTTATCATAAAAAGTCAGAAGTGCCACGTGTGTCTGAGATCATTTGCACCACACAGTGATTTGAAATAAAAGGTGACCGGGACGGCGCTGGACTCGTCTCTTGTAAAGATTGCACATCTCCTCTCATTGACAGCTGTTGAAGAGTTTCTGGGGCCAGAATCAGCAGAGGTCCAGTAACCAGACTCCGCAGGTGACACGGAGTCCCACTCAGCAGATGAAACACTTGCAGGGCTGCTCAGCTCTGACGCCACCGGCAGGTAGTCTGGCGCGTGGCCGTGTTGGTCGGCCATACGCAGGGTCTCGGTCAGAGCCCAGATGTAGTTGCGGGCGAAGCGCAGAGTTTCTATCTTGGTGAGCTTGGCGTCTTCGGGCAGCGCCGGCAGGATGCTCCTCAGCGCGTCCAGAGCCGAGTTCAGGTTGTGCATCCGGTGGCGCTCTCTGTCGTTTGCCTTCATCCTGCGCCTGCCCCGATGTCCAGACTGCTCGCATCTATATTTGGGATGTTTCACTGAGGGGGCTTCAATAACAGTTAGCGGTTTTCCAGGCAAATCTTCGCCGGAGTCTCCTGAAGTGTCGCCTGCTTCTCTCACGGGGTTGCGGAGTGTTGGAGAAATCCTGCAGAGCGTCACGGCATCCCTGGACGCACGGAGATAATCGGGGGTACACCTCACTTTAGGGGACATCCTGTGCAAATAGACAGATTTCTACGAATCAAGTTATATATAACCAAAGCTGACGCGTAACAACATAAAGAGCTCTTATAAGTATTTTACAAAAATCTGCAATAATCGAGTCTAAAAATAAACTTTCATAAATTTTCCATAAAACTCAAAAATGGTTCGAAATGTTAAGAATTTCACGTATTTGAGGAGCAGGATTTCACCTCTTTAAATATTCAAGTGATTCAGAATCTGTAACTGCACTACTATCTCGAAAGTATGTCTGGGAAACATCAAACGGCAGATAAAACCTTCAGCTGGATGGATATATTTGCACTTACGTCTGCACTGGTAACGGGTGAAACTTGGGTAAAGAGACAGGCGGTCGTCCTCTCTTCTGGCTGGAAGCAGCAGACAGTGAACATGTGCAGCTGACAGTGAGGGATGGATGCGCATCTCTGTCAATTTATATGGTCTTTATCTTATCTATTTGCACCATGGACGCCTGAATCAACAGCGCCCGTCAAGTGGCCAATCAGCTTCCAGGCAGCGTGTCCTTCACCCTCTCCCTCTCTCCCTCATTCTTCACAGTGCTCTACGTCTTTGTGTATTCTTTGTAACATTCAATCAAATAGGTAAGATGTCCCAGATGGATGCCAGGTTGGCAATAATTGGGTTTTATAGTGAAATGTATTTTTAATTTGTTTTAAATTTGAGATTAAAATCGGGCATCAATTTCCAAAAGTCTGTCTGGAGGAATATTTTAAAATCAGGGAGCATTCAGGCCGACTGCTGGGTCTGAGGATCGTATTGTAACTGTTTACTATTCTTTATTAACACCTTGTCGGCCATGCTGTCACTATACTTGATCTCAGATTAAACGCTGGGAGCCCCGATAGAAATAAGTATTGTAAACTTTTCTATATCTTGGGGTTTCAGTGGTGCGACACGCTTGTTTCTGATGCCAAAGTGAGATGTCAGTGTTCCAAGCATTAAAAGCAGAAGGCTCACATAAACCAAATATACATTCATATACAATAGAAACATCTTTTTACGCATTTCCGAATGATCTGGTATACGAGTTTAGATGGTTAGTTTTCAGCTCCTCTGGAAGCTTTTAAGGCCAGTGATAATTATTATTATTATTATTATTATTATTAATTATTACTATTGTCACTTGTTATAATGTCTTTATGTTAATGTGCCTTTCAATTAGACGGGTTGCCTTATTGTATGCGCAAAGGCTATTTAATTATGGTACATACTGTATTGACTGTTACTTATCACTGCACTTCTTTCCTGAAATATGTTTTAGCAAAATGTTTGAGTTTTCTTTTGCAAATGTTATCAGATCACTAACCTTAAATGGTGCTTGTAATGCCACATTTTACGCACTCCAAATATTGGCACGTCTTACCATGGTCATGGTAACTTCGCACACTAACTTCAAATATAAAACTCATGTGCAACACAGCACTAGGAACCTAGATTAAAAGAAACAACATGTCTGCGATTATTTTTGAATAACTTGTTTATTATTAAGCATACAGTTTGTGATTGTGGTGATTGAGCGCTTATCGCATGACTTAGTATGACTGACGAGTTGTTGTTCCGAGTTGATCCTCACTTGAATACTGCCGTATTGGGTTATCTTAAAGAATAGGTTAAATCTTCGTTAACTCACACAATGTCATTTATATAAAAGAACATTTATTTTTTAATGGCATACGTATTTGGATAAACATTTTCTTGCTGCGTTAAAGCGCAAAGCTCCGGTATTCGCACAAAGACAATTACGCATTGGACCAACTAACAAAAAGGATTTGAAAAGGTGGAACCTGCTGTGTGAATTGATAGTATAAAGGGTCTTTTTGTGTGTGGCAACAATAAAAGCTCAATTTCTTCTGTAATGTGACCCTATATGTATGCGCTAAGACATCTCCAAAACATTGTCCAATTATGCCAAAACTTAGTGGCGCGTTACCTTCTTGTTATACAACATTGATTTCAGACATGAAAAGATTAATAAAATGTGTCTGTGATATGCATACACGTTTTAGCTTTGGTGGGGGGGGGAGGGGGGAGTGCGGCAGAGCTCAAACATGATTTACAATTGCCAACAAAGGATCACAAAAAGCTCTCCTTAACTTTCTGTCTAAATATGTATTTTGGGAACAATCTGATAACCATATGCTTTCAATAAACTGGACAAATACACCAGTGAGATAGGAGACGGTGCTTTGCTGCTATAAAAGGTACGAAAAGTCTAAAGTAAACTGAATAGTACCACTTTACAAATAGTTATTGATGCCAAATCCATATTCGGATATCGTGGACAGGTGCAGATTTGAAGTTGTCAGTCTCTCCTTGATTTTTTTATCAGTGTGCTGTAGTGTCCTGCTTGTTATGCAAAGTATAGGCAAACATAAGCCCCCAGTTGCTGTGGAAATGGCAGATATCGGAGCAGACTTGGTACGAAAAGTGATTTAACAATATTTAACAATAAACTGAGCAAGCTCCGGAGCAGGTGATACCTGCCCGATGCTCCTGATTAATACTTCCTCTACTACTTCACTTTACAGTTTCTTTTGCTTATTTATTAAACGAAATCTATTTATTATTATTTTAGCAAACAGAGGTACCAGGTGGGGCTTTATTTTCGTCTTCAGCTTTTTGTTTGAAGGACGTTTTGAAGGGGACAATCAAAGTCCAACAACTCGCTGACCAGATTGTTGTCATCCCAAACTCGCAGCGAAGCCATTCAATGTGCCCCCCTCCTCTTGTTCTTTCTGGCAAAGAGCTGCTGGGAGAGAAAAAAAGGAAAAGGAAACTTCTTCAAGAAAGGAAAAACATCTTAAAAACATTTAATTGCAACCCGGATGCCATATGTACACCTCTTGTGAGACCCTCCAACAATGTGACTGCCTTTCAGAAAGTATGGAGTGCGCCTTTGGAGACGTGTGCGCTTTTGGAGAGGTGCGCGCGTCGTGACCAGCATGACCCCGACCACACTTTGCACAAGAAGTAATTCACTTTTAATGTGCTTTGGAGTTTCCTTTCACAGGCAATGCATTGTACCTCTCACCCCAGCTTTTGAAGACAGTGTACACCAATTACAGTGGAATAGCTGTCCTTTGGGGACAGTTTGTCTTTTTGTAAAGATTGGAGATTTTAAGCACAAATAGGGCTGTGGCTGCTTGTCGCCCCTTTTCAAACCCTAAACTACTGCAGAATGGGGTTTTTTTCTTTGTTTCTGATAGCTTCTTTACGATGCTGCTTGTGTTAATTAGTGGCTCTTGGTAGATATAAAAGAGAAAATGTGAATTATTTCCAAATTGATGAAATACTTAGTATAACATTTAGGTAATATTTACTCATAAATGTATTATTTAATCAGGGAAATTAGCATACTTTTTTATTTTTATAAATTTCTATAAATAATTGTATTATTTATAGTGTAGCTTTTAATTTGAAAAGTTTTATTTGATTCAAGTGAAATACAGCTGCTTTTAACTGAAGTATTTGACATAATTTAATATATTATTTAATTTTTGCATTACAACTCAGTTTGTTCATTTTAAACACGTATGAATTTAGTCGAACTAACTGGTGAAGACATGCTGTCAGGTCCCTTTAACTTTAAACAGCAAATCATTTCCATTTTTTTCACAATAGTAATTCACAACGAGGGACATTAGCTAAAGTGGGTTATTTGTTTGAGAGAAGCAATCCAATCAAAATAGTTATATCCTCCATATTAAAATACCAAACAATTGTAATTAGTTTAAAAGTGCAGTTTTGGAGAAAGAACGGTATTCAAGATATCAATTTAATTTTGATAATTTTGCAAACGAGTAGGCTATGATATGTGTTTATGATGAAAATATGATCCTCAAATCATTCTGGGTGATTTATTACTATGTAGTAAACTTAAACCTGTATGTATAAGGAGATCATGTCACACCCAGCTACCCTGTGTTTACCGGCTGCGTTATTGTCTCAAAAATGTATGTTTCTTCATCGTCTTGTTGTTGGATATGTAGTTACAGTACTCGGCAGCTCTGTGGCGCTGTTTTCACTCCCAGAAAGAAAACTACATTCACCTCATTACAAAAGTAAACCGAATGATGCCTTCATGAATATCGAAGATATCGAAATTATAAGTAGAATAAAGGTGAACCTCTCAACACAGGTGTAAATATGAATATGCCACAGGATTACCACCATTTTAAACGATCCAGAACTTCCCAGATACATCGCTGTCACTTCAGACATCGCTTTTCTTTCACAACAATAACACCCTCCGCTGTATTTAATTTTTTTTCTTAGAAAGTTTTAGCTTTGGTAATCTGGTCCCCAAATTTTAAAATGTATCTTACTTTCAAGCATTTCATGAAATGGGTGGCTTAAATATTTATTGTGTTACATTACAAATTAAAATTTTATTAAAACTATTTGAACAAACTTAATTGTCATTAAGATGGATAAATACAATGAAAATAGTTTAGAGAATAAAATCTAAAGAATACAACTTTTCTGGGGGCGGGTGGGACTGAATGTAGCTCCAGTATTTCCAAAACTCCTGGTCGTTCGCCCTGCTTATCAAATGCGCTCACACGACCGGTAGTGGCTTTCACGAGGAGCCTTTGAACGCAGCACTAACTCGTCCAGTTGTGCGCGTGAAAACGTGCGACGCCGCCGGTTCGATAGAAGATCTGCAAAGCGCGCGCGCCGCCACACAAAGAGCAACACTTCAAAGCGAACTGTTGCCAGATCCAAACAAGCGCAGTGCGCGCGCAGCCAGTTGCTTCCTGAATCAGAGTTAGCTTGCTGCTGTGTTTGATAGTAGCATGTAGATGAGAGCCGAGGACTCGAAGCAGACCGTCGGAGGTGACTTTGCCCGAGAACCAGACACAAAAAAGAGGACTTTCGGTGACGGTTTGCCTCGTCGACATGGATTACTGGGTAGGTGCCGCTTCACTTTATTCCGTTTTGTCACGTTACATCCGGTGTGGCTCGCGGGACGATGACAGTGCTGCTGCAAGACGCTCGAGGGGGCGAAGACTTGTTTATCAAAAGTGAAGTTAGGTAATGACCCGACTTGTTTTTCTCCGAGTGATGCCCCGATTCAACAAACAATGCGTCCAACAGCGAGGCTTGTTACCACAGCTTTACGCTACTCAGTTGAGGCTTTTTGTGAAGAAACATTTCGCCCCCCCTGAGATGGGACATTCATGTTTTCAGACACCCACACATGTCTGAAGTGAAATATACATGTATACCCACACACGTGATGTTTCATGTGGGGCTGCCGTGAAGTCAAAATGTGACTCCTTGTTTTGATGAGGTACTTCCTCTGCATATGCTTTAAAGCTCCCTCCTATTGTTTATTGTAGCACCCACTGTTTAAAATTAGAGATCCTGCACAACATAAACCTGCAGGAAGTTTCAACAAAGCGTTACCCTCAGGGGGAGGGGAGGGGGATGGGGGGGGCTGTTAACATTTGTTGGGTTTTCCTTAAAGGTGCACAATCAACTTTTTGTTGCTGCAGACAAAAAGACTCATCACTGGAGGACAGCTCGTCTGACACAGATCTGCTGCCAGGGCAAAGACTCAAAGTTTGAGTCAACTTTCCAGCTGTAATTATTTCCTGATCTCTTCATGTCTCTTTGACTCACAGCCGAGGTGATGTTGTGCGACTCTGCAGTCAGTTTTCCTTTGATGTATCCAAGAGCAACCACCTCATACCCAGTACATTTCCATGAGAACATGTCCTCCCCTCGGAGACAACAAAAGGTCTCCTTACAGAATAGTCAGTCAAATGTTGTAATGGGGGGAGAAAAGGAACGGGCGTCCACTGGTTAACAAGAGTCAGACAATACTGGCACGAAAGTCCTTTGTGTGGTGTAGGTGTAAGTTTTCCTGACGGACAGATAGCACTGAATGGTTTGGAGAAGTGTGGGCGGACCTGAAGGTGAAATGTAGACTGAAAATGTGTTGGATAACAGAAAGAGGTCCTTATCTGAAAGAGCACACTTGTCTTCTGCAGCGATGGTAGATAACATCGCTTAATCTTTTTCTTTATGACTGATACATGGCAGAGATCACGCAGGCACTTGGTACTTTTCTACATGACATACTTTACCTGTTATGAAAACTCAAGTCAAGGCGCCCGTCCAACATTTGTTCACGGCTTCTTTTCCGTTGCGTCCCAGTCGGCTCTCTGCAGCTGATCCTGCCAAACCTGAACGAGAACACGTTATTCGAACAGGCAGGTATGGCAGCTGTTGTCCAGGCGTGGTGGGGTGGGGTGGGGTGGGGTGGCGTGGACGGCGGGGGACTCCTGTGGCTTACTGGCAGCTCAGACCTCCACTTAAGATTTACTGGGAAAAAAAACCTTTCATCTGAGCTTCAACTGCTTTGTGTGATTCAACTGTAATAATAATAATAATAATAATAATAGTAACACCTCACATCCTCACAGGTTGGAGCAAACGTTGAGACACCTGTGACATAATAAGCAGCGTTTCCATTGCACAAGGGGCCACTTGCAGAATTGTGCCATTATATGATGTTTATTTCAGGCGGCACTGATTGTGATTACTTAAGATGTTGTCTTTTGAACTTTAAGCTTTCTTCATCTGATTGTGGCTGAGTTGGAGAGTCCTGCTGTCAAACTGCCAGCTATTGAGCCATAAAATCCCCGAAGTGGGAGAGACAAAGATGATTTGACAATTTAGTTGCACTTATGTAATGAAATTGCATACATCCAGGACATGGTCCAACCTTACACCCCAGCCAACTCCCTCCACTCTGCTTCTACCAATCAGCTTGTTGCTCCTCACTGAGCTAAACACTCTACTAAATCACGACTGTTTGCTGTCCTGGCTCCTAAATGGTGGAATGAGCTCCCCACTGACATCAGGACAGCAGAAACTCTGTACATCTTCCGCCGCAAACTAAAAACACTCCTCTTCCGACTTTACCTTGAACAGTAAAACTTTAGTAGCACTTAAAATGACACTTACTGATAACACTTGGTAGTTTGGCTTTCTTGAAGAAATTGTATTTTCTTGATTCCTGTTGTTCTGGGTTTTGTACCCTCATGGTTGAAATGCACTTATTGTAAGTCGCTTTGGATAAAAGCGTCAGCTAAATGAAATATAACGTGATGTAAAAATTGATGGGTGTTTTACTGTGATATTGCTGCAGCTTAAGACTCACTTGGATCCTCTCAGGCTGTGAAAACTCAGATTTTTGACATTATTTGAATTTTTTTTATGATATAAGGCGTAGATGTAGAACAACACTCAGAGATCTGCGTACTAACAGGCAAACTTCCTGTCTTGTCCGATCATGACTGATTGCAAAACATCCCCTCGGCTGGATGTGTTGTGTTGCCAGCTCCGTGGTGGGAGGAGTCTCGGTGGTGGGAGGAGTCTCGGTGGTGGGAGGAGTCTCGGTGATCGTCGCAGGTTGGCTGAGAGCTCCTCTTACTCTCACCTGGGGAACACAGAGCCCAGTGACAGTCAGAGGAAGCGCTGACAGGGTTTTAGTGAGAGAGGGAATAAACACTCTGTAGGTGTGACAATGTCTTCTGATGTGAGTACTTCAACTTTAACTGACTTCTAACCAGATTTAAACGTACCCGAGCACCTCGAGCTGTTATTGAAGCTACTTCAGTGATTACTTCCGCATGTTCTCGTGCTGGGGAAAGTTACCTGCCTTTAAAAAGCTTTATGAAACACATGTTTCCTGTTTCTCATGTGTTGTCAGTCACGCTCGAGAACATTTCTACTTCACTGTTGGTCAGAATTCTTGAACTGTACTTTTAGATGCCTGACTGAATTAATCGTGTTGCATATGAAGATTTAGGGCCTGAGTTGCAGTATTTTATGAGCTAATATGCTGAGTTATTACTGTAATTTGATGTATGTGTATCTGCATGTATTGCAGATGTATAAATCTTTGAGAATGTCTCATAAAAATGAACTGAAGTAGAATTATTGCCTCGCTTTGAAATAAAATAGTAATGATGGAGTTTCATCAGCAGCTTACGTATAAACATAATCATGAGAAAAGATTTCTAACATGCAGAGAGGCTGACCGATACTTTTACAGACCCCAATGCAGAAAAAGATGCTTTGGGTAATTTAGAAATTGTTCAATTAGTTTTGTTTAATAGTTATTTATGATAATTACACTCTCAGTGAAGTTCCCCATTTCAATTCCCTGCTGGTTTTTTTTTAGAGAATAAAGTTTATTGTTAAAGTGTAAGATATCCTTCCTCCATTACATATCTTTCTCTCAAGTGTTTGAGGAACACATTTTGCTTGATATTTCAAAACTGGAATTTATTTTTACTTCCTAATATTGATATCAACCTTGGCCCTAAAAGTCCAGTGTCGGTCGGACACTAATTTACAGTGACGTAAGAGTCTTATGACTTCCTTCAAATTTAAATGCTGACACTTCAACATGTTGTAATGTGTGTGTGTGTGTGTGTGTGTGTGTGTGTGTGTGTGTGTGTGTGTGTGTGTGTGTCTCTCTCTCTCCAGAGTGCCTTGGAGGTGTATAAGGAGATGGTGCTGCTGTACCTGGAGGAGGGCCGACGGCAGGTCAACTCCCGTTGCGGGGACCTGGAGCCGTGGCAGATCATCGGCGTGTCGGTCATCACCACACTGGGAGCGGTGTGGGTCAAAGGCTTCCTCTTCCAACAAGAAAGTAATCTTTCACACATGACGCTCGAGTACAAAGAAGGAGTCTCAATCAGGGACGATAACACATGAAGTCGGCTAACAGTCACAGAGCTTTTGGAGTCCGTGCTCACATTTGGCCACTTTCACAGTGTAGTTTAGCAGAGTTTGGCTCCCACACTGTACTTTGTAATCACATTCTTTTTTTTATAATAACAATAAACTTTATTTCTATAGCACTTTTCTAAACTTCAGTTACAAAGTGCTTTACATAAAATAAGCCATTAAAACAAAACAACAAGTGAATTCTGAGAAGTCTTAACAACACAGTGAACTTATAAAATAAATAAGAATTGATCACTAAAATCAGCAAAGGCTCTCCGATAAAAGTATGTTTTAAGAAGAGACTTAACAGATGTCACTGACTCTGCAGACCTTATTTCCTCAGGCAGCTCGTTCCATAACTTGGAACGACTTTAATATGTGTTTTAACATCTTCTAATCGACTGTATGTTATCTCAAAATTTGGTCTCAGCCGTTGAGTGAGTATCATTTTTATAGAAACCTGTCTTTCCCTGCTACTCTGCATTTAGCATATGAAAGTGCAGTACTTGTGTGTTTGTCTGAGAAAAACCTTCAATCAACAAGACTTTCTAGATCTTCTATCAACCAATCAGTGGTTCAATTCAACAGCACTCATCTTACTTCACTTCAGAGAGCGTGAAAGGTGACAACGAGGCTTCAGTCCTTCCATGGTCAGAATAAAATACCTCATGAATACGCCTCCGGTTTCTCAGAGCACGTCTCGTCTTGACGTGTGACTGCAGACCCCAGTCAGCTGTTTAATAGTTTGTGGTTGAATGTGCGCCTGCGTTTCACCACAGCTGCTGCCTCGTCTCTTTGCCTAATAGGTCTCACATCCCGAATCAAGAAGCAGTGCTTTCGAATCATCAGAAAAATCCCCTTTGTTGGCGTGACAGTAAGTATCAGCGGTAAATCTCTTCCTTCTTTGTCCCAACAAGCACTGACTCTGTTGTCTGAGGCTCTCATGAGTCACTCTTGGATGACTGCATATCCAAGAGGCGGTGGCGGCGGTGGTGGTGGTGGTGTTCAGACCTTTGCCATACTTAACATCACCCGGTGGTGATAATGTGTGGTTACTTCTGGTCAGTCGGCCACACTGTTACTTCACTGATGATTTTCCTCTCTGTTGTTTTTACTGACAGCTGATGCCCATGAAGTAACTCATTCTTCTCTTTATATCAGATTCAGAAGCAGCTGAACAAGGCTCTGGATGACATGTCTGTCAGTCTGTGTACTCTGAAGGAGGGGATGAGCTACACTACAAAGCTGCCCTCTAAAGGTCTGGCTCAGAGCCAAGTCATGGACAAGATCAGAGAGTATGAAACCTTGAGTAAGTATGAGCCTCCTCTGTGTTATCTTCCTGAATGTTATTTTCTAATCTTTATTCCTGATAGGAAAAACATGTCGTCTTTTTTTTTTTTCTCTTGAAAAGAAATGTCTTTATGAAAGGCAGAGATTTCTGAAGGCATGATGTGTCGTTGCAGATGAGGTGCAGTGGGAGAAAGGCTGTGTTTCTGGAGCAGTGTACTGGGGGGATGAATCACTGACTAAACTCCTGGTGAAGGTATGCGTCTGTATACATGTCTGGACTTTGCTATTCCGAACACGAACAACTCGAGGTCGAGCTTGAATACATTTTACTGTTGGTTACAATCAGCAGCACAGAGTCGGACTTTTGTTACTTTTCATTATTTTAAATCTCGGGTTTTTGTTTTTCTTCATGACTCACTGTAAATAACTAGAGTAAATGAAAATTTGTAGTTCTTTTGTAGCGCATTCATTTTTGCGTTTGTTCTTCAGGTATATGGAGATTTTGCGTGGAGCAACCCTCTTCATCCCGACATCTTTCCTGGCGTGAGGAAGATGGAGGCAGAGGTTGTGAGAATGTCTTGCACACTTTTCCGCGGTGGACCGAACTCCTGTGGGACAGTAAGTCCCCACACACAACCGCTTGAGAAGCCTTGAGAATAGAGTACTAGATAGATACTAGAAAGTAGATAGATAGTAGATGAAGAGAAATATTTGACTTCTTACCTATCTATGAATGGCAAAAGTATGTGAACCTTTGCTTTTATTGTCTGGTGTGACACCTACAGTCAACTTATCAATCAGTCCTGCACATCAGCGAAGAGGAATTTCTTCTTCTACTCTGGAAAGTTGATTGTTTACCTCAGATGAACCGCTCGCTTCAGGTCCCTCCACAACATTTCTAATAGATTAAGATCAGGACTTTGAAACATGAACTGTATTCCTATTTTGCAGAATAACTTGTTTGAGTTATTTTCTGGCTTTATAACTCATTTCTTTAGAGATTCAGTTTACAGTAGATGTCCTGACATTTTTCTTTTGGTATTCGCTGGTGTAATTCAGAATTCGTTCTTCTTTCAACGATGAAAAGCCGTCCCAGCCCAGATGCAGCAAACAGGCCCAAACCATGATACTACCACCACCCTGTTTCACAGATGGGATGAAGTTCTTATGCTGGACTGCCGTGTTTTCCTTTCGCCAAACATAACACTTCTTATTTAAACCAAACAGCCGTAGTTTGGTCCCATCTGTCCATAATGGAGCTTTCTGTATCCAACCTGCCATGCAAACATGTTGTTCACTGTTCTCCTGGCGGTGGACTTATGAACATTAACAATGTGAGAGATGCCTTTAGTTGCTGAGAAGTTACCCTGGGTTCCTTTGTTGACCTCATGCACTATTAACCGCTGTGTACTCAGAGTTATCTTTTGTTGGTCTCCCGTTCCTGGGGAGGCTGACAATGGACTTGAATTTCCTTCATTTGTACACTATGTACACTCTGACTGTGAACTGCTGAAGCCCAAATTCTTTAGAAACGGTTTTATACCCTTTTCCACCCTGAAGAGCATCAACAACCCTTTTTTGGAGGAAATCTTCTCTGTTCGTGCCGTGATACACTTCAACAAACATGTTGTGGACCTCAGACTTTGATAGATTTCTGTTCCTTAAATGAAACGGGGAACTCATTCACACTCGATTGTCATCCCATTGATTAAACTCTTAATTTCAACTTCAAATGAACGCCTCATCTTCGAAGTTCACATACTTTTACCACTCACAGATGTGTAATATTGAATATTTTGTCTTGATAAACAAATGAGCAAGTACAATATTTCTGCCTCATTTGGTTAATTATGTTCTCTTTTTTTTTCTTTTAGGACTGATAATGTTTTAGGTCATATCTATGCAGAATTATAGAACAATCTAACCAAACAATACATGCACAGGAAACATACAAGCCAGTACACGGTTGGTGGACTTAGTTTGATGCATCTTTTCTTCCACTTTGTGCAGGTTACTTCAGGAGGAACTGAGAGCATCCTGATGGCCTGCAAGGCCTACAGAGACATGGCGTACGAACGAGGCGTCAAACACCCTGAAATGTAAGATGAGCTTTATAAGACACGAGGCCGTGTCCAGGTTTTGTTTTTACGGAGACGGTCGTAAAATAATTTTTTGCGTTTTCCCTCCAACTTCTGCAGTCTTGCACCGATGAGCGTCCACGCAGCTTTTGACAAAGCAGCACATTACTTCGGGATGAAGCTCATTCACATTCCCCTCGACAAGAAAACTATGAAAGTAGATGTGAAGGTGAGAATCCGACATGCGCGGGCAGCATGTGCTAATTGACTGCTATTTATAAGACGTGCATTATTCCCACATTGTTTGCTCTCTTTTCAGGCGATGAAGAAATACATCAACAAAAACACGGCCATGCTCGTCTGCTCCACGCCGCAGTTTCCTCATGGAATCATGGATCCCGTTGAGGAAGTAGCCAAGGTCAGAAGTAGAAGATTTTTCCTTTTTAAATAGTTTCTGAAATGAAAACGGGGAAGTTAAATCCCTGAAACTTTCCCTCCGTGTGTTTCCAGCTGGCCGTTCGCTACAACCTCCCGCTGCATGTGGATGCCTGTCTGGGCGGTTTTCTCATCGTCTTCATGGCCAAGGCCGGTTACAAACTCCCCCCGTTTGACTTCACGGTAAAAGGCGTTTCCAGCATCTCCGCAGACACACACAAGGTAAGGAGTGGCGGTTTATTCCCTTCAGATCAACAATTCTGCTATTTAGTTTCTCTTGTTTTATTCTTTCTCTTACTAAAAAACTAAACATTCAAGTTCATGCAGCCTTAAACATTGTACCATGAGGGTGACAATATTTAGTTTTTTAAGCTTGTATACACTGCTAGTTTTTCAGCTCTGTAATGTAGTCTCATTTATGCAATAAGTGTTGGAAAGTATCGTAACGTAATGTATCATTTAATCTGAACTGGACATCCTTGTTTGAATCTGTCTGTTTGTCACATTTCTCTCCAGTATGGCTACGCCCCCAAAGGTTCCTCCGTGATCCTCTACAGTGATAAGAAGTACCGTCAGTACCAGTACTTCGTAGCTCCGGACTGGCAGGGGGGAATCTACGCCTCGCCCTCTGTGGCCGGCTCCAGGCCGGGAGGGATCATCGCTGCCTGCTGGGCGACCATGATGCACATGGGAGAGAACGGATACGTGGATGCCACCAAGAAGATCATCAGCACCGCACGCAAGATCACAACACAGTAGGACGCACAAAAGTCATATGTTAATAACAATATGAGAACTCTTAAACCATAATTTAAGCCTCTGAGATTTATTTATCTTTTTTCTTCTTGATAGAATCCGCAAGATAAAAGGAGTGTTTGTGTTCGGGGAGCCAGAGGTGTCAGTGGTCGCGATCGGCTCGGATGTTTTTGATATTTTCCGTCTGTCTAATGCGTTGACATCAAAGGGCTGGAATCTGAACACCCTGCAGTACCCGTCCAGGTCGATGCAACACAAATAACATTCATTTGATGGATTTAAATTTTGTTCAAATACTCACAACTGCGTGATGTCCTCTTTCACAGCATCCACATTTGTTGCACAGTTTTGCACACCCAGCCGGGGGTAGCCGACGAATTCATTCGTGAGGTCAAAGAGCAGGTCGCCATCATCATGAAGAACCCCAAAGAGAAAACCACAGGAATGGTGAGTGAGACCGGACTGTGTACACACAGGACAAAGTTAGAAAATTAGTCCAGTCAGTTCTCTGAATCAATAACTCACCGCTTTGCTCTGATGTTCAACGGTCCGACAGTCTGTAACGGAGCTGCCGCATGAAGTAAAATTCACATCGACAGTCAATTTACCGCACAGTTTCCAATCAGCTGATGTATGTGTCTGTGGACTGTTGGAGGAACCCAAAGGAGAAAATATTCCCTCATTTAAGTGCTGATTCAGCATTTAAATCAGAAACAACCAACTTCATTTTCATCTTTGTCTGTACTCTTTACCATGCCGTCGGCCTGTATGGCTTTTTTTTTCTTTTTCTTGTTGTATTAAATGTGAATTCAAGTGGACACCAGCAGCATCAGCCTGCACTGTGCCTGGCAGGTTTGTTAGCTGCATTGGTCACACCGAGGACAAAGAAATTGAACAAGGTCACAATCACAGCCGAGAATTACCAGACCCAGATTCACTGCGTGAACACACTTGATGAAGGATTGTTTCCAATCGTTGCACCCTAATGGGTGTCGACCTCAGGTTCATTTTAAAACGATTAGAGCAACCTTTAACCAATGAGCATTGACCATCATGGACTGAATATTGACCGCCATCTTCGGAAAATTGACGTACTTAGCCATCCCAACCGATCACTGATTGGTCCGCCTCGCGGAGGAAACCTTATAGCAAACAGGGTTTCCAGACTATAATCTCTGCAAAGACTGAAGCTGTGAGCAACAGTCTGGTCTATGCTGCTAACTTCTTGCCCATTTGCTAAAGAGCTTCTTGATAAAAGGTTGAACCGTTGCGAACAAAAATTCATGACGTCAACGCAAGTTATCAAAGTTGACAGGGAGTGAGGTCATTGGACAAACAAATTTAGAATTTCCCAGCATGCCTTCATCTTTTCATAGGCAATGACCCAAAACCTTTATTGTTATACACAATAAGCACCCGTTTCTAGTTAAGTTGTTGAACGGTTGTCTCGAAGTTGAAAGGGTCAATGCGTGAGAGCGTCTGTCCCAACGTCATTATGTTGTCCATGGACCCCTGACAGCCTGTGAGCAACGCACTATTTGCACAGCTGAAAGTTACAACGTTAATGCTTGACATTCATTTTACAAAAAAAAGAACAAAAAGACTCTTTGATTTTGACACACTTCCAGTAGACATTAAAAAGTGTCACATCTGTGCCACACTTTAACTAAAAGAAGGTATTGATGCAGTTTATTTCTGCATCTGACATTGTGGGAAATGTCGGAAAATACCTGAAAGTAGTCAAGATGGGCTTCTAAAAAGTGGTTACACCTAGAAATGTATAATGCAGCACTGAACCTCTAAATCTCTAAATATTTGCTGCTGTCTGAGGCAGAAGATCTGTTTAGTTGTTTCCTTTATTTCTGTGCACTTATTAAAACTCCTTCATGTCTTCCTGTTGTTTCAGGGAGCGATCTACGGCATGGCCCAGTCCATCCCAGACAGGTCCATGGTGACGGAGATCTCCCGAGGTTTCCTGGACTGTCTCTACAGCACCGAGGTGGCCAAATCAAACACCAGTCACATGAACGGCAACGGCAAAGCCCACTGAACTGGGACCGGGCCGCCGCACGCAGGGAAACGCGCTCGCCTCCTCCCCAGAGCTCCGAGTTAATCGCACAACGGTTGCCTTATCTTGCATTACTACACCGTACGGAAAACATCTGCAAAGATCTTTGAAGCACAAGCCATCGTCATTTTAAACAGCCTAGATGGAAATCGGTTGTAAGAGACAGAATGACTGGGTCCAAACGAGTTTTAGTCTTTTAATTTGATTTTAATTATGTAGTGGAAATGTGTGTGTGTGTGTGTGTGTGTGTGTTGTTTTGTTTTTAAAGTTCATTTCAATTTAAGGTTTATGTTCTAATACATGTCTGTCATGATCTCTACTGATTGCATAGCAAGACCATTCAGTTATTTTATTTGTATTTTTTTAATGCCAGAACATTTCAGCTCGTCACTGCTTCACCATCTGTGATGACTCGGCAAAAAAACACAAAGCCACTGAGAACCTGTTCGCATCGCTGTGCTGCCCTCTAGCATGAAACCCGATGTACTGATCACGTAGCAGAGAACATAATCAGGTTAATCTGTAAATCACTTGAAACTGCAGCTCTGACGTTCCGCTCGAACTTCGTCTCTAAGCGTGAACGCGTGTTTTGTCAGCACTTGACGTTGCTTTTGTTTTACGTCTGCGTTCGTGCTCTATCGACGGTTGGATTTGTAGACAGCGGCAGAATGATTTAGATAGTGGGAGCTTTTAAATGTCATTAATATTCAACAAAAGACAGGAGAACAAGGGCATTCATGTTTTCTGAAAGCGGCAATCCAAAGTTTATCAGCCACTTTGATTGTTTTATGACCATCTCCACTCCGTAGTCGCTTGTCTCGGATCTTAACAGGCCGGACCGGAGGCTTCGTTTCAGCTCCGGTCTGCTGTAACATTAACGCATTATTTCCTCGGCCGTCTGCGTTGTAGTCGTCTCTGCGTCACCTTGTTGTATTAAATTGTCTCCTAATTCAATCTACCTCAGTTTCCACTCAATGCAAACGTCATGCATTCATTCATCCACTGAAACACGGTCTAACAGGGCGACGTGTTTTCATTTCTAACATGATGGACGTCACATTGTCGGGGCATTTGATTAACTAATAAAGTGTTCTTAAATACACAGACAGAGAGGAAACAGACCCACTGTGACGGAGATTTCTGATCCACAGACCGACAAATTCAATAGTTTCCTATCTTTGGAGAAACTACTTTAGTAAATATCCACTCAGCCGGAACGTTTACTGACAGGTCGACAACTTAACAATGCATACTGTAACACCAAAAGGATCTTGTTCTCTTTATTTTACATGCTTTCCTGATGTTGTTGAAATGATTTCCATGTTTGTGCAATATGTATCTTTTCCTTTCATGAAGTGAAACAATGGGGAACGCTCTGATATTGATGTTCAAGTCATTAGAAGAATACTAGTAAATGAAAGTCTATCAGCTTTGTTAGTGCAATTTAAGCATTTGTGTGACCACTGGGTGTTCAGTAATCACTTCATTTGTGTGTTTTTTTTTGTGTGTGTTTTCACTAACTGTGTTTTTATGTCCTGATGAGTTTTAAAGAGATTAGACATGAATGTATTTAGCGTCTTACATGTGCAAGAATTTTCTCAGCTTTTAGTCGGTGCTTATTTTAAAACACGGCCGCTAACGGTGAAAGCTCGTACCATCATCATCATCCCACCCATCCTGAAACTCTCCGCCCGCTGACAAGGTGTGGAAACACATGCCTGTGCAAAAATAAAAACGAAATGTGGAGAAATATTATCCTCCAAAATTATGATTGTTTGGCTAAGAAATCTATTTTGAATACCAACTTTGAATATAAATTCCTCTTTAGGCAGAAATCTTCAACAGATTATTAACAAGTCTACGCAGAAAATATACAATCTGCCTGGCTTGTATTCTTCTTCTGTGGCGACACATTGTAGCAATAATAAGTGTTTTAACTCACGTCATCATAACAGTTATTCTCTAATATCATGGGTTTGGCTTCATAACGACTCAAATGCACCCTTATTAAAATGTGTTAATTTGAAGAGAAGACCATCAGAGTACTGGATCGAATCACATTTCCATCGTAGATCCGTCTTGACTTTCACTGTGTCATCACGTGTGAGGCACTGAATGTATCTCTGCTCGTGTAAGAGTGCATCCTCATTCACCAGATGGAAGTTCAGAAACGTGATGTTTTCTCCTGGAAGAAGGTCCTCATCAAACCCTGTTAACCCACTCTGTTAACACGCTGCGTTGACCACAGCAGGCCTTGTTGTGTTTTCAATAAAATGCATTCAGTCTGACAAGGAGATCATCTGGTCGTTTTTTGTTTTTAGTCACAATACGAACACACTGACGAGAAAAACAACATTTTATTAACACAGTATAAAAACATTTGACCCATAAGACACTAGTTGGGACAGAAGGACACATGTACCACTGAATGTGTTGTATTAACTGGAATGGTTGCTCAGACATCACTTCATTTTTTTTTTTTTTTTTTTATATCTTAATTTTTAAACGTGATTTTACCATTTCCTTCATCTTCTAATCTCTTTTTTTCTTGATGTATAAAACCAACAGTAGCAGCTACAGTGGGTCCTCTGCAGTCTGACACTCACAGCTGGATGTCTCACAATGAACCGACAGTAAATAGCTCTTATTCTTTGGGTTTTGCAGGTCACATATTCAGAAGAGCCGTGACTTCCAGCATTTCAGTTTTCACATCAGAGACGCCTGGTCGATGAAGGAGGCCAAAGTGATGTCATGCTGGGACAGCCCACCGCAGTCATGGGTGCTGAGAGTGATCTGGACCTGAGAACAGAGGACAATGGAGCAGGGAGGGGAAATCTGTGAGTATGACGCTCACATGACCAGAACAGGCCGATTATTTTTCTGAAGTGAATTTCACTATGTTTGACACTCGAAACTTTCCACTGACGTACTCTGAACCCAAAGATTAATGACCTGAGGTTGTCATTTGTCACAAAATGATATAAGCAGCGATGAGTCAGCTGAAGCGAAGGCCATGAAAAAGTGTCTTTGATGTTTTTGTGACAAAACCACTTGAAATGTACTAAAAGTAGTTGACGTGCAGGAAAGGTAAGCAGCACGGTAACGGTGAAATCAACCGAATTGAAAGCTGCAGAGTAGACCAAACACAGCACTGTCAACCCAGTATGCCAATATTCAAATCTGACAACAACAAAAAAAGGAAAAAAACACGGAAACTTTCAGCGTCAACAACGACCCGCTAGCTGAGTGGTTCAGCAGGCAGCACGTGCACACAGGCCTTGAGCAGGAAGTCCCCGGTTTGATTTGATCTTTGCTGCATGTTAGTCTCCTCTTACCCTCATTACCTGTCAATCCCTGACTGCTGCAATCAAATAGAGTCATTAAAATGCCCCAAAAAAGATGTTGTAGTTCCCAATTCTTTAACACAACCCACCTGAAGTCTTCTGATTGAAGTGACTGAACCCAGTGACTGAACCCAGTACTCGCACCCCCCCCCCATCTCACTTTGCTCTTAAAAATAAATCTGTAGCATCTATAGCAAGGACAGCCAATCTGAACTCAAACCCAGCTGTAATGTTTTCTATGGTTTTCACTGATTATCAAAAAATGTGCACATCTAAAGTCTTTATTGGTCCTTCATACCTTATTATAAACATTGAACCACTCAGGATGATGGTCCATCTTCTCTGCTTGTATAGCCACTCTAGACATGAAACCAAAAGCCTAAAAAAACCAAAAAAAAAACAAGCACTCACTCAGTCATGTACTGTGCATATAAATAATGTACAGGAGGGTTTTGCGAGTCAAAAACAATAAAATATTAGAACCTGATTGAAGTCTTTGAAGATAAACTCTTTATAAATGGCGTCCCGTCCAACAACCTCCACCCACTGAGCGCTGCGCAACAGGGGGAGGAGGTGATTCCTCTCCTCCTCAGTCAGACCCTGGATCTTCCCAGCCTGTGAGGACAGAGCAGGAGGTAACAGGGGCAGATCACAAACACAAACTGTGATTGGTTGCACAGGATCCCATCTGGAAACAATGAGAGAGGCCACTTTCTGGGTTTAAAAAAACAAAAACAAAAAAAAACTAGCTGGTTCAAAGGTATGTGATGATGATGATGGTGGAGGGAGGGAGGGGACAGGGGGTGTCAGTCAGTCAGTCAGTCACTGGCTTCCTAATCTTGACACATGATGCAGAATCACATGATTTAAAGTTGGGTTCATTCAGCCGTCCGGACCCTGTCAACATTTCACAACATCCCCTCACAGACACACAGGATGTCAGTGAATCTGGAGGTTTCATCGGAGGGCTTTGTCCCCAGATGAGCTTAAAAAAAAAAACAACAACAAGGCAAACAGACGTCTCACCCACAGCCTGGAGCAGAGCAGTGACATCAACAGGTATCATAGCAACGCTCTAATCTGCTCTATCAGCAGAGTGGCTGGGCAGCACACAAACAGCTCCCACTGGTTCAAACCTCATCCATTCTTCAAATAAAACAATTTTATACACACACACACACACACACACACACACATCCATCCGTGCAAAAACATATCAACAAACATGACACTGCATTGTATTGATCTATCTAAAAACCTTCCTCTGTCATCAAGCTTCAACAAATGGCGTTTCATTGAGTGAGTGTCAGCCGATGTCTGAGGCGGTGAGCGGCCGGAGAGCTTGTGTGTACTCACCATGTTTGCAGAGTGTTTTCATGCACAAGTGGAGGTTCAGCTCCAGCTCCCTGTTGCACGCAGGCAGATATGCTTTGGCAGCCAGTCAGAGCAGCTGGAATAAATCCATCCGACACACGAGCCGTGGGTCCTGCTTAGCTGCTCCTGCACAAGCCTGAGTTTAAATCCTCACTGCTGATTGGCTGATGTCAGGCGCCTGTCAGCATGGGTTTAATCATGAACTGTCCTCTGTTGCACAAGAAGGCATGTGAGGCCAGATAGATTCAACACTGGAGGCCTGTGTTTGCTGTGTGATCAAAGAGCGAGAACTGCAACTTTTATTTTGTATTTTTTTTTTATTATTTATTTATTTTTGGTTCTTGCCATTATCTTCTTTTAAATCTTTTTATTGATCTTGCAAATACTTTAGCCAGAAAAGGAGAACAGGATGTACAGGATACTACATTCAGTTGCGTGTCGCTTGGAGGTAGTGTACCTGTGACAGTCTGCCACTGAATACAGAAATAACAAATACAACAAACAAACAAACACATCACTCTGAGGAGGTATGGTATAAAGATGGATTCAAACAGAGACAGAGGGAGGACTGCAACTTTTATACACTCTGTGATCTATTTTATACTGCGTATGCACACATATTAAACAGGAACTTAAACTTCAGAATAATAGTCCACTGATAATTTTGTTTTGGTTAAACAGGACAGCAGATTTAAAACGACAGTCTTCAGTTGACTGGAGTTCATGTCAGAGGTTAACGAGCTGCTCCTTTGAGGTCGCCCCAATGAACTCATCTGTCACAGCGAGCGCTCAGAGAAATGAAGTGGTTAATGAAATGAAAACAGGGAGGGAATGTGACAAGTGATCCGCATTTAACAGTCGACAGGAGATGGAAATGAGAAGGGTGCTTCAGTGTTTTAGTTAGAAAGGAAAGCAAAACCATTAAGATTGGAGTCAAATTGGAAAAGTAAAGTATCTCCATCTGACTTCTTCACTGCTGCTCACACATACAGTGATCAGCTGCAGCATTTAAACCACTGACAGGTGAAGCACGAAATATAAAACAACAGTCCAGCAATAAACCTTTCCTTTATAAGGATTATAATGTTCAGTTGTTGTTTAATCTGATTGAGACAGGTGTTGATTTATTGAAATAGTCACTTTGGAGACTGTAATTTGTGGTGCTGTTGAACTGCACTGTGTGCTGTGTATTAGGTGTTCCTAATATTTTGTCAACCTTATTTATTCAAATAGGAGGACCACTATATTAGGAACACCTCTCTGTAGAGCTCAGTGCAATCCATATGAAGGGAGCATTTATTGATATCATACTTTATACTTCACCTGTCAGTGGTTTTAATGTTGCTGCTGATCGGCGTACGCAATAACCTTTTTAAACTTGTAAACTGACATCAATCTTGTTTTTTCCATCTCCCCCACAAATGATAAGAGTCCTTAAAGACCCTGTAAAGCAAATTCCAAGATTTGCTTCTCAGTATATTATATACGTGTGAAATGAGTTGCTGAAAGCATGTGCAAAGTTTGAAAACGTTGTCGCACTGAAATGTGGAGTTAGACCGTTAAACAGTTTTTCATCTGCCTTCAGCTCAGGTTTTTTTAGGCGGGGCTAAAATCTAGCTTCAGTACGTCACCGAGCTACCGCACAGACAGTTTATATAACCTTCTGCATGGCTCCTCCTCTCACACGGTGAAACGCTATAAAAGCCTGGAGCTCATTTGCATAAGAAGTCATCCCACTCAACTTCAGTTCTACTCCTGCTGTAGTCAGATTGTTATTTTACATCAGCTAGCTGCTGCAGGACGTCTCCCTCCACCCGCAAGTTCATCTTTCCTGGAAGCAAGAAC
This sequence comes from Embiotoca jacksoni, assembly GCF_022577435.1. Taxonomy (NCBI): domain Eukaryota; kingdom Metazoa; phylum Chordata; class Actinopteri; family Embiotocidae; genus Embiotoca; species Embiotoca jacksoni. The sequence goes on along the minus strand of NW_027185252.1, from coordinate 16,813,878 downwards.
CTCCAAAGCAGCGCTGCATTGTTATTTAAATTTCCTACTGATGAAGAAAGGAAAAAGAGGTGGGTTGATTTCATGATGAGCCTCGCTAAAGGAGACGGTAGGATTAACACCAACAGCCGGGTCTGCAGGGACCATTTCACAAAGGATAGTTTCACCAATTTCCACCGGAGACGGACTGATTTCACGGACGTACCGCTTCTCCTGCATGCTCCGATAACCACGGGATTGTTTTATGTGTCTCAATATAGCTCCGATAAGGAACTATAATATATAACTCTATTTTACATGTCGGGGTGATGGTAAACATGGACCAGAGGAGATCTAGTCCTCCCGATTAATGAGGGTTGTTGTTTTTGTACTCCAGTGTAACGTTACAATCACCGACCCTCTCGGTTACATGTACCGGTACCGGTCCGGATAAACGAGCCCAACTACATGTGCAGGAGGCTGCAGAGAGCAGGTGGAGGAGGAGGAGGAGGAGGTGGAGGGACATCAGTGGAAGAGAAAGACTTTCGGCTCGACCTGAGCAGGTTCAAAGTTTGAATTGACGTGATAAAATGAATTGACATGTGACAATGAATTGACATGTGACATAATGAATTGACATGTGACAATGAATTGACATGTGATGTAATGAATTGACATGTGATGTAATAAACTGACATGTGATATAATGAGTTGACGTGATATACTGCAGCGTTGTGCATGTTGCAGTCGTTACAGAACTAAATCAACTCCTCCGCTCTTATTATCGCCACTATTGTAATGCAGGTGGTTAGAAGTAGTTGGAGACTCACTGTCTTCTGTCTCTGGTGTCCAGTTTGACTCCTGTGTTACAGATCAGGGGGACAAGTTGGATTTATATGCATCTGTATGTTTCACTCATTGGACAGATACACTCTCTTTTTCTATTCTGTTTTCATAAAGCAGTCTGCTCCAACCAGCAGAGACAGAACCACTGACATCATACACGAGGTCACCTGACAGGTTGGATGTTGGATGTCAGGTGCACCGTGTGGAGAAAAAGACTGCAGCCACATGACTCACTGAGCAGCAGGAAGAATGCAGGTATGAGATATGTAACTTTCTTAGTTTGTCTTCATAAATATCTCTGATGATAGATGAAACATTGTAGGTACAATAAAGTTGTTGAAAGAAAACACTGCTGAAGGTTGTTAAAAAAAAAAATTAAGGTCATCTGGCCCAATGTCAGATTATTTTATTATATTGATTACAAAAAATGATCAAAACAACAATTCTTGTTGTGATTGGCAAAGTGGCGAGTGACGAAGAAAAATAATTGTGCTTCGCACACTTATGGAACAATGAAATCTTACAATGTTAATGGTCAAAGTACAGCAATAATGTGAACATGTGTGTTGTGTTTACATACAGTCGTCCCGTATAAAGGCTGCACATAAAGAACTCTTGTTACTATGCTTAAATATTTTCCAGGTTCTCAAACTACAGTAGCCACAAGGAGTGTTGCCGTGGGCAACACCACATCCCAGCTTCTTCCACTCCCACTGCGTCCAGGTGGGAACAACTCCAACACCTGGTGAAGCAGCACACATCTAACCCCACAATCCCACTTCCAATCAGCTGCTCGCTGACAGAAAGTAAGTCACCATCTCATCCTACAACTGTAATACTTCCTCACACTTGTATTTATAAAATATATATACATTATGACATGACGGCCTAACCTCTCTGTTCCTTGTTCCTATCTTGTTTTCTTTTTCCGTCCCACCTGGTTACACCACCAGTTTCACTGCAGCTAACCTGCCTCTTTGTTCCTGAGATGGACCTCCTGAGACGGCCCTTCTGAGACGGACCTGCACTGGAGACCACCAGAATCAATTCATAACAACATCATATTATGTGGCTCAAGAAAAAAAAAAAGTAATTACTCCAAGGGATGAATAGCTGAGTAAATAACACATTTCCAGAACATTGCGATATTCAATTTAATTTGAATTCCATTTAATTTATATTCTGCCAAATCACAACACGGTTTTTCAAGGCATTTAACATAGTAAAGTCTGTACAGCTGGAGAGACAGTGTTTTGGAGGTTGACAACAGATACATGTATTATGAATTTACATGCGTGGTTTAAATCCAGTATCCTCCATCTTCATCAGGGGACTCTTGGTGAATGCAGAGCACAACACAAGAGGGAAAGACAACCTGATGGTGCTTTCCCAGTTATCCCAGCACCACGACATAAACCTCAGTAGGTCGGTAGGGAGCACGCCTGTAATGACAAAATAACAGAAACATGTCATCATTTCAGATTTATCCAGGTTTGCTTTGGGAAGGGGAGGAGTCTTACATCAGTAGATATCATTATCAGATATTTTTGTTGAATACATTGATATAAAAAAAAAAAAAAAAAAAAAAAAAAAAAAGTATTATTTAGACTTTATTTAACATGCTGTTTTTCAGATCCGCTACTTCATCAGTTAACTGTGGCTTCTCTCTCTCCCTCTGCTTCTCAGTGTGTCACATGTTCAGTTGCTCCTCTGCATCAGCTAGATTATTGTAATTCCTTGTTGTCAGGAGGTCCCAGTGACTCTTTGCAGTTCTCCTCACTGGCGTAGTTGTGCTCTTGTTTCTGCAGGTATCCTGAACCTGGAGCTGCTTGTCTCTGCTCTGAGATTACTGGACACACCAACAGTTCCTTGTCTTGGATCGCCATGCTGTTCTTTTCTCACCCTAAAGGTCCAGGCAGATGAATGCCCACCTTATGGCTCAGGAAGATGAGGGATAAAACTGGAAGTACTTATTTTTGTGGAGTATCTGTAAAAGCACTGTTCAAACAGTAGAGAAAGAGTCCATCGCTCTTTTAATAAAAGCAAGAGTGACAGGAAGACATGTTTAAACTCTCAAACTTCATCTGTGTTTGTTCCACCTGTTGACTAAAAACCTACGTGCACTCCGGTGTTATTAGTTAAATATCATTACTCTTATTTGCCTATATATCAAAAGCAAATGATATTTGTTTTGGGTACATTAATCCATAATGTAATGAGTCCTCTAATACTTTATTTTTTAAACAGATTAATTTATGCGTGGTGATGTAATCAATGGTTTTTAACAATGTTATTTCTACACGTTCAAAATCAGTAAAAAAAAAAAAATGTCTTTATCAACAAACTTATGCAACCTTTTCCTTCCTCTGGAGCTGCCTGTGTTGTGCCTGGTGTTCAGAGCATCCTGCAGGGAGCCGGGTTCAGGCAGACTGGTTCTGGTCCTGGATGGAGAGTGATGCATCGTGGGACTTCTGGAAGCTGTGCACATCTATTCACAACCTGTTATGTCATAAATTGTTTCAGTGGAGGGATCTCGTACTCTACTGGCTGTAAATGATCATTGTGGAAGATATATTTGTGGTTTTTTTTTACATACAACATGAATCTCTTTGCAGCAGATATTCTCTTCCTCTGTGGCCGTCTTCCTGCATTCCCCACCGGTCCACGTGTACAGTTCAATTAACGGTGTGAATAAAGATACTGTTAACTATTTAATGTATCTATTATTTATCATGAACAACTAGTTAGTAAAGGTATATAGTTGGTTTACAGCATTCTGGTACTCAGCTGGTACGATGCAAAGAGAAATTTAGCAATTAACACATAAAACACTCAGAAGGCTGCAGGTAGGTGGAGTTGAATGAAACTAACAGTACAACGTGTTCAATTTGATCGTAGTCTAAATAATAATTATAATAACAGGTTCTTTCACCTATAAACATGGTAATAAAAACAAGTAAAAAGAGTACAGGGTTCACTTATTTATAAATCTACAAAACCGGGTTGGATAACAATGATATATATTGAAGAGTGGAAGATGACTGCAAACTGGATCTCTGACAGTGCAGACAATTAAAACTATATATACAGTATGTTCATTGATATCCCAGCTTGATTTATCTACTTTATGCTAGTCAGTACTGTTATTACTAACTTAAATAAATTAGAGAAAATAATTACCATTCTGTTGCAGACTAATAAGAATGACGTTGGTTTTCTGGTTCAGTCTCAGCAGAGGAGACTGCTGATTTTCTCACGATTTCAAACCCTAATTTAACATACTTGTCGGTGTTTTTTTTTTTTTTCATTCAAATTTGTAGTTAACAACCCATTCTTTTGTGGTGTGATGAACTTAAAACTCATTTTCATTTCTACTTTACGGGATCTTTAATGAATATATTTGCCCCCACATGAGATCCCAAACATGCGGTATACATCGTTAACCGGTCAAAAGAAACCACGCACCACGTGTACGTGCTGCCCTTTGACCGGGTTTTATACTGGTGGGACAGTGATAAAGATGAGCAATAAGAAGAGTTTGTATTCAATCATCAACATGGAGTCCAGGAGACTGAAGCACGCAAGTCTGACTTTGTTGATCCTTGTTAGCAGCAGCTATGGAGGACACATCGGAACAGGTAAGCTTTATAATTCAACTGTGATGGACGATGATCAGTCTGGTGTCCAGTTTTAAATAAATATAGAGACAAAAATGTCCCTGAAATGTCCCTGAGGTGACGCGAATCTCTAATTCCTGTCACAAAAAAAAGGAAAAAGTTCTCTATTTAGCTTCTTGTGATAATCAGTGTTTTGTCTCAATAAAGATTCAGTTACATCGAACAGACATGTCAGTATGAGTATTTACTGAGTCAATAATGTTTAGTCAGTGAAATGATTGTGATGATGGTAGTGATCTGATATGCCCTCCAGTTATCAGATGTTTATGATGTACAAGAAGATTTGTGTCTCAGCTGTAAATCACTATTTTAATCGGTACAGCGTCCACTCTGAAAATGGATCAAGCTTTGCTGGAATTTCACAACCAGCTGAGAGAAGAAGTGCAGGTTTACTACACGTCAGACTACTGCTATGAGGTAAATAATATCCATTGTGTGTCCAGGTTTATTAAGATGATGGCATCAGCAGCAAAATTAATTAAGTTCCACAAAAACACACATGTATGTGAATTGGTCAGTCTGGGCAAGTCCATAGTGATGCAACCAGACCACAGCAAATACAGCCTCAAATACGGCGCAGATACACACTGTCATTCACTGTTAGGTTTCTAGTTCATGGATCTGTCTCTGGAAAGATTATTACAATATTGCAGAGTAAGAAAGTTGAAAGTTATTTCTCATTTCCATCCTTTGGCCTGAGATTTTTTTTTAAACTTTTCTACTTATCCTACTGATGAGTGATCATCACAAGTCATGAGCTTTGAAGAATTTTTATAGACTTGAAAATTTGAATATCTATTACACAAGAAAAAAATAGGAACATCGTAAAATAAATCAAATATTCCAAAATAAATGTATATTTTTTCACTTTCCTATCTAATTGTCTTCAAGAAATGTTTTGTTCTTCCCTGTGCAACTGCAACTGTATTATTTTGCATATATTATTTTCTATGTTCATTTAAAAAAAAAAAAAAAAATGTAAATCCTTATTTTCCACACAAGACTTTTAGCATAACTACAGGAGCAAGTCAGTCCTTGAACCGTTATACTTTCAGTCATAGTGGCGTCATCAGATTGGTCTATAAGATTCAGATTTTCCTGCCAGTTTTTTTTATCCTCACATAAAGAGGGATGTTTATAACTAAGTCCATGTTTCATCTGTTTTTACTTCACAGTGTGTCTACCAGCATTTGGCCACCGTGAAGCCCAGAAACCAAAATGCATCTGCAATCATCAGTACTAAGTTCACTCTGACCGTACAAGTGGAATCACAAACCAGAAATGAAAGTCTTTGCAGGTAACAAGTTTAATATCAAACATAACATCAAATATGTTCAAATCACCTTCAAAAGGTAAAATGCTAATTTGTTTCCTGTTTACTTCGAGTGCGTCGCTCTTGTCTCAGGACATATAGTGTGGTGTCATCTGATGATTGCATCAGCAATCTGTGAGATTATTTACAGGGCAGGAGAAGTAATCCTGACCTGCTTTCTGGACCTGAGTGATGCCCTGCCTTAAAGCACCTCGCCAGGTATCGATCAGGAGCCTTTTTGGGGTTAATAAGACCTGACATTCCAATATTGATGAAAAGGGCTCATTAAACCTTGAGAGCCACGTGTCCTGCGGAAACATCGGCGAGCACGTTAACAAGAGGAGACAGTTATCATATTTGTCAGATCTACCAAGACACTGGAGCAGAGCTTTCCATTTGGTTGTCACCTGTAAACATGGCAGCAGGGTTTTGTTGCAACATGACAAGCCTTTGTTGCTTTTTAAAATGTTTGCTTTCTCAGAGGTCTGGTCTTCTTAGATCAATGCTGAGGTCTCTAACCAGCCTGTGCTGCTATTGATTTTCTTTTCTCCTTTGAAAAAACACTCCAAGTGATAGCTAGTATGTCATCCCAACAGTGGATCAATATGAGCGTGTAATGCATGTTTTTGGTTCCTGAAACTGGAGCTGGTGAGGACAGAGGCGTGCACTGTAAGTCTGCGGCCACTAGGTGGTGCTCCTGAGCTGTAGGAGAAGATACAGACTCCTTTATTTTTACTGTCAGGTCATGAAGAAAACAGCAACATGTTAATAAGGAAGTATAATGATTAGTAGAAACAGTTGAATGTGTTATTTGTCATTGCCAAAAGTACAGAACAATACTAATGAAGAAACTAAATCTAAAGAATTTGTTTAGCATTGCGAATAGGCAATATCTAGCTGTGTTTGAGTTTTAAAAAAATACTGGGTAAATGAACAGAATTAAATTTTTCCAGCATATTGGTGGCGGTAATGCACCTTAAACCCAAGATGCCACCAGCCATTAAACAAAAGAAGAAGAAGGAAACTTCATTTAAAAGATAAAATCACCTGTAGTTTAATGTGTTTTTAATTGTCTGCATGTGTCACTGTTTTGGATGCAGGTGGAGTCAGACTTATGAGGAAGGAGGTCATTACTCTATTTGGATCCAGATGTTAGAGGCCACATCTGATCCCAGCTGCACGCACACAGTGGATAAAAGTCCAAACAACATCTACCTGCGTACGTACACAGCATCGATGAAGAATGTATGATGATGATGATGATGACGATGACGACATAGATCTGAACAACTGACTGAGACTGGACTTGAGACACAGTGGCAGTAGAGGAACCTTTGATCTCTACTTAATTGAGTCAGCAAAGAGGAGAATCACTCCTCATGTCCACACGCGCAGAACAGTAATTCTCATCTGTCTCCGGGGACATGATGTGTATTGATCAGATAAGACACGCTGTCTTGAAAAGGGATAAAAAGAAAAGCTTTTCTGCTTGTTTTGAAGGCCCGGCCGTGCGCGTGGAGGATTGTGGGTAATACATTAGGGAGTGTGGAAGGATTAGGGCGTAATGGGATTTTGAAAGCTTCTCTCTCCATAATGTACACTCTACTTAACAATATTGCAGATTATGTTGTAGATCAGACTTTTAAGGCCAAGTAGCCATTATCCATGATGGTCAGTGTGACTGCACCTCTCACAGTATGATGAGCTTCCATTAGCTCCACAGACCGGTGATTATACAAACCCCCCATAGGACTCGATCAACTTAAGTAATGGTCTGGTCAGCAGCTCACGCGCAGGTAAGAGTTGCCCTGCAAGGAATTTCAAAGTTTACTTCAGTGTCTTGGATTGATCGGCCGCAGGGCTTCATGAGGTCATGTTGTGCACTCCTCAAGCACATGTTCCTGTTTCTGCTATCAGATGCGCCCTTTAATCATGTTAGTACTGTATTCTGCATTGCACCACCGACCACAAGTCACCTGCAGAGCCCTTTAATTCTCATAAAGACATCCACAGTATCGACTGCGATCAAGTGTTTGGTCAATATTACCAAATATATCAGTGAACTGAACTTAATTTAGTTTCATCCTGACAGACTGAGCGAGCGGCGCTGTTGTTTCTCTTCATGTGCTGCTGAGAGCTTTATGGGGTTTTTACGAGTGGACGCCAGAGATGAAATGACTTTTTTCCGAGGTGATTAAGTGACCAGTCTTTGTTCTGAGTGGATGTCCCATTGTGGATTAAAATGGCTTCTTTTAGTTTGTTTTTCCATTAAAGACAAACACAGCATGTACTGTCCCCTTTTATTTCCTATGCCTTGACGCAACAGGACTCCTGAGTAAGTTGTACCAGTATTTCTCCTAACATTTCTGTCTATACTATACTGTGATAAGTTTCACCTTGATCCTTGCTTTTAGCAAATAAAATCCATCCAGGCCACAGTGTTCGTGGCCTCCTGTGCTGTAAACCTCATCTTGACCCGTCTCATATCTTTTGTGCCCTCCGGCAGTGAGGCTCATTCCCTCTCCGTCTTTGTTTTTCTCGTTCCAGCGTGGCCGTACATTTTCCTTTTCTGATGCCTGTAGGGTTAGATTACCCGCAGTGATTGCTCCTTGATGGATCCAACAAGAGTTTTCCATTAGGTTCCAGTTTGTCACTTGAATCTTTTTGACTGACAGAGAGCCTCAGGGGAGCCCAGAGATGAGGAGCGCAGACTATTTGGACTGGCAATCAGCCCTTCTTATCCCCAGCTATATCTGATAGAGATGTACAGTACAAAGCTCCTCCAGATTCAGAGAGAAGAGGGGCACAGATTGATTTCACAATTTACATTTGCAAACATGTCCTTGTCTTATTTTTCTAGCTCTTTTGGCTGCAGCTCTCCAACTGGCCATGATCGCCCTCTTATTCGTGGTGGTGCCCTACATCTACAGGTATGTTTTTCACATTCTCCACCAGAAAAAACCCTTCAGCACTGATGACTCTTCCATCAGAACCATTGACTGTATATAAAATCAGAACCAGGCAGCTCAAACTTTGTTCTTTTTACAGGAGGCGTCACACATCAAAATATATTAAGATCATTTGCTGCCCACAGTACTCGGTGGATAATGTAAGTAAAATGCTGCTTTTAATGAAATGCATTAGATGATTATCTGCACAAATGCATTTAGATGGCACAGATGTATAATTTGATTGATTAAAATTGAAGATCAATCATAAACCAATCAAAGGATTTCCATGAAATGATCAATAAATTTAGCATTAAACTCAAAATGTAGAGAATAAGAAGAATAATCTGCAGATTTGTCAGATTTTGTTTTTGTATGTATATATTTTTGTTTAGACTTTTTAATCCTGAAAATTCTTGTTACTTTTTGTTTTTGTTTTTATAACTAAAGTATTCAGAAGAGCAAATATGCTAAATAGTTGCCCCCTATTGCTTTTTTTCCTGCCTAAAAAGATAGACTTTAGGCTGTTTTTTTTAACCAAACATTGTTTGATCCAGCAGTTATATTGAATTATTTTCATTGGCCAACTACGCAGCCTGAGATGCACACCAAAATTGCTCTGAGACTCCAGTCATCAAGCCGATTGGGAGACACTAATGGAATGATTGATGCAAATGTTAGCAGAGCCAGTTGCACTGCAGACCTACGCGGAAGCGATAGAGCGCCGTCTCCGTCCAATCATCTTGCTTCATGGCAAAGAGCTGCGGTGTATTTTTGGTGAGCATGAATAGCTCCTCTCATTCTTCTAAGCGAGATGTCTCTGGCTTCCATATGCTGTCTGGATGGCACGCAGATCCATCATAACGTATTAGTGCTGGTGTCTTCCTGCTCTGGCTCTTTAAACTGCTGCACAGAGGCCAGCGAGTGAAGCTAATCCAACAGAGAGGGCAACAGGCCACAGTCATCAGAATGCTGCCTTCACAGAGGGATGGAAAAAAAGCAGGAAAGAAAGAGTTGCAGCGTGAATTTTAGTTTGGACCCAAGCGGCAGTTTGGAGTTGTTATCGTAGTTATGTAAAATCTTCAAATAAGATTGACACAAGTTTGTTTTTGTCACTTCAAGAGAAAATATTTAATTATAATGTAATCATAAATAATCACTGCAGGAGAGGGTCATTTTAAATTGAATGCCAATTAGCAGAGCTATTAAAAGAGGTCTTGTAATCAACACTTTGATTGTGGAAGTTAAATTATGAGGCAACAATGCTCCTGTAAGTGACAAAAACAATTTAAAGCAGCACTTCTCAAGATATTAATACTAAAACTGGATCAAATAATCACATTTGATATGAAATGGCTCACTTACAATGACGAATTTTCAGTCCACAGTCTCCCAATCGGCTTTACAGAGCAGTTTAGTGTCTTTCAGCTGCTTTACTGTTTTGGTTCAGTATTTCTGCTCTGACCAATGTCGAGTCCAGTCAAATAGCAGGTAGTGGTTTTGAGTAAAAGTCAACCCGCTTCAAATGAACTGCCCGACAACAAAAAAACAGACGGACAAAAGCAGATGGTGAACAGAGTGAAGCATTTAGCCACTGAAGTAGAGGGAATATTGGAATTATTGACATTTCTAGGGTGCAGTCAGGTTTCTGATATAGGTGGGTGGGCGTAGGGTCCTCTTCTCACTCCTCCTTAGCTCCACCCTCTTGTCCAAATATGGTCACTTCTGGCTCCAAAAAAACAAAATGGCGAAGGCCAATATGCCACACTCTCAACTTCAAAATGACAGTTAACAAAACAGTGGGTTACATCATAATGGGTTGTTGCTTAGTTTCTCCATGACTGTTAGAGGTGCTAATACATTTGCCTTATCCACTTTCATGAGGTGTTAGACTTTAAATGTTGTGTTTGTTTTGTTTCTTCTCCGCCAAATATGTAAAGTAACAACAACCTCTGACTCTAACTGTGTAACAATGAGGAGAAACAGCAGAGGCAAGTTGAAAAAAACATAGATTCAGCAGCATTATGCACACAGTGAGTTAACAAATATTGCTTCTTGTCAAAATGCAACCTTATATGACCCACACTGGTGTCTAGTTGAAGCGCGGACATTATTATGTCTCCCTGCTGTTTTTCCTGCAGAACGGAGCTCATGCTGGTGAAACTGCACAGAATACCAGTAAAGCTAAACCAGTGCGTCTGCTCTCCCTGGACACTTTCAGAGGGTACGTACTCCATCAACAACCCTCCTGTTTATCGGCCTATCACCACACGCTGCTCGTTCACATGCTAATTGTTTTTGGAGCAGTCTGAGGCATGATGAAGATCTACAGACCCGGCGTAATGAAGAATTACAGGGGTCACAGTCTGGCCACATGCTCCCCCAAGCTTTTGTGATGTGGCGGTCTAGCTTTGGGCATGATTTCTGATATGAGAGCGTCTCGGGTCTGGAACAGTGTGTTTCTGTTGGACAGGAGTGATGCATGTGATTGAATCTGGGCTCCCTGCTCGCCTTAATTGCGGCCTGGGGGTAGACACAAAGCACGCCTCTCTGGAAACAGGATGCTGGTGTGGCTTTGACCTCCCCCTTGCCAAATAATTGATGTAATAATACCGTCAACATATCAGCACACATCCACACGGCCATAGATCTCCTGCCAAGCCGGAGAGAGTGAGAGGAAATCCAGCAGCACACAGCTAACATCCAGCAGACGATTGGCATCTTATCCATCTGTGGTTTCAAACAACTGAGCATATGTGCTGAATTCAAAATACTAAATGCTTTTATTTCATTTGGGAGCAGCAGCGGTTGAGTACACTTTCACCTGAATCCGCAGAGGTTCAAGGAAAGGATACATTTCAATTTAATTTCCCTTCATTTACACTTCCTGCCGCAGTCTTGCTCAATCTTGTTAGCTGAAATGTCACTCCAGGGCGACAGATACTCGTCACATATTGATGTCCTGATCTGTAATACTGGAAATTCTCATACCTGGCAACACACTTCATCAAACTGTGACTCAGCACTCGAGTAACGCTGCGTGTGCCTCCTCGGCCCTGTGACTTATGATCCATACACCCTCGATAAGTAACAACTTTCTGCAGAGAACAGACACATCAGTCATCTGCCATAAATACTGAGACATTTCTGAAGGCAAAAGGCTTTTCTTCAGAGCTGAAAGGTTTTCCTGATCATTGCTCAGCCACCACTGACATGATATACAGAGAACTGTGCAGTACGACTGCACGTTAATTTTTATAAAAGGATTTGGTTTTAATCTTGTGTCGCAGTGCTAAAAGCCTTTCGCCAGTTTCCTCACAGTTGAAAATCGCACCGTCAGTAGTTAGCAGTGCCATACAACAGACGGAACAACTATTACAGCAAAACCAAGCAGTGAGAGCTGCGTTTATCGGCAGGTGGTTGCCTCAGTCTCAACCTTATTTTGACTAAGATCCAAGTTTTTCATCCGGTTCGGTTTCAGACCCGCTCTGATGTTTGGCCACAAAACCTTGGCGTTTCAACTCCAGCTGTAATTTATTATGGCTAGATTGGATGTCCATGTACTTGATATGGCCAGCAGGGTGGGTAACTCAATACTGTGCAGTGATAGAGTGTAACTATCCATTTGCAAAAGGGGGGTAAAAGTACTAAGCTGGTACTCTAATTGGTAATGCATGTACAATGATTCAAATCAAAGACGTCCGTAAGTGTCTATCAGTGAGTCATAACCAGCTGCCAGAGAGACGCATCTCTCAGTCATCTGTTAGCTATAAATCTGATTCCCAGACATGAATTAAATCCATTACTGAAGTGACAAATGTTAAGCGGAGACATTCATAGAGATATTAACAATTTAAACTTGATTAGGAACCAAGCAAAGAGTGTGCAGCGCTTCAGTTTGATACAACACAAAAGTTCTCAGTGTACATCATGTGAATTAAGGCACTTACAGTTTCCCTTGGTCATAATTAGCAGCCTTTAATGTCACGTGTGTGTGTGTGTGTGTGTGTGTGTGTGTGTGTGTGTGTGTGGCATTTGTAAAGTAATGGTTCCCACACACAGCGGGGTGCTTTAATTAAAAAGATGGCCAATAAGCCGTGATATTGCAGTGATTTTCACAGGGGCTCATCTGGCTAGAGATTTAACCTTTGTCTTTGTTACTATGGGAACTAATGGATATGTTCGTCAAAATTCAAATGATAGGCCTGCGTGTGTGTGTGCGTGTGTGTGCGTGCGTGCATGTGTGTGTGTGTGTGTGTGTGTGTGTGTGTGTGTGTGTGAAAGAGTATATGAACACATGCAGCAGGGTTTACTCCACTTTAATAGCCCTTTTGAGATGATAGTGACCGATTAAAATCTTGTATCAGCAGGTTGGGGCTGAAAGAGCAGTAATGGCTCTGCTGTGCCTCTTAATTGAATCTGGGCAGAAAAACAAGAGGAGGCAGAGGTAGATACAGTGCACCTTATCAGACAGTCTCCTTTTAGACATTCTTCTAATGTTGTTATGGCTCTTAAAAAAAAAACTTTATGATTTTTTTTTTAACCTTTTTTTTTAATGAAATAAAACATTAAAAATATAAATTCATGTATCCTGGATGGTGAAAGGATCGAAACTGAAAAACCTCCGCTGTATCTCCACCACTTCCCTTCCCTGCAAGTTTGTGTTGTGTAATGGCCCCCCCCGCCCATTTTTCCTGACATTCAATGCAAACACCTTTTTTCCCTCCAGCGTCTGATTCAGTGAAGTACTCCATCACGTGACGTGTTCCAGCAGCCTTGGCCGGTGCTAAAGTATAAAGTGTATCATATATTAGACATAAAGTCTTTAGTCAGCACTACTGCTTAAGGAGATCCAGAGGACACGCGTTCATTTCCTGAGTGATACATAATGCTTAGATTGCATTACCTTGCATTTGGAGTCTGACAGAACAGAAAGACCCTCCTCCGGGCTCCTCAACTTTAATTCAGAAGTTAATATTAAATCATAATCAACATATTACGGTTGAAGTGGCAGAAAAGGATCATAAATTATTGTTGTATTATGCACTTCATGTATTTATAATGTATTTCTATTGGCAGTTGTCCAGTTTTACATGTTTTCTTTATTTATGCTTCACTTGTACCCAAGGATTGAGCAGTGTAGACTCATTGTAATGTCTTTGCAGGTTTGCCCTGACAGTGATGGTGTTCGTGAACTACGGTGGCGGAGGCTACTGGTTCTTCGAACATGCACCGTGGAATGGTTAAGTATAAAATATGCATGAATTTACTAAATAGAACCAAAATAAAAGTAGCTTGTACAGTCGAACCTGCATCTTGCACACAGTCTGATATGTGATGACTGCATGAACTCACGGCTGTTATTCAACGACAACGTTGTGCTCTTCACGTCTGTAATTTTTTGACCTGTTGTCACTAATTGTGATAAATGCAGTGTCAAGATCACACTCACACACTCACACAGAGGCTGCCGTTCGTCATACGAGCCAAATGAAAGGCACGATCCATAGATGTTTATTGTTATTAACAACCAGGGAGGAGAAGAGGAGGAGGACAGATGAGTGTTTAAATGACAGCTGGGAGAAGATGGGAGGGGCCATGGAATGAGTGAGACTCCCCTGTTGGTCAGTACTGAGGCTCCTTTGAGCAAGGCACCTGTGGTTGCAGCAGACATTTGCTGGGTGCCTTTTTCCCCGGCTCACTAACATCCAAAATACAAATATGTCACTGCAATTTTTTATGAAATGCATGTCATTGCTCTCAATTTTAAACTTTGTAATAGCCTCTTTGTCACATGTACACGGGTGTATTGATTTCAGAGGTGGATTGATTAATCTTCTCTTGGCTGCCGGGCCGCTGCTGTCACAGGAGTGTAGATATTTATTAATCACACCTTTCCAGGATGGAAAGTTAATGACAGAAGCGGCACTTTAAGGACATAACATTGTTCTTAATTCACCTCGGTGTCTTTGTGGATTGCCAGGAATAGAAGAGGGCAAGAACTGTGAACTCTGTTTAATGGCAACAAATTCAAGTATCTGTGGATCGATTGATATTTATCAATGCTTCTGAATCTGTTGCAGGTCTAACTGTGGGAGATCTCGTCATGCCATGGTAGGCTGTATGAACATACACTAATATGCATGTTCTTGTACATATTTACACATATATATGTGTGTGTGTTTTAATACCATAATGCTGTTCTGTCTTCCAGGTTTGTGTTTGTAATCGGGACCTCTGTGGTTTTGGCTTTCGCGTCCATGCAGAGGAGAGGAGTGAGCCGCCTGCAGCTGCTGCGAAAAATCACCTGGAGAACGGCCGTCCTGCTGATGCTCGGCTTCTGTTTTATCAACTACTCTCCACGAGACGGAAGACGTATGTACAACACAGCATGGCTGTTCAGTGCAACAACAATGTTGTATATGTGAATGTGTTTGTTCTGTCATTTCTGTTTGCTCTTTAGTGGGGAATTCTCAAAACACAGACATTAGCATCTCCGGTATAGTGGCCTCTTTTTTTAGATCTGGTACAGCGCATTAACAGTGAAGAACAGATGGAGGACTTTCTTGCACCTGTTGATGTGCAAAATTAAGCTGCATTTGCTGTCATGTTAGGAAACATCAAACATTTTTAACACAGTTTGTTTTACTAGGTTTTTTAGTTTTCACTCCATCAACTATTTAATTAATAATTTTCAAGTGAAAATACTAAACGTGATGATTCTACCCTTACAGAAAAATACATAAATGTCACGTGATTGTGTGGGTGGTCCCATGGTATCATATATTTTGAAAATAGGAAAAGTCAACTTTAATGACATAATGTGTGAAGCCCATGTTGATTCCCATGAGAATATTTTTCCACATATTTTCCGCGTGTTATCATATGTTGCAACATGCGGTAAACATGGGAAACTCGTGTTTTTTTCTGTAAGGGAAGTTTAATGATAGATTGCTTCTTTTCCTTGTAGTAAACTAAACATGTTTGTTTTTTGCTGTGTGATAAACATGTTAAAGAGGTTGATCTCCGGATTTGCGATAAAAGCCGAAGCTCCAGGGCTTGGTCGAGTTTAAAGGAGGACAATAATGCTGAAAATCCCTATTTCACCATCCACCTGGGACGCACTGGGCGCCCTTCACACATTAGCTACCGGTGGTGCTAATGGACTTTTCCTGCGTGGATGTCTGAGTAACTAGGTTAACAGAAATATTGTTGTTGGGTGTGCAGTCTCAACATCTAGCACCAGGGGACATTTAACAGAGGCAGATTGAGCAAAAACAACGGCTGTGGTAATGGACAATTACAAACGGATAGTGTTACAGCCTTCAGCTCCATGCAGCTGCTATATGCTGCTGGAGCTGGTGATTTTTACCATAAACTGCAGCTCTGCCCTCCGTCTCCAAGGACGTCCTTGGCAGTTCAGTCCCAGGGTTTGATCTAATAAGAGAGTGGAGTCACATCAGCTCAATATGTTAAACCCTTTCAATGTCAGATGAGGCACAAGAAGGTGTTAGCCTTTGACATCAACTGTGAGTCATTTTGAATAAATCCTGCTACGATTGGATGTCCAAATAAAAGTCAAAGACTACTTTAGTGGTTATCAGCTAGATAAACACACAGTAAATGCAGGCTTTTATTTTCTTAAAAGACATTTTTGATGTACAAAATATTAAATACAAAAGGTCACAGTATGTTTTCAAAGTTTAATCTCTGACAGTGTTACTTTCCTAATGATGAGGGTCACGAGAAAAAATAAATCAGACAAAAATCAGGTCAAAAAGTCTCATTCAAACCAGAGGAGGTTTGAATAAAAGAAACCCTTATTTTGAAAAGTTTGCAGCTGATTTGTTTGCTCAACTTTCCGGCAGCTCTTTTAATCCGGCTGACATCCAACATATAATATCATTGTATTCAGCCCAGCTCTGAAAGTGCTCAGAGACTGGACGTAGACAGCAGAGCTTTCTCTAAAATGATATTGAACATCAATAAGGGTTTCGTTTTCACTCACACACATAAAAAGGGCATAAATTGATCAAACAGTGAAACAAAAAGTGTTGTAGTTTGCTGGAGTTCACTTTAAAACAGTAGTTAAGTGACAATTTTGTGTGGGGACAGAGGCAGTAAATTATCTTTGTGGGGGTGTAACCTGCGGATTTAACTAAAGCGTTATTAGTACGAGCTCCCTCTTTTCCTGAGAGGAGAGCTTTCTGCCTCTTATTTGATTTGTTCGGATCAATGATTGGGATCATATTGTTTTTACGGCACTTTGTGCGGCAAAGAGGTTTTCAATTAACTAATGAGTAGATTACCATCAATCTCTCAACCTGCAGCCAATCCTATCCTTCCCAATTTGTCGAGCCTGGGAGATAACTGGGAATCTTTGATTAGCTTCCCACATTCTTGACATGTCCCTATCCTGAAGGCTGACACCGATGCTGTGGGCCTCGTGCTGTCCATCAATGGTAGAAGTGGCAGAGGGATGATTGAGAAGATTCCTGATTGTTGAAATCAGCAGAAAAAGCTTAATGTCAGTAAATTAAAGCTGTGTCTTGTTTAAAATGTAAGTTCATGTTCTTGACATTAGTGTTAATGTGCTGACTGTGTTCTAGTGTCCTGGTCCTGGCTGAGGATCCCTGGAGTCCTGCAGCGTCTGGGTTTCACCTACTTTGTTCTGTCTCTGCTGCAGACTTTCTGGGGCCAGAAAGAAATCCCTCTGAGAGCGGTGAGTCCTGTCAGGGTCACTTTTGTCAGCCGTTACACACAAGAGCATGACAAAACATTATGAAGGGCTAATTTCACGTGTGCACCTCATGTTTAGTTTTTCTTTTTGCCGGAATAAGCGGCAGATATACCTCAAAGTAAAGTTTAATGTTAACAATGTCAAGCACATAAGCAGCTCTTTATTTTTGAAATATTTTTGGTGACACAACATGTGCATGCTGCAGGATCCCTGGTGGAAACCCGCCCAGGATGTTGTCCTGTATTGGCCACAGTGGCTAATCATCATCCTGCTGGAGACTTTGTGGCTGTGCATCACTCTCCTCATGCCTGTACCCAACTGCCCCACGTAAGTCCAAACTAGTCTCCCACCGCTGAGTGCAGCCTGCACATTAATCCAATGTACACATGTGTTTCAAAAGTATAATTCCCCTCCACCGCTCCCTGCTCAGATAATCTCCAGTTGGAGCTGCAGCAGAGGTGTTAGTGTGCACCTTGTGTTGCAGGTGTTATGAACCGCCGTGATTTATGGGCCTGTGGTGGATGCTTCAGAGGGCATAATTAGCCAATCTCAGTCTGTCATGTGCAATAAGGGGAGCGCAGGCAGAGGATCCATCTTCCTCGCTCTGAGTCTTCTGCTTTTTGTGTGTTTTTTCCCCGTCTCTGTGACCCTGCTTGGCATAAGGTTTAGAATATTGTGGCTTCAAATTGAAGCACTTTTTCCCAGAGCTCTTGTGTTTTCTACAACATCTGATTGATTTGTATTTTGTACTGGAACGTGAGGATGTGTGGTAAATTACGGCCATACAGACTTTAAATACATGAGGTGGTCATTGACTTTAAGACTGAACTTGCTTTAACTATATTATGTCTGTCTCTTTTGTAATACCTTTATAAATCTATATTTTTCAAATATTTGTATTCTTATTCTGATAATGATACTTATAATAGTGATGTTGTTTGTTATCAGAGGGTATTTAGGAGCCGGTGGAATTGGAGATAACGGTCTTTACCCAAATTGCACTGGAGGTGCAGCAGGACACATTGACAGATGGATGTTTGGTGATAACATGTACAGATACCCCACATGCAAAGTAAGTTTTTTTTTTCACACTCTCAATTTCAACAATCTGTATTATTATTTTAAATGACTGTGAAATCTGCAGGTTCCTTATATTTTTATTTTTCCAGGAGTTGTATCACACCACGCAGCCCTTTGACCCAGAGGGGCTTCTGGGCACAATTAACTCCATTGTCATGGGATTTCTCGGGATGCAGGTAAGATGGTTCATTTATTTCTTGTGCTACAAGAGTGTTTTTAAATTATGAGTCACAGACTTCGCAATTTTCAGTGGGAATAAATGTCATGTACAAGGTAGTGCAGTGAAATCAAGATCAACTTACAGTTTAGATAGAGAAAAGAATCAGACATATAAGTAATAAATTTAACCTTAATGTTTGTGATTAATCTTGAAATTTTTAAATGCCATACCAGAGCTAATTTACCTGGATGATCAGTGGTGTTCTTTATGCTAATATGTTGATAAATATCATAAATTAGACAGAGAACCTACAGCTAACTCTGTGCTTTGTAAAAGTTATGTGAAAGCCACTTTCCTGCCTCACTATAAGTACACAGTTGTGCCCCTTAAGTGACAAAATGTTGTCAGAAAGCGAGGAGAGAGCTTTTGGTCTTTAGACCTGAGCCTCTGATGGCGACAGTGTCACTTGTAACCATTTGGGCTGTGGGAAGCTGCCATAAAAAAGCAGCCGCATTTCTCTATTCCCGGTGGGCGGTTAGCTCTGAGCCCGTCAGTCAGCGAGTCTTAGACGACACGCCAGGTGTCCGCCGCCCTCCTCTGTGTTCGCCCATGCTAATGTTCTCAGCTGAAACACATTCATCATCACCAAATTAATCAGAGGGCGCGGATGACTTACACCCCACATCTGGCTCGACAGGAGAGGAGACATGTGACTGCCACTTCAGGGACGCAGCATCGACAGCCGCATCCCAGGCCTCTTTGGTTTCCCAGTGGCAAATGCATGGACACACTGGTTGTTGTTGTTGTTTATGTGGTATTTGTCATTAAGTGTATGGGTGAATGAGTTGTGCCTCTTTCTCTCACAGGCGGGGAAAATAATCCTTTTCTACAAAAAGAAGAACGTCCACATCCTCTGTCGATTCGTGGTGTGGGCCGTCGTCCTGGTACGTCACACCGACACAGCTGCTAAAACAAACAAGTATAAAAGTCAATTGATAATTTAACACCAAGACAGCAATCCACTGAAAGCATCGTCCTCCTGCTTCTATGACTCACAGACTTGAGCGCTTTTACGGTGTTTCACTTCGCTTTGCAGGTAAACTCTGCGGCGTGTTTTCCAGCCGGTCGGGGTATTAGTCATAGTTGCCTTAAGCCATTCATTAGCAGGACTTAGCAGAGGACATGTGTGTGATCTCAGTACAATTAAACAACGTCCATGTGTGGCTGCATTTCTGGGCAGACATGAGTATCCGGCGCCTCGGGGGGATACACACTGTCTCGCACTGCCTGCCTGCGCCTCACATGTGGTTTTAGATTAGAAGGGATATGCATATTACTTACAGTCCACTGCAGCATCTAAAGATCAATTCAGGCACCTGCACGCAAAAGTCTCGACAAGCAGATCTAATACACGGCAGTTCTGTTAAAGAAATGGATTAAAGTCCATTCAGATCCAGAATAAAGACATTCATTTATTTGGATAGCTTTGAGGTCATATTGTTTCTAGATTTGGGCTCATTCTGGGTGGTCTCAAAGAAACAAAAAGAGCCAAGCTGGCCTCTTTTTGGTTTAGAGGGGGAATGTGTCCCCCAGGGAGCAGCCAGGTGTTACAGGAGATGGCTTGTTTTGCATTTCTAAACCTGTGAGAGGAGGCTGCTCTAGTCTGCTCTAACAGAACTGACAGCAAGGCCAGGCTTCGCTGAGCCGTCCTCGGCCGCTGTTTTCATGTACGTTCAGAGAGATGCTGCAGAGATGTGGCTCGTTTTGTAAGAACGGGGTTAGTAGGAGGCTGCCTGCATGCTGTGGAGGCAGACTTCCTGAAGCGGCGGTGCTGTGACCTGGAGCGATGATGGAGCTGGAGGAGCTGGCTGCGTCACCCTGCCTTTGAAATCAAACTGTGCCAGGACGAAAGGAAGGGTCAACTCAGGCGGAGAAAAGGCACACAGAGTCGGGGAGAGAGTCAAGGAGTTCCTGCTGTGCCTTTTAGTGCAGCTTTGGATATCGGCCTTCACACTGTCATGTGGATTTATTTTTTTTGACCCATGTGTTGAGTCCACATTGAAGGTTCTTCGGTTAAGGAAACAATTTAACTCACTAGCGTTGTCTTATCAGCACTATAGATGTCATGTTGTCTGGTTTGTCAAGTCAAATAAAGTTTATTTTTATAGCTCAATATCAGGTACATTATCTAAATGGGATTTATAGACAACAACAGGAATGTTAATCCACCGAGCCCCTACTTTTAAAAACAAATATGAAGAAGAAAATCCATAAAAACCTCAACATGTAAGGAACTAAAGCATCTACACCATCTGTTTGAGCCTGTATTTAGACCACAGACTGTATATAAAAGTGGACGTAGCTTCCAGGTCTGAAAAATTGCTAGCAATACCACTGAGTGCCACTAGGGGTTGGCTCCAAAAAGCCTCTGGCTCCATAGTCTCCCCTTTAACTTCTCTCATGAAATACAAAGTTAATATAATTTTTCCACGAGTTATTTCTGTGTTTCTAGCTAAAGTCGCTCCTTCTGAATAGTTTTCTGGTTGTCCATCTGAGAATAATCCCTCATTAATTATTAAATAAACCTCAAAAAGTGGTATATTTTTTGGGGCTTGTCTGTTTGATTGACAGGCCTGTGGTCAGGTTACGGCTATCGGTCTGTATAGTAGTACTATAGTATTCAAATCAGATCGAGTCAGATCGCTCGCTTGCTCTCCACAGCTCGTCCAAATATGTTCATTTCTGGCTCCAAACCTGTCCGAACAATGGCGACGGACAATATCTGAATTTACAATCCGATGGGTAACATCACTGTTGGTTGCCACTTGATTTAGGCCGAGTAGTGCTTTGAGCTAAATGCTAATACCGGCATGCTCATGGTAACAATGTTGACTGATGTTTAGCAGGGACAATAATAATGTAGTCCAACAGTCCAAAGAATGGGTGGTTTGTGTTTGTGAATCAGGAATAATCCTGTTTGTACACGTGAGAATCAATGGAAATTCTGTTGTGAGAATTTAATGTCATTAACCTCAATTCTTAAATGACAAATGTCCTCCATTACGTCTCCTTGTGTTGAATCGTATTGACTATCATTGTGCAGTGAGTGGCTGGAGGGAGGTGAAATAAATTAGATCCATTTGGCTTCTCCCAGAGGCACCGAGTGATAAAGTAACACATGATGAAATAAATAAACATGAGGTTTTTTATGTGTTTCCACTGTACCTCATAGTGTGACAGTTAATGCTACTCAAGATTATGACGTTGGAGATGATATATATTCAGGATTGTACAGTGTTTAGTGATGGATCAATGCAGGGACTTAAAATCCTGGTTAACTGAAATAAAGAATCACAATAAAATAGATTTTCTCATGTTGCAGTAGTCGACAGAAAGAGCAGACATCGATTTTAGCAACAGATACAAACCCAAATAAAAAATTAACGCAGCACATAATCATACCATGAGCTCTGCACCTGGATATCTGCTTTGGTTTCTTTAATCTCAGTGGCTAAATCTATTTTTAGTTGTGTTTTGTTTTGTTTTTTTACCAACACAGAAAGCAAAATTAGTTTTAGCGATCGGCCTGCTCTTCATATTGACTTTTCTAATACGAGTTCGGCTCAAAGGGGAGGCAGGAAGCAGAGCTGAGCTGCCTCTTGTTTCAGACATGTGCTCTTGACATTAGCAGGTCTCCTCAGTGGAGGAGTGAGCTCATTACTACACGCACCCAACCACAGGATTGGTATCAGGCACAGGGCGGTTTTGCAAAGAACCAGAAAGCGTTGCTACAGTAAACGGAAAAGCCAGATTTTAGCCCGCAGTTCACTGTATTTCTGCGGCAGACTGATATCCAGGGGCAGCCATGCATCTTCCTCATAATAAACAACAGCCCCTGTTAATTAAAGTCCAACGATCAGGCTCCAGAAGTGAGAGATTGAAATTGAGCGATTGCCCCACATACCAGCCCCATCCCACATCCTGCTGCCTGGATAGCCTGGAGACTTAATCCAGTCTCAGCTAGGCTATTTCCACACCATCGATTCTGTCATCTATACACATGATGGATATCCACCTAACGAGCATGTTTGGATTCTGATCCACTGCCTCGGGTTTCTCTCCGGAGCACAAAAGGTTTCTTTATGTATCTAAAGAGCACATAAAGGTAAAAAGATGAGACCATAAAAGCTCTTACTGACATGTAGTTGATTATATGGAGTTCTTTTGTGTTGTGAGTAAATAGGACCATGGAGCCAGGTGGGCCTCAACGGGATTTGACTCTGCCCTTGTAGGAGTAAATCCACACATTTTAGTGTCTTTCAGCCATTGTTTTGGTTTTATTCATTGTTTTGTGTGTGTCTGTGTGGCTTGACAGGCCTTTCTCATCTGACTCCCAGATAATCGGTTCATCTGCTGGACTCTTCTGATTCCGATGCCTCACGTTTTAGCAGCCCGATACAGATTGCTTTATCGCCCCCCCATTGATTTGAAATCTGTTTCATTTCCACCCTCAGGGAATCTCCGCAGCCATCCTTTCTAAGTGCACGCGAGATGGAGGATTTATACCTGTCAATAAAAACCTTTGGTAAGTGCTTCCTGACCCTCTAAATCCAGCCAGTTTTCCTCACAAAAGAAAGGATGGGTTTCCAACAGGCACAAATCACGGCTGCTAAAACACGCGTTTACTTACCTCTAATGACAGCCGCGACTGTAAATAATCACCCGGGCTGTCAGAAGTGTGAGGTGGAGCGGTTATACATCCTCCCCAACATGATCACTCTTCCTTATGGCCGACAAAATAGAGAATGCTTTATCCTCTAGCCCAGAAACACTCACTACATGTTTTACCAGCTCTGTGTGATGGGAAGGGATCAAGCACTGGAAGAAGTAACCACAGCGCGGTGCCGGTAACTGCTCCCAAACTATCATGTGCCTTTTTGGAAAAACAGGGCGCAGCACCTTGATAAATGCTTGTAATGATTTTACATGAAACACAGCACGATTACTGCCTCGGACACAGATTACTTTACGACCTGTGCATTTGTTCCACCCCCACGTTCCCCCTCATAATGATGCGAATCACTTTAATGCTGCTGCAGGAAGAACAGCATTTCATCTGTGATGTGTAAGCAAATTCCTCGTGATGCTCCACAGGGGCCGCCGCTCACGCCACACGTGCTCAACCCCCGCTATTACCTGCCTGGCTTTTGTCGGCAGTTCATCATGCACAGGTTATTGAGCTCTTGAGTAGAAGTCCCTGCCTGGATGTCTAGAAGTAATTAACTCCCAGCCAAGAGTCCTTTTTGGCTCCACTTCAGCTGAGATTAAAAAAAAAAACAGAGAGCCCACTGCAGGAGGCTCTGGTAGGCAGCCATTTTACATTAGATGATATTTCATCAAACATTCTTGCACTTAGGAGGAGACAGGGACACGGCTGGTTGGCTCAGCTCCATGGGGCACGTGCCAAAGATCCACGGCTGATGCTTTCGACCGATCCAGCGAACTGTCCCACAGTTTGTTGGATTGGCTCGAGACCCCTGAGTGTTATTTATCTGCAGCGGAGGATTGATGGACTAAGTGTGTTTACACCCTTGTTCACACCATACTGCTAACATTTCAGCGATGCCCGTGTGTAATGTACAGAGTAAAATGTTGCTGTTGTTGTAAAGTGTCACTGATGGTCTCTTTCGTCCAGGTCGTTGTCTTTTGTGATGTGTATGGGCTGCTTCTCCTTCCTGCTGCTGGGAGGCATGTACTTTGTCATCGACATCAAGGGCTGGTGGGGAGGGCAGCCGTTCTTATACCCAGGTACTGTTTATTCATGCTCCTAGAGTATATTGTTATAATAGTGGATGTGCTTTGGTGAAAAGAAAACTTAAGATACATCATTGGAACAAGATTGCAAACCTTAAAGAATGTATTTCATGTCTTAAAGTGGCTCTAATTAATATTTCTGTTTTAAAAATGTATATTTAAACCTGGGTCTTATTCTCATTATTATAGGCAATTTTTTTTTTAGATTATCTTTACACTTGCCACCTGTTAAAGAAATTCAGGAAACAAGAATGCTATGACAGCAGTATTTAGCAGAACAATTTATTATTTAACAGCTATTTAACACAATCACTATATATATTGCAGGGTTTTGCTATATATAGTATATAATATAACAAAAGTGTCCTGAGTGTGTGTGATTGTTTTGTAGGGGTTTTAATTACTATTTGGTCTAACTGACCTCTTTTCTTCCAGTTATTAAGCTTTGAGAAAAAGAGTTTCATATAACATTTCTCCACTTGAGAAAAGCACATCAGTGTCACATTTCACCTCACATAGGTGAGAAAAGAACACACGTGTATGGCCGGGGTGAAAGAACAAGGTCGTGTGACGGAGGTCATGATGAAGAACAAAGACTCAAAGTGTACATTGGGAGGAGGTCGGGATGGTTGGCTGGATCAAACACAGGACGTCTGTGAAGGTTCTCAGTCATCCAGTTCTCAGTCATCCAGGTCAATCTAAGTTTTATCCAAAGGCAACGAGACTTCTTTATTTCTTCAGAACTGAGGAAGTGAAATGTCTTCAATAAACTAAAGAAATGCAGCTGCCTTTGGATAAAACTTAGATTTCGCAGGACAGGACGTATTTATGGACACAGTGCATGTTAAGTAAATTACATGACGTATGTATTATTATTTACCTAAGATTACTTGTCTTAATCCAAACCATGATCTTTTCCTCGACCTAACTTTGACGTTTTGGGTGCCTAAACTTAGATACTGTACTTTTCACACCTACGCAAGGCAAAACATGGCACTGACACGGTATCCTCTACAGGACTGATGGGTGTATTACACTCTTTTTTGTGACACTGGGTTGAACATTTTCCCTGATGTGGAAAGCTTTGACCAAGTATATTATTTTGTCATCCTTCACATTCTTCAAATATCCACATAAAAAATACGACCTGAGTTAAAAAAAAAAAAAAATACATACCAAAATGTTCCTTTAAAACTGAGAAATCCTGTTCCGTAATCACTTGTTTGTGTCTTCTGTCTCCTCAGGGATGAACTCCATTTTCGTGTATGTCGGCCACTCTCTCCTGGGTTTCTACTTCCCTTTCAGCTGGGAAATGCACTTCCTGGACAGTCACTGGGAGCAGCTCTTCCAAAGCCTGTGGGGAACCATACTGTGGGTGCTCGTTGCCTACCTGCTCTACAGGAAGAAATTCTTCCTCAAAATATAAGCAGGATGATCTGTTCCTCTTTTATTCTGCAGATATCTAATTTTTCTATTAAAAACAAACATTCTTCATGGGAACGGTATACAGATTATTATAACGTCTGGTCTCCTGTTCTTGGCTTAATGAGTTTAGGTGACTCTTCATAGATACAACCTGCCCTCATACATTTTAATAAAGTAAACTAGTATTTAAGTCATCTGGTAAATGAAGCAGCTCAAAGGAAGTTTTTTTTTTAATGAAAAACAATCTGCAGCAAATCAGTGGAAAAAGCATGAAAGTGTTCATCCATGAAATCCAGTTTGTAGAGAAGACGTCTGCTCTGCTGTCAGTGTGGGAAGCTGAGGATTTATTTGATGCCACTTGTTTTTTTGCACAGAATAGACTGATTAAATCAAATATACCGAGGTGGTACTTAACAAATTAGGCCGAGTGATTCCACTACACATCAGGCCAGCCATTATGAGTCTGTTGCCATGGCCACTCTTCTTCGCCTTGTGTGTGTGTGTGTGTGTGTGTGTGTGTGTGTGTGTGTGTGTGTGTGTGTGTGTGTGTGTGTGTGTGTGTGTGCCATCTGCTGTCCATACTTTAATAGGGGTCAAGATGCACAGCTCACAAAGGAGTATCATTAATGGACCTGACACCTCTTGGACTCATTGTATTAGAAAATCAGGGAAATTAGACAAATGCAATTCATCAGACGAGCCTCCTCAAAGAGTTCGAGCCCATTATATGTTTTACATTTTTGCATATTCAACACTCAGAGCTTCTTACTTACTAAAACAGGGTTCAGTCTCAGATTATCATCTTTCCACATGATTGACCGTCCAGTTGAGTGATTTACACATATTTATTCAGTGTATATATGACAGTATTGAACACACTCAGATCAGAGTCCCTCGGCATCAGCTCAGGTGGTGTGTACATCATGAAATGACCATCTAGTTAATGAAGTGATGCGGCTTCATGCTCCTCTTCCTGAGTGAAATCCTATTATGTACTCCGCACAAGTCGTCATACCAGTGCGTAATATGGTGTAGTGGTTTTTGGTAATTGTTTTGTGAGCACAAAGTTGCTGTTTGAATCCCAGTAGGTGCATCCTGCCTTCTTGAACAAGACTCAGATCCATAATTGCTTTTCCAAACTACTGTGCCAGCAGTGGAAAAGCATAGCTGATTCATGATTGGATGGAAATAAAATCAATACAGACTCACCACAGAGCTCCAAAGATATATTTTGTGTATGTGTTGATAAAGCTTTGCATTTAAGTATCAGCTTTTAGCTGACTCATTCAGAGTGATTTACAGTAACTGCAACATTATGAGGAGGTCAAAACCTATTAAATGTCCCGAGGAGCTGTTAATGAAGATCAAAAGGATCAAAATGAGAATGTGAACACTATAAAGGTGACAAATATTCGGATTATATTTCAGACTGAGTTTCTGATTCATCTATCTTGCAGCATTGTTGTCAGAAAAGGTCCATAAAAACATTGTAGTTGTACATACCATGTCCAGACCACCGCACTTCCTTGTCTGTATTGATTCTCATTGAGCATAATGTCTTAGGATACCTATAGTCTATCATATGGAAACTTTATCCCAGATTAAATGTGCTCGTGCCGACTGCTCAGCTTCTTGTGTCACATAATGCTGCTCACACTCTCCCCTGATACAGCAAGTAATATTACATGTGAGTGAACATTTGAGCACACTATCTGTCTATGAGATCAGCTCTTAGGAACATATTACCAAGTTTTTTGGGGTTTTTTTATGTAGCAATTTATGGTGCACACTGAAAGTTAAATCAGTGCCCGAAACTACTGAAAAAGAACAACTTTCAATTTTTTTTTTAATTTAACAACAGGCTCCCGAGCGAACAAGAATTTACAAGTGTACAAAAAGTTTTAACTGAACACGCAAAATGTTAAATCTAATCTCTTCCCTGATAGTTTTAGTCACCTTTATTTATGAGTTAAATGGCCCCCAATTTTTAAGCCATATTAATACAAAAGAAACACATGAATTTCACATGTGCAAAAACCCTTGTGATCACATGGGACCACATACAAATGTGCACATGTGAAACATGTATTTTGCTCATGGAAAACTAGTTTTGGAACATTTTCATGTAATGTTTGAAGCCCATGTAAGAACTTTTCCTCGTATTTTCCCCATGTTATCATGTGTTGCAACATGTGGTAAGCATGTGTCATACATGTGATCCTATCTGTCCCATGAGGAAAAGATTGAAACTCACGTATTTTTTCTGTAAGAGTACACCAAAAAGCAGTTGATCATCCCAAAGACAAGAGGTGCAGATATAAGTACAGACCCAGTAATCTGTATTTTTTTTTCAGTTGGTGAAACCTGATGGATCCTCTGAGGAGCCCTGCTCTCTCCTCCGCGGCCCAGTGAGCCTTAGTGTTTTTGCTCCATGCAGGGACATTGATTGGAAAGCGACTGCTGTGTGAGTGACTGGTGTCCTGGCCCGAGGCTGCAGCAATGCATCACTCCACATCATCCAGTCACACAGAGATCCCCACACTTTAACACGGCCCTCAGCCTCGGACACACACTCACACCTCAGAGAGGAAAGGTCGCACCGAGTTTGACCAGAGTCACACAGCTGGTCTACAATGCTGTGCTGATTCTGTTCTGGGACTTAAAGTGTGATTTATGTGAGGATAAACACTGTGGATGTCATTCGTGTGGTGTTATTAATCCATGTGATGGTTTGGGTTGCAGCTCAGCAATGAAATGTTTTATCATTTAACCAAAAATCCCTCCCCAAAGGCAGGTGTTCACTTTATTCTGTCCACCTTGTTCTCAAATTTAAAAAAAAAAATGTGTTTTTTAAATCCACTTAATTGCATTAATGCATTTCAGTAACGAAGTAACTGAACGAGTAATTAAATCGCACACACCTGATGCCCCTTTGAAACAGTGCATGTACCTTTAAAATGAACCATTACACATCTAATGGTAATTGTTGATAATTTTCCCCCGCAGAGCGTTAATGAGATGGCTGACCTGCTGTTAAATTGTGCTCTTAAATTTCCTGTAGATGCTGAGACGCCTGCTGCTTCGGAAGCAGCGGGGCAGTGAGTGGTGAAGCAGTGAACCTCCTCCCCCTGACCAGCCAGTCAGCCCAGCAGCAGCCCGTCGATGGGACACTAAAGACTTCATCTGGCTGCCCGGAGCCGCGAACGCAGGACGCGCACTGGTTTATACACTGACGCTCTTTATTCGATCGGTTTCCTCTTTTTCGTTTTTCTTCAAAAAAGGAACTTTTTTTAATCGCGTTTTCATTCAGAAACTTTCACTTATGGTTCGTGAATATGGGGTCAAGTTGTGGTTTCTCTCGGGGAAACATCGTCGCGCTGCTGCTGCTCCTGCTTGAAGGTAAGATTCATCATCAGTTTTACTGTTGAAGTGATCACTGGAGAGGAAGAGATGAAGAGGTGATGAAGTTGGAAAACATCTTTACATCTTGCACTAAAGTATGTCCAAATTGATGGTGGCTTATTAGAAAAAGATAGTTATATTAATTAAAACTAAATTGAAATGAAATAACACTTTTATATGAGCTCTGATAGTCCAAAGGAGAATATTTTAAACTGTGCCTGCTTTATGCATTTCATACGCATTTGTTCTGAAAGCATCATTGTTTGTGTGAAAGATCTTCTTTATCTCTTCCTCTCCTGTCAGTCAGGGCAGCAGGAACTAAACTATTGTTTGTTTTTTATTTAAATTCACCACGTTTGTGACTCTGCAAAACAGAAATATAGAGAAAAAAGGTTTCTTTGCTGCTACAAACAGCCAATGGACCTGAAATCTAGTTTGCGACAGACAAACACACATGACTGCTCATGTGTAAAGCTGAATCGCTTTGCTAAATTGCAGCATTTTGGAAACTGAGTGATTTTTAAGGCTTTCTGTTTTTTTCAAGAAGTGTCTGAAAAGGCACGATCACAATGCCAGCAGTGTCTCATCCTGCAGAAATTGATACGTGCATTGTGCTCTGGTTGTTATGCATGGTATGGCACATTGAACCCCCAGAGTCAAAATGAATATAGCTCTATATCATAATATTATAATCCCATTCAAAATCCCACAGCCCAACTGTACCAACACGGTCCTGCCATGCAGTCTATATTTAAAGTGTCTCTCATAGCTCAGGAGTGTGTAAATCTCAGCGTGCAGCCTGTTTGTCAGATGTGATGCTCGGACAAATATAGGCCATTGCGTGGAATTCCTGGATTTGTTTTTGGACTTTGAACTGGTCTTCTCAGAGGTTACTATCAGTGCATTCATCAGGGATGTAGAGTGTAAAAGTAATATCATCATCAGAGTCTTTTAGTGGAATTGAGGTGTGAAAAACGGTCTTAATTTTCATGTGAATGGGTCACTGCTATTTCATGCCTGCAAAAGTGGGGGTTACTGAGAAACTAGGAGTACGTAACCACCCAGGGGAGCAGTTTTCTGCAGAGTTGTTAAAATGATTAATTTTAAGTGGGCATACTTGTGTGCAGTGTCCGCTGCTTATTTTTAATTGTATAGTTTTCAGTGCACAGAGTGATGTAAATTGATGTTCCTCTCACTCACCCTACATACATCTACATCTCCCTTCTACTTTGCTCTCCATGTATTATCACTGAAGCAGACATTTCTCCTGATATTTATAGAAGAACACCATTGGTCCAGTTGGATTTCATATGTCAAGGACGTGATGGTAATTAAACGGGTGCTGAAAGCTAAACCCTGCGTAAATGCGGCATCCATCACCTGCCCGTTTGTTGCAACAAAAGACCTGCACTTGTCCAGGGAGGAGAAGAGGCGAGCTGCAGGCAGGTGTGCAGCAGCTGCTCCCATCTCTGGGTAAACACCGGCTGTTTGTTTTCTTTAGGAAAATATCTCCTGTTATACAAGTGCACACACCGCTCCGACTGCAGGTCGGACATTGGCTTCCCCTTCAGATGACACATCAGATTGATTTTACAGGTTCAAGCTAGTGAATTTGTTTCTGACTGCTGATGTCATATAATAACACACTTCTCTCAAACATTTTAAATTTCCAAATGATTTCACAAATGTGTCGGGGCTCATAAATGCTGTGAGGCACGTTTTGTACAGCAATACCTGTAATGTGGATTTTTCAATGCCATACAAGTCTTCTAATATTTGGTAGACTCTAATGGATGGGTTTAAGTCGCAGCACTGTATGTGTTTGGTGCTTTTTACCATCCCTGGTCCAGGTTACTGATTAATTTAGTGTTTGCTGAGGTCATCAAACAAAGGAATTTGGCAATCAGTGCTCACAATTAGAGTAATCAGCACTTTCAGATGTTGCCCTGCACTTAAAACTGGAGTTAAATGGGAGAAGTGATGTAGTAGAAAACATAAATTGGGAGCTTATGTGGATTGTGGAGTTGGATGCAGTTTGGATGTTAACATGTTTATAATTTAGAAAAAGATCCAAGAGGAGTCTTTTGTGGATTTGTAAGGATTTAAGTGTTTTGTTTTTCCACTGAAATGACCTTTAACCAATTTGATGTCTTTAAATGAAGGCTGATTTATGATTAGAGTAGTTTGAAGAAGAGATGAAATCCTACAGTGTTGATTGGCATCTTCGCAAAGATAAACAAAACGCTTGGTCTTCAAACTCAATAGTTCCTTTTGTGACTAAACCTGCTGAAAGCATTTATTGAAATTAACCGAGTCCTCTTAACGCAGTGATCCATCACTCCCACAAGAGGAGACACAGATGTTTTCACATAAAAGCATTGATCCGTTTATCTTCCGCCGTGACCTTGCTACTGTATCTTTGACCCCGCCTCGCCCTGTGACCTTTGAAACCTTAACCAAGTGGTCATCCTCAGTGATGACCACCCCCCTCTTCCTCTATCCCTGAGGAAGCCTCCTCAGCTCCTCCTTCCCTTCCGCGCTTTAGAACGGTCATTTTCATCAGCATCTTTTGCTTTTGAGAAGGACCAGACCGATAAATCTCATTTGATACACGCTGCTATTTGATTTAGCGCCTTATTAAATTATATAATTTAGTAAAGCTTCTGTCTCGTGTTGCATATGGAAGCGTTGTAAATCTTGTCAATTTTCCACTCGTGCTGTCACTATGTCTCTTTTAGTATAATTGGAAAACATTATATTACAAGCAGAGTTTATCTTCTGTATTCAATTGTGTGAAACTGCTGAGCTTTTCTTTGAATCTCAGGAAGAAAAACAACATTTTTTTCAGAAGCTGGACATGGATGTTTTTTTTATGTTATTTTGGAAGGTTTATGCTATTTTTTTTTGTTATGGCACACAATACATCACGCTATGATGTAAAACCACATCAATCTGGCCTCAGCTTCTTTCCACCCATTTCAAGAAGTTAATGAGTAACAGTAAACATGCAGATGCTCTGAAACCAGCCGTGTTGGGGCAGTAAGTAAAACTGTTCAATCAGAGCACGGCCGCAGCATTTTCAGCCTTTTTGACTTTGAAGCTCCTCTTTTTTCCAGCTCAATTGTTAATCACAAAACTTTTTTTTAAATGTTGTCATCTCATTAGTTTACTGACCAAGCTGGACAGTGTTTGTTTTTTTAAGTATTGTGTCTGATGGAGAGGCAGCCCTCACTTCATTACGACTGCCTTCGCCGAGAGTCCCACTGTTGCTCCTGCTGCTGGCGCTGCCGTTGCATGGATGCTGCTCCTACCTGTCAAAGCTCTGTGTCTGATCCTCTAGTCAGTTCAGGGTCACACTTCCCTCTCATGCATGGGTAGAATCTAATTTGCTGTGGTGAAAGAACAAGGAGACATTGATTGAGATTTCGCCCTCGAGGCATTTAGTCCTCTCGTTTCACATGGGTCTTGACAAGTTATTTTCCAGTCGCCTAGCGGAGCGCGCTGTGTTTGACCCATCATTTACAACAATGAACAAAACAAAGAACAAGCTCAGCTCATTTGAGTCCACATTGTCCGTGAGACACTGCAGGAATGAATGGGAGAGAAAGTAGCTCAGATGCTAACAAACATATAATCTGCCAATTTATTGCAATTTCTCCAAATAGGGATATTTTTCTTATTGCTCTTTATGTATATTGATGCTTGCTCCTCCTCCAGCAGCCCCACCCTGGCGTTCCTCTGTTTGATCTTTCACTTTGTTGAAGTTGTAAACATGTTGGAGATCATTTTTACACCACTTGCTCGTGACAGAAAGCTTCTCTTTCATTTGTGCTGGAAGATCAGCGTCCTTCTTTCTCTGCCATTAAGCAATGGCCCTCCGTTGGTTTCTATTCTGTAATCCATCAGATTCACTGTGAAACATGATGCTTGATGCTGTGACACTAAATAACAAGCAGTCAGAGTCCAGCAGAACTACAACTATTTATCTGAGCAGTGCTATTTTAGTTCAGATTTAAAGATGCTAAAATGCTCCACATACCGTTGCACCGTTAAACTGGAAGAGAGAGTCCCACAATTAAGCCATTTTATATTTAATTACATTTTTTAAGTGTTTATTTAATTAAAAGAACAGACCTCTTTATACAATGTGCACTATGTGTTAGTTATACATTTGGCTGAGTTTAGCCATGTTGGCCAGTTAGCTCTAGTATAGCAATGCTGCTTTGTTGTTTCGTCTGACCACTTTGGACCAGACTGAAATATCTCAACAACTATTGGATGGATTATCATGAAATTAGACATTCATAGTCTACAGAAAATGACATTATTGACCCCCAGACTTTTATTGAGCACCATAATTAGGTCAAGATTTTAATTTGTCCACTAGCTGCACAACTAATGACGTTCTCATCAGCCTCAGCTGCACGTTGTGTTTGGAGCTAATTAGCAAATATTTCCATGTTAGCATGACAAATATTAAATGTACCAAACATTATAGTGTTGCTATGGATGGCCATGTTAGCAGCGTTACTGGTGCTACTGATGTTGCACAATGCAATGCCCAATGTAAATACAGACTCACAGAGCCGCTCGA
Source organism: Embiotoca jacksoni (assembly GCF_022577435.1). Classification (NCBI taxonomy): domain Eukaryota; kingdom Metazoa; phylum Chordata; class Actinopteri; family Embiotocidae; genus Embiotoca; species Embiotoca jacksoni. The sequence continues at coordinate 16,779,913 of NW_027185252.1, read as the reverse complement.
CTCTTCCCTGCTGCGAAGGATCTGTTTTGGTTGTGATTGATTCTGTTTATTTGGAAGCTGTTAATAGTAGCAAATTTAAAAGTGGTCAATTAAGCTGAAACCTTAATGAAACCCGTGGCTGCAAACTCTCGATGCAAATACAGATTCTTTTACTGTGTTTTGCTGCAGGCAGTTACAACCTCATGTCAGTGAATTTGATAGCTTTTTGTGATGAGGACAGATAGTTTTATCAAAGCAGTCTAATGACTGCTGCATCAAACTGGAGCTCCATGATGCACCACATGTTAAATCTTTGATGCCACAGTCATCCCCAGAGGAATCCTTAAACTGAATTTGTACTTGCAACTAACCCCTAAGGAGATGTTCTATTAGATTTCTCGATGACGGATGAACATGCTTCATTGGATCCCAGCTCGTGTATTCTCTGTGGGCTAATTGGATTACACGATGGGGTAATTGATTATTATGTTATGGTATGCATCATGGTAAACTGAGTAATCTACCTGGTGCCGGACTGCCTCCTCCAAACCCAGATTAGATATCTTCTGATGAAAAGTTTGACGAGTGTGTCATCATGACAGGAAATGACTTTGTTTCCTTCAGACTGAAAGCATCACAGTCATGACTATATTAAACCCAGGTCCTGATTCCAGTGTGATATGATGAACCGATGGTGCATAATGATACAGGAAACTGAGGGAGAGATATTTCAAAACATTATGATCAATAATAGCTTTCATGAGTGGAATTATGGAGGAATGTGCAGCTTTTTAGTTAATTGAATCTTTGAAGAGAACAATTCCCATAACTGTAACATCTTTGGAAGCAGAGTAATGACGATAGGTTTCAGAGTGATTATAATATTTATAGCGTTTATACCACCGTGATATAACTGGGCGAACTGCTCCTTAATGTTGCTGGCTGCAGCTACTTTGTGACACATGATGGATTATTTGAAAGTGTGGATATTGATGGGATAGATTGTTGGAGCTAGCTGTGAAATTAAACCTGTACAGTCATATTTCTGTGGACATGCACACAGATGCCCAAACAAGTGCTGCAGAGATGATTGCACACATGCAGCCATCAGCTTTTCCCCTCCTGTCCGTCTCATCAGCGGAAAACAATCAGCATCACTGTTGATTAGTACGTTTATTGATTGGTCTGCTGCCAGATACACGGCCTTTCCAGTGGGTCGTTACCAGGGACAGATGCAGCGCAGATTGACCTTGGGAGAGGAAAAGGGCATGAGGCTGAGCTCTCACCACGCAAGCTCCAGAGTACGAACAAGATTACAGAGAGGATGAATCACACAGCAGCCAGACCAGGTCACTTTCCCTGATCTGCCACGCTGTTGACAAGGATGCTCTTTGAGGACGTCTGGGTGGGTGGGAGACCCCCACTTTTGTTTCACTGAGACTTAGAGGTGGATTCACAGAGGTAGATTAGTAAGCCTGTGGGTCACTCCAGAACATGAGCTCATAGCTGGTAAATCTATCAGCCCGAGCACGCATTGAGCTAATTGAGTTCCTGTCTTTGTCTGGGACGATGGAGAGGGCGTCCCACCCTATCAGCTCTGACCAGGCTGAGACACGCTGAGGTCTGTGGCTGGCTGAGCGCATGGCTTCAGATTCTGTGATGAGTTTTGTCCTTTTCTTGCTCTTGCACGGTTAAAATACGAGACATAACAGAAACGCACGCACGCACACACACACACACACACACACACACACACACACACACACACACACACACACACACACACACAGACAGAGCCATAATTAACTCACAGAAACTGCACTCATACGTGTACAGACGAATGAGGACTTTCCACTGCTGTTGTTTTCATGTTTTTCCGTGTTCAATTTCACCATCCACTCAGCAGTACATGATATCTATTGTAAACATGGATTGCTGCAATGGTCCTCCTGTTCAAACACTGGCTTTGTTTGCAAATTTACTCACTCTGGCTTTTGAAGAAATGACACTGTACGTGGAAGCTCAGCACCAGTTTTTTTTTTATTATCGTGATTGGAGGCTGTAAAGCGTCTGCTTATGATGCTAATGTTTACATACTTTGAGGCTCCAAAGCTGCTCAAAACAGCTCATCATCCACCTATAAGTCCAAATCTAAAAAGAGTGCTCAAGGCGTAGCACCAAAATAAAACCTTTGCTACGTCTTTTATCTTTGAAATCTTTATTCAAAATGTCATAAGTGGCGAGATGTCATCACTATCTGTGTTTCTGTCATTCTCGTGCATCATTTTAGGGAAGGTAATGAGTCATGCTTTGGAAAGTCGTCATCATGGCTTCACAGACCAAAGATGCCATTTGCTCTGAGAGGCCTGCTTGATCCATTCAATTAATTAGTTTTGATATAAACTGCTTGCTTTCTGTTGGCTTCTGTCCTGGAAAGAAATTGAATTTTGAATGATATAAACGAATTGTGTTGCACGGGGTCCAGCCACTGTGGCTTACAGCCAAGGCCTGCCTCCATAAATGTGTTCAGCTCCCACTGGTTAACATGTTGGACCCTCTCGTTTTGCTTTCAGAGCTGCTGTCATCTGCTGTGTTTGATTCATGACTTTGTCACGTGTACAATTTAATTTAATTTATTTATCTAATAAAGAGCTGCAGAAAGTGAATATTTTCTAGGTTGTAAAAAAATAAATGAAGCCAGGATCTTTAATATGAAACCAGCACAGACATTAGTCTAATAATGTGTTATGATAATGATTAAGCTGCAGGTTTCCACTCTTTTCGGGCCTGTCTCAGTATGATAATGGCTCCCTCTAATGGCCTCTTTAGGTATACAAATGAAAAGCTCCACATTTTCAAGAGTTTCTCACATAAAATCATCATATTCTGTTTTACCTCGCTTTTATACTTCCTATATCATTACTGAATTGTTCTTTCCAGCTAATTCAGAGTAAGACCATCCATCCAAGTTGAAATTTTAAGGCCTGCACCTACTGTACATTAGTACAGTACATCTTCCAGTCAGAATACATTTGAAAATATATATATTGGTATGTTTAATGCTGAAAACACAACTCTCACCTTTTGTTTATCTTCAGAGGAAACATTTGATCCATGCACACATATCAAAGTATTCTAGTCTGATCTCTGGTGTGATACTATCCCAAATATACTTTGAATGATGTCCTGTACCTGGCAAATCAGGGTAGCACAAACATAGCCAATTTAACAGACTTAATTTTTAATTAAAGGGTGATTGGTACGTCTATTGCTTCAGAAAATGTTTCTTTTCTTAGATGAATTTTCAAATTTGTCTGAATAGTTCACTGAAATTACAGTGAAAGAAACAAAATTGATGAATGAGTTATTTCTGAACCTGCTTCTTCATATCCTTATTATTTTACTTTATTATATTATTATATTTTTTTTACATTTAAAAGCTTTGCCAGTCAATAAACAAACGTGAACTGTGAAATTACAGCCTCTTTAAGCCAAATACAAAAATTTATTATTTCTCAACCATTATGGCATGAATGGTTTTAATTTGGTTGTGGTAGATTTAGGATGTGGAAAATCCTCCCTAAAATGTTGGCAGTCTTGAAACTGACTCCCAACAGGATTAACAAACAAGTGGTGCGCTGTTTGTTTTTGTCCTGGGGACACTTTTAATAGAAAGGTCTGCAGACTCACTGAGTGTATCTCCATCCTGCAGGAAGGACGGCCACATTTATCCATCAGCTCGGCCTCCTGTCATCTAAACCCGGCAAAATTAAATCAATGTCTGAAACCAGAGCTGAGGCCTCAACTGCACCAGCAGAAATAGAAAATCTAGTTTTGCTGTCTGCTAATGACATTAGTGCGTTCCCTAAATGGTCGCCTACCGTCGTCAAAGAGGAACACAACGGGGATATAATTACAGGAGGAACACTCACATCTCCATTTTCCTGTAAAACACACAGCCTGCTGTAGCGCTTTATGGATTACCCCAACACACACACACACACACACACACACACACACACACACACACACACACACACACACACATGGCCTGCACTCCCCTCTGGCAGGTAATGATTCATTTCTCTTCCATATCATGTTATCCCCTGTAATTAAACTTCTCAAGGTGAACACAAGGAGAATCGGAAACCACATGTTATTGACCAGATGAGAAATTCATTAGAGGAGCTGCATAAGTGTCATTTGAGCCTTCCTTTCAATTTCCGCTAAGATGAAGGACGCATCAGAGGAGGGGGAAAGAATTGGACCTGTCATAATCCCATGTATGTGTTAATTTCCATTCAGTGGCCAGACAGCATTGTCAGTTAGTATTGTCGCCACAGTTAAACATCTAGAAAGAGATGAATGATAACTGCTGCTGTCCTGCTTTGTAATAACACAAGGTCTCTGGTCTTATTTTACAGTTATCACGATGTTGTCCTTAAAGGACCAGATTCCCTATGATTCACTAATTCTTATTATTTCTTCTCTGTGCAGGAGCGACAGGTCTCTACTTCCCCCAGAATGTGTACATTGAGACGATCTACGTGGGCCAGCCGGTGGGGACGCCCATCCTCCAGGTCCACGCCATGCTGAACAGTGACTCCGAGCGGGCGCACTTCTACCTGTGCAGGATGAGCTCTCTGCGACGTCCGGCCTACAGCTCCTGGTTCCACCTGGACATCAACACCGGAGTGCTATCCCTGAACAAAACCCTGGAGGAGAGCGATTTTGCCTTGCACTGTGAGTCAGGCCTTTTCATAGTGATGGAAAGTACAGTCCCGTTTCAGTGCCAGGTATCCTCTGGACATGAGGGTGAATTCATTCCTTGATGCTCTGTGCATACTAATTATGCTTTGGCTCTGCGTTCAGGATGATAATGTAATTGCATGCAGGCTAAAAAGAGCCCAGTCATCAAAAAGAGTCGAGATTAAAATGCTTCTTGTTTTTCTTCTGGCTGTGTGTCTCATCAGATCAAAAGTCGTGGTCGGTGACCAAGCTGTCCCTTCATGCCATGGTTTCCCCTAACTACCTCAAGAGGACTCTGTGCATCACCAAAAACTACGCTCACATCATGCTGGACTTCGTCAACGCCTCAATGCCTCAGTGTGCTCACACAGACATGAAGGAGTTATGCTTCCCGCACAGAGACAAGTCCAACCCCCACATCATGGAGAACAGGTTCCCCGGGGCCCTGCGGCAGCTCCAGCGTCTCACCAGACTCAACGTGTGCCCCAACTACACCATCTCCTACAGCGTGGAGTCAGGTTAGACACATTAAACACCTTTTTTTTTTGTCTTCTCTAAGTAGAAATAACATGGGAAAGTCCTGTTTTTTTCTGTAAGGGTTTTAGGATGAAGGTGTGACACAAAGGATAATATAACTAACTTTTAAAATTTGGACACATTGTTAAAGATGAAACCAGAAGGTTCCAACCTGTTTGTCTTCTGACGTCTTACAAACAGCAGAGTGCAGTCGGAGTCACATTTCAGATGTCTGAGTTTTTAAGAGCTCCACTAAATAGTGATTTTTTTTTTTCCCAATAAACGTAATTGTTTCATTTCAATAAATGTTCAAATGATCCAATATCTCACCAAAAATCTAAGATTAGCGAAAAACAGATTTGTGGATGAGAACTTTGTTTTTCCTCCCAGAAATCATCTGACGACCCCTCAGAGTTATCTGCTATCCCTGGATATCCAACTGGAAATAAAGTAGTTCAAACTAACTCCACTGAAGCGTCACTATAATTAATCTAACCATGTAATATATATCAATATATCAGTCAGAGGGAACACATCAGAACTTTTACTTTCATACTTTAAGGACACTTTGCTGCTAATACTTCTGTACTTTCACTGAAGTAGAATTTTCCCTGCAGGACTTTTGCTTGTAATGGAGTATTTTCACAGTGCTGTGTTGGTGCTTTTACTTTAGTAAAGGATCTGAATCTTTGTTGTTAATCCTGTCTGCAGACACCCCGGCACCTTTTGCTGTAGATGAGAACACCACAGAGCTGGTGGTGACGGCGCCGTTGGACCGCGAGGAAAGTGAGTGCTACAGACTCCTGCTGGTTTGTACGGTCCGAACAGAAACTGTCATCACCAAGGTGGAAACTTCGCTGGATGTGTTTGTCGATGACGAGGATGATAACGCACCGTATGTGAACGGAACAGACACAGCAGATATTATCATCAGCTTCAATCGGACAGCGGTGAGACGACTACTGTAACACTGAGCGGATCGATTCTGGATGTTTTATAGACACAACGTCGGCTAAATTGTCTCATTTTGACTTTTTTTTCCCAGGGTGGATCTTTCGGCTCCTTGTTTGTCTTTGACAGGGATTTGACGCCCATCTTTCCCCCGGACAAGAGTTCCAATAAGTACGTGGGGATTCTGCTCAACAGTGATCCATGGATAAAGGAAACATTTGACATAAAAAGCACCTTCAGTGAAAAGAAAGCTGCTCACAGAGGCATTCGAGAGACGGTTCATGACTACAGTGAGTAACATAGAGTCTACTGATAAAGATCTTTTTATGAGGACATCAGCTATCAGGGAGTGACTCATGCTCACGATGTTTCCTTGACTTTAGAGCTCGTCCTGAAGAGGAACTTGTACGTGACAGAGAACCGCACCCTGCGTCTGGACTACCTGGTCAATGACACCACCTATCCCGGTCTGGAGGGAACAGTGTCGCTGCACTTCAACGTCACCATCTTACCCGTCCACATCCGCTTCGCCAACATCACACACGTATTTACAGTGACGCGCAGAGCTTCTGTTTACGCACAGGTACTCCTGACTGCAAACCATACTGACCTGTACCCCTGTTTAGTCTGCTGCTGCTGCCTTTAGTGACACTTATGCATTTTTTTTTAATGCATGAACATGATAAACATGCTCACTGAGAGAGTTATAAAATCATTTTCCAACGAAAAAAAACATCTGCTCACTTTTTCCTATTGCAGACACTGAATTTGATCTATTATATAAACTTTTAACCACAAAGATCTTCAGAGCATTAGACATGCCAAACACACGCAGAACATATAATCTGTCCCTCATTACAGCCCTGTGGGCAGCAGAGAGTCCAGGGTATGGATCCAAAGGAGCCCCTTTTGCAATGATTTGTATCAATATTAATCCCTTGAGAGAAGTACTGAGTTTCAGTGCCAAAGCTCATTATTCATTCTTGAGAAGGGTTCATTACAGACATGGAATACGGTCCAAAGTGTAAAACTGCAAGTTTCCTTCCAAACAACCCAAAGCACACTGTAGAGTCCATGAGAAATGACAAGGCTTTTATTTAACATGGCAAAATGTATTTAAAATGACCAATGCGGTGCGACCCACACAGCTCTTCATCAGGGTCATCATCAGAAGTAGCTTGCACACCTTTATTATGTCGCACTAATAAGCTGAGTGGGAGGGTACGAGCCTTTTGGTCAAAAACCAGGAAGTGATACACCTTCAAATGGAGAGAAAGGAAAAGCCAAAACCCAAATGTCAATTACGAAACAAACAACATGTTGACCCAATCCTTTCCACAGCCTGGTCTTATTTATAAACACAAACATCTACTGACTATAACATCACCAAAACCTGATAATTTTCAATTGTTGGTGCATGAAAGTGACGAGTAACAAAATCTAGTCTTCTTTTTGTTCAAAAATGTGTGAAAGACTGTATGATGCTTTATTGGCTTCATATGTGATTTTCCCACCGGATTGAGGCAGAGAGAAAAAAGAAAACTTCAAACTAAAACTGATTGACTTGTAGGTGGTTCATTCACTTGTGAGGCTCTCTGTTGGGGCAATAAGCCACCAATTTGGTGCATTTTAGTACGCAGTGTCTCCCATCAAAAGCTCTCAGTGTGTTTCAAAAAGATCGAAGCCCATTTGAGGCAGTCTGGTCTGCTAAAACATTATCTGGTGCACAATTTTGTGTAGTCAGCAGAGGGTGAAAACTTCTAGAAGCATTAGTAAATGTTGCTCAGTGATTCGAATGTATTACCTTTATGCATTGAAGTGGCCAGAACTGCAACATGCTTCAATGCAATGCTTTGATACTGTAATAATTGTATGCCTAAATAAGAGGATAAGAATACATCTTAAATGTTTTTCAGTGTTTATTTCATTATATAGAGACAATAGTCAGTTTAACATCTTAAAAAAATTGTCATTGACTCACTGTTAAACATACAGAGAGACTGCCACCTGCTGGCAGTAAAAATAATAATAATAATAATAATAATAATAATAATAATAATAATAATAATAAATGAAATATATTAATCAATATACAGTATATAGCTGTCCACAGTGGTGTTTACCTCCTGTCATTTAAACTTTCCCTCTCTTCCTCCATCTCCTCTCAGGTTGGCAGAGTGTGTGTGGAGAACTGCCAGCAGTTCGACGGCTTCAGCGTCACATACCGACTCGAGGTGCCGGATAAGAACGTGTCGGCCGACTCACAGTCCTGCTACGGAGCCATAAGCATCATGCAGGGCGTAGACGGGAGGTGGGGACTGCTGTATGTGAACGACTCGGAGGCGCTGCGCAGGCCCGAGTGCCAGAACCTGCAGTACCTGGTTGTAGCTCTGGAGGAGGAAACACAGCTAGAGGCGAGCACTCAGATCACCATCATACTAGATGGTGAAGGTAAGAGTGTAACCAGCCAGGGACCACTTTACCTTTTACAAAGCTTTAGAAAATAAAATAAAGATAATTAAATTCTTCACATCGTCATCTAATCTGTGCTAATATTTAATCTGCTTAATTTTAATGGGTTCTGTGATCACTTGCTGCTGTTAAGGAGCACTTCACTTCCTAATTTACACCAAACACTTGTGCAGACTCTTTTCAACAATTTTAACTTCTACCAAATGTCCTCTAAACATGTGCTTATGTGTTCCTTTTGCTCTGTTGTTCATAGCCAACAAGGTGAGTCAGAAGAGCCAGCAGTTCCTGTCCTGTGCAGAGAACAGACAGCGAGCAGACTGCGAGTCTGTCCGAGGCCTCGGGGCGACGATGGGGAGATGCCAGTGGAGGCAGGGCAGTGAGAAAGGTACTCTTTATTTAACAAACAGTTCAAAACAAATCACACTGTGGTTATTTTTTTGTAATCATACATTGTATCATTGCTGAATAATTACGAGACCGTGGCCACGTTAAAGGCGTTACTGGAACAAATTAAAGGCCCAGATCCTTCTTGTGTATCCTGCTCAGTAACATCCTTTTTGGAACAGGAAGACTCATGGAAAATGTGGTATTAATTTAGTTTAAAAAAAAAAAAAAAACCCACTGTGCATGGCCACATGTTGCAGTGTGACAAAAACAAAATTTGTTTTTGGCTTTAAAATACTGGCATAGATACTAGAATGTGTCGTCATATCTTTTGTTCTGGATGTTTTCCTGCTTTAGTTTTTCTCTCCTTTGTGTTCATATTTCAGGAATATCAGAACACTATTCGACATGCTCCCCCGACCTGCGGACGTGTCCCGATAGCTTTTGTGATGCAGTGGAAAGTAAAGACATGTCAATATGCCCGCAAGACTGTACACGTAAGAAACACATGCTTTTACACTTATATAACACATCCTGTGTATTTTTTTTGTCACTTTAACCTTTATTTATTCTTCAAAAATAGAAGGTAAGAAAGAACATAACAGATGACAAACTTATCAACACTGCCTCTATGCATTTCCTCTCCTCTGTCATACGCCTCTGTGCATTTTCACAGTTCTATTCTTACATCACCACTTCAAGTCTTCTATTCTGTCCATTTTCTCAATTTTTCATCTCTTTGTGCTTTTTGTAATCTCATTATATGTGTCAGTTTTTCCATTGAGTACATTTCCTCTACAATTGTGGTCCATTGATCTTTTGTTGATGCTTCTACTTTCTTCCAATTCCTTGTAATAATACCTGTCATTTCCGGTGATGCTTTTTTCGGTGAAATTACAAAGATAAAGTACCTTACAGCCCAAAGGGATCTAACGTTCGTTGTAGCACTTCACATACCATTTCCCAAAACACAACACATCCTGTGTATTACATATGAAGTAACTTCATTCTGCATTGCATAAAATATGTTCACATTTTATTTGTCTCTGCAGAGAAACCTGTGATCGGAGGCCATGAAAGAGGTTTGAGCGGGAACGGGATTAAGGCGTGCTACGGGACCTGCTACTGCTTCTCTGAGAAATGCTTCTGTGAGAAGGAGGACATTGAAGGTAAGTTTTCATAAATCACGCTGAACTGTTGGTATTTAAGTGAAATACTCCCTCCATGTCACTCCATCTTAAAAACGAACCAGAATGATTGCTGCTTTCTTTAAAAGTGCGTCATGCTCTCCTCCAGAGGCGATATGTGACGACATGTGTAAAACCATCATCGCCACGGCTCTGCTCCTCTCCTTCATCGTGTCCATCCTCCTGTCCTCGTACTTCATCCACCGGTACCACAAGAACACACCCAAGCCTCCGATAGCATCCGCTGAGATGACTTTCCGCCGGCCAGCTCAGGCCTATCCAATCAGCTTCCCAGCAAACAACATCCGCCGGGGTTCACAGGAGTCCATCGAAACGGACACCTTTAAAATACCTGTGAGTTTCTCTCAGCCTCTAACTGGCTTTTATCTCCTCTGTACCGTGTGTTGGAACATTTGAGAAGTTTGACATGTTGTTTTATTGTTTCAACAGGAGGATCCAAAGTGGGAGTTTCCTCGTAAAAACCTCGTACTTGGCAAGACTTTAGGAGAAGGAGAGTTTGGGAAAGTTGTCAAGGCAACAGCGTTCAGGCTGAAAGGAAAAGCTGGTTACACCACTGTGGCTGTGAAAATGCTTAAAGGTAAAAGTAGCCAGGCAAAGACCATACGGGCCCGGAAGTAACGATGATATACGAGGAGTCTGAAGAGATGAATGGTTTCATCATTACAATCCCTGCTTTTCCTCCACAACAGAAAACGCTTCGCACAGTGAGCTGCGTGACCTGCTGTCAGAATTCACTTTACTGAAGCAAGTCAACCACCCGCACGTCATAAAGATGTATGGAGCATGCAGCCAGGACGGTAAGACTTCAGTCTTCCTGCCATCCTCCGTCAGGGTGTGTTGCAAACTGAGTCTTAAGTGCTGCATTTCTCTGAATAGGTCCATTGTATCTCATCGTTGAATATGCCAAGTACGGGTCGCTCCGTAATTTTTTGCGAGAGAGCCGGAAAGTTGGCCCGAGCTACATGGGCAGGGATGCCAACCGAAACTCCAGCTACCTGGAGAACCCAGACGACAGGGCGCTCACCATGGGCGACCTGATCTCCTTCGCGTGGCAGATCTCCAGAGGCATGCAATACCTGGCAGAAATGAAGGTAGGCGACAAAGTATTCTGAAGAAAATTAGTGTGTGCTTACTAAATAAATTTTGTAGTTGAAACATTTGAAATTGCTGAAATACGAAACTTAGTCAAAATGATAAAATAACCCCCAAAATGTAAGGTGTCTGACAGTAAAACTCTGAACTGAACTGAATGAGGCTGAGTTATCAATTCAAATGAAACTCTTGACAGTATTTGATTAAGTTTAAGTTCATTCATTGTGAGGAGTTGAAGTGTCAGCTGAAGAATAAGAGACGAAAGCAGTTGAAGTGTCAGCTGACCAGTTTTGGTGAATAAAATTTTAATTTAAACTACGGCAGAAGAGTTGAAGACACTTCAAGTGTGTGCACCGTTAGCAGCTGAAATCATTTGGTTGTGTGAGGCCCTTTAAATGAGCATGTCGGTCCCACAGCTTGTTCACAGGGACCTTGCAGCACGAAACGTCCTGGTAGCTGAAGGACGGAAGATGAAGATCTCCGACTTTGGTCTCTCCAGAGATGTTTATGAAGAGGACTCGTATGTCAAGAGAAGCAAGGTAGAGAAAGGAAACTGAAAGGTATTAATTATCATGTAAACGTAACAATTTAAAAATAATGATTAACGATGTGTTTCTCTATTATCCAGGGCCGTATACCTGTTAAATGGATGGCAATAGAGTCCTTGTTTGATCACATTTACACAACACAAAGTGACGTGTGAGTATCATCAGAAATTAAAGGCTAAAGTTCGACATTTTGGAAACTATGCTTGTGCACTTGCTTGCAGAGAGTTGGCTACAGTCAGGAGTCAGCGAGCATAGCGAAAAGACTGAAACATGGAGATACAGCTCGCCTGGCTCTGAGCAAAGAGAACAAAGCCTACTAACCAGCACCTTTAAATCTCACCAATTAACACGTTGTGTCTCGTTTGTACAAAATCTGATGTTTAAAAACAACAACTTGGAGTCTAAATGGAAAATTGTTGCTATCATCCAAGAAGGTAGCCAGAAAAAAACAGGATGGACAAATGAGATACACTTTGACCTTTAGAGGTGGTGACTTGGAGGCTTTGTTCAGACATCTTCAGACATAATTTGACAAGCTGTTTCCTTCCGGTTCCAATCTTTATGCTAAGCTAAGCTAACAACTTGTCAGCTGTCGCATCATATCGGCAACCAAGTGAATACGAGTATTTCCAAACTGTGGATCTTAGAAGATGATCTCATTCTCTATTTATTGAAATGTTCTTATGGGCTCCTGTGTTTCTTTCCAGCTGGTCCTTTGGTGTGCTGTTGTGGGAGATAGTGACTCTGGGAGGGAATCCATACCCAGGAATCGCTCCTGAGCGCCTGTTTAACCTCCTGAAGACGGGCTACAGGATGGAGAGACCAGAGAACTGCACGGAGGAAATGTGAGCTCTACTTAGTTACTCTGTCATCTCCGCTCTAGCATCGAGTGCTGTAACTCCCCGCCACCTCATTAAGACAGTCAGTCGTGGAAAATGACTGTTGAGAGGATTAAATTCTACTTCCTTCACCCACTGTGAAACTCTCTCCTCTCCAGGTACAACCTCATGCTTCGATGCTGGAAACAAGAAGCAGACAAGAGGCCGACATTCTCAGACATCAGCAAAGAACTGGAAAAGATGATGGTGAAAAGTCGGGTAAGCTGTGGCTATAAAATACATTATAGTAAGTTATTCATGATCCACCGCTGGAAAGAAGCGAGGGGGAGCTATTAATCAGCCTCTTTCCGTGCATTACTGGCGCAAATTTGACCAAACTTGGGTGGTGCATCATTGAGATCTGACAGTCAGAGTTTAGGGATCTTTGCTTTCCACTGCTTGCAGATTTGCAGCAGAGCAGTAAATCATTTCTGCTGGACAACATGTACTGTTGGCTTCACACACTCACACACACACACACACACACACACACACACACACACACACACACACACACACACACACACACACACACACACATGAATGAGCTGTCACTGTTCCCGAATGCTGCAGATACCATAATTGATGTTTAAAGAGCAATCCTAAAATGTGGCCTTGGTGCAGAGCACACCAGTCCGGCTGATGCTGTTGAACAGAGGCTAAATATAGAGAAGTTAAATGCAGACATCCCAGAATGCAGCAGGCTCTTTCTTGTCTATTATCACAAAGGGGTAGTGGCCAAGTCACTTAAAGAAAGGTCTTAGACCAGCGTCTGCAGGATCTTGCATGCCTTAGCGTGCGGCGACTCCTCTCCCCCTGAGTAAGCCTAATCGCACCTTCATCTGTTCCTGCCAGGATTACCTGGACCTGGCGGCGTCCACGCCAGCCGATGCCCTGCTGTACGACGACGCCCTCTCTGAAGAGGACACACCCCTAGTGGACTGTAATAACACCCCTCTCCCTCGAACCCTCCCCTCCACATGGATTGAAAACAAGCTCTATGGTAGAATCTCCCACGCATTTACTCGATTTTAGAAACAGGACACACAACACAAGCTCTCTTTTTTGGCAACTTGTGATTGGCTTTTTCCGTAGTCCAGTGTGTGTGACTGTGATCTAGGCATGCCTTTTGCTGATTAATGCTGACATATCTCCCATTTCACCGTAAATGAGAGGCTCAGCGAAAAAAAGATCTTGTGTCTTGACTTTTTTTGTTTTAAATCGGACCTGCTTCTAATGTACATGAATGCTGACCAAATTTTGTAAATACACCTGAATATACCCTTCAATTCTAATTTATATGGCACTGCTCATACTCATGCTTCACCTGCATTTAATTTGTAAATAGCTCATTTTTCCACTCCATCCCATTCCCACTGTCATCAATTCATGATTTGTTTGCATTGGAGGAAACAGTGTGTAACATTTGAAACAGGTCCTCACTGAATCAATCACTCATCGTGGTTTGAATTCCAGATTGTCTTAAATTTGCTGACTTTTTAATGTATATTAGCTATTAATCAATAATGACTCAACAGTGCTGAACGGATAAACAGTAAGGCTTTTGAATGCAACTCTCGGGGGACACTGATTAAAAGTAAAGACCATATTGGACTAATTACTTACATCTGGATTTGTGAACAGTTACCAAAAATCATTATTGCCTCGATACATCACAGGGGAGCCAATAAATACTGAATTATCATATTTAAAGTCATAACTTTCCACCTCTGAGCAGCAAATCAGGACTTGTTTCAGAGAGCGGCCCTGCAGAGTTTGATTTGAGAGCCTTGCTGTCTGCACGCTGTTTATCTTTCACTGAGTGCAGAAAAAATGATGTGTTCTCGTTTTTAGGCATGTCATACCCGAACTGGCCTGAGACGAGCCCGGTACCGCTCAACAGACATGATGCCACTAATCCAGTCTTTACAAGATATGCCAATGATAGTGTATATGCAAACTGGATGGCTTTGCCTTCACCCGCAAAAGCTGTGGACAAGCTCGATAGCTAAAGACAAACCAACCCTGTAGAAAAGATGACTAATTGGTAGATGTGTATATTTCTGTAAGACTGTACATAAACAATCTGATGCTAAAGTGGGTTCCCTTTTATTTCTGTTGCACGGGTGTTCAACATTTAAAACTGGGGTCTTTTGGCTGCAAAACCGGCTGGATCAACACAGACCATGCTTCATTCAGCTCTTCAGTATGTTAATTATTACCTCACAGGTCATGTTGGCCAAGTTGTATCACTGCATGACTCTTGTACCAGATTGTATGTCAGTGTCAATGTCTTTTAAGTGCCTGTGCCGCTTCCGAAATAGCCTCCAATTGTTAATGTGCGACTGTGAAGATCTTGTTCCAGCCCAGGAGTTAAAAGGGGACGTCTTTACCATCACCTGTTGTAGACAGCCGGGATTCAAGTGAAATGCTGGACTTGTTCTGAAAATGTAAAGTTTCTACTTTAGAGGATTATGCTCCTCAAAATGTCAAAGACCCATTTTGTGTTTCCCCCACAAGATGTTTCAAAGGTGTTCTTGCCAAAGAAAAGTAATGCAGACATGTTCAATGAACGGTTTTCTTACTTCTGTTCTTGTTTTCTTCTTCTCTTTTCTTTTCTTTTTTTTACTTGAAAAATATCATCTAGTGAGAGCTACTCCAGTGAAAGGACATGAGGCTTAAAGTAGACCATGCTCCGTGTCAGACTACACTTCTGGTTTTATTCACTGTAATGGCAATCTTTGTGGATAAAGTATTATTCTGTAAACCATGGAGTGTTATCACTGTTCTGTTGTTATTATTTGTTTATGTTCCAATTAGTAATAAACAATAAAAATGTGCAGTTTTTCTGTCAACTCATGTCTCTGAAAATAGATTTGAAATAAGATTCTGTGAGTGATGACTTAAATGTTCTTTTTTTATTATTTTGGGTGCCTCTTCCAAACCAGAGTGTGAACTCTGCTCCACTCTTGTTTGGATCGTAAGTAATTATCTAATATTGAAAAGATGATAAATGTTGTTTTTCAGGTTTTAGAGGCAGAGTTTTGTGGTGTAATTTAGGGATAAAGTTCAAAAGTAGCTTACCAAATAATAGTTTATTTGTTTCTTTACAAAATAAAGCACGGAGAATTCATTTTGAATAAACTTGAAATAGGTTTAAAAGTCTGCTCAGATTAATTTCTGGTTCTGTAGCTGAAGTGTAAAATTTTTATTATCGAAACATACATGATGTTATAACCAAAACCCCTCCTTACTTGTAAACACTATCATATTGATTGAACATTGATCATTTGAAGCTCTCTCTTAATTTTTGCAGCTCAGTATCAACTGGTTAAATCCCCTGTGACTGAAATACATCAGTATCTCACAAAAGAAAGAAAAAAATAAAGGAAATGTGTCTTAAATATTGATTAAAATCTGTGATGGACAGTGTTTCAGTGCTTTCCACATAATATCTGCTGGGAAAGGCCCCAGACTGCTGCTCCCATAATGGGAAATCATAAAGGAAATGAATAAAGTATGGCTAAAAATAGAACCTCAGGGGAACATTTCCTGATTTAAAAGATCACATGTTTCAACAATGACAATAAAAGATAAATCAGCCAGTTTGAGCCCACTGCAGTTGTAATTCAATTCAGAGTTGTCAGCTGGTATATCATCACAGATAAGAGGGTTTTTTTTTTATCAGATGGGAAACACAGGAGAAAACAAGCAGTTAAAACAAGCAAATTTATGTTGTAATAAGTTATTAGACATATAGTTTGTTACTGTGCACGTGTAAAAACGAATATCACAAAATGAAATATTAACTACAATATTTAAACAACAACGACAATATTTTCATATTGCTAAAATGACAATTAATTGGTTATTTAAAAAAATAATAATGAACGTTATTATTATGAACCGGGAGCTTCGGCGTGTTTGATGACGAAACTCCTTACCAAAGCTCCCATTGGCTGGTTGTTGACCGGAAGTAGACTACGACCCACTCTTTTCCCTTTGCTCCGTGGCATTTTGTTTCACAAGCTGCCCGCCGCTGCTGGTTTCTGACCAAACCCACAGCTGTGAGCACAGGCAGGGATGGACAAAGACAGGGTTGGGTGAGTAACTGCTTTGTTTAATACTACAAGTGATTAACAGGCACTCTAATGGATAAAAAAAAAATAATAATAACATGAAAGCGTAGTGAAGCGCTGCACACCGCTAAGGTAGCTGCAGAAACGTTTGAATATCCGGTTTAGATTTTTCCAAAATAAGTGTACACGACATGTGAACTATCTCTGTGACAGGGAAACCCAATCATTTCATTTAGTCTTCATGTTTTGAGAGAGACCAGGCAGAAAGTCCTGTTGTTTGGCTGAGAGTGACTTCATCACCGGTTGCGTAATACTTGGGTAAATATTATGCAAATCTATTGCTGCTCTATAAATGTGTTGTCGTTTTTAGTGGAGGCCAATCCAAACTTTTAGTCCGGACGCAGGATGTATTCATACAAAGCTAATATAAATGTGAAACTTTGTACCATAGGTTTCAAGCTGGTCTGTAGTTTGAATGATTTTCATGTGGTTTTTCTTTTTTACGCCGAGCTGTTGAACGAGGAGATCTCACAAGTGATCTGTTTGACTTTAAAAGACAACTCCTCTGACTCATTGAATTTAACTTTGCTTTCTGCAGGCGTAATGTTTGTCTGGATGACCTCACTTTGGGACAGAAATATACTGTTTTAAGTATATCACTTCCTTTTTGGGGTTTTTGAGCAGCTGTTAATTCAGCCATTGGTTCCTCTTTTCTGACATGTGGTTAAACACCTTTACAATGTCAGTGCAATGATGTTTGATCAAGTATATTTTAGTTTGAATGGTTGTGATCTCAAAAATGTATGAATTGATAAGTATTAACGTAAACTAACTTCATTGTAAGGTTACATTCAACGGCTGGATTTCTGTTTCGTGTTAGACATTAACGTCTCAAGGCAGAAAAAAATAAATAAAAAATAAAGTATTTAACAATGTAAACCAGCTCTGTCGTGCTACAAAGAAACAGTTCGATAGCATTGGAGCGGTGGTTTCCAGGCTGGGCTCCTTGGACTCAGAGCCCTGCTGGTTTTCATTATGTCCGTCTGGAGACTGATTTACACCCGACAGGTGAAGAGAAATACAGCATTACTTTGTGAGCTCTGGACTGGAGCTGTGTGACCTTCGGGAACCAACTGTGTGTGGTCTCTGGTGGATGGAAGAGGTGTAAAAGCTCCTCAAGGTTAGAGACTGAGGATTTCCCTCCCGGCTTCTTATAAAGGATTAATGAGTCTCGTATGAGATTTCTTTAGCTTGTAAGTCTTAAAATAATCAGCGAACAACCTTAAACTCTGTGGCTTTAAAAAAACAACAACAACAAAAAAACAAAACATAATTTGCTCTCTTGTTACACCCTTTTATTCCACAAGTCACCTCTTGGCGTCTACAGTGCATTGGATTGCCGTTCCACAGTTTCGTGCTTTTATTTTGAAAAGGAAACGGTTAAACCGGAAGGGGATCTTGTGCAGCTTGCCCACCAGATTTCCTCTGTCTGCTGTTGTTTGGCTGAGAGCGGCTAGCCGCCGTGTGCTAGCCCTCTGGAGGGTTAGTAGCTCCTGTCTCTGCTTCCTCACGGTTAAACTGAACCTTACAAATGTGAAGTCCTTGTAGAAGTTGGACACATGTTGAACACGTTGAACAAAGAACAAATCATTGGCTGAATGAGACTGTAACTGGCAGGTTGGTTAATTAGCAAGGGTGGTTGAATGGTAACACACAGCTGTATTATTAAGTTAGTGTCTGATTATCTGCTAACCCCTCAGTCTTTTAATCTGGAGGGATTATCTGCAAGTATTCACAAATGGCTCCCTGACGACTAAAGCGTGTATTTGTTCTTTTGTGGATTTCTGTTTCCCACAGGTGATCACTTCATGGATCTACACAGGACCAATGCATGAAAACACTGATGCATTGGAGCCAAGAAGCAAAGGCCTCATGCGAAAATGAGTGAAACGCCGCTCCAGATCTCCGAGATGATGCGGGGAAACATGCTGCGAGGGATGTGAGCGGAGGGAAAAGGGAATGCAGACGTGCCAGCCATAGCTTTTATGAGAGCGTGATGCCCAGGCGGGGGTTTCCACTCCAGGGTCGGGTCCGCTGGCTCTTCCTGGGCCTCTTCCTGCTGCTGGTGTTGCTGCTGTTCGCGTACCTGCTGGAGTGCAGCCCACCGGCCGACGTCAGCCTGGTCCTGCCCGGCCTGGCGGGAGAGGCGTACGGGAAGGAGTACTACCAAGCCCTGCTGCAGGAACAGGAGGAGCGCCACCTGAACCGCGCCGCCAGTCTCAAGCGCCAGATCGCCCAGCTGAAGCAGGAGCTGCAGGAAATGGGTGAGAAGCTGAAGCTCCTGCAGGACAAGAAGGAGCCTCCAGGGGTGCAGGGTCTGTCTGAGAATAAGGACCAGGAGCCGGGGGATTTGCTGGAGTACCTGCACTCTCAGATCGACAAGGCTGAGGTCAACACGGGGGCGCGGCTGCCCAGCGAGTACGCCCTGGTGCCCTTCGAGAGTTTCACCTCCTCCAAGGTGTACCAGCTGGAGATGGGGCTGACGCGGCACCCGGAGGAGAAACCCGTCCGGAAAGACCGCAGGGACGAGCTGGTGGAGGTCATCGAGGCCGCGCTGGACATCATCAACAACCCCGACGAGGAGGACGGCGTGGAGGACGACGTGCCGATGCAGAGGCAAACCTACACGGAGGGTCACTTCACTGAAGGTGGGACGGACACGCCACCTCACCGCACACCGGTCATGATGTAAATGTCTCCTCAGAGGAGCCGGGTTTTTCACGTTGTCTTATTTTGGCAGGACTGCACAGGACGGAGCGAGACAAAGGGACACTTTACGAGCTATTCTTCGCCAAAGAGGATTCCAGCAGCTTCCGCCACGTCACGCTCTTCAGGCCCTTTGGTCCGCTAATGAAAGTCAGGAGCACATCTGTAGAAACATCAGGAATGATTATCAACATCATCGTGCCGCTGGCGGGCAGAGTAGAGACCTTCTCGCAGTTCTTACAAAATTTCAGGTGAGGATGAATCAGAAACGGCCGCGGCGTGCGAGACGTGACCCGACACGCTTTCAGGAGACACGTGGGCCTGGTTTGAATCACCGCGGTGTAAAACCACGTGAAGTGTTCTCCGTTAATTTGAAAAATGCATCTGTTGTCAGGGAGGTGTGCATCCAGCAGGACCGACGCGTACATCTCACCGTGGTTTATTTTGGGCAGGAAGGCCGACAGGGAGTGAAGTCCTCTTTGGAAAAAATGTCCAGGTTTGTTGTTTGACAAAGATTTGTTTCGTTTTAGTTACTTTCTGTGTTTAATGCGTCTTTAGATGCGACTCTAAATGTTTGGTGTTTCCCGTTTCACAGCGAGGAAAGCTTCTCCAATTACACTCTGATCCCGGTGGACGAGGAGTTTTCTCGGGGTCGAGGTCTGGACATCGGAGCCCACGCGTGGAAGAAAGGCGACGTCTTAATGTTTTTTTGTGACGTTGACATCCATTTTACGCTGGAGTTCCTGAACACCTGTCGTCTGCACGCTGCCCCGAGTTGGTTTCATCAAGTTGTTGCTCAGATTTACAGCATTGATGGTCTTTTTGTTGTCGTTTTCAGCTCAAGCTTAAATGTACTTCTTTATTTATTTATTTTTTCTAGATAAAAAGGTTTTCTATCCAGTGGTGTTCAGTCTGTACAATCCTGCCATCGTCTATGGGAACTTGGAGCTGGCTCCACCTATTGAACTCCAACTGGTAAGAAGTGTAAAACTTCTCTTTCAGCTCTAAAACAAAAAGATGTTGTGATTCTGTGTTAAATTCAGCCAAAAGTTGCGCGTTGACTTGTCAATCACAGGTTGTCGTCTGCTTTGAAATAGATTCACAAGAAGGATGCTGGATTCTGGAGAGATTTTGGGTTCGGGATGACGTGTCAGTATCGCTCTGACTTTCTAAATATCGGTAAGCGCTGTTCATTTGTTTTATGATACGATTCTGAATTGGCTTTTTGGCGTTTTATTCAACATCTCCCCGAACGGACTTTATTCCTCCAGGTGGTTTCGACCTTGAAGTGAAAGGCTGGGGAGTGGAAGACGTCCACTTGTACAGGAAGTACCTCCGGAGCGACCTGATAGTGATGCGGACCCCCGTGTCAGGTCTCTTCCACCTGTGGCATGAGAAGCAGTGTGCAGACGAGCTGACGCCGGAGCAGTACCGCATGTGCATCCAGTCCAAAGCCATGAACGAGGCCTCCCACTCTCACCTGGGAATGCTGGTTTTCCGAGAGGAGATCGAGGCTCACCTGCGCAAGCAGGCCTTCAAGACTCAAAGCAAAACGGAGGCCTGAGCGGCCTCCGGGTTCCCCTCATCATTCCTGCGTCGAGACTGTGAGGTGTTGATATTGTTATTAACGCACGACAGCAAAGACATGTTTACATGGATGCTTCTTGCATTTCACCGCACAGCTGTAGACAAATGAATGTACGAAAATGAACAATGTGAAACTTCACAGCGTGGTACAGTCTTACTGAAGACCTACAGCAGTCAATGATCAAACTAGCAATATTTAACTTGCTGGAGGAAAACGTACTCTTGTAAAAAACAATAATATATGTTGTGGATTGTTTTGATTGGGAAAGATAAATCTCTCATGAAGCCATCAGACCTGCTCCAAACACAGCAGCCAGTTTCTTCTCCACCTTCGCTGCTTCACAACCATTCAGCGTTCTTTAAAAAGGTTTCAGACATCGTCAAAGACTGACAGCTGTTAGTGTTTGGACGGGTTTTTAAATGAAACGAAAGACATGAACTTTTACTTCACTTTTAATTTGGAGATGAAAAATGCAATTTGAAAACACAAGAACCTAAAAGGTTCGTCATCTTCGCCTTTAGATCAGTTTACAACGTTTCACTCATCAGTTTGTTGGCCGTTGTGTTTGGAGCCATAATGTTCAGTTAGTGCTACGTTTTGTTCAGACTGGCAGTGTGGGTTAAAAAAGGGACCTTATTGTGTATTTTATGTGACGATCAGTCACAGATTTCCTTTGTTGAGGACCGCTCCTAAGGAACTAGTTTACCAGAGAAGCATGTTGATCCGATGGAAGCAGCAGAGACCTGCTGACAGCATGCAGTGCAACGACATCAGCATCATCGTCCAAATAACAAACATTTGTCATCTCTGCTCAGAGAATCACTCACAGCTCTACGATTCCTAAAACTGGACTGAGACTGAATGTTACTCTTGTAAATACTTTTCTAATATTCCTGTTTCATACGCGCGAGCCGAATACTTTTGTGCCTACATGCTTAAAGTAATTAAATCCTGACCAGATTGTTGTGAAAATGTTTGAAGCTGTCGGTTTGATCGTCTCATAATGAGAGAGGATGTTACGGGCGTTTACGTCGGAGAGTGCAGCTAACAGAGCAGGCGATAAGTGCTTTACCTCCCTCATCATGGAAGCAGGTCGATCTATCATCTCATCTGGTACTGTAATTATTTCTAAACCATTTTTATTTTGCAGATATTTCAGCTTTTTGTAGATAGGTCTTAAAGTCTCCTCCCCCTGCAGGAGGAAAGTTCTACGTCTTCCTCTCAGCAGAACAAAACAACTCAAACAGAATAAACACGTGCAAGGTAATGATTTATTTTGAAATTTTGGCAATGAAATAAAACTTATTGAAGGCTGCATCAACTGCTACGACGTCATTTCTGCTGTCAGCGTTTGCTCTGATGAGAAATGTTTTTAGTTATCTTGACCAGTTCTATAATTTAAGCTATAAAAATGTAATATGAAACTCGTCAAGTGCCTTTGAATCTACCAACTCATTTGTATGTTTCTTAATTTAAGACAAATGGCATAATACCATTGTATTATTCATCTGTATACGATAAACTACATCAATACAAAAGAAAAGAAAAGAAAATAGAAAAAAAGAAAAGTCCAGTAGAACTGACATGGAATAAACCAAAAAGGAAAAGAGGCTGAGTTTCGATGTATTAATGTGCGATCTGTTCTGGATGGATCCCCGTGGTCTTGTAGATCTCTTTGAGAATCAGCAGCGCTGTGTCTTCAGATTGCCTACGAAACAACAGAAGTTCAGTCACACGGTGAACGAACTGCAGCAGACGAAACAACAGAAGTTCAGTCACACGGTGAACGAACTGCAGCAGACGAAACAGCTTCTTCATTCTGTTATTTCCACCTGAGCTTTTCCTTCTAAATGCAGTCGGAAAGAAAAACTCCGAAAATTAGCAGTAAATTAGGAACCATAGTGCACTGCAGCAGAAATGGGATTATTAATGAATAAATGTCATGTTTTTTTAAACATCACAGATTAATATTAATTAATTAATAATGATTATTTGATCTAGAAAACAACAAAACAGGGAAAACATTTATTTTCCCCAAAAATTAAAGATAGAAAAAAAGACTTAAAATGGAGATCTTGGAATCATCAAACTTTTGAATTTTTTTGAACAGATGAATTACTCAAAAGATTTACAGATTATCAAAATATTAGCCGAATATCTTTCTGTCAGACTAATTGATTAGTTGATTAATTGTTTCAGCTCCAATTTTAACCGCAGATTCCCACTGATTACTAATGGAAGAGAAGTTGTGTGTACCAGTAGCAGAGATGACTCTGGAGGGCAAACAGGTATTCGTTGAAGCTTTCGATGGGTTTCTCCTGCAGGACGTAGTCGATGCGGTTTCCTCCGTTTAACATCCCAACCTTCACCTGAGGCTCTTCTTCTCTTGGTGGCTCCGGGCACTCGGGAATCTTGTTCTCTGTGACAAACCACAACAAACGTGTCACCTTCATACAATAAAGAAAAAAGCTGACGGAAGAGTCACATATCGGGAGGAAACTCACCCTCCTGCACCTGCTTCTCCTGCTCTTCGATCTGATTGGCCACGATGGCCAGCTCGGCCTGAAGTTGGGCCGACGAGGTGTGAGCGCGAGCGAACTCGTTAAGCGTCTGCCAGGCGGTCTTCAGGGAGCTGATGAAGCCGTGCTTCAGGTCAGAGCCCATCCTGGAGAGGCTCTCCTTCAGCTCTGAAACACAGACACACTGGTGAATCCTTCTGTAGGTTCAAACTCATAGAACTCGTTTAATTAGAGACAAAACCAGTTTCTGCACTTCCAACACACAGTGTGACGATGCAGAGAGAAATGGGCACGCAGTTATTTTTGAGATGCCATCATTAGACCTTTGTGTCTTCAAAATGAAACAACAATACTCTTATTAAATGGTAAAAGTTCAATATAAAACCACCGAAAGAAACCTGACTTTGACCTTCACCCTAAGAAGTTCACCATTGTTTTATTGCACCATAGAAATGTCTTTGTATTTTGCCACCACAGTGTTTCAGGCACTGACCTGAGGGCATGCAGGAAAACTAGACAACAGCTTAGTCCAGGCTCTTATGAAGAGTGTCAGCATTAAATATGAACATTTTAAACACCTATAGCTTCATCCAATATGTCATGCCGGGATATTTGGGTCGACGCGAGCAGAAAATAATCCCAGTGAGTGTCATCATACCGAGATGGAGCCTCTTCCTTCCTTTGTGATGTGGGATCAGAACGGGCTTCAAGTCCAAGTCTGGCATTATCATGGGCTCCATCCTGTACGCCACCGGGTCCAACTAAGACAAAGTTCAGCATTAATGATTCACGTCATCACAATCTGATCAAACGTTTAGCTACTTGGTTTGTTTTTTGTATCATTTTTTTTTTGCCATCATTTGACAGCACGAGCAGAGACCGAGGAGTTCCTCAGCCGGGGGTCAAAGTGTGGACATTATGGTTATGTGGTAAGCTTAATAAGCATTTGGCTGCTGAATGAAATGCCACTGCACAAAAGCAATACTTACATACTGGCAACCAAAGACAAAACAACATGCTATGATGAGTTTAATTAGCAGTAATTCCTGCAGAGCTGCATACCGGGTGATAAATGTTGAAGAATCCCTTGCACGTGGGCAGCTGGTACGTCTCTCCGATCTTCTCGAGTCCCCGGACTGTCAGAAACATGCCGATCGGAGAGCCCAAGGCAAAGAAGTTCACTGGCTCAAAGTCCAGAGCGTGATACACCACCGACACCTGCAGAGGAAGAACGGAAGGTCGCGTTGAATCCTGACTCAAGAGTCCGCTATACGTCATCTTTAGGAGCAGCAACGGTTTTCCCTCGTCGTGTGTGCAGTCAGATTTATTTACCTGTCCGGTTCCAACTTCAAAGCAGTTGTAGTTGACGTGGACGGAGGAGACAGCGTTGCCCACCGGACGCTTCTTAACCAGATCAGGGAGAGCTTCAGGAGCTGGTGGCGGCACCGCGACCTCCTCTTTCTTCTCCCGAGCAGCCTGATGCGCAGCCTGTGAAAGCACCACAGACACAAAACCAGCGTGTTAGTTGCTCGTCACCATCTGGTTCTTTACCTTGCAGATACTCAAGAGACAAACTCACCAGCTTAGTCACTCTTTCTTTGACAAACTTGGCGATCTTCTTTCTGGGACCCAGCGGGATTCCCATCTCCTTCAGGTCCTCAATGGTGCACATAAGCTGGAAGAACATGTGAAATGGACAAAATGAAGCCGACACCGATGTCTTATCAGAAATAAATGTAAAGAATAACATCAAGGAACCCCACTGTTATGAAAATACTTTACAGATTTGACCTATGCAACAACCATTTGTGACGCTAAATCGTTTTGTCATTTCCTTAAACACCTTTGAAAAAAACCAAATCATGCCTCTTAATGAAGCAGATGTGGTGTTTCATTCTTACAAAAGATTCAATGTCAATCTTCTCCTCATCAAACGTAGTCTTGTACTCCGTCAGGCCCAGATGTTGCAGCACAGCAGCCAGATCCTCAAACTCCTCCCCGTCTTCTTTGGGCTGCTCCTCCACAGCCGGAGGGGGGGCGGCATTGTTTCCCTGTGTGAGTGGGGCTGTCACCTGATATTAGGAAGCAACATTTACAGCATTATTTTCAAAGTGTCCATTATGAACATCAGTATGTTAAAGAAGACATTTGTCATCAGTTACTACATGCATGGCTTTAAGAAGGAGAATAAATACAGCGTTTAAAATAATAACAGATGACGTGTTACTCCAATTATTTCACATGAACTGTTGCCTGACCTGTTTGGTGTCTCCGTTAGTGGCAGGTATGGTCGGCATGCCCAGTCCAGGAGAGCCGTTCTTCTGATTTGAAAGCAGATCAAAGAGAATCAGGGAACCTGCGAGTACAAAAAAAAAAAAAGGAAACGACGAAGGTAAAAAAACCCAGAAGGAACCATTGACCAGGTGTTGAAGCAGATGAACTGGTTTATTACCTAAACTGTGTCCGGCTACTGATATTCCTCCTCTGTAGTCTGGGTTCCTCTCCATGAACAGGGCACTAAGGCGGTTCATCTCGAGAGCGACTGCATCCATGATGGTCTGGCAGTAAGTGGGACTGTTGTAGAAAAGCACATCTAACAGAGTCTCATTTGTAAAGTGACGTAAACGTCCGGTGCTGGGCAAGGTGATCTTCTTTATCCTCCTGCAAGGACAAAGCAGAGAAGAGCTCATATTCATTTATGTGCTTGAAGAGATTAGTCTGGTGATATTCTATATTTTACTTATTACTCAGAAAAGACAAACCAACAATGGACATGTTATTCCTCTTTGCCTCAGGGAACACTCGTTTTGAAAAAGACACATCACTGATTCACACTGTTGAACTGGCAACACCATGAACACACTGACTGGAACGTATTCAGTCAGACCACTAACAGCATCCAGCAGCTAGAAAAAGAGTCTTTGGAGGAACAAAGATGTCTGTTACACTGCAGGAAATAGTCCTCCGCAGATGTTCTGTTTATCCATGTCTGTTTTATGTTTACTAAAAACTACAGAGGTCAGTTTTGTTTGTTTTTTTAAACTAAAATTATATCAAATGTGACCTTATTTTATAATTTACATGTGACAGACAAATGCGTTTTGGTCTTTTCAGCATCTGTTGACAACAACAAAAACATAGTCTAGTATTTTCACATGTACGTATGCGACATGTTAATGAATGTAGGATGCCATGACCTGAACGTATAACTAACATTTACAGATGCAGAATTTCAGATACTTTTATTCAGACAGACTAATATATACGAACAGGAAATGTGGGGAAAGAGAGCAGCGAGATAACCGGCAAACCAAACCGATGACTCATCTGCCGACAGCGTCTGCACCCATGTTTTATGCAGCCTAACTAATGAGCTGTCCGGCCACTATATTTTAAATTTTGAGCTCGAGCCATTTTTTTTTTTTTTTTTTTTTTTTAAACAAACAGCAGCAGATAACAACCGCAACATGCGAGTCCGCGTAAACCTGCCTGTCCTCACCTGTCCACCCCGGTGGCGTCTCCGTGTAGAGC
This sequence comes from Embiotoca jacksoni, assembly GCF_022577435.1. Lineage (NCBI taxonomy): Eukaryota > Metazoa > Chordata > Actinopteri > Embiotocidae > Embiotoca > Embiotoca jacksoni. The sequence continues at coordinate 16,752,653 of NW_027185252.1, read as the reverse complement.
CGTGTGCCACTGGACAGGTAGGAACTCCACTCGGCTGATGGCGTGTTCTTCCAGCGGTTTTTGAAAGTGGCTGTGCAGCAGCTTCAGAGAGACGCTGCGGAAGTCGTCCACTGAAAGCACAACGCGCCGAATTCGTATAGTTTATGTCATAAATAATCACCAACGGTAAACAGCGCGAGTGTTTTGGTACTCACCACACTCGATCATGCTCCTAAACCTCAGGTCGCACACAGGACCGATCCCATGAACCATGAACACGAGATGATCCGCCTTCGGCATCTCACCTGGAGGAAGGTGCACATGGTGGAAATGTTGAATGTAACTTCTGTTGCTGATCGACAGGCTCAGTTATCGCGCTGCAAACATTGCAACTTCACCTAAAGTCTGAAATATGTATATAATTAGGCTGCATTACATTTATGAGCAGATATTAAAATGCATCTCTCGGTTAAATCTTAATTCATTTATTTTCCATAAAATAGATTCTGATCACTGGTACTTTCCCTTCTATTTTTCCACAGCTACTCTCGGTGGATAATATCTTTATCTCTATAAGTGCCAACAATTAGATTCATTTAATATGAGTAGAGAAACTCCACTACCATCGGGTACTTCATCATGGTCATCATCAATCCCTCTCTTCACCACTCTGGGCCGGGTCTGCCCGTCCTGAGTTGTGCCCCACTCATCTGGCATGGAGGCGGGCTGAAACTGTACTATGACCTGCAGAGGCAAACAGATCAATGTTTATTATCAGGATCCATCTTTACAGCGCCGCCACTAAACACCGATCAAACAGGGCTTTACCTTCGGATTGTGCATGACAATAGTTTCTCCTGATGGGAACTCCAGTCTGCGGTGCCACTGGTTTGTAGACACTGCTTTCTTATATTCCGCCTGAAACCGACACGAATATATCATGAGGTTGACAGAATCAATACAGAAGTTGCACGTTAGCCCGCTGTAGTACTGGCTGAAAAAATGGGAATAGCAACGTCACACAAAGATGTTATAACATTGTCTCGCTGTCACTCAACTAAATCTGGATATACAATTGTTTTTTTTTCTCAATTGCTCAAATTTAGAGGTGAGACGAACCTCCAGCTTGTCACTAAAATCCTCGGAGTAAGGAACAAAGCGACTGTCCGTGTCCCCTTTGTAGAACCAGCTGCAGCGCCGGATCTCCATCGGCTCCTCCTCCCAGTACACCGCCGTCCGCATGCGGTCGTAGAGCTGCACGTCGTAACGGCCTCCATCTGTACGAACTATCACATTCTCTGGGTCTGGTTGAACTGGGGGAACAAACAAAGGCCACAACAACTTAAGAGCAGATCAGAATTTCCCTGTGCGGTGATGATCGGGTCTTTGTGGGTAGAAACGTCCACAGACCAGCACGTTGTCATACCCGAGTTGTACGTCTCCTCAAGCTGAAGGGAGTCGATGACACTGAAAGGAAGCCAGACGCTCTTCGACTCCACCTGCTTGCAGTAGAACCAGTGAGGCTGAACGGCTTCATAGACATTGTAGGTGTATTGCATCATGGGACCTGCGGGAACTATGGCTCCTGCAGCGGAGGGTGGAGGTGGAGGCCCTTGGATGTGTGTGGGAGGAGGCTAGAGGGAGAAAATGTGGCATATTTGATACCCATCATTTTTTTATGGAGTTCTTGGCACGTGTTGAATTATCAAAATAAGCCTGTTTGACAGGCACTGACTGGGTTAAATGTACCTTTGTAAATGTGGGTCCTGACATGGGGAATGTCTGTGGCGGGGAGCCGAGAGAGTACGGGCTCTGCTGCGCTGCGTGTGGCGGCGGCAGGATCTCTGGAGCTGGAATATAAGGACTGGCTCTGCTGCTGGAGGCAGTGTGTCGGTACGGGTTGTGACTCTGCGGCTGCATCTGTGGAGGCGGTGGGGTCATCGAGGCGGGCGGGGGAGTGTGCCGCCCCACGGGGCTCTGGTACACGGCGCCGCCAAACGCCGGATGGGCCGGGTTCACCTGCGAGCCCGGAGGTGGAGCCGCGTTGACGCTGCTGGGAACAGAAACGGGTCCCACCGTCGTCGGGGCCGCGGACAGGGCTGGCGGTGGGCACGGCGACTGGCCGATGGACGCGAAGGGGTCACTGCTGGTTACGGGGCTGGAGAAGTAGTTGAAGGTGGAGGGGGCAGGTCCATTCCCAGAGGTCTGTCCTAGAAAACTGTCTTCTTCTCCAACATCAGTGGAATCTTCTAATGGACATCAAAGTGGAGAGGGACATTTATTTGTGACTGCAATCAACATGTAAACACACCTGAACTCTGCTGGGGAACTGAGCATGGACAAATACATATTCATTTACGATTATCTTCAACTAATGTATTCTTTTTTTTGGTGTTTCATAAAAGTCTACAACGGACTTTAAACTGCTTGTTAACTCAAAAGGGTCTAAACACTTTGCAGACTTCCTCATAATGTTTTGATGATGTGACCCAACAAAATAGGTGTACAGTAAACCACCAGACAGTTGACAGTCTCGCCAAAAGACATCTTTGACAATTACACTAACCCTGCGTGACAAACGCCACGTCACTCAGACACATTGTCTGTCCACGTCTCTTTCTTTTTCACGAGAGACCTGACAGCAGCTCAGGAGCCCGGTTAGCTCGCGTAGCTTAGCGTGCTAACGAGCCGGCTAATGTTCAGACGTTTCCTCGGCCGGTTCGTCATCTCACCTCCCGACAGCACCGCCGGACCGGAGGCCTGACTCACTGGCATGAAAGGCAGGTTGAAGTTGAACTCCGGGGCGGCACTAAACAGTAGATTTGAACTGGTGTTGGGAGCGTTGTTATTTTTTCTATCTGCCATTTTTCCGTTGAATTAACACGTAGCCAACGACCGAGCGGGACACCCTCGGGACAACCCCCTCGGGACACCTCGGGACGGCTCTCCTTTCCGCACAGATGCTCCCGATCTCCGACGTATCGAGCTCGGGTTGTCAAACCCGGACCCGCCGTGACGGATGGTATGTAGATCTGGTGAAACCACGCCGTTAATTCACCCGCAGCTCGCCGAGCGGAGGGAAAAACAAACGCGTCGTCTCACTGCCGCCACCTACCGACCGGGAGGCGCTCAGCGCTCGTTTCACTTTACAAATAGGCACAAATAAGAAGACACGTTTTTCAGTCGTAAGTAGTTTTACATAAAGAGCACGCTATTTGTCCCGCTCGCTCGACCGCGGACCTCACACCCAACCTAAAACACACGGCGCCGTGAACCACCGTCGTACCCGGCGTCAAGCTCCGCGCTCCGGTTGGCGCGCGTGTACAAAACAAACCAACCACGCTCTTCGACCGATGACGCAAGTTTCCCGCCCTCGCTTTCAGCAGCGGTCCCGTGTGTAGGGGGAAAGTCAACAAACTAGTGTTTACAGAACGGGTTTTTTTTTTTTACTTTGGTATCTTTTATATCCTCCCGACGTTTGTCTCTGGCTGACGATGCCTTCGACACACGACTGGACCAACAACCCTCTGGACGTTGTTGAAGGGATGTTTGGTAAGACACCGGAACTTCACTCGGCGACAGCGTACCGAACCCAGCTAGTTAGCTTCGTGGCTCCGGACCATGCCGACCATCCGCTTCACGTGCAGCTGCGTCTTCCGCGTCCTTTCAGAAAATGCAAGACAGGTTGATAAAAGTCTCTTCGTTTAATAAGCAGCTTGTACCCGCAGCGGTCTCACTCTGAGGTGCAGTTTGATCTGAACACACACGTCCAGACTTAAAATCCACAACCTGGGATTTCCACAGCTCGTGAAGTAGCTCGAAATCAATTAAAAGTTATTTCTCTAAATGCACGGGATTGATTGGGACCTCAACACAACACACTGATTATTTGCTGGGTTGTTTTTTTTTTTGTCACGATTTAAATGGTTTGATCACTATCTCAAAAACACATAATTACTTTTTTTGTTTTTTTTTGTTTTTTTTAAAGCAAGCAAGTGCACCAGTTTGTGAAGCACTTGGTGAATCACAGATATATTGTGTAAAAGTACTTTTCACTTTTTTAAAGTGGACAAAAATGTGTAAAATTAAGTATTTCATTGCAGGGTGATGCTATCTTAAGATTTTTAAGTGAGCAGTAACAATATTTTTTTTGACATTATAGAATAATCCTGTTGCTACTTTAATACAGTCATAGTCAAATCCAGAAAAACATGAATATAGGGCCAGTTCACAGTGCTGTGTATTGGCAATAATCTGGTGATACAATATGATGATGCACGATTCAAGATTGCAATATTTTTGTGATACTGTAAGCAAAGCCATATATTGCATCTTTTAAAAATTATAATTTCAGGTAAGATGTCAGAGTATACTTCCTGTCTCAGTTAATGTTGGAGTCAAATGGTTGAAAGTGAATTATAACACTGCTACATCGCAGTCGAGGATCTAAACACGACACAAAATGAATCACTGATCACCACAAATCTTAACGTGAACTATTAATTAAGAATTAATACCGTTTTTTTTTAAATTGATAAAGTACAAAACACATTATCACGATAGTTGAATGTCTCAATATCATCTTCCACCCCGTCTAAGAGTGGGCGACTTGGCAACCTTGAACAATATCACAATATTTCAGGGTGTTTCTGTGATAGTGATATTCTTGATCAAATACTGAGAAGTATTCTGTTATTAATTTCAAGAACTTACAACAGCAACAGTGTTAGAGTTTTATGTGTCAAGAATAAACAGTTTGCCTTAAAATAATAAGGAAAAACTTTGTTGTACATCTAAATCACTTTCGCACTACTGAGGTCGCTCCACTGTGGCACCTTTACAAGTCCAAATATCGCCATTATCACAATATATTTCTTTTCATCATATTAAAAATTATACTGATATTTTAAAGCTTTCCTGAAAAATTATTTCTTTTATTTATCTTGTGCTTTCTTTGTGACATTTGTAATGTAATGACCAATCCATGCTGTTGTGTAGTTTTAATAAAAAAAAAATAACATGATGTCTTGTTGATATTTCAGCTGCGTCCCAGAACAATCCAAACCCTGGATGGGAGGCGAAAGCGGTCGAATTTTTCAAAGATCATCTGAAAGAGCAGGATGCTCGTAGCTTGGTAATGCAGAATGTAAATAAATAGATGGCTGTAAATAGTCCATGTCCCGACCTGCTTCAGCACATTTAAATGTCTCCCCCGTTGATGCAGATCCCGTCTCTGAACGACGTCCCTCTGCACTACCTCAAGCCCGACAGCCTGGTGAAGTTTCGGTGTTTAATCCAAGACATGTTTGATCCAGAGTTCTTCATGGGAGCGTACGAGACTGTCGATCCATCCACGAAGGCTAAAGTACGTCCCTCCTCTTCCTCCCACGTGACGCTGTTTGTAGCCTCTCATGTGCTTTGGTTGCATTCGATCATGTCTTTATTTTTCCCTCCTACAATCCTCAGATGATGCGATGTGGGAAGTACAAAGATGTGACAGAATGTGGGGTGAGTCCACCTCCGTGTCCAACTCATTCACCAGGTCCCTGAACGCCTCATTTCTTTACAACCGCGTCTCTTGTGTTTCATCTCCAGGTGGATTTTAACTCCAAAAACACTGTGACTTCAGAGAGACAGACTTTCTACTGCGTGCCAATCCCCGGAGAAAACCCCTGGGTGAAGGAGATATCCTCATCTCATCAAAATAATCATTTCATTCTTCCCTGAAGGAAGAGCTCCTCAAACAGGAAACAAACCTGTGTGAAAGTGTTTTTGAATGCTGCTCCGTAGTTTTCCTTAATTCTGTTGCACAGGTATGCCGGCGCGAGTCAAGCTCGAGTGGTTCCCTCCACGTCGTATGTGCCGAGCAGACAGAAACGCAGCTACGAGGAAGACGACGACATGGACACACAGCCGCAGAAGCAGCGGGAACAACATACTGGTATGAGCTGCTTCTTAAAGGTTCCCCATCTTACTCGACTCCTGGAGCTTTATTTTCATTCTTGACATCCGTAGTGTAGTTTTAAGAACCACAAAACATCTGAATATAGTTAAAAATGTTCTCCCTTCAGCTTCTCTCTGGAGCTTCACCAAGAACAGGCTGTTTATTGTTTGTGTCGTTAAGGCCCATTGATATCAGTGACTCTCTCTTCTGATTGGCTGACTGAGTAACGCACACCTAAACCAATCACAAGCTTTCTTCAGTCGTGTATTTGTTAGCTCTGCGATGAAACGAGATAAAAAGTTTGGACAATGGGCCACGCTGAGGGCAGACATGTGACAGGAGCACGAGTTTGTGACATCACATCACTTATGGAAATCCAAACAGCACATTTTCTGAACACAGGCTGAGTGACTCTGTGGACCGAGTGTTTTAACACTTTTATATTATTTATACAGCACCTACACATGCTTCATGGTAAAAAGAAAAATCTGACTTTATGCAAAATGGAACCTTTTAGTGAGGATGTGTGGCTGATTGCAGAACAGAATCTGCACATTCAGTGTTCAACTACGAATGTTTTAATAGACACGGATCATATTTTTTCTCTTTCCTGTGAAGATGAGGCCAAATTCACTGTGAACATTAGGAGCAGTTCTTGGTGCAATGAACAGACATTCAACCACCACAAGGTTCATTTAGTGCTTTTAGTGCTTAATCTGGAGTCATCAATTATATCTACTAATTATGAGTGGATGGAGTTTGTAAATATGCACATTTTCTTTAGTTTCAGAGCACTTTCAGTTATTCTATGAGGTTTTGATCGCATGACATGATCTTCATCAGAAATCATTAATATCTGCAGTTCAGTGACACCTGGCCGAACTCCAGAACACAAACTGGATGCACCTCGTGATGACGTGATTTTGCCGTTTCCACGGTTAAGACCTTTTTTTTTTTTTTTAAGGAGAGTTTTATCTGTATCTCGCTGCAGGTCCTCAAAGTCCAGCAGAACACCACGGCAACGGTGACTGTAAGCGGCAGGAGACAGAAGCTCCGTCCAGCCAGACTGCACCTTCCTCCCATCTGGACCTCAACTTCCCGCTGCCTGGAGAGAAAGGTCCCTCCTGCCTGGTGAAGGTGAGCTACATCTCATACTTTCCCGTCATCACCTCATTTCCAGAGCTGAACTCTGAATGCAGTGATTGAAGGCTGATTTATCTCACATCAAACACTTGGTTGTAAAAAGGGGATTTCAGCGCTTTTATCAGCCGACTTACAGAACAGGTGACAGAAAGGCGTGTGTCGTTGGCAGGTGTACGAAGACTGGGACAGCTTCAAACTGAACGACACACTCGAGGTCTTCGGCATCCTCTCCGTCAGTCCTGCTCTCAGCGCTCTGGCGGAAGAGAAGTGAGACAAATGGAGATTAAACTGAAGTTTCCTCCGGCGGCGAGCTGCCTGTTTGTTGCTCACGCTCGGTATTTTTCTGCACAGAGACGCCTCCTCGTCCCTCCTGGACCCGACAGAGTCGATGGAGACGGCGGAGGAGCAGAGGGTCCACAGCCCGCCGGCCTCGCTCGTCCCCCGCCTCCACATGCTCTACGCCAAGCCGCTGCCACACAACAACCCGCTGCTGCCCTGCGCAGCCCTGCAGGAAGACGCTGCCTGTAAGGACAAACAGCACAGTAGGAGAGTGACTGTAAATGCCAGCGATCATGAATATGTTTCAGCAGACGGCTTTTCACAGTCACAGGAGATCAGGAGAAATATTCAGCCTGCTGCAAATTGCTGACCGGGCCACGCAGGTAGATGAGCCAGCTGCAGTTCATCTCGTTAGAATAACACGTTGCCTAATAAGGTTGAACACTGGGTCGGTTCTGACACGCATGTTTCACGTCTTAAAAGAAAGTCATTTCAGACTCTAAAAGTGACACTTTTCGATCCGCAAAAGGACGACTGAGTAAATATCAGTTAAAGGAGCAGTGTGCAGGATTTAGTGGCATCTAGTAGTGAAGCTGCAGATTGCAACCAGCTGAGCACTTCGTCTCACCCTTACAGTTGTGTAAGAGAATCTTAAGTGGCCACGTTGGGATCTCTTTTAAAGCCAGTGTTTGGTTTGAAATGAAGACGTGACAACTTTTTATTTTTGAATATCACTTCGGTGACTTTCCTTGTTTTTTCCTGGACTGTTTGTCCTTAATTAAAGTAAAATCAATAGACGGTGAAAATAATTAGCAGATGCAGCCCTGATCAGATTTATCATTTTGTCTTCTTGCGTCGTCTGTGAGCCACCGTGACTCCATCTATTTTTAAACAGAAACCTCGTCGCCCTCCCGCTGTGTGGGGAAACAGAAAAACGGGCTCATTATATCGAAGTTCATTTGTGTTGTAAAGCTTTCGAAGAAGATGGTGAATGTTTTCCGCTGTAAAGCTTTCAAAGCGCTCGCAGCTGCCTGTAGTTGCCAAAGGACTTGTTGTAACTCTTTGTCTTCCTCAGTTTTGTCTTCGACCCTGAGCGAGATGTCCTCCGTCAGGACGGAGCTGCTCACATACTTCACTCATGTCCTGCTGGGAGACGCTCTGGCTGCCGAGTACCTCCTCCTGCATCTCATTTCTAACGTGTACGTAACGTTCAGTGTGTCACGTTTAAACGAGGAAACCTTTCTATCTTTGTTTTAGCCGCTTCAGGTGAGGAAGCGTTTTCATCTCGCTGTGTGTTTTTTTTCTTTTAGGTACACTCGACGGGACATTCTCCCACTGGGCAAGTTTACTTTGAACCTGAGTGGCTGTCCGACTGTCGCCTCGTACACGGAGCGCCTCTACCAGATCATCCAGCAGCTGGTGCCTTCTGTGAGTTGTCAATCAAAGCAGCTGCTAGTACTGGGTTTATTTATTTTATTTTGTTTTTGGCTGAACTTGCGTGCACTGATTGTTCCCCCACCCCCCACCACCACCTGCAGTCGCACTACTTGGGCATGAGCCTCCAGATCATGAACGAGATGCGTTTGGTGCCTAAGAAGGACTACGTTGCGAACCGGCTCGTGAGCGGCGCGCTGCAGCTGGCCAGAAACACCTCCCTCTTCCTGGATGAAACCCAGCTGGAGCAGGGACAGCTGGACACAACAGGTGAGGCTCCGACAAACCACTAGGGGACGCCACTGAGGACGCACTTCCCTGCAGCCCTCCGACGACACTCCTCGCACTGACCAGGCTGGATCTGTTTCTGTGTTTGTGTCCTGTGCCGTAGGTGTGCGTAACGTCACGGCGCTGGGGAACCTGATCTCGTGGCAGAAGGTTGATTATGACTTTAACTACCACCAGATGGAATTCCCCTGCAATATTAACGTGCTGGTCGCGTCAGAGGGCCGCTCGCTGCTACCGGTGAGGACAAAGACGGATGAGACGTGCAACCGCAGAGTGCAAACTCACCCCAACCCATCTCTGATCCCTCCCGCTCTGCCCGGCCCGGACAGGGACGGGTTAGGTTTCCCGCAGGCTCTCATGAGACCGAGTCGTGTCAGACGCTGGAGGTTGTTTCCAGCCAACGTAACACTGTCCCCTCGGTTGCCATTGGTCGGCCGCCGCAGGCCCTCCGGCGGGCGGCTTTGGCCCGAGTCGCGCTCCGTTGCGAACAGCCTGAGGAATGTGCTGTGTGCTATTCCTGTGTGTTGGTCTAATGGGTTGCCATGGGGGCAGCTGTGTGCCATAGGAACAATCCTGGGAGAGGCATCAGGCTCAGCCATCTATTAGTCCTGCAGTGAAGGGCAGCACGCTGTAAACAACTCCCACGGTTGATTAGAAGTCAGAGGTGCGTGGCTGTGTTTACAATCAGCTGCTATTGGCTGATGAGCAGCTGGAGGGTCCGTCTCATCAGACGCTTCACCGTCAGCTCACCAAGGCTTTGCTCCTGTCTGGCATGCTCTGAAGTTTTGAGATAAAGCCAGAGCAGGCGTGCCCACAGCAGGCAGGGACAACTTTTTGCATAGCAACACCTGTAAAAAAACAAAACAAACAATAGAGCTCTTCTATGTACACAGGATCAATGAATTTCTTCCTGTTTATCTCCACAGTATGACTGTCGGATACACCTCGAGTCTCAGGTGACTCCGTCCCACATGGAGGAGTATCTCAGCAGCATCCACCTGCATCCACAGGCCTCATCGCAGCTGAACAAGTTCAGGATGTACCTGAGCGTGGCTCGGCTGCTGGACTACAGCATCTCAGAGGAAGTGACAAAGGTGAGACGAGCTCTCATCTTCAGAATTCAAAATGAATGAGGAGCATCTTAACAACCAGCTGCCGCAGGTTCATTGTTCCTGTCTGTTTATTGAGCCGCATGTTATCGTTAATTTAACTGCTTGTTCTTTTTCTCCTGGCCTCAGTCAGTCGAAGACGACTTTGTAGATATGAGGAAGGATGACCCTCAGAGCATATCTGCTGAGGACCTCCACAGGATGCTCGCTGTAGCGAGGTGGGCTGGGAATAAGTTTATATAATCATCTTCCCTTCTCTATTGTATTTACTTAGAAGAATAGCTGCAAATAGTGTTGAACACAACAATAATTCATCGTGACTAACAATGCTGTTTGTGACATAAACAGAGTGACAGTAACTTCCTGGGTCAGTGCAGCCAAAATAAAAACGTCAAAGTTATTCACATTGACTCACTGCATGTGTCTCAGCCAGGGGAGTCAGCTTTATTAAGCCAAGCTGTGTTTGATGACTGTGCCTCCGTCCGCAGGCTGCTGTCCCTGAGCTTTGGACAGACCTCTCTGTCCAGAGACAGCTGGCTGAGAGCCAAACACATCGAGATGCAGAGGAGGAGCCGGATGGAGCAGCACAAGTGTGTCAACGGCAACGAGCCCTGATCGCACACTCGGAGGCAAATGAGACGACTTTTGTTTTTTCTTTTTGATACTGAAAAAAAAGTTTGTAATAAAGATGTTTTTCATGTGCCATAAAGTACAGGTGTTGAACTTTATTACTGCACCGAGTTGCTCAACTGGCTCATGTTTCATCAGCACCGGGGACTTTGTGGTATCTGCATGTAGGTCTGTGGGGAGGTTGTCATGGGGTCGGAAATTATGATCGACTGCACACTTCTACTGAGCGTGATGCTCGTGTATTTATGCAATATGTAAGGAAGAACAGTCCAGGATGTGATCAGTCTGTCAGTGGTTCCATAAAGAGGCGTTACAGTGGGGTTGCAGTGCATTAAGCTCTCTTTACAGAGACCAAAGCACATTTGAGAGTTCAGAGGTACAGAGGCTTCAGATGACTCATCCTTCACAACATTCTCGACAAGTGGGTGCCGTACAAGAGATCGGTTCAGGCCTCAACGCTCGACCCCTGCTTGTGGTGTTGGCTGCGTTCTGATGACATAGTTTGTTCCCTTTCATTGTTGTGCCCTGTTCTTCTCCTTCAGGGAACAGAAGTTATAGTCATAACATTTTGTTTTGAGTGGTTTCTATCCTGGTGGGAGTAGCTTCTCCCAGGATGAGTTACCCCATCCACAACACACGAGGGGTCACCGAGTGGTTCGATGTGAATCAAATTGAATGGTCTTCACAGTCACCAGATCTCAACTCAGTTGGACACCTGTGGGAGATTTCAGACCATCAGACGGCGCTTTCCACCACCACAATCATCAAAACACCAGAATAGGGAACATTTTTTGAAGGAACCTAGTTTATCCCTTCAGTAGTTCAGACACTTGGAGAATCAACTAAAGCTGTTCTGGCAGCATGTTTTGGCCCAACAACTCAGTAAGACACTTTTTTGTTATCCTTCTTCTGGTTTTACAGCAGTTGGCATTCATCCAGTTTATTGGTGGATTACTGCCAAGTGTTGCCTTTTCCTGTCAGCCGACTGTTTATCACTTAATGGAATTGATGACATGTAGGTTGTATGTTCAGTAACATCTCAGTTTATCTTTCTGACTTAAATTCACAGCCTTCTGTGGAGAAATGTTTGGTGCAGACACAAATTTATCTGTTTACAAAACAGTTTAAACTTCAAAAATGAATAATGAGGTCAGGAGGATCATTTCCTGTGGTGCATTTTCTGTTGCATTAGTTGGCATGGAGACCGCTGATGGATTTGACAATAAACCTCATGCAACATGACATTTACTTGTACTTTTTATTCCAATGGAATATCTTCTATAGACAAAAAGTGTACACACCCAAAGAAGATAAGAATAAATAGGATACTTTAATATACAATACAATCTCCGTACACCGTGGAAAACAATGACAACAGTCAGTTGGTAAAGAGGAAACGCATGACTTCAGACATTCAAATGAAATGGTGCTAGAAAATGTGCTTTAACAGTGCAAATCAAAATGCTTGGAGATCTCTCGTGACAAGACGAGTTGTCATGACGTGGGGTCCTGTAATGGGCAGGAAGGACGACCACAGACGGAAGAGGTGATTGCAAAAAAACAGCACTTAAAAAAAAAAAAAGATTAAAGAAAAATCGCACCCAGCAAATACAGAATTGAAAGCAACTGCCAGCTTTTGCGTTATAAAAAGCGGACACCGACACCATAGCGTTGTGGTCTCTGTCAGGAATGTTGAGGATTACTGGTCCTTGTAGCTTAATACAGCCTGTTCAGGACAGAACGAGCTTCTGCTCTGCTTGAGAACTGCTCCAGTGTTTCAAATCCCAGTTTTAAAAAAACACCTTTTACCGTCAGCATTTAAAACTTTGCATCGCAGCTATTACCTTAAAGCTTTGGCAGCACCACACACTGTCAGCAGCACCCGCAAAGCAGCCGAGTCTTATTTAACACAATTATAATGACCAGATCAAATATACAAGAATCCCACATCTTCTCTGCTGGTGAGCAAGCTGACTGCAGAAAACAGGTGAATATGAACACAAAATATTAAATGTGTGACCCTTTATCTTGGGATATTTCAGCTCAAAGCGAACCAGATTATTATTATTATTATTATCATCATCATAAGCAGACACCAGTATACACAGTAGGATAAGGTGGCCATGGTTCGTTAGGATTTCCTCTCTCGGTCTATAAACAAGGTCCTACGGGAGATTTCACAACAACCGAGGCAAAACCTCACTTCTTGAGGTTAACAAAAACAATGTTTCCAGCATCTTAGCATATAAATATAACTAGGGCTTAAACGTAAGCACTCCTAAATACCAGCAGGAGGGATGATCTAACAGACAAACTCACACATACTGTACAGTACAGAAACACAGCCAACCCACTGTTTACACCTCTAAAAAACCTGCTCGTTTCCACGTATGTGCCATCATTTAGACGAAATATCCCAAGATAAAGCGACAGTAAACCCTGAACATGATCTTTTTTTATACAGTACACCAAATGTAACATGTAAGAATGGATTTAAAAAGGTAGATTTTGCCATAAATACCTGATATACATTATCCCACTTCAGTTCCCTGTTAAGGCAAATATGCTTTCAGTTTAGAGGGGGGAGTGTGCATAAAGCGTCAGTGTTCCTAATAATTGGGTGGGTGCGATTGCATATATACCTACTATATGCTACTCTCCTGTCTTTGTCACACATGCAGTGTCAATGTACAACCCTAATCAGTACAACCATCAGCAGAATAGTTATTTCAATACATAATATATTATCAAAAACAACCCCAACCTGTACTTTTCTGGTTCTTCGTGGTTGACAATGACAGTACTGGGCGTTCTTTTCCAAAATATAATGCTCATACCTCTTTAAACATTTTAAACTTCCACCCTGCCATCAATACAAAAAAAGCTCTACTCAGGGACAGATAAACAATACTCACTGTACATATTGACAACCAGGATACTCCTACTAAAGGTCTTGTTTAGTCATTATCTCTATAATGATATATCTTCTAAGTTACACTTGACAACATTGATATTACATAGGATTAACTACGTACGGTATGTGGTCTGGCTAGTTTTCTGACAGCTATACAGAGGCTAATATTGAACACGGAGTCGTCCTTTGGGAGTCACAAAAGGTGTTTCGGTCGTTTTCTACAACTACCAAATCGAAGGTTATTACGAGGTCGACGGTAAATCACAAACGCCAATAAGTGACCTGCACACACAGGGATGACGTACAGTACACGGTAGAGTCCGAGTCGGGTCGCTCAACATGCAGCTAATGTCTTTAAACTGCCTTGTCGAGATCAGTTGTTATTATTAACCTCACATGCGAGCATTGTTGGTAATCCAGTAACTTCAGACTGAGGACAGTGACATGTTTACATCACAAAGACACTCTGCATACCACGCCGGAAGTACAGGGGTTTAAAACGTCTTAAAAACCTAAATATCTTCTTTATTCTTAGTTTTTTTTGTCTCTTCAGATAATCATGGTGAAAATAAGAAAAGTGCAGCTATACAACAGTTTACTTGAACTGCAGTATTTCTGGAGTGATCGAGGATTTGGATTAACATGCACTAATTTCAATCAAATTTTCATCGACACTTAGGAATTGTTATAACTTATTACTACGACTGTTACGTTTAAAGCAGAAATGTCATCGTGTCACCATTACTGCCGTCTCATAGGGAAGGACCGCTCATTATTAAAACAGAGGACGTGTGCCAATATTACCAATCGGTGTGCGAGGTTGCACGGCAAAAGATCTGGGAGTCATTTATAACAACAAAAATCAGTGCGCTCAAGAGAAGGGGAACCCATCATCGTGTGGAAGTAAACATGGTCACTGTCATGTTGGTATACTGTATTTGTCAATTCTGTACAAGAGTCCTCGTTAGCGTGAGCGAGTTTAACTGAAGGACGGGTCCAAGAGCACACGTCTCGGCCGGGAGGCGACGCCATGTGCAAGCTTTTGCTGCTGCTACCATACAGGAAGTTTCTACGTGACGAACGACTACAAAATCCTGCTACAAGGAAAGCACTAGATCTGAATGATCCTGGTCTGGCACTGCGTAAACATTGCCTTCAGCTCGCTCTCTTGGGCCTCGCTGACAGTGTCTGGCTCGGGGCTCTTCTGTACCTTTGCAACAGCAAAGTTGATGCCCTGGGTAAGTCCCGCCTGGGTCAGGCTGGCCACCTGGACCATGGAACTCTTGATCTTGGCAAAAGGGGACACCACGCGGCTGCCGTTGCTGTCGGCAGGCGAGGGGCCGAGGCTGCCCTCCATCTGTGAACACAGACTCCTCTGGGAGCCTCCTGAGACTGCAGAGCTGGGCTTCTGGACGGAGAGGAGGTTGGAGCTGGAGGTAGAGGTCTGGACGTCGAGCTGGGATGGCCTGGGGAGCTGGGGCTCCTCCTGATGATTCTGCGGCTCTGAGCTTGGCGGCTTGTCTGAGTCTGCTGGGGTCTTATTCTGCACAGGCACTATGGGTTTGGGTGGAGGTACAGCAGCGGGCAGCTGCTCCCCGAAAACCTCGACAGGTTTGGTCTGTGCATCCTGGATAAACTGGTGGCAGTAGGCATCGATGGGAGTACCAAAGTCAATCAGAATGGCTTCTTCAGCCACTGAGGCGGTGCCGGGAGACTTGTCGTCGCTGACTACAGAACAGCTTTCTTGCTTTCCGTCACAGCCGATGACTCGGATCACGGAGGGGATATTTAGCTCCACGCTACCGATGGACTGGGAGCGGCTGGCCAGTCGTGGGTTTGATGCTACAATGCCGCAGCTGGGCAGCACATAGTCCACATTTTCTAAGGATCCAGAGCACGGGAGCTCCGGGTCTGAATTATAGGAGTCCGAGTCTGACAACATTTCATAGTGCTCATCACCCATGTCTTTTAGGGCTCCGGTGCCGGGGTTGCTATCCGATGTCTCCAAGCTGCTGTCCGACTTCCACAGATTGACATGCATAGTTGGTTTTAGGAAATTGACTTTTACGTCCGGCTTGGAGAAGTTGCCCAGCTTACCGAGGGGCTTGAAGGGGCCGATGTTTACGTTTGTCTTGGTCTGTTTCACCTTCTGGTTGAGCGAGGAGAATTTGTTGAGGAGGAAACTTTTGCCCTGTGCCAGGCCTGAGCTCCCCTGGACCTGGTCGGCAGGTTTGTTCTGGATCCCCATTATATCCTCGTGAGGTTTACTCTGCCTCCTGCAGCAAAGATACAAACAACTGAAGAACATGATCCATAGATTGACTCATTGGCTCAAAGCACTGCAACATGATCGCTGAAAATGTTTACTGTCACCGGCAGAGATGAATGCTTGTCATCTTACAGACCTCCAGTTAGTACTCACCTCTCCAGCTTCTTTTCAACAACAAGCAGGTCCAGCCCGGTGGCCTGTTTAGTTATGCGGAGCATCTCAGCTATGCATTGTAATGTATCTGAAATATGTCACAATGTAGCTTCAACCAGTATCTGCAGAATATGTCACTTTAACAGTTTCCTCCTCTTGCAGTTGAAAAGATCTAAAGAACTGCATCCTACCTTTTCCATCGTCCTCTGGGTTTCGTGTTGCTGCTCTCAGTGTGTGGAAGTATCCACTCATCTCTTCACTCCTGTAGTGCAGACGCATACAGCAGAACTTTGGCTTGCCGAACAAAGTAGGCTCCGGACCTGGACAAGAATAACTCAACTTATAACATCCGGGGTTTTTTGTGATTTGCTTTCCTAACATGAATCATGATCAGTGAAGTTATTGCTAAAAGGTTACTGAGAAACTGTTAAGCACACTTTTGGGAAGTGTTGGGTGACTCAGTGAGTGGACAAGAACCTTCACTTCTCCTTTAAGTTGAACTTCTTACCAATCTCGATCTTATCCAAACCCTCTAAGTTGAGACGTTGGTATTGGTTGACCTTATCTGCCTCTTCATCGTAGCTAGGAGAAAGTGAAACATAAGTGAGTCCATAAGAACAATTTCTAAGGAGACAATTATGCAAAATCAAAGTGTGACTTACTAAGCAATGTAATAGGCTTTGTCAGACAGGAGCAGCAGCACATCCACGTCTTTGTTGGTGGCATCAATGAGGCTAATAAAAAAAAGAAGAGAACGGTATCACGACTCTTCATCTACATCCCTGATTATATGAAGTTAATACGCATCAACCTTCAGACAGGACAGCTGGCCACTGACCTCATGTCACAGTTGATGAGGGCCCAACCTCCGTGAAACTTCTCATCATCTGCCAGCAGCAGCTGCATGTAGGTCTGCAGCAGGAGGCTGACCTGCTCCTGAGCTCCTCTTTGGCTCTCCTTCTCTTTTTCTTCATGCTCCTTCTCCTTACTGAAGATGGAGTAGAGGTCCTCCGTTACTGGCAGGCCCATCATCAGATCTGCAGGGAGAGCCACAAGATTTAGGAGTGTCAACCACGGACAGACTTTTGGACAACGTGGGTAGAGATACAGTATAGATGCACACAAACAGCGGGAATATCTATCTTTTTTTTCATACCAATGACTGCTTGTCTGTAAGCATCCCTGAAGCGGTTCAGATAGTAGCGGTTGGCCGAATTCACGCCATCCTTCATTACACCAGCCAGTTTCCTCTCCCCTGTCCTGGTGAAATCTCCCTAAAACACAACAAAAAGTACGCGATAAATACAAGTGGAAACCCACTGTGACGTCACCCAGTGGTTTGTGGAGTCCTACTTTGAAGTTTTGAGTCTGGCGTTTGGGCCATTGTCACCTTGTTTCTTTTTTTTGGAGCCAGAAGTGACCATATTTGGACGAGGGGGTGGGGAGGAGCGAGGGGTTGATCTGAACGAGAACCTGAGGACTCTACACACGCCCACCTAAACCACCAATCTCTTTGCAGAGCAGG
This sequence comes from Embiotoca jacksoni, assembly GCF_022577435.1. Classification (NCBI taxonomy): domain Eukaryota; kingdom Metazoa; phylum Chordata; class Actinopteri; family Embiotocidae; genus Embiotoca; species Embiotoca jacksoni. The sequence goes on along the minus strand of NW_027185252.1, from coordinate 16,734,986 downwards.
AATCTCAGTCAAACCAGACACGCCCCCAAACGCTATTATTTTGAAGCCTAACATCAGATTATCTGTAGGATTATTTTCAGAAGGAGTGAATTTAGCTAATGACACCAGAATGACTTGTAGAAAACATTTATTGACTTTGTATTTCAGTCTGTTTGTAAGAGAAAGCATTTATCCCAGTATCTTAAACCATCTACTGAACCTATTACTGAAGAGAAGAAGGGCCAAACTCTGCCTCGGTTGTAGATGTGTGTTCAAAGACGATGATGTTACCTTGAGTGCTGCTGTGCCTGCGTACTGTCGGCTGATGGTGTCGCCATTGTTGGCCCACATGACCTGATAAATCCTGTAACATTTGAGAGGCAGCGGCTGCTCTGGAGGCATTACACCCAGTTTCTTCAGCTGCAGGAGGAAAAGTACATCTGGTGAATCACATGTCATCTTTTGCAAAGACAATGTAATCCAAACTTTAGAAAGGTGCCATATAAAAAAAAAAAATCCATTACATGTATCATTATATTGATTATTTTATATTGCTCACACTGGCACTCTTTCTAAAATCTTACTTTAAATGTACAGATGAATTAAAAACAAATGTATAAATGTGTCCACTATGTGGTTATTACAATTACTTCGATAGTTGAAGAATCAAATACAATTTTACAGGCACTAAAATATTTGGAGCAGTTCAGCTTATTCAGCAGGATGCGATTATGATAAGGAACAATGCACCTCTCAGCCTAAAAAAGGTCCCTGGTACAAGGAGTGGAAAAATATATTTAGAAAGCAGCAGCTGTGAGGCAAAACAGACAAACGTAAAAAATGGTTGATCATTTCTTTGTCTGGGTTCAGAAAATAAAATAAATCTCACCTGCTGCTCCATCACCACCCGAGCAACAGCAGCTTGGACCACGTTGGTCCTGTCAAGACAGTCCATGCAGTTGACTCTAAAGATTCCCTCCTGCTTGCAGATGACGCCTGCTTGGTCCACCCTGACAGACGGAGACACGTTCAGAATGAAAGACATTCATGGATATTGGTGTTCATCTGATCAAAATTTCTCTAATCAATTCCAAAATACTATCATGACACTTACCAGGCCCACTTCATGTCAGTGATGATGTCAGAAATCGCGTCTGTCAGGATCTGCACATTTTCAAACTTCATACCACGGCTGAAAACAGGATATAAGAAGTGTAAAGGGGAAGTATATGAACTATGGCATAAAATAGATTGTTACATACACAAGTACATTCACATGGCTCAGAAAAGAGTTCTCACCAGTGTTCATGGAAGTCAAAAGAAACATATGTGAGGTTTGGGTTGTTGTACAGCAGGACTTGCTTCAGATATGCGTCACCAATTACTTTCTCCCGTCCACTTTGATCCACTAAGTTAATAATGACCTGAGAAGAAAAATAATGAGTATCAACATTTTCCTTTGTATCTAGGCCTCTCGAGCCCATTCTCATATTAAAACAGTGAATTGCTAAATATTAGAGGAGGACTAACTATACCGCAGCCTTATCACATTAACAAAGTTGACAACGTTTAGTTCTACTTAAATAACATGACTTCTAACTTCAACATTACCATTTACACTATTTCAAAAAAACTAGTAAAAGATGACAGGAAACATCAGCAGTTCTTGTTGAGTCATTTTAGCTCTTCAGCTCAAACACAAGAACCTCAGTGAGAACATTCAAACTATGTGCAGCCACCTGTGGCAGAATAACCACAATGGAGATAAATATAAAATACCAACACATGACTGATGCACGCAAGTGCACCAAAGAAAACAATCTAGATTCAAGCATTCACTATTGCAAAGCAAAGCAAACCTACTTGTTTCTTGTACAGATTGAGCTGTTCGTCAAAGTGAGAAGCAAAGTAAGACATGGTCTCCTTCTCCCCTGAAACATCAGACAAATATGCATATAAACGATTTTCATAACAATTAATCAGACTAGAGAAATTAAGACATCTGCAGAAAGGTTTTACATTTTGAAAACAAAAGGCTTATTATCTTGGTGTAGCAATAAGAGGCTGAAGCAAAGTTTTACCAACAATTCCTCATACAATCTACGATTTTTCCAAATTCAAGTCAGGAAAAAAGACGTAAGAAAGTAAAAAAACAAAAACAAAGAGGACGCTGGTACTGTCAGAAAAGTATTTGAAGCTACAATAGTAATTGCATCTGTGAGGCCGCCTGTGCCTACACAAAGACTCAGAGAAACCTGCTGACCTTTCTCTAAGCGTGGCCGGGGATTGTAGCGATACCCTGCCTGGCTCCAGAAGACAGGCACGGAGCCACGGCTCTGCACAAAGGACAGAGTGTGGCTGTGCACGTGGATCAACTGCTCCGTCTCCACATAGTTAGCCACATGGCCATCTGTATCCACTCCTCTGCGTTTGTACCGCATCCCTTAGGGGAAGGAGGCCGCATCAACACCATTCAGATTATTTATATCACAGATCATGCTTCACTTGAAGAGTATAAAAGAGGTAATTGTCTATAACAGGGTGTTCAAAGCTTTAAGTGAAAAAAAAAAAAAAAAAAAAACCTGTGCATTCACAGTAGAAATGTGTCCTAGTTACACAACAGAAAGGATATATTTGGACTGAATCAGAGTTCAGGCGCGACACACTCTCAGAAGCGCTGACAGTAACTTGTGGCTCTACCTGCGCGGTGGCGGCTGCGTCTGGAGATCAGAGCCACGGTGAAGCGAGGATGGATGTCATCAACGCAGGTGACCTCCTTCGGTGGGGTCTCGGGGCTGCTCCGCTCCTCGTCAGAGGTCTCATTGTAGTTCACCACCAGCTCCTCCACCTGCACAAAGCCCTGGATGACTGGGATCACCCAGAAGTCAACCTCCGGGACCTGGAGCATCCGAGCAGTATAAACAGAGAAGATCATTAAAATCCACAAAGAATCCAAAGAAGATCATTTTTCAGAACAAAGAGCAGTTAACGCTTTGTTTTAGTACATATTTTGATACTCTGATAAAAACCCTGATAATTATCAGCATGTCCAACTACCACACTCGCACAGCATGGCTATGCTCTTTAAGGCGACAATAGTAAAAAAAAAAATAAAAAAAACACGATGGTGTCAAAAAACAAACCTGGGAACAAAGTGTGTTTATTAAACTCCAATTATTCAATTCTTAAGAAATAAAAACACCAATGAGCTGTTTTTGTGTGTGTGAGGAAATCAGTTACCTGAAGGTTAATAAGATCTTGGATCATGTGTTTATTCCAGAAGAAACGGTCGTCCACCTTTCACAAAAGATAAAAACACAATCAGTCAAAATAAGGAGTTTTTGTAGTATATATCTAGAAATAAAGGAACCTGAACTCCGTGGTGATATTTCTCTCCTCACCTGTTTCCACAGAGGTAAGCTGGACTTCTCCGAGTCTCCCTGGCGCTGCACGCTGTTGGTCAGGTCGTAGGTCATGCTGTAGTAGAAGGAGTCCGAGTCCATGAATACCTTGTACAGCTCATCCAGCAGCCGCCGCTCCAGACGCTCCTTCTCTTTGTTTTCTTTGACCTGGAAGGCAGGGGAATACTGGATTGGGCGAGCAGATAGAAAACAGCGGTGAGTTGACAAAGCAAAGAAGGTGAACTCCTGTGAGAAGTTTAAAGCCTTTAGAGAAGTGAAAGATGGGAAAGTAGTATGTCTGTTTGAAGATGAAGAAACGTGTATGTGCGAACAACAAAACAATACCTTTTTCTTGATGGGCACGGCCACGTTAGATTTGATCTGACTAAAAGTTTTCATCAAGAACTTTGACTCATCTGGAGACTGGGCCAGTTTCTCTGGTTTGTCGATCCCAAAATGATGCTTCTTGCAAAGCTGAAAAACAGGATCCTCGTTTACATTTATGCAACTTTATAAATTTCAACATGACTGAGCTATTTAGAGTGTAAAAAATGTTCAGTATGATGAGGATAGTATACGTGGATTTGGTACCAACTTTCTTCAAACAGCAAATAAACAAACCAGTAGATCATTATTACCATCATTATTATTATTAGCCAAAAAAAACACATGACAGTGCGGTATATAGTTCAATTTTTCCTAAATGAACACAGTAATCTAACATCTACATTGATCTAGAGGACTTCTAGGCACAAAATGGGACAAGTTGTAAGGATGCACAATAACATCAGCATCATTGGTATCAGCATTGGACAAAAATGAACATTTATGCCGATATTATAGGCCGATAAAATGACATTTTAATGATGCTTAAATGCTCAACGCTTGACAAATTTCTTGATTAAATGTTGTGTCTCCAAAGCGCGGGTGATCTTCCATCGAGCATGAACGAAGGAGCAAAAATGTCAGCGGTGTGGAGATTTTTATTAAGAAACAGATGGCAAAGTTGCTTCCTTCAATGCTACAAATTCATTTGTCCCTCTTAAGAACTGTGGTCCTGATCATGAGGACGTATTTGTGAGGAACAAAGAGATTGTAAACACATATCGGTATCAGCATGGGAAATTGGCCAGAAGAATTGGAAAATATCAGCATACCGTATATCGGCCAAAGAGCCAATATTGTGCATCCCTAACAAACAGTCCCTCTGCAGTACAAGGACAGTGAACAACAGGACGAGCTCTAAAAGCGTATCCACTAACATTCATCTTCCTCTGTGATTACTCACTTGAAAATATTCTGCCTCACCGTCCGTGAAGCTTCCCTGAAAGACTGAAATCTCAGCAATATTCAACTTCCTTTATCACCTAATGCAGTGATTTTACATCTGCATTTAATTCTTATTTTTAATGTGTGGGCTCAAACCAAACAGATCTTAAACAAAATGTAAAATATATCTACAACGTATTTTGCACCTCTGGCAGCCCACCGTCACGGATGAATCACACACTGACTCACACAGGCTAGTCTCGAGCACATTAAGGATTCTCACAAGTACTGTTTGAATGACTGTCAGGAGAACTGAATGTGGTAATTAAAAGAGATGTTCATGAATTCTGCTTCTCGCGTCTCATTTACAGTATTAGTATGCACACCTCCAGCTCCAGCTCCTGCGGCTCTTCGTCAGACAAAGGAATGACAGCTATCTTGGTGATCTTGTAGACTTTGTGGTTTCCTGGTAAGTTGCCCACCAGTGCTTTCTGGCGGATTAATACGAGGCCGAGAGGAAGATCTGCCGGGAGGAAAGAGGAGAAGGGGGAGAGGCGTCATGGTGCAGAATTCCTCACATTCTGAAAGGTGTGAAGAAAGCAGCTGCACGCGAGTCAGTAACCGCACATCTATTTCATAAAGCAGCACAAGAGAGCTTGTAAGTAAATATTCATATGATTTTAAACTATCTGATTTACTAATATTAATACAATTATTCTTCCGACGGGTATAATCTCTCACCGAAAACAAAATCTGATTTATCAACAATTGAATCATCACCATCAGCTCCCTCCTCTTCATAACTACACACATTTCAAAGTACATTTGCACTGTTTTTTGTTTGTTTGTTTTTTTACCACCTTTCCTTGTGAATAAGAAACATACTAAGCACTGGATGATTTGGTAACAGCCCGTGTTTCCAGGAAAATACTGGCAAGAATGTGACAAAGCAAAAAAAAAAAAAAAAAATCTGAGGATAAAATGTTCAAGCTGTTAATTCTCCTCTTACCTGTGTGAAGCTGAATCTTTCCAATGACACCTTCCACCAAACCCAAACACACCGGGTTCCAGGCTAACAACAGGTCAGTAGCTGAAATGAAAATATGGAGATGAAATATCAAAACAGAGCCGTAAGATACAACCACAAATGATTAGTGAGGGCCTACAACTGACTCTTGAAAGGTCAGAAACAGCTCAACCTATGAAACAGAAACTACTTCAAAACAGTCATGACTTCCTGTTACAAACTAAGACCTGGTTTTAACACAGGACAACTCTCTAAGCATCAGTGGCATGAAGACTTGATCTGCAACTCGAAGTAACAACTAGAAGGATCCCTCTAAATCTGAGTCAGTCTCGTTTGGCTTCGTGCTCTATATAAAAACCGGGAATTAAACATAAAAGAAAATCAGTCTAGTTTAATTTTATTGAAGAAAAACTCGATTAGTCTGCTTGTGTTTTTTCTTTACAAACATCAGGCCAAGTCAGTCATAGCAAAGGATCCATTCAGTGAGTAACTAAAACGGGAATGCTTAGCATTTGTGATGGATTAAACACTATAGTGGAGGAAATTGGAAAAATGTGAAAGGCGTGGCAGAGGGTGGAGGACCTCAACTGTAGCGGCTTCAGACAATTACTCTTCCTGTTCCACAAGCCACAGAAACCCATGTGCAGAGAAACCGCCTGCGAGGGCCTCAACACGGAGAAGCTCTCCCAGAAAAAACTCTTAAAAAAAAACAAATACTACAACTTCACTCCGAATGTGTCGCATCACAGAGAGACTTCACTGAGAGCTGCGGAGTGGAAACGCAGTGAGGAGTGGAAACCCTTTTTCCAATTAAATAATGAAACAGTGGTGCAACAAAAAACCTGTTCAGGATGGCTGCGCCGCCAAACGACTTCGGCTGGCATGGAGGACAGCGTGCACGGCCTTCTGACTCTCCTGAAACTTTTCTGGGGTAGTTGAGCCGTCCTGTCCCGTCAGCCGGAGGGGGAGAGGTCGTGTGACTCCCACCGAGCCGTGGCATTCATTTGATCAATGCTTTGTCAGAGCTCGGAGCCGCAGCGGTACTCACTTCTGCAGCATGACTGAGGTGTAACGCCAGCAGCTCCAGCTTGACATACTTCAGGAACACATAATATGCTGGTTTCAACTTGTACTGATAGTGTCTTCATCTCCTTTTACGTCAGGAGGGTATTGTAGTTTAATTCAACGTGACACATGCACATCTGAAGCTGTGGTTGAAGCCTATTCACCTTCTCATATTGTTGCATTACGTCTGACTGATCAAAACAAGAAGTAAAAGAGTTAAATTTCCCTTTCAGGTTTGTAACATAAGAACCAAAATAATAACTTTGGAGTCTGTTTGGGGTGTTGGCACTCACGCAATGAAAGCCGGGGCGATGATTTCAAGGCTAAGGAGTGGCACATCAAAATGTTCCCATCTCTTCTTTCCCAAACAGTCAAGTCTTGTTGGAGACACGTTTGGTTTAGTTCAGATGAAACGATCACGATGTCGTGCGTGACACATGAACGAGTGACAGATTGGACTGAGCTGCTGAGATAACAGTCACATCATGTTTGTCAGCGACCAGATAGGCCACTAAATACTTGTTTTTTTTATTTTATTTTATTTTTTAATTTTAAATCGTATTAATGTGTCGTGAGGTTAACGCCAGCGTTAGTTTGAGGTAAATGGCCGGCTGTCACCCAGTACGCACCCGGTCTGACGGTCATCGTCCCGTCCCTCCGGCTGCACCACAGAGCCCGGTCCCCGCTCTGGAGGATGTAGTCGTCTTTGGCTTGAAACAGCTCCATTTTGTGCCCCTTTACGAAAACAACTAACTAGCTGGCTCGAACAACCGGGCGCGGGTCTTCCGCGTCTCGACTAGCCCCGGTTAGCTCGTCTCCCGCGGGCGGGCGGTGAGCTACGGCAGCTAGCTACTGAAGCGAGCTAGCAGCAGCAGCTGGATGCGTGTCGGATTTGTTTACTCCGCTTCTGCGCATAATCGTACTCGAAGTCCCTTTCTGGCGGAGGAGCGACCTTTCCCGCCCGTCATCCCGGGCGGAGCGAAGGCAAAGGACGCGGCGGCGGCGAGCGGGGAAGTGTCCCGGTCCTGACCGGGCTGCTGTGAGCCCGTTCGAGACGTAACCGTCGGTTTCCTGCTCCAAACAATAACACGTGACGCGCCGTCATCGCCGGTGTTCAGGTGATTCACTGAAGACCTGCAGAGTTCAACCACCTCAGTGATCCACCTCAGTGATGATCCACCTCAGTGATGAACCACCTCAGTGATCCACCTCAGTGATGAACCACCTCAGTGATCCACCACAGTGAACCACCACACGGTGATGAAGTCATTCAAATGTTCACGACAAAGTCTTCATTAGTCAGAATTAAAACAACAAAAAATAAATGTATGGCTTCATTTTATTGGCTCTTGTCAGTCATTCACAGTCACACCTTTATTTGTGTCCTCTTTTTTTTTTTTTTTAAATAGTGTGATATTCATATTTGATGGTAAGCGAAGCAGAATGTCTTTCAGTGGCAGAAAGTCCAATGAAGGAGAGGTGGTTTTGTGTTTTTTTTTAAATTAGGGGATTATGTATAAAAAATAATCATCAGTCAAAAGTAATTCAATCTCAATGTTGATGTTATAAATTTAGATCATTTGTCAAAATTGTAAACACATTCCCGACTGGGAATGAGGCGGCCAAAATGTCCTGTTATGACTCAGTGGGTCCATGAGGGAAAAGGCAGGAGGCAGCTGAGCGCAGAGAGAAACACAACTGTTAACCTCACCAGTGTAAAGCCAGACTTCAGAGATGACGACTGGGTCAGGGATGCTTTTTTTTTTGAGGGAAGTGGAGGACACACAAACATTGGATTGTTTTGGCGAGGCAGAAACATGGCGGACCTTGAGTTCAATGTCAGGTGCTGTATGCTACCTTGTGATTTAATTCTCTTTGAATACTACTTAGATGCTCCAATATATACATTTAAAAAGTCTCAGACTTTGCAGAATCTTTAGGAAGCCAAGCATCAGTCAAAATCCATGTCAAATACATTTTATTTTCAACCATACCAACGTGACTTTCTTTCAACAATGCGCCAGCCAGCTACTAATAAACTGTGATCAACACTAAGCCACGATCCATAATTCGTAAAAGTGTGTCAGGCAGTGACCCTACATTACAAATGGCTTACAATCTTATTAGAGTGGCAAATTACTGCACAAACAGTGAGTGTAATCATAGAAAGAGCTGATCCTTTTTAGCTGACAGATCAGAGTGTTAATGAATTGGGCATTTTCTCACAGTTGGCATTTTCAGGCTTTCAGGCCGTTTTTGTGTTAGTGTTATTACAGATGGTGACTTTGGTAGTTATACAATGACTTTCTGACTATCTTAAAACTGTGATTCCTACTTAGCACCAAGTGCTGATTGTCTCACATGTCAAGTAAGAGACACCTCTCACCCCCCGGTTTGTCATTACACATTCATAATTGTACCAAAATACTTTATAATGATATAAATACTGATATCATGATTTGAAACAACAAGTAAACCAATTCACATACAAACACTCAAACACGTCAATCAAAACTCGTTTAACTGATATACTTCAGATGAAGCGCCGCTGATTTTCAGCATGATACATTTCAATGATGGCAAAGTGCAAAGACAGCAAAATCAGTAATGCACCAAAAAAGCAGCATCTAATAAACATCTTCACTGTGTTGTGTGACAAAGCAGCTCCAACATTGCCATGTGGCGGTAAAGGGGGGAAATGCTTCTATGTTGACTCAGTTTTGCAGTGAGTCCTGCTTTAAAGCCCCAAATGTGCTGAGTGGATTAAGAAAAGCTTCATACAATATTTGATCAGACAAAAGGCAACTACACAGAACATTTCTTAAGAAAATACTTCTACTTCTCTTCCATTCATTGATAAAGGCCTCTTATTCAAATTTTTATTTTGCCCTGCGCCTGTTGTCAACATCTTAATCATGACAGCTGTCTTATTATGAAGACATTGGCACAACAACATTGGCTTGAAAAACATGATTGCACTGAGCTATCATCAATTATGTGCTGAATGGCTGGACGTACCAACACTGTTAATCAATGCATGCAACTTTCACAAATGCTGTAGGTCGAGGAGGAGGAGGAGGAGGATGAGGATGAGGAGGAGGAGGAGGAGAGTTAACCAGAGCAGACTTGTTCACTACCAAATATACAGCAGGTGATCCTCCTCTGCTCTTTATCACGGAGTCTGCAGTCATTACGAGATCTCCTTTGCCATCTCAACATTCTCCTTGGTGATCATGCTTGGCTCTCCTTTCTGCGTCAGGTTGTCTCCCTCCATCGCTGTCTCGCTGGCGGGCCTGGCCGGCTGCTCCTCCATCTGCTCTAGTTCCTCCAGTATGTTCTGAACGCGGCGGACTCCGTCCCGTCTCGCTTGCCGTACGTCTGCGCGACCCTCGGGGTCCACAGAGTCCAGCGCTAACAGCTCTTTGGTCAGCAGCTCCTCCAGTAACATGTACTTCTTGTCATTCTTCTTTCCGTCGAAACATCTCACCTCATGCTCCAGTTTAGCAACTCGTCCGACTATCTGCTGCACCTTAGTCAGGCCTGGGTGGGCTGGACACTGAGCAGCTTGTTCGGCCTCGACCCTTACAGGTGGGACCTCAGGGGGAACAGCTGCCGTGTCCTGGGCCTCTGCCTTTGGAGGTATTTGAACTGTGATATCTGCAATATGTTGCTGCGGTTGCTCGGGCTTCTGGGGCAGCGGGAACTGTTGCTGCATTAACTGTTCAGGCTGCTGAGGCTGTGGAGACGTCTGAGGCGGTACCTGCTGGAAGTGCTGAGGTGGCTGAGGTGGAGGCTGTTGGAACGGCTGAGGTTGTTGAGGCTTTTGGACGTCGGAGTCTGTGTGCAGCGGCTGGGGGAGCGGCGTGTTCTCGGGTTTCGGGTGCATGCTTTGTTGAGCCTGGGAAGACAGAAAGAGGTTATCGAGGTCTGTCACGATGTCGGTCAACTTTTCAAAAAAAAACAAACTAAGCTAGAACACATAAAAGTCTAATTACCTGTGGTCTTTCTCCCAGCACTTGCGTTATAAGAGGTGACTGGCTTCTGATATGAGGTGGGAGGTGAATTGAAGCAGCATCTCGATGTTGGGGAAACACTATTGGAGAAGCCCTTTCTCGGGGAGACGGCATTGCAGCTGAATAGCCGGGCCATTCTTCTGTCTGAATGCGATGGTAGGGCTGCTGATGTTCGGGGTAAGGGATGCGCTGAGAGTAGACTGAGGGATTTAACTGAGGCTGCGTTTGGCCTCCTCCGCCCTCATGGATCACCGGGATAGGGATATAACCGGCTTGAAGACCGGTGCTGCTGGGTCGTGCTGGATGGTGATGTGGGACAGAATAAACCTGAAAAATAAAACATCACATTCAAACAGTGAAAATTCAGTTTTTGGTCATTTGCCTTCCATCTGAAAAATATGTGGTGGGGGACATAAAATCAAGTCCAACCTCTGCTGTTGGTGAAACGGGCGATCCGACCATCCCGGCCTCGGTGGGGCAGCTGTCTAACGGTCCGTGTAAAGGTGATCTCGGCCTGCAGTGGAGCCCCGGCGTCGGGGAAGGTGTGCGCCCGTCTGTGCGGATGTTCTGTGCAGTGCTTGGCTGGATGTAGGAATAACATGGATGCTGCTGCTGCCTCAGCTCTGCACCGTCATGGAAGACCGGGATGGGAACATAACCGGGGCGAAGAATGGGGTGCTTCATCTCCCTCACGAAGGTCTTCTGTGTCTCCTGAGGACTTGGTTCTGGCGGTATGTTGGGCCCATTTGCCGATACTTCTCGAACCTGAAACACATTAGGATTTAAAATGTTAAAGTCTCACTATTTATTGACAACAATGAACATTAAGAATCTTGTGATTTGTTACTTACAATATTAAAACCAGTAAAGAGCCAGTAAAATACAGAAAACTACTCAAAGCACTTGCAAAACATTTAATTAACAAAATTTGTGGTCAACTTTGATGTTGTTTTCTTCACAAATATTCAAAGTATTTAACTATTCAACCAAAACATGGTGATGTCCTTTACTATAAACACTCCAAACCTGGTTCGTATTATTATACCTAAGCATGCAGCACCTGTTAATTATTATTAAACATGCTTTAATACATTTTAACCAACCTATTCTTGCTTATAGAGTAATAAAATGAACATTACTTGCATCTACGTGAATAGTTTAGCTGCTTGCTCCTCCACTAAAAGAATTACATTTTAGTCGATGTAAAACTGTACAAATGAATATGTGCGGCTTAAACGTGTTGTCAGAAAAACTTATCACAGACATATTTACACGCGCAACCAAATGGTTTTCAAAACATGGAGGTATTTCTAATAGGGAAGTGTTCTCAGTCCAGAGATAACTGCAAAGGTTAGAGGTCAAGACGTCCCACTCACACAGCGGGATGCCAAAAGTATCACCTCTCCGAGTCTCCGATAAATAAATGATTGACGCAGACCCTGGTGCGTTTTCCACTCGGACAACTGTTGTTTCTGTGTTGGATATTTTGCTCCACAACCAGAGTGACATCACCTGGATGAATTTCATCACTTGTCCCAATAGTTTTGGCACGCCCTGTGAACTAACATGGTGTTGGCTAATCAACATGATGTCATGCAGAGAAAGAAAACTGTTGTTTGCTCCGCCATTTGGTACATTTTAAAGAGAGGAAAGACAATATGTGCATTATTAAACTGATCTGGTCTCATAAAAACAACGTCAAATATCAATACTGACGTCCTTATTGGGGCCTTACTGTTGCAGGAAAATAACAATGATATCACATAAAATATTAAAAACAAAGCATTAATTTACACTACACCTGCTCATGACAGCTGTGGAGCAACAGGTCTGATAGTTCACTCTGTCCATGATGAAACTGAGAAGTGATCAAATGCTTAAAAACAAATCAAAAGGACAAACACTGCATTTAAATGTTTAAAAACCCGGTAGCGTGTTTTCCTCCAGGAACAAAGTTAACACATAGCTGTGAACGACCCTTCGCCCTCTGCCATTTCAGTGTGGGACACCACACGCTGCCAGCACCGTTGCACCAATTTTATCCCCCAACAGCTGTGTCTTTCTAGCAGATTCCTCTGGACACTAACTTTGGACAACAGTGTGTCTCTTCTCTGAGACCGAAGATTACCAGCTGGCAGGCTGTGAGGCTCCATTCAGCCCACAGGGTTGTTGTTTTTTTTTGTTTTTTTCTCTCTTTCTCTCGCTGTCTCTGCAGACCTGATATGTTTTCCCAACATATTTGAATCCAGTTTGAACGTGATATGCGGGGCAGCGCCTCCGGCCGTACACGCTTACACACTCCGCACACCAGCCTCGATCCTTGTAAGGGAAAAAGTTTAATATGAGCCGGACGTCGCAGTGTTTCCCCGCCGTGAGACAAAACGGCTGGTAAAAAAAACAACAACAACAAAAAAAAACCCCATTGGAAGCGTTTACATACTGCAGGGTGAGTCATCGGGTAATAATAGTGTTAGATCATGACACGGGAACATAACGGGGTTGATCACCCGTTATAATGGGCTTATGAGCTGTCCGTGAGGGGGAGGCGACGGCGCCAAACAAGGCCTATAGTCAACAAGAATAATATATAACTGTGTAGCTCACCGCTAACAGACACCGGACCACCGGACCACCGGACCGAGACGTGCACCGGCGGAGCGCGACACCGAACCGTTGTAACAACCGTTAACCGTTAACTTTATCACGCCGCTCTTCTTCTTCTTCTTCCTTTTTTTTTTTTTTTTTTTTTTTTTTTTACCTTTCTCGTGTCGTGTCTCGGGTCATTCCAGGTTGTGGTGCGGTTGTTGTGATCCACGAAGAAGGGCCATCCAGTCTGAGGGTCAATTTTTACTTCCCATCCGAGCGGCAGAGGGTCGTTGTCGTTGCTTGCCATGGTCGGTAACGGCGACTGTGTCTTCATGCCGTTCATGTTGCAGGTTGTCGAGCACTGAGACATTTTATACAGGCGACGGACGCTTTAAAGATTCCTACAAGTGACGTGGGAAAAGTGGGCTGGAAGTTTCTCGAAATAGCAGGGTTAATGTTGGGGGCGGACAGCGCCGGAGACGGTGGCACGGGTTCCCGAACTTGTTATGTGGCAGCAGCCGGACTCCCCCCCTCCCCAACACGGACTCAAAGTGAACCTCTGACCGGCATTTCTTCAGGTTTTCCCAGGACGCTGCACCTCGGAGCATTTCTTGCTGTTGCTGTCCAAGTCGCTTCTTCCGACAGCTCACCCTTTACAGACCCCCTTACAGCCCCCTCCGTGATCCGTGTGCGTCCCTGGACCCAAAGTTTGACAACCATTGTCTGTGTATTAAAACAAGGGGAATCCCAAAGCCTGTTCTCCATAAATAAAAAGCGTCTCCAAACAGACGTACACAGACTCCCACATCACACGTGTTGTCCAAGGAGCCTCAGTCTGGGTTGATTTGGTACACGATTACGTAACTTGTGGTGTAATGCACCTCTGATGACGGATCTCCCCTTCATCACAGGACTACTCCAATTCTGCCTCATACTATAAGGAAAACACGAGTAAATCCAGGTCTTCGTCACCTGGCAGGACATCTGTCAGGAACCCCCACGTGGAAAGTGAGCATCGCAATGGAAGACAACAGATTTCTGTATTTTGGTACATAAGACTGATTAATAAAACGCGTAGCCTGCTGAGACAATTCCTTTAAAATTTTAATTATACCTGCAGCAGCTTCTTTCCAAATTCCCCCATAAAACTGTTCCTGGAGAGATATGCCAGCTTCATAGACAATATCATTTATTATAGGGATTTGGGGTTATTTATATTGTAGATGCAATATAAACACAGGTGAATTCTGAGATTATTGGTCCCCTGAGCACACACACCTAAAAGGCCCCGTTTCCCACGACAGGTACACTGACTTGCAGCCAGTGCAATAACTAAATTCACCTTACCTCAGGGCACATTCAGTAACCACGAGCCTACAATATATTCATGCTGTTGTATTGCGCTTGTTGTTGTTTTTTTTTTATTGTTATTATTATTTCTCTCCACAGAGTTGAAGGACCCATAAGACATTGTGTACTCAGCCGCTCTGGAGTCCTACAGATAATCTGAGGGGATAAACACTCACTTAAAATGTAAGCGGTTTCTTTCATGTAAACATCTTCAAAGCGCATTTTTTTATGCCATTCCTTCATTTTTTTTTTTTTCAGTAGTACTTTTGAGGCTCTGTTTTTGACATGAATTACTAAACCCTCTGATGATGTGACAAGAAATACAAATGACAGTGACTTCACGCAGAAGCTATGGCGCAGGGGATCCCTGAGCTCTTAGGCCCCCGGGCTGTCCGGTAATCCATCGGAGAATGCAGGAGATACAACTAAGACACAAAGCAGACAGATTTGAATTGAATTGAATGCCGATGTGAGTGTGTACTATAGTGAGAAAAGCATTTGTTACAGTGATTGTTCGGCTCTACATTATTCAGCTGTAATAAGTGGAATCATAAATGCGTTTAAATCATGTTGCGAAATAATAATTAAAGGCTTCATTTAAATAAGAAGTTTCCAGCATATTTAATCATATGTCGCCGGAATATTTGGATACTAGGACCAAAGGCCTCTCTAACTTTTGCAGGCCTACCAGGGTTATGTATCTGGTAATCACCGAGCACTGCTCCTGCCTCGACCCCGCTGTGAGGTGTCGTCAGTGGACGTAAAGTCATCAGTGTTGCTATAGCACAAACCGGATCCTCCAACCTCAAGGAGAAGAGTAACTTCATATAGGTTTTTTTTAGTTTTGCATTCTTCGTGTTGTTTTTGTTGAGAATCTTGATTATCTTCACGTAAATCAATCAAACTATTATATATTTTTCAGTTTTGATTTGTTTGCCACCTTCAGTCCCCCGGGACAAATGTTGATGTTGTTTAGTGTTGTTAATTTATAAAGAAACAAATAACACGTATTGATTATTGTGTAAATGACCAGTCTGTTTATGGACCTATCATTTGTTTAAACTTAAGATTAGCTCTTAGATCTTTCTCCTACAGTAGTGAGCGCAGTTTAGTGCCGTTTGTACAGTTAAAATATAAAAACAGAAATGATGAATCAGACATGAACGTGTCCGTCAGATCATGATCTCTCTGGTGTCTTCTTCACGCTGACAACTGCGCGTGTTCCAGAAAGGTCCCCGCGGCTCGAGGCGCCGCCGTGAACCGTCGTACAGCGGTACATAAAACAAGTGCACCTCTGCATCCAACTTCAAAATAAGAGTCACTTCCGCAAAAAAAAAAAAAAAAACTTTGCAAAATATAATAAACTAAACTAAACTAAACTAAACGTGTTAGCTCCTTTGGATTTCACAATTATTCATTAACCGAAAATAGTTTCCTTGAAGAAGTGGGTAATTTGCATTGTTGTTGTCTTTTTGTTACTTCCTCGCCAGGTCTTTTCACGCGCATGCGCGCTCTCTGGACTCGCAGTGTGACGTATGCACTGGTGCCCGGTTAGCTAGCTTATCAGCTAGTTAGCTAGTTGTTGTTGTTGCTAACCGCGTACATCGCCAGTTACCGTCAGCTGACCAGCGAGTTACTCACGTTTTGTCGGCCTGGTCACAGTCAGCATCGGTCATGGACGACGAAAGCCACCCAAGAACCCTGTAAGTAACTGAAGGTGTCCGGCGGGGGAGCGTTACTTATCGTCAGCTTTCGCCGACGTCGTGAGCCGGTGGCTAACTTAGCTCCCCGTTGTTTCCACAAACATGGCGAACACCGGACGACGCAGATACACGCTTCACTTTAGGATCATTTACATCACGGTTAAATAAATACAATAACAACATGCTTCGTGCGCGTGTGTGTGTGTGTGTGATCCGTAAGCGTTTCCGGTGACGACCGTGTATGTTGTCCGTGTCCGTGACACCGGGCCCGGTCAGAGGGAGAGACCACCGCGTCGGGACAAAACGTCTTCATTTGTTTACGCGTGGCATCTTTCCAGAAGTCTTACTGTCTTGTTGGCTGTCTGCCATGAAGCAGGGTGAGCTGTCCTTGACCCGGCCGTCCTCTGTCCTCTCCAGATATGTGGGGAACCTCTCGAGGGACGTAACAGAAATATTGATCCTGCAGCTCTTCACCCAGATCGGACCTTGTAAAAGTTGTAAGATGATCACGGAGGTAAGCAGGTTGTTTCCGTCATTCACGTCCTAATATTTCACCCAAAAGTTGGGAGGAAAACCGATAAAAAAAAAAAACCGACCCGTACTGTTGTTTAAAACATGAACACAACAAACACAGCCGGTTGTTTTGAACTTTCGTGTCCGACCTGGTCTCTTGCAGCACACGAGCAACGACCCGTATTGCTTCGTGGAGTTCTTTGAACACCGAGATGCTGCTGCAGCCCTGGCAGCCATGAACGGGAGGAAGATATTAGGAAAGGTAGGACAGCAAGTCTGCTCTAAAACTACATGTTAGGTGGGTCTTTAGTTGTCTGAAATCCCCGGTGAGCTGTGATCCTCGTTTCTAGTAAAGAAAACATCTACTTCTCCGGTTCTCCGTCTTAGTTTTAAATGCTGTCTGTGAATTCTCTGTTTCCAGGAGGTCAAAGTAAACTGGGCCACAACTCCAAGTAGCCAGAAGAAAGACACATCCAGTGAGTGTTCACCATTTCCTTTTTCTTTTTTAACTTCTGAAATCAAAGTTTACCAGAGGTTGGTAAATGGTTTCTGTCCTGTTTGCTTGTCTTTTGTTTTGTCCCAGATCACTTCCATGTTTTTGTGGGTGATTTGAACCCTGAGATTTCCACTGAGGACGTCAAGGCTGCATTTGCACCTTTTGGGAAAATCTCGTAAGTTTTCACTCTGAAGGTTATTTCTATTAAGGCGCAAATCAATATTTTTACTGCCTCAGTACCAGCATATTGATTTCTCTTAAGTCAGGCTATATTAAGGTACTTCATAATATTCCTTTGTAAGCTTATGCTCATCTTTGACCATGTTTATATGCATGCAATACGGGTACAGACTTAAATGTAAATCTAAAATATTTACAATTTCATATCAGCGAAATTTAGATTTTCGTGACTCAAACACTGAACGGTTGACATCCTGAAGGATTTTGTTCCTCTTTAACAGTTTATGAGCTACATTTGATCTCGGATGCATTATTTAGTTTTTGAATAAAATCATAACCTGCAGCGTCCCTGGTTCTAGTCTGGTTGGAGATCTTTCTTGTAAGTCATAACCACCGCCACACCTCCCTCTCTCTCTCTGTGTCCCTAGCTCTCACACTTCATTTCCTGGCAACCTTCTCCAATAAAGGCATATGATATCCCATTACTCTCTACAAAAATAAATACATTCTAATAAAACACACAAAATCAAGAAACTGGCTCATAAACTGTGATGGGGAAACAAACACAATGTGGCCAACATACATTACCTACCATTTATATTTTTGATTGTTCAGAACTACAAATCTGCACTGTGTGTGCACTCCTTTAACTCCTTTAAAGAAAACCCGACCAGGCAGGCTGCTACATGAGCAGGTTTTATTCTTAATGTGTAATAGGAAAAGAGTAAAACCCAAGTTATCTAACGTGTGACTGAATGCTGAGAGGATAAAGCGGGTATAGATAATGGATGGATGGATGAATGCTGAGAAGTAAACAGAGATTCAGTGTTCAGGAGAGCACCTTTTATTTTTGCGTCATCTTCTTTGTCACACTTACATTATGTGCAAAAGACCTTACATCCATGCATGTAAACATATTTGATGGTCCTACATAATGTTAAGTATTCAGTAAAAGTAAACATCAGAATGGACCTTTTACATAATATGTATTGTCTTGTTTTGTTTTTCAAAAGCGGATTGGATCGGCCTCATTTATGAGATTAACACAATTGCAGTGAATTTACTTGCTCTTTATGTATTGTCTATTTTTATAACTAAAGTGTCAGCTTTAAGCCTCTGCTTGCTTTTGTATGCATATTTAGGGTGTGGTAAGTAAAACTGTACAGTGTGTCAGCAAAATGTAAGCTGTGTGTATGAACCTGAACAGCTTTTAGTTGTGGGTCTCAGTGAAATAATAGCACTTTGGTTATTTTACAGAAATGCTCATAGGATTGGACAGGAGCTTGAAGGCTAACAGCAAGGAACTGTGCACTCTGGAGACTCAGATGTAGTTTTTTTCTCTATTTATTCCATTCTTTCCATATGTCTTTATTTGTAGATGCCATGTATTAACATGATCTAGCTTAGATTAACGAATTCCAATACACAATGTACTCCTCTAAAGCCATGTTTAAATTGTCTCATTTTGATTTGCATAGTGTTGTTTTGTAGTGCAATGATCCTCTTCCAAAATTTCTGAAAATGTCAATTTCTCAAAATTTGCAGCTCCCCAAACTCCATACTCCATATTGGTGGTAAAGAATTGACCAGGAAAAATAAAGAAATCTGTTAACAGGCCATGTATGCCTTTTAATTCCTTTTTTCTCTTTTGATATTTTCTATGTTTTTATCTGTAGAAAGAGCACCAACAACAGATTTTTTTTTGAATGCATGGTAACCCATAAATCAGTAGCCTACTGTTGTGAGGATTGAGCAAAAGAAGTGGTGCCCTAGTGGTAAAGATCCATTAATACATCTGAAATTATTTACTATAGGCTGCATGTTTTTGTACTTGTTTTTTTCTTTTCAAGTGTTACTTTGAAGTTATTATGCGAGTCAGCGCTCAGTACAAGGTCATGATAGCTAATATACCTTAATGTAGGCCAGAGTAGAGGATTCACAGTTCAGTGTGTTTTGCGTGGTTCCTTTTGGTTTGAAGATTGAAATTGTAAAGTGCTCTGAAGTTGTTTTCACGTTTCCCTCTAGGGACGCCCGTGTTGTGAAGGACATGACGACAGGCAAATCAAAGGGGTATGGATTTGTGTCCTTCTACAACAAACTGGTAAGGCTCCAGTGCAAGAACACAGACTGAAGGTTATTTCTATTTTCTGTTTATTATCCTAATTACAGTAATTAAAGTCAAATTATTTGTAGTTAGTCACAACCAAAATCATCTAAAATTACATAGCTTCCTGTTTGCCATCACTAGTTTCAAAATTACTTCGTAAGCAGTAATGTGTTTTTCATGATTGATTACGGCCATAGATAAATTGGAAAAATCGATCAAATTCGGAAAGGTAATTATGTTTGATTTGGGTTTGTAGGATGCAGAGAACGCCATCATCAACATGGCGGGACAGTGGCTTGGAGGACGCCAAATCAGGACTAACTGGGCAACGCGTAAACCTCCAGCTCCGAAGAGTTCTCAGGACAGTGAGTATTGTCTGTTATTCTTTTTGAGAATTCAGGCTCAAAATGTGTCTAATATCATCACTGTGTTTATATTTTGGCAGCAGAAGAAACGGAAGCATTTGCTGTTCATTTTTCTCGGCTAGGGCAGTCAAATAAGTTCAGAAACCCGCCTCACCTAAAGAACCTACCTACCGGCAGACTTTATTTTAGCTATGATGCATTTCGTTTAATTATAGATGATAAAAAAAACGTATTGGAGTAGATTTTTTTTTATCATAAATCACAGCTTTGTCAAGGAGTTGATGGTCAGCACAAACCTAACATGTGAAGTTTGGGATATCTGATTCCACGTGTTGTTTCTGTCTCAGATGGTTCAAAGCAGCTGAGGTTTGATGACGTCGTGACTCAGTCCAGCCCACAGAACTGCACCGTGTACTGTGGAGGGATCCAGTCAGGACTATCAGGCGAGTGTCACGTTCCCAAGATGCCATTGTTACACCCTGTCGTCACACACTAATAGTGGTCTTATTAGTTAACGTACGGTTTCCTCAAATAGCCTTGAACTAAACACATTCATCTTTTTTTCCTGACTCCTTCAGAACATGTCATGCGACAGACCTTCTCCCCATTTGGTCAAATCATGGAGGTCAGGGTTTTCCCGGAGAAAGGATATTCTTTCATCAGGTAGTGCCTCAGTCCATCGCTGCATTTAGCCTCTGGATGTCACACGCGCATGTTTCATGACTCAATTACAGGCCGGTTAAATCCCTCGTTCGTTGTCAGAGACCTTTTCTTTTGTGTTTGTCTTTACTGCAGTGATGTTATGGAGGCTCAGTCGTCTCAAAAGTTTAAACACTCTGTATTGTCTGATAGAAATTCTTCCTTCTTATGTGCTTGTTTTCCTCTGAAGGTTTTCCTCCCATGACAGTGCTGCCCACGCCATTGTATCAGTAAACGGCACAGTCATTGAAGGACACATAGTGAAGTGCTTCTGGGGCAAAGAATCTCCCGACATGGCAAAAAATCCACAGCAGGTAGAGAGACAACATCAATGATGAGACAAAAGTGATGCGGTTTTAAAAATACATATATTCATGTGGAAATAAAAAAGAAAAGAGAGACAGTCATACACACATTATTACAAATCCCAAGATATATTCTCAGTCATAAAACAACAGACTGAAGGGGTAAATTACGTGTCTTTTTTAATGACATTATTCTGCAGTATTCGTTATCACTTGCTGCTGATTGAACATGGAGTTAATGGGGCTGTTCAAACATTTATTTGCTTTTCTCTCTGGTTGTGTCACTCAGGTTGAGTACAGCCAGTGGGGGCAGTGGAACCAGGTCTACGGGAACCCACAGCAGCAGCAGTACGGCCAGTATGTGACCAACGGGTGGCAAGTTCCCTCCTACAGCATGTACGGCCAGACGTGGAACCAGCAGGGATTTGGAGTAGAGTGAGTTTCACTGTGTCGCATGTTTTCAATGAAACATTTGATCTGACTGTTGTTAGAGGCCCGTTGAACTACACCCGTCATCAAAAGCCTCCGAGGCCTGATTTATGCTAATTTGACCTTAAAACACTTCCTCAAGACAAAAAAAAAAAGAGCTCTTTTCCTCTAGCAGGGGGATCGTTGATTTATTTTACAACACAACTGATATTTGTGACCACAGTCACACTGACTCTGTATCTGTGGGAACTTTTACAGGCAGTCCCAGTCCCAGTCCCCGGCCTGGGTGGGAGGCTTTGGATCTCCGTCAGCTCAGGCTGCAGCCCCACCCGGCACAGTCATGTCCAACCTGGCCAATTTCAGCATGGCTGGCTACCAGACGCAGTGAGACGCCCGAACCCAAGTGTGACACCAAGGGGACACGGCAGTCTTGAGCCGGACAGCTGCTGTGGTAAAAGAAGGGCCAGGGGCCATATTCACAAAGCCTTTGTAGCTAATAGTTGCTCCTATACTACCAGTTTGTAGGGTTTACAGTTTTTCATCGCTTCGGCGGATTTTTGTTAGTTGGACTCCAGAAAGGCCTCGTAGTTAACCACCCAAACCCAAATATTCATATCGGCTCAGAGTGTGTACACGCTGTCCAGCTTTTCTCAGCTGCCTCTGCTGTTTTTCACATAAATTAGTTTTAGTTTTAGTGTTAGTTTTGTCACTGTAACTAAGTGTTAATGTTATCTAACAATTTTGCCTTTCTTCTCAAGCCAAACTACTAAGCAGTGTTTTAGCAAACAATTAAGTGATTCATCTTCGGAAAGAGGTCGCTGCTCTCCGTCGGGGAGGACGGGTATCTGTGTCGGTGCGTACACGAGGTGAGCAGCTCTGTTCAGAGTTTGGAAGTGATGACATTAACGGGATTTGCTGAAAAGACTCCCATCTCTTGTTTGACTGCAGAGGACACAGAGCCTTTTCCATTAACCTCACGATAGACAGGAATAACGGCGGTAACCATGGTAACTGTACACAAAGATGGTGACGGGGGCAGCCTGGAAATGCTTAGATGAGATTCAGAGTAAACATGCAAAAGTAGGACCAAAATTACTTCAGCTTTTGTCGATTAGGAAAAAAAAAAAAAAAAATAAATATATATATATAATTGCTAGGTTTAGAGAAAAACGAATACACATTTTGTTCAGGCTGAAACTAAATCAATATTAAGTGGCAAAATTAACATTAATAAAAATCAATGGGAATTGACCGCACGGCAGGAAAAAAGCAGCCGAACTGAAAAGATAAAGACATTTTTTTGAAAAGCTGGACATGCGTGTATGCGTCCTACTGCAGGGCCTCCCTGTCACTTACTTTACAAATGGTTGGAGCTAGATTGTATCAGCATGCAGGATGCTCACCTGTGATTGGTTGTGACTTTGTCATGTTACAACCAATCACAGCAATGTGGAGTTTAAAGCCCGTGTCCCTCCGGCTGGTTCAATATAGCAAAAAAACATTTACAATTTGTTGATGGGAAATCTGACTTTAAAAAAAACTCTCGGAAGATTTTTTGTTTGTTTGTTTGTTTTGTTTAAATCCCCGAGTTGAACAGTATGTTTTAAATGACAGTCTGTGACACCAAGAGGTTTTAAAATAATTCATGAATTTAAAATAATTAAAAAAGTGCTCTTGGGCCCCTGAAGTAAAGTCAAACTAACTCTGTCTGTTCAACTGTTGATGTTTCATGATAAAACAACGTTTTGAATGTTCAGCCCGGAAACCTTAAGCAGTATGTGATAAGAGGATTCACAGAGTTATGCCATCTTAAAGGTCCCATGTTTTACACTTTTTTTTTTTTTTTTTTTTACAAAAAGTTTATTTGCAGTCTTGATATCCGTAAGATGTTTTTGTGAATTTAAGTACCGAAAATCCATCTCAATATAGTTTTACATCTCTGTTGAGCTTCTCTGGAGCTCGACTGACAACAGGCTGTTTTATGTGTCTTTGAGTCACTCGGTTACCCTCTCTTCTGATTGGTCCGCTCTTTTGACGGCTTTTCTTTGGTCGCATAGTTTCCTAACTGCAGACAAAATGACAGCTCAGTGTCCCCCCCCCCCCCCCCCTCCCCCCCCCCCCCCACACACACACACACACACACACACACACACACACACACACACACATAAAAGTTTGGACATTGGTCTGCTGAGGGAGGACATGTGACATGAACGAGGGTTTGTGACTTCACAAACTTAACGAAGTTCAAATGGCTTGTCTAAACACCGGCTGCGTTTCTACGCGTTCACAGTATTTATACAGCACCTGTTTTATAATCAAAAAAGAAATAGAAATCTGAATTTGTACAATATGGGAGCTTTAACAGACACAAACTTTTCCTCTCATCATCACACTTTAAGTAAGTTGACCAGCGGGCCAAACCATCCAGAAGTATAGTTTTCCAAAACTAATTGTTACTCCCAGATTGAGAAAATAAAAATAAAAAATAAAAAACAAAAAACGTTCACATAACAGTTATTTTGTGAACCTTAAAGCACACCTACTAAAAGCCATCGAGTTACTCCAGCAGCTGACTGGAGTGACGAGGATTAAAATCCCTGGAAACCTCAAACTTACTAACATCAATATTAAATAATCAAACTATAGCAATACCTGCTTTGTTTGCCAACATGTTTTTAAATGTTTATTTACTGGTTATACTCGGGGCATTTTCTGTCATTTTATAACGGCAGGAGACAAAACCACTCGAGTGTTCACGCATTGATCAAGTTCATGTTTGTAATGTAGGTCAGTTTTTAAATCTGCATACAGTGATGACAGTGTTGCACAGATCAAGCCGGTGTGATTAATCACCGTGATTAATTTGTGCTCCGAACTTTACTGAGCCACACGAATGACCTGCTGAACTTCAGCTCATATAGTTTCTAGACTCAGTCCTGTTTTGATATATTGAGGATGAAATGCTTTGTGAATAGAGGCCCTGCGACGGGAGCTTACCTTTCCAGTATCTGTGACGAAACTATTTGTATAAACAACTGTGGCTTTAAAGGAGATTTAGGCGGGATGATGTATCTCTTGGATAAATTTTGTGTACAAAGACAAATTCATCTACACAGCTCGGAAAGCAAAAAAATGATTTGAATTTTAATGTTTTGTATTGGAGTGATAAGCATGTTTGCAGACTTTGATGGATTTTAGTTTCCACCTTACTGTAGCCTAGAGTGACTAATTTATAATCTTGTGTCTCAAAGGAAAGGCAATAGCACATGTTCACTGTATAAAGGAAAATGTTGTAAAAACTGCTTAATCCCCAAACTTTATAATGGTGACAAACTGTGTGCTGATTCTGGAGCTGGTTTCCTCGAGGAATACTGAATCTTAAATATTTTCTTCATCTTCTCCCTCCTCGCTAACATCAGCTAATTTATAGTCATTTCTTTCCGATGGCTTTGAGGCTGTTTTTTGTTTTTTTTCCGGTAAAATCTTGCCCCGAGTTATATCGCATCATGTTTTACATCATTCAAAATGTTATAATTTAGTCACCCTTCTGCATAAAGACAAACCCTCCAATGTTTTAGGTTTACGTTAATTGGGGCTTGTTTTATTTGGTTTATTCTGAACATATTGAAAGTGGAGGGTTTCCTAAATAGTCTGTGTTTTTTTTTTTTTTTTTTGAGGCAGCAGACACTTGTTCTGTATCTCTGTTCATTCAAATCTTTCTATTTAAAGAATATTTCTATACATCCCAGGGAAATTATAATAACAAAACAAAAAAAAAAACCATTCACCGTCAAATAGTGACGAGGATTTCTCACAGACTTCCTGCCATTTGGATATTTCCTGTGTATGTGCCATTCTGTACAGTATGTTACACTCCCTGAAAGCTCACCCTCCCTCTGTTGTATTAGCCAACAAACTTGATGATGCTTTTGATGTTTATTCATTTGAGCTGCGGGAGGAGGAGGAGGAGGGGGAGGGGGGGGGGAAGGGTGTCTACGAAGAAAACAAAAAAACGGGGTCATGTTTGTTGAGAGTGTAAATATATACCTTGATCACAAACCCTCATGAAACTTAAAATAATGTACATACTGTAGGTAGAAATGTTTCAAAATGAAATTCCATCATTAAATTGCAGCAAAATAATTTATGAATAAGCCTTAATTGATTTGTTAACGAATTCAAACTCTATTATTTAAAGAAGCTGCACTATAAATCGAAATTCTTTTTCACTGGATTTTCCCGTTTTAAGTTTGTGTGCCATTTTCAGGATGTAGCAGGAAGCAGGTGATGTATCAACTTGAACTGCACGCTTATGACATGTAATATATTTGTTGCTTCAAATACTGAATGTAATAGCAATTTGCTTTTATGACAATAATACACGAGTTGAACAGCGGAAGTGATGTTTAATAATAAAGGATGAAATACATTTTCCATTCAACGGAAAAACTCAGCAGGTCACTTCAAATAAAGAAACATTTGAACCTCGTTGCTTAGTACGTTTATTGGACACGGATCAATTGTGCTTTATGCAGAAATTGTGACGGGAAAGCATACATTCAATGTAAGTTCACCAGTCCGACAGTAAGGGACATTAAACAATTATTAGACTGAAGTTTGTACCATCTGAAATTAAATATACTACACAGCACATGCTTTCTCTACATTTGCTCTAAAACCTTTTTCCCCTTTTTGTTTGCAGTATTTTTGGAAAGTATTACACCTGATTAGTTAAAACTGTCTACTTGGATAATAGAGTCCCAGGTCTGAATATTTAGTATTTGATGGGAATATGATTATGATAAGATGTGAATACTGTCATTATTATCTTGTGACATGAGATTTTGTCAGCTCAGGAAAAGAGTCCGAAGGATGTCAGCTGGTTGATTTTATTGGCCGTTACTGGATTTTCAGTTATTTCAATATCGGCCTGTTTGTTGGTCGATTTTTTTTATTTTTTTATTTTTTAACTTCAGGGGGTAAATTTGAAAATTTTTGATTTGCTTTTTTTTTTTTTTTTTTTTTTTTTTTAAAGGTTATTCATGATTATTCCTTTTTTTTTTATTGATGTTTATTGCCTAATTGCACTTATAATAAACTGTATTGCCTCCATTACATTACAACAAAAGTGTGTTTATGTAGAAAGAATATCGGCCAATAAACCGATATCTGAAATTTTTCACTTTCTAATATCAGTATTGGCATCGGTCCCAAACTTCCAGTCTCGATCGGGATCTATTCAGGATAATGAATAATCATTGAACCGTTTCCTTAAACTATTAAAGGGGCTGCTAGTAACTCTGGAGAACTTGAACGTTCACAAACATTAAATGACTAAAGCGAAGCAAATATTCAGTCAGATGTTAGGTGGCATATGCATTGCCTAATATTTTATTATACTGCATAACTTTACGTGACTAACCTACTGTTGAAATATATTTATTTTACACAACACTAATGTATAGATTTACATTTGGCTCTTGCCTACAGCGTTGTTGTCTTCTATATATATAATCTGAGCTTGAACCAGTTTGTTATATCAGCTCGAGTGCAGTCGCCTAAGAAGCAAAGAATTTCAAAAACACATGTACAGTATTTACATATTTCCATGAAATGAGAGTGCCTTTGAATATTGCCATGTGAAGAGTTTATTCTTTATCTAACCAGCTAATTGTTGTTTTCTACCTGAAAACCCTTTTTCACTGAACCGTTTAAAGGAAAGTCAGGGAACAAAATAATGTCGGTGTGTGAGCTGGTTTCCAGATCATTTCCTGCTTCTGTTTCTCAGAGTTGAATCACATGCGGTAGCCGTACGTGGAGCTGCTGTGGACTGCTGGTCTTCTGGACGACATCTCGGCCTTCGTTGCCCGGTCGACACAAACCAGCACACGGCCATCTGAAGCAGGCTCACCACTCTGGATTGGGGTCATTTCGAGAAAACTATTCTGATTTAAGAAGGATAAAACCAAGTCTAACTTGCTGGGATGCTAAAGTACAAAATCAAATTGTACAGTTCCTCAGCTTGAACATATCTTTCAGTGTATTCTGAACACCTGATATTTGTAGGGTGAAGCCTCCTTCGCTGTTTACCGTCTGATGAACACGAGGTGGTTTAAGAATACCTTTAACCTATTTCTATACTTACATCATGATGGGTCACAGGCAGTTTCCCTGCTGTTTCATTCCCTTTAGCTTTGTCTCGTCGTCCCAGTTGCTCCATAATCAGCTCAATCCTGGATGTGATGCCTGCTACAGAGCTTTCAAGCTGGAGGACCTGTCGGGTCAGTCTGTTGTGGCGAGAAAAAGGTAAATCGCATTTTATATTAATGTCTGTCGTAATTAAATGTATTGATCTTGTTTGGAGAGCAAATTAGACACTTCATCACATTTCATACTGCAAGAACTTTTCCCACCTTAGAAACACTTCGTGGTCCACAGAGGTTTGACCCGAGTGGCTCTTCAGCTCATTGGATGTGACAGGAGGCTTTTCAAGTGGTTCTTTCCCATAATTCTTTCCAAGATTGTTGAGTTCAGCGCTGAGAGCATCCTGACAAAAATGGAGAAACTGCAATGAAGCTAACGAAGAAATATGTCCAGAAATGTATGAAAATCCAACGGAATTATCGCATTTATGTTATAAATTACACAAATCATCACACAAACCCTCTTTTCCTCCAGTTCGACTTTCATCCTCTCTTGTTCGTCTACGTCTAGAATTTGGTTCCCGTCACGGTCGAACTTTGAGAAGGCTGCAGAAATTTCATCGTCGGCATGTCCCATCCTGCAAAGTCGTCAGAGAGGTGAGGGTTACGTTCAATACGGAAGTCTGTGTTTCCTTTTCGATATTTTGAAACTTACTCTTTAAGAGTCTCTCTGAAGTCCTTGAATTGGATCTCTCCAGATCCGGACCGTAGAGCCTTCTGAACATCCGATATTTTCTCTTTCTTAAGTTTCAACTTCGTAAATGTCTTCATATAGCTCTGAATTACAAAATATTCTGAATTACAAAATATTCTGAATTATAAAATATTATCCACAAATGTGTCTATTTTACATAAACTAGATTTATTGTGTCTTTACCTGTTTGATGATGTCAGTGATTTGCAGCTCATCTTTTTGAGATGAAAGCTCCTCCTTAACCTCCGAATATGTGTCGTTGATGATAGCCAGAAACATATTCTGAGAAAAATATGTGAAGAGATAATTAACTGCTCGATTATATTCTTTTTAAATCTAACATCTTGTGTAGGAGAACTACTTACCAGCAGGACAAAGAAAACAAAAAACACATAAGTGACAAAATAGATCGGACCGAGAACTCTGTTAGCACGATCGATGGCATCGTAATCAAAGTCTCCAAGAATAATTCTGAACTGTGTGAAGCTGCGGGGGGAAAAAAAAAATGAAAAGGGTTGATTAATTGATGCCCAGTCATCCCAGTGAAAGATTTCCTGCTGCTTTTTGCAACACCGCTTACATGCACTTCACGAAGGTGCTGAAAGATTCAACCTCCATGCCAAAGAGCAAATATCCAAGTTGAGCGTAAGCAAAGAACACGATGAAGAACATGATGGCAAATCCCAAGATGTCTTTAGCACATCGACCCAGCGTGGAGGACAGCTGAGTCATGGTCTTGTTAAAACTGATGTACTTGAAAACCTGCAAGCACCAGAAGAAAGCACACATTTGTTTTGAATGACACCAAAGCCACGTAAGAAAATGTGTTGGAGCCAAAACACGTCAGTAGGTTACCTTGATCCACGCGAAGAACAAGTTGACTGCGTTCATGTTGTTATATTGTGTTTGCCAGAATGACAGAAATTCAAAGTCAGCGTAGATATCGGGCTGCTCCAGGAGTTTCCCGAGCAACTTGTCTACTTTGATGGTTCGGAAAATGTTGAAAACAATGGCAACGATGGCGAGCTGAAAGGGAAAATAATCGTACTTTTTTGAGGCGAGGAAAAATCTAAGAAAAGGATGTTTGATTTTAAGATTTTACATTACATTTACGTACCATTATGACAACGATATCCAGTATGTTCCAGATGCTTTTGAAATAGGAGAACTTGTGTATCCGCAGCTCGAGAATCTCCTCCACAACGTAGTAGAGGATGAATACACAGAAGACCATCTCGCAGCCGAGGATGAAGTAATCCCAGGTGGTGATGTAACGAATCAGTCTGACTGTTCTGATCTGGTAGGACGGGATCGCTCCACCAGTTGCCGGGAATTCAACCACCAACCTTTGAGAGGCAGATAAAACGTTTAGTCAACCGGTGGATGAGTACAAGTGAGGGAAGTTGTTATCGTCAGCGATGCTGCTTACCTGATGACACAGAACATGTTAATGTTTGCGTTGTAAGTGGAGAAGTCGATGAAGGCTGATCTGGTTCCTCGGTCCAGCCAAAGATTTTCCACCAGTCCCATCAGTATGACACTGCTCTCCTCTTTGGTCCGACTAAGGTCTTGATAATATCCCGCTCCGCTGTACGTAGTCAACAAGCCCCAGTGAGAGGAACCCTTGACCTCCTTCTCTGTGTGGTAGGTCCAGCTGCAGACAAAGAAGAACATTTATTTTTACCTGCTGCAATTCTTGTACAAAAAAGGGTATCGACAAAACATTTAGGGAGCAGCTTACGCAGTGCCGTTGATGAGACCGAAGCTCAGGTCGTCCTCCTTCTTGTCATTGTAAACATCGAAGCATCCCGTGATCTCATCTTGGAAGTCTTTGTGGACCATGCAGGAGTTGTTCTTGATCTTGATCTGCCTCATCCTGGGGACACCGAGCAGCATGTTCTCATAGTAGATGAAAGACTGGTCGCCGCTGTCCAGGGACTGGTCATTGTACCATTTGGTCCAGTAGAGGCCGTCCAGTAACGGGCCCTGAGTATACTGTTCATATAAAAAGAGAAGGGATGCAGTTTGATTTGCCCTTTTGTTCGTATTCTAATTGGTAAGTGATTTCTCATTGTGGTGAAGGTGGAAGACATGAATATGGAGGAAAACTCACAGTCCAGAAGTCGGCCATGGAGCTAATGGACTGAAACCTAACCCCACCTTCGCCGGCTGTATTCACAAACAGGTCCGTCATGGCTTTCGTGTAATAGTAGGTGCTCGAGCTGGTCATACCGTATGTCACTGAAACACAACGTAATCACATTGTTAATGCCGAGTCGTTGCTTCCTATCTGGCTTTGCTCAGGCTCCGCTCTAAATGTCGCTCCATTCAGCAGTCCAAGATAAGACAACCTGAGAGGCAGACACGCAAAGACTTTGTTGTTCGTCTGTGTTTATGTCACAGCAGCGGTCAAATAGATCCAGATTAGAGGCTGTAATTTGTTTGAAGAGGGCGCACGCTGGCCTGACGCAAATAGCCTCATCAAACAATGTAAATCTAACCGAGACAAAGCAACAAAGGGGCCAAATGCTCTTATCTGTAAAAGGCAAGAGAGAAGTGCCTTTCACTGCTAATGCTCAGCCGGACAATGGCTCTTAGCAGAGAGATGGGAAGGGCATTTGTGGTAGGCATTAAAGCAAAGAGGAGACTTTTGATGGTAAATCAACCATCCAAAGTGCTCTAATATCTCATCAAATGTTGAGCACGTCAAAGTTATTGAAAATAATGCGTTTAGTGTTCATCAGACTTAGAGACATTTAAATTCTCTTCATCCCTTCTGTCACATTGAGGCTGATTAATGTGTGAAGAGCGCACATTTGTCTTTGGAAGTAATTTCCAATGCTTGCACACCAATTCCACATCTTTCAAATGTAGGAAAATACTTTTGTATTTTATAAGTACAACAGGTGCGAATAAGCACTTGCAAATGTTGTTTGAACATGTTATTACAATCATTTTGTCTCAAGACTTTGTGCATCCATTCACAACTCTCAAGGTAAGTGCCAGGCATCATATTTGTGTGCGTAGAATACTTACAGAGGCAAATGTCCACCAGGAACACCAAGTAGACCAGTAACTCCCGCAGAGTGGTTCGGACAAACAGTTCCCTGTTGTTAAAGGTGTTTTCGGTCAATGTTGTTCCCCACAACCCTACAAGAAATATCAGTGAAAGGCATCAGTTATGTAATAAGTTCATATCATGGAGGGTAACTTTGACTCTGAGTTAAAAAGAGCAGGTGTCTACATTTTTAAACTAACAAGATGGCTCAAATCTTTTAGGATAAAAACAGATGTTGAGTGACTAGTTGAATTTACAGACATACTGTAGTAGACTAAACCATTAATAATTGGTTATATTTATACTCATTAATCTGGTTGTACCGTCGATATTGGAAGCAGAAGTTCTGTTGTAAACCAGAATGTGTTCCTACCTTTGATAAAAGAGCAGCAGCCTCCTCGTTTCTTGATCAGACTTTGGTCAGGGGAAGGTGTTTCCTCTGGGAACGGGTCCGGCGTGTCCAGTTTGTACATGCTGTCCATAGAGCCTTGGAAGAAGGGCTGGGAGTTGTAGATGGTGCTGACAACCCGGGGAATGGGTGGCAGGGAGCCACAGAAGCCCTGGTTCACCCAGGCCCCGTTACCCATGCTGTCCAACTCGCACTCCACTTGCCCGGTCAGGTGGCTCTCGGCACGGTTGTTCAGGCACTTCATGCTGCGGGACACGTGCGTTTCTCTGGATGGTCTGCTGGTGTTTAGGTCAGAGAGGGAAGTGAAGGCGAGCAGAGTCGTCAGCTTTTGAACACCTGCTGGAGAAACGATGATGACATAAGCTTTGTTGAGGGAGGAGCTGCAGGCCCACTGTTGTAGCTTTTGTTGTCTTGAGATTGAGACCTAATTGAAGCACATTGACGTAATAACATGATTGGTGTTGCACTTACACAACACTTGTTTTCTGCTGTGGACACTTACTGGACAACTGACCCCACATTTAACCTCATTAGACTGAGCATTTGGTAAAATAAAACGAAATGACCAGAAAACAAAACATGTAAAATTAGTGTAGAGACCACCTGCTTCCCCGTCACTTACTATCCTCCTTTAAACCGGCAGCCAAGAGCTCAAATGACCAAAAATAACTTTCCAAATTTAATGAACTATATTTTATAGTGGGGATCTCTACCATATTTATTAAGCTGCTGAAAATGTCTTATAAAAGAGAACATGCAGCCATGTTGGAAGACTAAATAATTCAGCAGTTGAAAGACATTTTAATTTGTTTTGGCCTCTCAGTTACTTCCATGCTGAGCACATTGTTGTCACTATTGATTAACGACTCCTCCAATAACGTGCTCCCATTGAGGAAATCAATTGATTGCACGTCGATTTTAGTCTCTGCCACCAACTGTTCGCTGCTTGTGGCGGAATTAATGAGCAGCGTGATTGCAGTGTCACTGACGGTCTCTGCCTCATTAACATGACGCACTTTTGACTCTATTCATGTTTCACATGCCAACTGTCAGAAAGCGTTTATTAGGTATGCAAACATTCACCGTGGCAGATGAATCTTTGTGACCATCTGTATCAGTGTTTGGCACCTTTTCTATTGGATGTGTCTCTTCTGCCAACTTTACATTAAGCCTCCTGCAACACCCGACATGTATTTAAATGTTCTTGGCTGATATCAGTGATCAGTTTAGTAGCTAGAATAATACATGTTTTAGCTTCATTTGTTTTTTTTTTTAATGATTTGTTACATGCTTTTTTTATTTACATATGCATCTTTGTGTCTATGTACGTGTTTGCTTTTTGTGCAAAGTTTAAGGCATTAAACCAAATTTACTGTAAAATAACATAATTCCAAATACTACCATCCATACCATAATAGTGTATTAACATTAAAGTTGGTGCACTGCTGTGTATGTCTTCTACTTAATGCAGATAAAGTTTGGGTCCAGCTATGGGCGTTCATGCTCCAGCGGCTCTGAACAGAGCGATTACCCACAGCCATTAGCACACAATGAAGTTTAATTTCTGCTCCCCTGCTGAAGCCGTGGTAGGATCTGGCACACAGGCCTTCTTAATCTGCTCCGGCTTGTGCCACCTTTCAAACTTATTTAAATCTGCGACGGTCACTTTTCAGTGGTTGATGATTGCCATTTAAATCTGTAGCCGCGTGGCTCCAACAATGGACAGTTGCTGATCATATGTCATCCTGGTTTATCTCTTCATACACCGGACTATCCTGAATGCATTATAATACTTTAAAACTCCAAAAGCAGTTGTTTGTATAGAGAAAATGTTAAAATAGATCGACATAATGATTGTTACTTACTCACCAAATAGTCCGTTTTAAATGTTGAGAGTTTTGTTGCCTCCCAATGACGTAAAAGTGTCTTATCTCACAGCACAGGAAGTCTGGACAAAAGGAGGATTTATTCCCCAGTGTGCAGCGCGAGGCCGAGCAGCGGACTTGACCCGCAATCATTCCTACTGAGAACTTGACACTCACAAAACAAACCGTCCTGTAAATCTTTTGTTCTTTGCAATAGACCCTCTTTTAACCAAACAAATTGAGATGATGAGCACTTAAATGTCGAGGCTTTCAAAGTATAAGGGTATGTTTTTATTGAAATTAGAAAATTATGCAGCGAATTTTACTTTTGTGCTCTAAAATATCTAAAAATGTAAGTTCATTTTAAAATGCCAGGTTTATACTTTAAATATTTACTATTAATATTTACTTTGTCTATTTACTATTCTTAAAAATAGTAATTACTAACATAGCATGTGCTGCTTTTGCAGTCATCATAATGAGCTCACTACTGTACCCAATAGAGGACAATAAAACCAAAACGAAGGATTTTTCATTCAAAATAATTTTTATTTTTGATGAAAAACTATAATTAAACAAAATAGAAGTGTTTGAAAAATAACGTCCATTTTTCATCTCTACAAATATGCGCTGACACTTTGACAAAATAGTTACCGGTACATCTTGACTTAATCAATGCAACTAAAGACCACAATGATTTTCTCAGAATCCATTGAACATTGCACAACATTTTAGGGCCATATCAAAATAACTGATAAAACACGATACACCATTTCCTGCATCTTCAGTACAATCTAGAGGTCATTGTGATGACACTACGATTCTTTCGCGGCTATACTTTGAACAAAAATTTGCTCAACATTGCAGGGTTTGCTAGCGAAAACAAATCAAAGACTTCAAAGTGAAACAGAAGACTTTCTGATTGTCATACAAAGACTAGATTAGTAGAAAATGAAATGAAAAATAATGTAATACAAATGTATTTACTGTCTCCTAGACTGGAGGAAACATATTCACATTGTCACTCACATCCGACAACATGACTGGTTATCTACCAAACAGCGGCAGTTTATGCGTGGACCTGATGGCCGTCGAACTGATACGAGAACGGCGACTGGTTGAACTCCTGTCCGGTGGGAGAGTCGTACCTCATGAGGCAGGAGAAGTTCTCAGGCTGCACACAGTCAAACTGCAGGTCCAGCCACTGCCTGTGAGGAGCAGTGTGCCTCCTGGCGTCAGTCAGGATCCGGTTGAGGGCCATGATGTAGCTGAGGGCCATCTGCAGGGTCTCATACTTGGACAGTTTTTTGTCCTGGCCCCACTGGGGGACCACTTTACGCAAGCGATCGAAGGCCGTGTTCAAACCCTGCATCCTCTTCCTCTCTCTGGCGTTGGCCGCCATCCGTCGCCTCGTGGCAGTCTCGTACTTCTCCGGGCTCATGGAGTCCAGCTCGGAGGACTCAGATCCGGAGTCAGTGCAGCTGGGTCGACAGGACTTCATGGTTTGTGGTTGAAGAATCAAATGGTCAATGTCCTTAGATCAGAAAGACTCGACTGCAAATCAGCAGATTTCCAGATCCAGTTTCAGGTTCAAGGTTCCTCAGAGGTTCCCTCAGTGGTGCAGCTTTGATTTTGACCCCGTTGGGTGTCTTTTGTGCTGAGTGTCAAATATTTACCTCCAGATATAGTGAACAGTCTGAAGAGTCCAAGGTGTCTGTGATCCTGGAGACAGTAAGGGAGCAGCTTTTATAAGATGGAGCAGATGAACAGGTGGCAGCAGGTGGAGTCACCGCCCCCCAACTCCACCCTCAATATTGCTTGTAGAAAAACACACCCATGCACACACACACACACACACACACACACACACACACACACACACACACACACACACACACAAACAAAACCTTAATGAAATTCCAATTATCTTGGGCTGGGCTATCTGGCCGTGGCTTCACTCAGAGCCATGTGTCACAAACACCAAAAGTCTACCATCTGGTAGCTCAACTCACCACAGGCGATGGTGCAAACAAACTTTTAAAGGCTAAAATTTTGCCCAACAATTATCTCAAATCTATTAAGGACTGAAATCTTAATGAAACCTTAAGTTAAACAGATAATTGAGAAATGATCTAATATTAGCAAATAAATAAAACTGTACCAAAAACTTGCTTGAATGGAAATCAGAACTGAAATTTTCTTTTTTTTTCTTTCATACATTTTTACAAGTTCAAATGTTTTCTCCTTCTACATTAAACTTTTTTTTTTTTTTTTTACTTTTATGTAAATTTCTGACTCAATCCTTGTTATATTTAGCTGTCATGTATCTCAGAAATGTTGTGTGGCTATCACAACTTTATATCTCGTTTATGTATAAATTAAATATAAAGCACCTTGTCTTTAAGGTTTTATTAAGTTACATAAGCCATCCAAAAAGTGCCCTTTCACTTCTCATGTAATTGCCCTCCATGTGATGCTCGAGAGATTAGCCTGAGGCAACAGAAGTGTAAGTGTGGGCTGCAACATGAGGGATTTTAACAGCACATCAGGGGATTATAGATTTCAAACAATATGGACCAAGATGGTGGAAAGATTACTGACAGCATCGAGGGCTCGGAGAGCAGTTTGTCTACAGGTGTAGAAATATTTAGCTTTAAAAATATATTTTGTTGTGTTTTTAATGAGTCTCAGTATATGAGATGCATTATTGTTCCTTTTGTACCGGGGACCACATGTGAAATAAATAATTGATCTGTTTAGTCGTCCGAGAAAATGAGACAGACAGAATAATTTGTCTGTCTGTCCTTCCCATCTGCCGACATTGAATTCTGTAATTCAGCAGGTTCCTGACACGCACACACACACACACACACACACACACACACACACACACACACACACACACACACACACACACAGATCTGCTACACTGTTAACACAGTGTTAACCAAAAGCCACAAAAATTTTAAATTGAATTCAGAAAGGCTTTATGGCCCCTGCCTCGACAATTGTATTTGTACTTCATATGAGTATGTTAATGTTGTAATCCTTTGTAGTTCTAGTTTGAGATAGAAATATTTTTTTTTCCTGCACTATATTAATCTGTCACCTCCTGTCACTTTTCAGATTGTAATTTTTTACCAAAAAATGACCAATCTGTTAAATATGAAACATTTTTACAAATTAAACTTCCCAACAACATAGAAAGCAGTTAAATTGAACTTAAAATTACAGTTCACGCGCGGATCGATCAATGACCACAATCCACTGTATAATCCGTTATAATATACATAATTATATTGCATACTAAAAATTTGAAATTCTATATGACTACTTTGGACTATGTTTTGTTTATAATACCGAAGTAATTTTAACTTAAGTAAAATTGTTAATGCAGGACTTTATCTTGTGATTGAGTACTTTTACTTGATGAAGATATTGCTGCTTTTATTTAACTAACTTAGCAGAATATTTCATTCACCTCTGCTGCTTTATCTGCTGGTGTCATCCTTTGTCAGGGAGGACACGGAGCTCCTGTCTCTGTGTATTGACAGACTCAGAGCTTGGGTGTAGAGACAGGTTATGAATGATTAATCACTGTCAGAGGCCTAGCATAATGCCTGTCGCTGGTACTGGGTCATGCACACAAGCTGATGCTGTCTGGTCATTTTGGGATGGACCGGTTAGCTGTGCAGTTAGGCATATAATCCCATCTACCAGTTGGTTCATTGATTACAGATTTATGTAGTTTGCCAGCTGCTGCTTGTCTTGTCTGAGGGGCTCATCTCAGACTTGAATCTGCTCTTACGTGCCTTTTTTGTTTTTTTGTTTTTTTTTGCGACCCTTCACGTGATTGGCTTATCTTAGCATCAATGGCTGAGCCATGCCCTCTGTCAAAAGCCATATGTCACAACCAAGGAGTGACCGGTCTGCCCTGTTAGAAATGTGTACCCTCATAAATCCAGATCTCCTTATGGAGAAATGGAGATTAGGGCCCAAAGCGTATGTTTCAGAATAAGAGAAAGTGTAAGAGAGGGTTTATTCTACGTGTGTGCTTTGACTCAATACATCTCATTATCATCTCAGGAATATTTTAAACAAGCAGCACAAACAAGCTGAAACTCACTTTTACGAGAAATACACATTAATACTTTTTTTTTCTACAAATGTGTGAACTTTTATTTTCCTAAACTTCTTTGTTGCTGGTTTTAATTTTAGTAATTTTTGCTGCTATATGTTCTGCTGATATTGCCGTAATCACTAGAATTTAGAACTTAGAAACTTAGGAAATATGAAACATTATGACAATATTCAGTATAAAAGGAACCTTGAGTGAAAAAAAGAAGTCTCCAAACAATTGGATTTTTTTTTCCAACAACAAAAGAAAATCTCATTCAACGCCCACAGATCTTTACTTCTTCGCTACAGACTGAGCACCCAGTTAACAAGCAGGTCTGGCAGCTGGTCAAATGAGGCTGTGAGTATAATTAGGTCACGTAAGGTGAATGTAATTTTATGCCTATTTGAACTCTCATCCCGTCTAATTGGACTGATTAGCAATGCTTAATTGGCTTCTGAGATTTCCTGTTTGTTTTGAATTTGGCATCAGTTTAAGCGAATATGGCTCTAATTACAGCAGGCTCAAAACAACCTCAGCTGTGATGGCAGACATTTAGATTTGAAGTGCCACTTTGATGGAGATAATATCCTAAAGTATTAATTATTATCAGATTTTATGAAGCACCAAAAAAATCACCCATTTGAATAAATATAACTTTATTCTGAGAAGGACAAAACTATTTTACAATGTGCAACTTTACATCAGTTAAATATGTGCTTTCAAACTTTTATTCAGTATGTTTTCATACTGACTTGAATTTATTAAATCAAAGTCAACCAATGTTCAGTAATAATCTCTGCATGATATATTCGACAGCCAACAATCTGTCGTATCACAAAACAAACTTTTTTTTTTAGTCTCGTGACTCTCGTCTGATCACACATCCTGAACTGCAGATTAACTAAATCTTTGTCAAAACAAATATTAATTAAATCATCTTAAAGCCAAAAAACTAAATCAAAGAAAGTGTTTTCAGTGTTTCAACTACAAGCCATCAATTAGACTTGAATAACAGCTTAGTGGTATTATGACTGAGAAGACACGGTGTTTATTTATATCTAAATCTTCTTCAGCCGTATGCATGCATGCACATGAAAAACATGGTGCAAAAAAATTGTGAACCAGTGATGAACTTTAGTTAAATGTAGAAAGAATCCCACCCTGCTGGAGCCATTTAAATAAACTCATCTAAATGGCTCAATCAAATTTATATTAAGATACTCCAAACTGTTTCTGAGTATTAATAAACAATAACCTATGACTACTTTTTATGTAAAGTTTAAAAGAGACTATTGCTACCAGTACAGGTATATGTGACTCACAGTAAAAAGAAGTGGTGCTACAAACACTTTGAGATCAAGGCTAACAATTAAGATCAGATGTTATCAGCAACCTCCCCATCATATGATGAAGACAACAAATCATTCAAACCTGTCAGAAAACAATATTCAACTCCGTCGATGGCTCATGAGCTAAGACTTTGCACATCTGTGATTTTCCTGTATGTGAAACACTTGTCACATGACTCGAGTAAATAGGAATGGTGACAAACCCACTATCATTGCTGATAGATTTAACACAGTAAATCTAATCTGAATGTGTCACGTCAAATGCATCACGTAAGATCTTCTCTGATGATCATTCTGCTTTGAGCCCTCTGAGGGTTCCCCATCTCGCTGCTCACAGCTCCTCGCTCTCCAGCGTGGCCTCGGGAGGGGAGCTGGAGAACAGGATGGGGCTGGTGTCCGACGTGGGGAAAGCTGACTTGATGTCGAGCCCCTGGCCCGTCAGAGCGGCGTAACGGCTGCCTGGTCGCGGAGCTTTCTTCATAGGTGCGGGGATGCTCTGATGCCACTGGGCTGAAGGTGCAAGCGGTTAGCTAGCAGTACCACAGAGTGACGTACTGAAAATGTGGCAGTTACACGGCTATGCAGAATATTTACCATAAATATCAAGTCTGCACGTGCAAGATATGATTCCAGCCTCGTTTTTGGCTGACACCGTGTACCAGCCAGCGTCGTTTTTTGTTGTTGGCTGGATGAGGAGACACACGTATCCTGTGGCGTCCTGGGTCACACTGAAATAAACAAATAATGGAGAATTTATTACAACTCTCAAAGAGATTTTAATTTTTTGCATTTTTATACAGACACTTTTGTTGGACATTGAAGGTAAACCAATTAAATTTTGATGGAGAAATTACAATATGCCACTGAGAGTCAGAGCCCCCACTAACCTTATTCTGTCCTTCATTTTAGGAATGCTGTCATTGTCTTTCTTCCAGAAGATGACCGGAGGAGGCATACCCACCACGCGGCACTCCAGCCTGACCGGGGTCCCCTCAGGAATCCCCATGTTCTGCAGCTTCTCCACAAACTGGGGCGGGTGCTTCATCTCTTTCTCTAAAGTGGATATGACTCATATTACTGAAACGTCCGAACAAGACACAGGACACTGCAGCACAGTACGGTATTACTCTGAACTTCATACATTTAAATGATCTCTTCTTTGTCACCTATCTAAAGGTTTGTTTCCTGTCCTTACCCACAACTTTCAGTTCCAGGCTGAAGGAGCTCTGCCCTGCTTTGTTGCTCGCAATGCAGGTGTATGTGCCGGCGTCGTTCTGCATCAGCGGGTCAATGACCAGTGAATGGATGCCGTTCTCCCGCACCAGCATCTTGTGGTAAATGTCCGGGTAGATCGGCCTCCCGTTGACCAACCACATCAGTTCTGGGTTGGGAAGACCACTCACCTGGAAAACCCAAAAAGCTGACAGTGAGGCGAGTCAAACATTCCCCATATTTATTATTATTTACAGAACCTGCTACCTACCTTACAGTCTAGTCTGCATAATCTTCCCTCATGAGCCAGCATGTCCCCCGGAGCCTGGAGGAAGTGAGGCCGAAAGAAGCGCTCCTGGGTTTGTTCACTTTCAACTTCCTGTATGCGGGCTCGCACCCTGACGAGAAGGAGGTGAGTGAAGTATGTTATAAAGCACATATCTTGCATTAACCTATAAAGTGTTTTTGTCAGTGGTGTACATTAGTATTGGGATTTCCGTATAAACAGATACACATGATCCAAACATATCAGTAACGCTTGACTTTAGGTCTATTTATCATTTATAGTCAGTAAATAAACACTCACTAAATAGTTTGCACACACTATAATGTAGTTTTCATTAAATGTGAGTCTTTGTTTGTGATACAGCACATTCATCGATAGTTATAAATACACAACTATATTATGGTTTACATTATAAGCCCTTAATTAAATGTTTGCATGTTCTTTCCCAATGCTGATTCGAAGGACGTGAAGGGTAAAGTGTTACCAAAATATTGTCATTGTCAGGGAGGAAAATCAATAGTATTTTCCCCAGGCTGCAGAGGGATTCCTTCTCACCTCCGCAGATCACATTGCACACTCAGGCCCGCTCACCTCTGAGAGTGAATCGGTGTCATTCGGTTTCGGGGAGGTCCCGTTTGGACAATCAAATGACCCGAGCAGCTGATTCGTCCCTGATGATGAAAAAAATATCAAATTAAAACTCAGTTCAAATAGCTGGATAGGAGGTGCTGAGAGTATGAATAGGAAACTGAGAGAGAGGTGTCACCTGTGGATTAGCTGCCATGATGGTGTAGTTGCCGTCATCGTCGTTGGTCGTGGACTCTATATGTAAAGCACAGGTCCCGTCCCCCTCTCTTATCTTCCTGTAATGGACGTTCTTCCTTAAGATCTGCTTGCCATCCTTAAACCAGTAAACCTGATGAGAGACAGAGAAATGAATGTGAGGGTTGAATTTCAAAGATTATGCTTTCATTTTCTACAAGCACAGCTGTTGACCTCTCACCTTTGGAAGCGGGATTCCCACTATTTTACAAGAGAAAGTGACGGGAACGCCCTCCATCGCCCTGAAGTTCTTCAGTTTCTTGTCGAATATGGGTGCGATGCATTTTCCCGTGGGGACGTCATCGTGCTGCACCTCGTCATCCGACTCCTCCACCGGCGTTCGCTCCAAGCGAAACTCGATCTCACTCATTAACCTTTGCTCAAAATTGGACACTTTGTACTCCTGGAAAATTAAAAACCACTCCATAAAAGCAGTCACAACAGTCACAGTACTGCGTGCACAATCTGTCTTTGTGTTAACGACCACATTTGCCTGCAAACTGATGACTATAACAACATGCATACATGTCACATAGAAGCAAAAAATGCTCGTGGGATGGCTTGCAGTAATCAAGAGTATGAGACAACATGCATCTGTTTATCAACAAGCAACAATCCATAACTCAAATATCAAAGGATTATAGTACAGATTGTGACTCTAAACCACTTGATGATGATAAGGATCATCTGTCGCACACTATCACTCCGGTTTCGTAAAAAAAAAGACATTTTTTGCTCATCCAACCAAAACAAATAAGGCTGAGGGTAAAACAGAGAACAGAGGAAGAAGAGTTCAAGTAGAAAAACACAATCTCAAAATATTAGACACCTTATTTTGCTCACATAAAGTACCTCTTTAAGATTTGTGGGCTAGCAGAAAGAGACAGCGATCAGGAGATGATTTAAGTGTGTGAAATGTAATGCATGTGTATATGTGAGTTGAGCCATGTTGGCTTTTATGGGGGGGAAACTCTACATTGAAATCAGGAAACAGGGCTGCAAGCTTTAGTGAGGAAATTAAAACTCTGGAGGATATTACAAACAGTTCAACAAACAGTAGAGTCATTACATTTCATTAGCTTACTGAATTTAAATCCTTAAATTTGTTTAGATCACTCGTGCAGGTTATTTATTAGTTAACAAAAACTTGAATGCTTGATTAGAAAAATTAATTAACTGTAGTTTTTGACAATATCTGAAGTTTTATGATCGGTCTGAAACATTATAATAACCCATACAGCCTCGAGCAAAGCAGTGCTTGGGACGGGAGGATCCTTGTACCTCATCATAGTTAAAGACAGTGGCAGGAATGTTTGGTCCAAGGGGTCTGCTCGCTGTTTTCCCCTCATTACTCCGCTTCTATGAGAGGATAGGGATGGATGATGAACACCGAAGACACACAAACTCTACATACAAAACATATAATGATGGAATAACGCACGAGCTGTTGTTATTAGCATGCACAAGTTGTTACAGTACACAGACACACAATGATGAATGACTGTGAATGACTTGGGAGGGAATGAAGGCTGAGTTGGCACGTCTCTGTATGATTTTACATCTCTAAAAGGATAATCATCTCAGACTGTATACATATTCTGTATACACATGTATACAAAGCTCGGCACAAGTGAGAAGGCAGCACAGTCACTGGTTAACATACGGTAAACATAAGTTTTGTAAGTTTAAAAGACCAGACTGCTACATTTGGTTAGTTAAAAACTAGCGATCACATACTAATGTTTCAACCTGACATTCATTTTCACACAATAGTCTAATATAAAACAGAGCAAAGCATGTAATACACATGCTTTGCTCTGTTTTATATTAGACTATTGTCTGGGGAGGAGCGACTGGTGGATCTGATTCGATCTGACTGGAAACCCAAGGACACCACACCCCGCCCCCCTGTAGCAGAAACCTGACTGCACCACAGACCCGTCAATCAAACAGACACACCCCCAAACATAATGCTTTTTGAGGCCTAATATCAATTAAATTATGGGATTATTTTCAGATGGGCCACCAAAAAACTAATAAGAAGAAGTGACTTCAGTGACTTCATAATGAGTTTCGGAAAAAAATGATTGACTTTGTATTTCATGAAAGAAGTTGAATGGGAGTTCATGGAGCAAGAGCCATTTTGGAGCCAACCTCTAGTGGCACTTCTGCATTGGCCTTAGTTGTCAGATCCAGATACTACGCCCACTTTTACATACAATCTGTTTGTCAATTAAACCCAGAACTTTCAACAGGGAGACTGGTGTTGGAGTCTGTGAAATGGCAAAAGTCAGCAAGGATTTCTTTGAAGTAACTTACGTAAATTATTCACATAACGTAACGTATTCAAGTTACGTGATGTATGTTAAGTAACCTACATCGGGTTATGTAGGTAATGTTATTTACATATAATTAACAAACCATCATATTTTCGTAACCCTAATCAAGTAGTTTTGATGCCTAAACCAAACTAAGTGGGCACCTTACTTTTCACGCCGAGGAGGTGGAAAACTTAACACTGACACGGTATCTAGTGGACTGATGGGTGAATTGCATGCTTAGAGTTGAGAATCCAGGGGATCCACCTTTTGGGCTGAGCTAAATCTTTTCAACATAATTTTTGTTTATGCTGGTAGTTGTCTGCAATATTATATATTCACCGCTACATCACTGCAACTGAGGCAGTCATAAATAAAAATAAATCAGAG
This sequence comes from Embiotoca jacksoni, assembly GCF_022577435.1. Lineage (NCBI taxonomy): Eukaryota > Metazoa > Chordata > Actinopteri > Embiotocidae > Embiotoca > Embiotoca jacksoni. Next base: position 16,690,770 of record NW_027185252.1, on the reverse strand, counting down.
CTGCAGAGACTACCAAGTACCTGTTGATGTACAAAATGTGGAGTATCGTCTTTGAATCGAAGCTTCTTCTCGATGTCGTGGAGGAGCATTTCTTTGCTCTCACGGATGTCTTCAAGTGAAGGGATTCGCATCTTGGGTATCTTCTTTTGTAGCCTGAAGAGACAGGGAGCAAAATTGTGGTAGAACGTGTGACAGTTCGCAATCTCATCAGCGTTGTACTCTGTTAGAGAAGACGTACCCTGATGGAGCCCCCTTGGGCAGGCCCATTGAGTTGGTGGGCTGGCTTGGAGTCAGCGATGGCAGGACGGAGCTGAGGAAGGCTACGGGGTTTTGAATGGGACTCGGGGTGGAGCTGCTGGAGGTGGGAGAAGAGGCATGTGGGGGCGACTGGGCTCTTAAGGCGAACATGCTATTCAGGAATGTGGCCGACCCTGGTGTAGGCGACGACACGATTGACGGAGGACTGGTGGGAGACTTGAGCACCCTTGTAGGGAAGATCCTGGGCGCCGGGGAGAACGGCGGGATAGTAGGGGAGCTTGCTGCGGAGGAGTTGAGCTCAGCGGCCAGCTCGTTTAACAGAGGGACTGGCGATTCTGTTGGGGAAGGACTTCTGACTGGCGAGAAGGTCTGAGCAGCGATGAACTCTTTCGGCCGGGCATAGTTGAAGGTGTGGGAGATGGCGGTGAGATTCATGAGGGAGGCGTGAGTGCTCCTCAGAAGAGGAGTAGGAGATATAATCTGCTGGAAGGCCGGGGTTGAATCTGTTGGGACTGTGCTGAGCTTCGGTGCAGGTGGAGAGCAGAATTGGGGTGTGGGTGCCATTCTGGCAAGAGCTGCAGGGGACAGGTTCAGGTGGGAGGCATGGATGGTGTTGGTTACAGGTGCCGTACTAAGAGAAGGAGCTGTGTTGAGCTGTTGGGCAGGTGGAGGGGAGGTCACCAGCGAGGAAGTCTTAAACTGAGGAATAGAAGGAGGGGAGCTCAAAGGAGGAGCAAGAGAAGTGTTGAAAAGAGGCGGAAAGGTGGCGCTGAGTGCTGGAGCAGAGGACAGTGAGGGAGCAGGAGGGTTGGTGGTCAGTGGAGGTGCAGAGTGGGGTATCTGCTGCGGAGGGTTGGTGGTCAGTGGAGGTGCAGAGTGGGGTATCTGCTGCAGAGGGTTGGTGGTCAGTGGAGGTGCAGAGTGGGGTATCTGCTGCAGAGGGTTGGTGGTCAGTGGAGGTGCAGAGTGGGGTATCTGCTGCGGAGGGTTGGTGGTCAGTGGAGGTGCAGAGTGGGGTATCTGCTGCGGGTGTGTCGTCGTGTTTAGGTACGACTGGAAAGGCGGCACGTGGGATTCACGGTGTATTCTGGGAGACCACAGCGGACCTTCGTGGGAGCTTTGGACCTCGGGTTGGATCTGGATCTGGAATGGGGGGTGGGACTGAGGCTGGGTGTGGGTTTGGGTCTGGGTCTGAGGTTCTGTGTCCTGCTGTTGCTCCATGAGGACCTGGTTGTGCAGCAGCTGGAGCTGAGCAGGGTCCCTGTTGATCAGAGCAAAAAGCTAAATGAAAGAACAACCAAAACTATACATGGTGAAGATGAGGCTCAGTGAGCTGCTCTCATAAATTAAGTCCACGCAGTAAACCCCGGCAGGAATGAGCCAAAGTCAGCATGAAGAATACTCTGCCCTTTTATGGGCTACCAACAAGTAGCCTGCAAACAATACAATCCAAGATTTAGACACATTAAATCTTCACTCTAAACAGGATGTTTGCTTTGATTTACCATCAAATTCCTGCAGATTCACTTAAAAGATACTTTACAGGACTAAATAACATATTTATCTGTTTTTTTAGCCTCTGATACCTTAAAAAAATAACAGTGAACCACTAAGATTGAATTTACAGCTCTGTCTGAAATATTAGATCAATATAAATGCATAGAAGTAAACTTACAAATAGAAAATGCCATCCTTTGTTTTAGAAAGCCGAAAGGTCCACATTTGAAGTCCTCATGCATTCATTTATGAATTGAAATGATTACAGCTGCTATCTGAGCCAGAGGAAGAGGAACCGCCCACCTCCTCTGCTTTTCTGAACACAGCCCATCAAATTCATTCTAATACAAGGCAAAGTTTGGACACAATTTGGGTAACTCATGTACAAAATCAAAGTTTTGACAGTGATTTTTTTTTTCCTCCTACTGTGCTGCTCCACATAGTGTCATAACACAGAGACTCATCTACATGGGGTTGTTTTCTCTACTCACAGTTTGGGTTTAGCCCGCACTGGTGGTGGTTCTTTGCTGAGTGACGACTGATTGACATCTTCATCAGAGTGACTGGATTCCCCACTTTGTTCATTCTCCTCATCCTCAGGCAGTTTGAAGTGCACGCGCAGACCGACTCTGGAGCTGGAGCGTGAGTCTTTGTGGTTTGTCAGAGTGCCTGTCTTCAGGCAGGAGTTAGGAGGAGGATCGGGCAACGGCACCACGATGGGGCTGCCGTTCTGATGGGTCGGGGTCACCTTAGGTTTGGGGCTAATGTCAGGCAATGTCGCTGAAGGTCTGGACACTTCCTGTTTAGCTGAGTTCTCAACCGCATGTGAAGGAACGAAGGGTTTTGGGTACGAGATAAACTGCCTGCCACTCTGTGGTTCTGGCGGTCCTCCACTGGATCCAGGAGGGTCCTGGTGGAGGCAGAGAGGATCTAAGTTTGGGGTGCTGGTGCTGCGAGAGTTCAGGCAGGAGATACTGGTAAGACTGGAGGGTTCCAGACTGGGCAGGCTGGTGCGGAGCAACATGCCAGAGCTGTGGGGGTCCAGACGGAGGCTGCTGGTGTTTATGGGGTCCAGGCGTAAGGTGCTAGAGACAAGGGGGTCTAGACGAATGGTGCTGGAGTGGGGCTTAACGCTGCTGGTCACAGGAACCTCTGGTTGAGGGTTTACAGGAGGAGCTGATGGGGAAAGTTCTTGGACTCCACCGGGCTCCACCATTAAACTGTTAAAAGGCCTCACGTGGTTGCTGTTGCTGCCTTTACCTGAAAATAAAAGTTATACATACTAAAAATATAGAAATTTCAATGTAAGAATAAGAATGTTTGATGTTTTTGTAAAGTGAAAGAGAAGTGTTACCTTTGACCTTCAGTGCAGCGGTGCTAGACACGGTTCCATACTTGTTGTTTGCTGTACAAGTAAACATCCCCGAATCTTCAGGAAAGACCTCGGCAATGACCAAAGTGCATATTTCCTCTGCAGGTGAAGGATAAAACAGTGAGAGTGTGATAATCTCTAACTACATCGTATCAGTTTCTCGACGAGCAAAGTGTCTCACTGCAGTAAAGAACGATGCATGACTCGTGTATTTAAATGCTCGTCAATGAGGTTTTCTACGTATCACTGGGGCTGAGAGTGTATGTGCAGCTGAGGCAAGTTGCAGTGATCTGCCATGGTGGTTTGACACAGAATGAGAGACTACCTTATAAGGTCCAGAGTCATGGAAAAGCAGCCCTGGCTTATGTACTGAAGGAGAGCAGAAGCTTCAGCCAAGGACTATAAACACTTGAGCAGAGTAACAAGTACACAGCGCGGCGTCGCACACAGACAGGCAGCTGCTCTGGGGCAGTCAACACGTGTACTTTTGACAAATGAGGATTGAATGAAATATGTACCTAATTCTGCTGGAGATCTGGGCTCTGAAACAAACAAAGAACCAAAGTCTGTAAAACACTGCAAAAATATTTCATAATAATACTAATAGTAATAATAGTAAACTTTATTTTACAGCATCTTTCACACAAGAAATGCAGCTCAAAGTGCTTTACAGCAAGAAAATTACATGTAGTGTTTCGCATGAAAAGGAACATTAAAAAATATAGAAAATACATTTAAAAAATAGAGAAAAGAAATAAAAGCCACATAATTGAACTATGATTTGGTTTAATTAGCTTGTCTGAGACTAATTGTCAGCTCACAATCATTCGACTCTTATTTTATTATTTCCTTTAATAAATTATTTATTATATCGATGGGACTCTATTCCACAATAGCAAAAAAGATGTAGAGAAATGAAGAAAGTGCTTTAACACAGTGCTTTAAAGAATGACACCACACACAGATTTATACAAGCACAAACGTCCTTATCCTTAAAATATTTTTGCAACAATATCAGCATTTTTAGCTTTTTGAGCTCATTAAAATCCCAACATTTGTTAGGAATCCGAATTATTTAAGATAAAGGACTTAATGTGTTTATGTCTCAGGATATTCTAATAGACATTCAATAGACAGCACATGAGGAGCCTGTTGAAACGAAGTATAAATCTTAAAAACGTTATTTGCTTGCCTGCATTCATCAAGCAATCGAAATGCTAAGCTTTTATTTTTATCATAGCGTTATTAAGTTTTGGTTTTCTTGCTGCACAGTGAGATTCATAGGAAACAGTTGCCAGGGAGACAGCACGTGTTCGGTGGGACTGCAGCTGAGCTTACTTTTCTGCAGGATCCTGAAGTCAGGAGAGTCGTAGATGGGTTTTCCCTCCCTGTACCAGTCCACCCGAGGCGATGGCACCCCTTTCACACGGCTCTCTAGCACCACCAGCTGGCCTTCTGACGCCAGGAGGTCCTGCAGGCTCTGGGAGGACATCACAGACTTTAGTATGTTACATCAATAAATGTACAGTCTGATACACAGCAGCAGTATTACATACCTTTGTGAAAACAGGGGCAGCCATGATTGGTTGTCCGTTTAACCCTTGTGGGTAATTGTAGTTGGAAGTTTGACTCTAAATATTTAAAAAAAAAAACACACACAGACCAAGTTGATCAAAATATCTAAAACGTATATAAAATTATAGTGGGAGGAGATATTTTAGTTTTTGTACCTCCGGTTGTTGTGCTGGAGCTGATGTTGACACCTCCGGGGCTTCTGTGAGTTCTGTATCACCTGATGAAGCGGGAATCTCCTGCACAGGTACCTCTGCTGTCTCCTCCAGAGCAGGGCGCGCCGTGGAGGCCACAGATACGTCAGGTAGCTCCGGGACGGGAAGTGAAGCAGCGGCTGTCTTTCGGACCGGTTCTGGGACTGTTTGGTTGGTTGTTGGAGAGGAGAGCTCCTCGGCCTCTTCCTCGGGGTCTGCTGCTGCTGGCTGGGACGACACAGAGTCTTCCTCCTCAGCAGGGACCGTTTGGTTTGATGATGGAGGTAAAGATGACTTTGGTTGTTTACTCTGCAGCCTTTTCAAAATCACAGAAGAAAGAAATTGTGTTGTTTAATGTCGTTATGGTCCACACACTTATATTTAAATGATGGGTCTCTTTGAAGCGGGTGTTAAGGTCTCTTAACTCACTGGGCTACATGTTCAAAGTGCTGCTCCCCTTCAGAGTCCGAAGAGGAGGCCCCTGTAGGATTGAACAAACAAAGTCTGCATTATCCATCACTAATCATGTTATTATACAGCCTTGTAAAAGTGTCAAAGAAAGAAACATAAGAATCACCTTCAACGTAGATCTCAGCTGACGTGGAGTCAGTACCATAGAAGTTAGAGGCAAAGCAGGAGTAGCGACCTGTATCTTCCTCGAACGCCTCCGCGATGATCAGAGAGTGCAGCTCACCGTCGGTGATGATCTGGATGTCAGGGCTGTTCTCCAGCTCCTTGCCCTCACAAAACCACCTGGGATTAAACAAAAACAGCAAAACGGGTCACATTTAACTCTCTGAGCTTCTTCCAGGGCTGCAATTCTTATATTTTCGGTATGATTATAAGCATGTTTGACAAATCATTACAGTACAATCCTTATTAGCTTCAGTGCAAGTGGACATGGATTGGATGATAGTAGCATTCCTCCAAACATAAAGTCATTTTCATACTTTCATAAGTGGTCACTTACACTCTGCATTTTGTTGTGCTTCTACACTTACTTCTAAGGGTTTTTCTAACCTGTCTGTAGCTCGGCTTGAGTTGTTTTCTCACAGCAATCTACTCTTTTTCAGTTGTAGTGATCGTACTTTAATGTGACTATTAGTTCAGTAGGATATTTTAAGATTCTCCAACCTTTGTGTTATTATTTAACACCCACTCTTCTTCAGTCACTTCCCTTTTTTCCCTTCCGTTAACCCTCTGACACTGTTTCTGTGCCGCCAGTACCATGTGGTGTTTGTCCCAGTTCCCTAATACCACTTCTGGCTCGCTGCCACTCAGTAGTTATGCAGGCCGAGAGGAAAACGTTTTGATGAGCAAGCCCTATCCCTTTCCATGTAAAATAAGAAGCAACACCAGCAAGCCATTCCAGTGTGTTGGTTGCTTCAATGCACTGTTGATGTTGTGATGATGAAGAGCACCAAATAGAAACTCTAAAGCGGAGGTGCCCAAGTTTTTTCCCATGAAGGACCAAAAATGATTCTGGATGGAGGAGAGTGGTCCAAAAATCCATGTTTGTCATATGTAAAATTACTGTACATTAAAATAGGGCATATTTTGCAGAAAGTTAACATTTTAAATTCAGAATAATTAAAACACCACTCTTGCGTACAAGTAATATTAGTATTTTGCAGAAATGATTGTCAAAAACAGACATCTTGCCAATTTTTTTTTTTATAAATTGTCTCTTGTCAATGAGCCACTACCTCGATCTGTGGAAAAATGTGTCTGCTCTGCTCGAAAGTAACAAGTTAAAATTGCATTTTACTATCGAATTTGAGTTTTTTTGTTTATTGAAAGTTGTTTATTAAATAAGGTCAGAGATGACATACAACAAAGGCCGCCGCCTAGATGTAAACCAGGTTACATGAGGTCAGCACCCTAAAGCCAGTAATCAATATCGTATTCTGGAATTTCATGCTGTTAAATTAGGATTAAATGTATTCAAACATGATAAAATGAGAAAAATCTCCTGTGTGGCTAAAACCATGTAGTAGACTGGAGCTGTAGTTGGCAACAGTCTATTTTTTCATTGTAAAACTACTTATAGTAAACCTCGAGCTTCATCCCCATCCTGACCAGCAACATATGCGTCGGCTTCTACGTCAGCGTGCATCTATTTCGAGACGATGAGGCCTTGATACTTTATAAAATCCAGCCAATAAACAGACAGGAATAGGGGTGATGTATTACTCTCTGACAAGACGTCATCGTGTAGCCGTAAATCTTGGGAGATGGGCTCATCTCTACGAGTATCCTTTACTTTTTCAAATAAATCAAATTACTATGCATTCAATGGAGGTCGAAGATGCCCCAAACTTCAGGCTTTAAACTTATTTCCAAAAGCAGGTTACAAAAAAACAGCCTGGGTGTGCTCCAGAAATCGTCTAAACTTCTGGAGTATTATCCAGTGAAAACACAAACCCACACTAGAGATCTGATCCTGATATTTGGACTCAACCCGTTGGGAATGTGCTGGCCATGTTCAGCCTGAGCCGAGCTATGTCATCTCTAAGGAGTAAGGCTCTAAATTGAAAGCATGAGAGAGGTGGCTGGTCGGTGAGGCACAGAACCAGATCGCTGCACCTGTCCGGGCTATTTTTCCTCCGGAGCTCCAAACCAGAGAGGAGATTCCCCTCTGGAGCCCGGGATCTCTGACTGGCCGACCCAGTTTCATACGCACAATGCTAAACATAGACTCTGAACACACACAATGGTGCGGCCTGACACACCGGAGACAGCACACCACTGCAAACTGATGGGAAATATGAAGCTGACAACTCTGTTGAGACTCCTTTAGGTGACACGCTGCATGGACTGAAAGAGAAGCTGCTGTACAAACATCCCACTGAAGTAAATATAAACAACTGTTACTAAAATAAACAAAATAAAAGCCAAGAGTTATATTTGAAGTAGAAACCACTACAACAGAACTCTGCGCTTCAGACTAGTAAAACACTGTGAGGCCAACAACTAATCCTATAAAGATGCCCACCAAACAAAAACTACATAAATCATCTTACCGAACTCTTCATGCTTCTGTCAAAACCTGAGTCGAGTTCCATCATCAGACGCGACTACAGCTCGCACTGCCTGTCCAGTCTAAAAATGGCCGAGAGCTACATTCTCCCCGCACAAGTATAAGTTAGAGGCTCGACAATGTTCAGAGGGACTAACAAGCCCATGCCCCCTACAGTCTGACACCTCAGCTTCGCCCTTTCAAGTCTCTCTTTGTTGACCCGAGAGGGGGTTTGTAGTGATTTAAAACACATCTAACAGGACAACCATTAAGACAAACATGAACACAAGAGATTGATTTTCAAATTTAATACCAAAGGCTGTTCACTGACTGCGATAAAAGTTGTAAACTCTTCTCATATTTCAGCACATTTTGACTGGATGTGATTGATGACCGGTGTCCTTCTTAACATAAAACCTAACACAAGGATCATTTACTCCCCTGACCACACACACACACACACACACACACACACACACACACACACACACAAACACACACCTGCACAAACGCACATTCATACCATTCACAATCAGCTGTCGGCTATCATCACAAGTCACTTCTGTTTGGATGTCCCAAGAGACACTGCATCATTCATCTATGACCAACACTTCTTAAAGTACTTATTCAGTGAGCAGAGCTGCAGACACAGACAGGACTGAATCTTTAAATCACTATCTGGCAGTTACTGACACCATATCAATAACAATATCTCAACTAATTGACCAATACATGCTTCAAAATACCAAAAACACACAAACATGAACGTGTGTAATATCCTTTATATTTGGTTATTAAAGAATAGATACCATGATACATCCTGAGAAAACCACTCAGTGCTCTCTGGTAGATAAACTGACAAGCGACACAACATGACCTCAAACGCGTCTTTGACACGTCTCACCTGCCGATGTGGTGTTACATATAGGACGACATGAGTGCCAATACATGGATAAGAAGTTAATATCTACTACCTGATCATATTTGGCTCTAGAATATACCTGCATGTCTGTTTATATTTTATTAAAGCACAAATATAATATTTCATCTGCCAAATGATTCATATATTGTAAATTATATATTAAAGTGTATTTTTGGGGATAATTTTTACGTGGAAAAGTATCTTAGTTTACTGCACTTAAAGTCTCAAAAGTGAAAATAACCCCTGTGAGTCTTAGATCATTACAGAGCGTATAGGTGGATTATTATCTCTGAATAGGGCCGCGAATAGAATGGCAAGAATCTGGCGATCTAATACGGGTGTTACGATTTCATTTATTGTGATACTTCTATATTTAGAATAAAATCTAAATTTTAGAAAACTGTCATAGAATAAAGAACACACAATCATATTCATAATCATATCACAGTCCGTCTAACATCCATCACCACAGCACGTCTGTGTGCAATCACAGCGAAGGAACTGCCATCAATATTTCAATATAAGCTGTTACTTTTTGGAGCATCGATACGGAATCACAATAATGTCAATATTTCTAACACCCGTGTTACTGATGCATTAATATTATAATATAATTATACAACATATATAATTAAGATATAATTACTTTGACTGGTGTAGTTATTTGTCTAACTTGTTTTGGTTAGTCGTCTATTTAAATGCGGTTAAATCTATAAAAATCTCATCATATTTTACAGTATAAAGTCAACATATATTTTACTGTCAAAACTTAAACTGAAAAGTAGCTGATACCTACAGCTGTCAAATAATGATTTTTAATGAGACAAAAGCAAAAATACACTCGTATAAAGGGGAGAAACTGAGTGGGTTTCCTTACCGGACCTCAGGCACAGGGAGTCCTCTCACAATGCAGTCTAACTGGACATTGCTGCCTTCAGGAACCTCCCTGCTTTTCAGTTTCTGGATGAAATGAGGTGGCTCACAAACAGTCTCCGACGGGTATGGACTTTCTGTTAAGTCAAAGCTTTCAGGCTCTCCCTCCTCCTTCTGGGACACAGAGTCATACTGCTGCTCCTCAGTACTCCTGCAGTCCTGAAACTCCACATGTCCGGTCTCAGAGTCCAGTTGGACGGCCGGCTGGTGGCTGACAGCGGGGCTCGGTCTATCCTTCTCCGCCTCCACGGGCATGACGGCACGCTCCCTGTTGTCAGAGGCGACGGGATACTCGGCCCCATCGGTCTGGCTCTTGTTCTGGTTCCTACTCCTGTGGGTTTTGCACGCTCTCGGTCGTACCCGTTTGGAGCTGTTGGCCTTGAAGAGGGAGGAGAGCTCCTCGATGAAGTCCGCCGCCTTGTTGAGGAACTCCTTCTTGGACTGGGTCTCCACACCGTACGGGGCGTTGCTCCCTGACCTGTTGTAGTCGTTGAATCCTTCGCTGGAGTCCTGGCTGCTCCTCGTCATGTTGTCCTGCCGTGTGGACGCTTTGTGCATCTTTCTGTCTTGTGTGAATGTCGTGTGTGTTGCTGGCAGTTCTTTAAACTCAGAGGCTGGCTGCGTGAAGGGCACTGCTGAAGGAGCAGCCGAAGGAGCAGCCGAAGGAGCAGGAGAGGGGTTGGAAGGGGGTGAGGAGGAGGAAACTGAGGCGGAGGAGATGCTGGACGGGGTTGACGGCGTGACAGAGGCCTTGACCTCTGCCCTCTCCTCACGAGGCTCGTGTCCGATGGCCTGGCATGCCAGGTTCACGCTCTTATCCAGCTCCTCTTGGCTGAGGAAGGCAGACAGGTCTGAGAACTGGGGATCACTGTGACCCACAGTGTCTTCAGCTTTGCCTTTGAGTGACCCGTAGATCTTGAGGCGTGAGGAAGAAGCGTCTGAGCGGCTCATCTCGCTGTGGCGCTGCTGGGCTCTGGCCTCTGCCAGGTAGCTCTCCCGCAGGAGCTGAGACAGTGACGGTGGCTGGTCAATGTTGTTCTCCTGCATGTTGCTGAAATGAACACAAGGCACGTAATTAAAAGACTGCAAATAATATTACAAAATATTAGCAAAAGATATTCAAGTCCACTTTAGTGCCGACTGTCTTCCAACTGTTACTGAAGGTGTTCAGAATGATTTCCTGCTGCACAAGTAGGTCATTACCAAATGGGAAAGAACAGAAATCCTGCACACTGAATACCACTTCATTTATGATGTTTGGGTCCTCAGACATTCATCAGATATGTATAAATTTAATTGGATGATTATCTGTGGACCAAAACATCATGAATAGAGATTCTAGTGATCAATGAATATTTAGTCCCCTAACATAGAGCTGGGTAATATGTCAATATTGTACTTACACCATGATATAAGACTGGATATCGTCTTAGATTTTGGATATTATATCATTATCATGTTTTGTCTTTCCTTTTAAAAGCTGCGCTACAGGATAGCGAAGTAATTTTCTAAATTTATCACTGTTGACAGTTCATCATCACTACATGACACCGTAACACAAATATAACTGAACTAAAGGTACACTGTTTAGCGCAGATTTCTGACTCTATAGGTTTATTTAAACGCTGCTCTAAAAATGACAAACCCAGTGGCCATCTGGAAGAAATAAAAGTAATCGAAAAACTTTATGGCGTGACAAACAGAGATAAAAAAAACAAAAAAAACATCAATTAATTGAGGAGTCGATTAACAATTTTTATTTGATGTCAGTTTAAATTTTTTAAGCAAAAATGCCATTAAAAAAAGAGAAGAAAAGCACTTGTTCCACATCCTCAAATTTGAAGATTCACCACTTTTTGTTTTTCCTTCAATAGAAAAATGCCAGTTTTATCTCGGTCAGTTTTTCGCTATTTTCTGGAAAAATTATTTAACGATAAACTGAGAAGCTAACTGCATTCAAAAGGAGTAATGTCAAGCATACACAAATTGTACTAAATCCCGAGGTGGTGATGTTCAACAGACTCTCTCTAACATACTGAAGTCAATAAAAACAGATAGTGACAGACACCTCAGATATAACTGGCATTAATATTATACTTCCCTCATGCTCAAACAATCCTTGAGAAATATTTGGCTCAAAGACGGGGCATGAATACAGAGGCTGTAGTTAAAAGCAGGGGATATGAGGTAAAAATAGCTTTTTATTTGAGCTTAAATTCATCCTTCAGCCTCGACGGGGTATCAGGTTCATGTGCTGACATGAGAGCTGCTGATTTCTTTCCCCCCCGTCCGTCTCAGACCGACACTTACATGACGTTTAGACTTCGCACACCTTTTCGACACTGAGCATGAACAAGTTATTGAATCCAGACATGAGATAGGGTACACATCTGCTACTGACACTCAAATCAGTGCAATTAAGAGAGACAGCAATGCCCTTCCAACAGACCTGAGGCTGCAGCTGTTGTGTACATTAATCCTTTGCAAACAGGGTCCAAGGCCACCAAGTCATATCTAATAATAGCGAGGGGTCAGTTTACATGAAGAAAATCAACAAAAAAATAGCCATGCCTCTCCTCCTGTGGGCCCTTGTTTTCAGGAGTTTGATCAGTCACAACAGACATTAATCAAATTACACAAACAGAAATATAATTATCATACATGATTGAACAGTCACAGCCCACGGAGGATAATCAGGCCCCCCGGCTAAACGCAGCAGCACACACCCGGGCAGGTTAAGATAATTCAATTAAATCAGAGCATAACAGTGCGACAGAAATAGACCGAAGCTTGATGGAGGCTCAATGTCAGATTTTCTGAGGCTATACACAGCATATGAGGCCCATGACAGAAGACAGTCAATGGGACACTGTGAACAATTAAATTAGGGGGTGTTGCATTTTACCTTCAGAATAAACTCAGCTGGCCCCTGTGAAGGACTGGTATAACCGCAAAGTGCACCTGTGTTGAAAGGGGGGAGATTCCAGTCTTCTGGTTGCTGCCACCTGGGAAAACCTCGGACACGGCCAGCCTCCCCCGGTGTTTCTTGCACACAGCTAACCTTGAAGTTTACAGGAAAAATGTGGAGCAGAGTAGCTACGGTAACCTGTCACCAGTAAAAGTAGCAACATTTGTCAGTGCGGTGGTCGCAGGTTATTTTTGGGGAGGCCTGGCCCCATGTGTCTGGGTGGCGTCCGTCCTCATTGGCCAGGGGGGGCGCGTGCTGTAAAGGGATTCCTCCTCCAGTGGTCCATCAGAGACCTCCGTCCTACAGAATTAGAAGCTCCTTGTTGAACCTCTCACACGCTCTAACGTCCACACTGCAGATCAACAGCGACGATCTATTTCAAAACATACATTTTAAGTAAGATACACTGTAAAGAAACAGAGGCAGTGACACATCTGGCAATAGTGTAACAACTTCACTGGGTTTAAATAAAAGCAATAAATCTCTGCTACAGATTTCTGACAGCTTTTGAGTCAAGTGGAATTTTACTGTTGTTTTAAACTGGATATTTAAGCAGCTTCTTTAAGAAAAAGTGATTTACACTCTCCAGTACACCTGTTCAACTGCACATTAAAGCAAGAATCTAATCAGCAAATCACGTTGCAGAAACTCACTGCATGTAGGCATGTAGACATGAAGAAGAGGACCTGCTGAAGTTTAAACAAAGCATCAGAGTGAAGAAGAAAGACTTTGATTGTGTTATGGTTGTTGGTGTCAGACGGGCTGGTTTTAGTGTTTCAAAAACTGCTGCTCTCCTTGGATTCTCAATCAGGAGCCTCTTCCTGTCAGCTCAGAGCAGGAAACCGAGGCTACACAGGGCACACCCAAATCCTACAATGACAGATTGGAAACACATTTCCTGGTCTGATGCGTTTCAATTTCTTCTGCTACATTCAGATGACCGGGTCTGAATTTGGTGTAAATAACATGAACGCATGGATCCATCCTGCCTCGTATCAACACTTCAGGCTGCTTGTGGTGGTGTAATGGTGTATGGGACATTTCCTTGGCTCATTCAGGGCTCTTTAGTACCAACTGAACATCATTTAAACACCACCCGAGTATCGTAGCTGACCACGTCCACCCTTCATGATTGAAGAGTACCCATCTGATACTTTTCACCATGTCAGAGCTCCTATCATCTCAGACTGGTTTCTTCAACATGATAATGAGCTCACAGCGTCCACAGTCGCCACATCTCAATCCAACAGAGCACCTTTGTGATGAGGTGAAACGGGAGATTTGCATCATTAAGGGACTGCTGACAAATCCTCAGCCTGATTCTGTCCCGTCAATGTGGCTCAAAATCTCCCAGGAACGTTCCTGCACCGTGTTGAATATACATTAAAGGAGGTCCAACACAATGCTAGCACAGTAATGAAGTGGCTGATCAATAACTCAGTCCATTCAGTGTTTAGCATCAGCAGTGATTGGGATTTCCCTCCATTTCTTAAGATCTTTTCTAATTCCCACATACTGATTGGATCAACATTTCTTAAGAATCCCGTTTTAAAATCTCAATAAATGAAAAATAGAATCACCTTTGTGTCCTAATAAAATTAGTTTATTTGAAAGTTGATGAGAAAATGTTTCAAAACTCAAAAGACAGAAACAAAAAAAAGCAAGGCTGAGCATCTAATTACACTTAAAACAGTGCAAGACCTTGTATCAAATACTTTTAATTCATCCCTTAACAAACCTGCTCCTGCGACTGAAGCTCTAGTGTACAAGGACCACTATGCAGAGACAAAAAACTATTTACATCATGAACATGCGATACATGTTAGACACATTTAATGCACAAGTGTACCAGACTCGGGCCAAGACAATATTTGCATATTATTTGCTTGGTTAAATCCATGAAGTATCAGGTGTGATATATCGAGAGTTAAAGGTCCCATGGTGTAGAAATCCAGATGTCCAGTTTGTTTATTATAAAGTAGGTGTAGTTGCTGTATAAATACTGTGTCAAAACGCTGGGTCAGAAATATACAGCCTGTTCAGCGACTGTGCTGTTTGGACATCCTTAAGTTTGTGATGTCACAAGCTCTTGCTCATGTCATATGTCTGCCCTCAGCGCGGCCTACTGTCCAACTTTTTATTAAGAAAGAAATCACAGATTAGTCTTTCTGTCGTGGAGCTAGCGAGCCACAAGACTGAAGAAAACCTGTGGCTGGCCTGAGTGTGTGTCACTCAGAAAAGAGTCAGCCAATCAGAAGAGAGGATCACTGATGTCAATGTGCCTTAAAGACACCAACACAAATCAGACAGTTGTTGGTGGCTCCAGACGAAGGCTTAAGAGAGGAGATGTAAAACTATATGAAGAAGGTTTTTGGTTCTTAAAACCACAAAACATCTTCTTATGGATATCAAGACCAGCTGAAAAGTGTCACATTTGGCACCTTTAAGGAACAATTAGGAAAACCTCAAATACTACTCTATGGTTGTCTAAACTCTCTGGCACTCGGTGTAATGTCCTGCACGGCAATGTGTGCCAAACCAACAAACAAGGCTAAAACAAACAAGTCTGATTTAAAGGGTAGAGGTTAACTAAAGTCAAAAACAACAAATGGTTCAACCAAAGCTTAAAACTCGTTAGTACAAAAGAAATTAAATGGCTCAGTGACTTGGACATTGTAGAACATTAATAATGTCAACTCGTGTCCAATGTATTATGCTGTATA
The DNA here is from genome assembly GCF_022577435.1 of Embiotoca jacksoni. Lineage (NCBI taxonomy): Eukaryota > Metazoa > Chordata > Actinopteri > Embiotocidae > Embiotoca > Embiotoca jacksoni. The sequence goes on along the minus strand of NW_027185252.1, from coordinate 16,675,312 downwards.
TAAAGGAAACAAATAATGTACTGTAGTCCTCTTTGGCATAACTGGAAAATACAATCTGGTTTACCAGTGCAGTGAAGGCAACATGAAGAGGAGAATCATAGCTGAGGTCAATGACTTAGTTCCCACTTGGTTCCACAGTCATTTGTGTTTGACTGCAGCCACTGAGTTACACACACAGTGGATGAAACCAAGGGATTAACACGTGGTCAGTATTATTAGCAGCAATAGAAAGTCTCGATTAGCCCAGACTATCAAAACAACACAAGACACTTCCATGTTAAAGGTTAGGAATGAAACACCCATCGTGAGCCTGTCCCTCGTCACGGCGATCAGACCGACGCCACGAAGGCACTCATCAAACGAGCAGAACATGAAGACCCACACCGTAATGGAAGCATGTGTGCTATGATCAAGCTTCTGCTCAACAACTCAGCTTCATGTTCTCTTTGCTGTTCACAGTGATTTGTGGCCGGAAGTCGGGAGAGATGAAGCCGACTCATTGTTAACTTTGTAGCGAGTGCAGTGAGACGACTTGTGACAAAGATGCAGGAGGCACAGTAAAAGTTCTGCAACAAGATCTGCCGGGCCCGGCCCCGCCATCAGGAGTCATCGCTGGCCCGTTTACGAGACTGGTCACCTCTGCAGAAACAAGCGCATTTCATTAGTGATTTAAAGTACATCAGCTGTGTTATTGAGACTGATGAGTCTGTCTGGAGGCAAAAAAACAAAAAAAACTGACCGTGGAAATCCGTTCATGGAGAGCTCCATCTGCAGCTTCTGGTCGTGAGCAGCGTAGTCAGACAGGAGAGACTCCACAGCGGGAGGGTTGATTTGGGGAATAAAGCCAGAAAAGAGGGGCGGGGCTAACTGGGCCCAGTCTGAAAAAAAAGAGGAAACCAAAAGTCAGCGAATCAGAAGAACATGGAAAAAAAAAAAAAAAAAAGGCAGTTTCAAATGGCGTACTTCACTTACTTACTGGAAATAACCGTAACATTTGAATGCATCACCTGCGAACATATCTGCCGGCTTTTATTATTTTACCCAGAAATGATCATGTTTTCCTGCCTTCTGTTTAACACACTCAATAAACAAACTGATGTCTTCTGTCCAGCAGCAGCTTTAGTAAAAAAATAGACACTTTTGTGAGATGTTCTGAAACAGCTGCAGCTTCCTCAGACGCCTTCATTTGAAAAAAAAAAAAAGTTTTTTTCCTCTGCGTAGCCAAGATAGCGACAGTTGAGTGTGGAAAATGTCCGGTGTTTCACACTTCATGTTTGGACCGTTTTGAGTGCATCATCCGGGTACTTGCAGTGGACTGCATGCTTCTGTACTCGCCAGTGAGAACTTACTGATGCACTCACAATAGTGAGCGTTAGTGTGTTAGTACGCCATCTGGAACAGAGCTGAACTATTTATCATTTGGATTTCAAAGATGTAGGTCAGATGTAGGAAGCTGTAGGAAGATGTAGGAAGATGTAGGAAGATGTAGGTCACCTGGTCGGAGGCTGTAGAGGCCCTTAACCACACTGGCCATTGTTGATGGCTGCACTTGAAAAGGCATCGAGTGAGCTTTGATGAGAAGAGCTGGAAAGAACAAGGGAATCAGAAGTCTTTTTTTTTTTTTTTTTTTTTATATATATATCTGCAGGATTTTAGTTTTTTTACACAAGTGGATCTGACAGCTTTGTTGCAGCTTCACAATTATTATTATTAATATGAGCCGATTTTATGTCAGATGTCAAGGGGTTGTAAAATGAAGCAATACACTCACGCATCAGTGTGTTCACATGTTTTTCTGCAACGTGGTCGGCAAACAGCTTCATCAGATCTTCTCTCAGGTCTCTGTTCAGTTTGGACTCGATGTAGAACTTGTTCTGAAAACATTACAAATCATTGAGACGCACACACAACCAAATACAAGGCCGTACCTGGTTTCACGGGGTGTGCTAGAAAGCAGAGAAATGACGCCTACCAAGTACAGAAACACAGGAACAATACACTGGAGAGAAGCCGTGTATTGAGTCAGAGCAACGTTAAAGTTCTCGATGAAGTTTTCAGGCGGGCTGGCCTGAAAAACAATCATAACAGCGTTAGTTGTCTAGTTTGTGTGTGTGCTGGATGTCACAAGCCTCCGTGTTTGCGCTTACTTGTAGACGGGTGGAAACCTCCAGCAGATGACTTGTTATTTTTGATGTCAGATCGCTGTAGAGCAGCTCTGAGTGCTGCTGACACACACACTTGTAGACGTAACTAGGAAAAGCACAAGTGAAGGTAAAACTCAGAAAAGCTTTTTTTTTTAAATTCATCTGAGAATAACCAGCGATGCACGCAGCAGAAATCCTCCACTGTGGGGAAACCCCTGGTCCAGTGTGTTTAACCGAGTCTGCTCACCTGTATATCTGTGCATAAGACACGGAGATGTGCTCGGTGGGGTTCTGGATCAGCAGACGGTCGATTGCCTTCTCCAGGTTCGGCCAGTGGTTCTTCCGGTAGTCCTCTACGGCCATCGCATTCAGGACTGAAGGGGGGAAAAGAGGAGAGCTGCTCCATGATCACTCTTTACACACACATCAGTAACCCAACCAGAGCCGCGGTGACCGCCTGCAGGGTGTCGGGCCCTTCTGTCGCGGCTTCTCATGAACTCACGCAGCTTGGAAGTCGACTCGACGGTGAATTTCCCCTCCACGGCGGCTGAAGCGTCCGTGCAGTCGGTCTCGCTGACCTCGCTGCTCTCGCTGCCGGAGTCCGAGTCCATGGACTTTGAGGTACCGGACCGCAGCTTCCCGGGCCGAGTCCCCGGCTCTCCTCCCCCCGGCACCGTTGGACAGACGTGCTGCGGGACCGTCGTTACATCCGACAGCTGGCTGCTAAGATACGTGCGGACTTTGCTGCTGCTGCTGCTGCTGCTGCTCGCACAATAGTTGTGGTTGGGGTCGTCTTTTAGCTCCAAGCTGTCATCTTCCATGGCCTCCATTTCCACAGTCGCTCCTGTGCACCGAAGCCAGATGTTACTACATCAGCATTTTATGTCAAAATAAAAGACGAAGATGTAGAAAGTGTCAGGCGTTTTCAGCGGTGTCCATCTCGGGCTTGCTGTTGTTGACTGAAGTTTTACGACACGTCGTATCACAGGACAGCGGAGGGGAAATATGGGAAATGTAGTCCCGAGCATTTAAGACGAACAGATGTTTCTGCAGACCTTGTTTCTGTGAACTTTTTTTTTTTCCCCCACTGGACCGTTTAAAACCACCTGAATAGTTTATAGGAATTAGTGCTGACAGAAAAACCGGCTTGTTCTGAAAGCGATGTTTTGAGCAGAAACTTTACTGCGCATGCGCAAACTACAAACACTTAATGCGCATAGCAATTAGATTTTAGTTCTTGCATATTGTACTACTGTACGGTTGTTACAGACACATTTCTCCTAATACAAGATGTTACTTTGAGCTGTTGTTAACGGATTGAGGACCTGGCAGGACTTCTCATGTCAGCTTCATCCCATTGAAGATATTGATGTGGACACCTGGCAGGTGCGTTTGAAAAAAAGAGAAATGAGTGGTCAGTGTTTTTTCATTTTTTTTTTTTACTGAGAACCCCAGGAGAGATAACAACTATAGTGATGTAAAAACTTCATCAACCGTAAACAAAACATTACCTTGGAAATGGTATGTGAATCATGTCGGTTGTAGACAGCATCCAACACATTGGCTCATGTACGTCTATACACCAACACTGTATCTTTAGAGGCAGCAGACTCCTTTATCTTCTATTACACGGGCAACAAATCTGGTTTCATAGGAAGGAGAAAAAGTGCCGTTGTCAATGTGAATATCTTCCGAAGGCTTATTATTACAACTCAGCGGAACTTGAAAAACTATCATCTACCCTTTGATGAGTATGTCTCACATCAGAGTATAAAAATAAGAGGCTTGACCATAAAAAGTAGCTGCCACATGTCAGAAGGAACACCTTGTCAATAGTTATATTTTTTTTTCCAAGATTTAAATGACGGGTTAAACATACAAAGCTTATGACAACGTAGGAGCGTCTTGATAAAAGTGTTCTTTGGTCTAAAATTAAAGAGTACTGTTTCTTTTCCATCGTGTACCCCGATGAGAGGGCAGAACTGAACTTTGTGTATTGCGAGTTAGACAATGCGTCCAAGTAAACCACCTGAAGATTTATGTATGTGTCTGAAACTCATAGTACCCACTAATTATCAGGCAGTAGGCTTCCTTATTTACATGCGTCCTCAATGGAAACATGCACCAACTCTGAAACACATCATTAGAGCACAGCTGACATCACACTGTGGGGTCAGATTAACATTTGAATCTTTGTTTGTATTGACTGCAATTTAGGAATTAAAGCTTAATCTAGTGTTGCATTCTTGGTGCGCCACAGTGGATGAGAACATCAGCTAAATCTCTGAAAATGTTAATGCAAAATGAGATAAGAACATGAACAGAAAACCTAAAAAAAAAAAGGAAAAGAAAACAACTACTGCATTGTATTTAGAAAGTAGTAGAGAATGTAGTTTCAGACACAATGAATGTGACCAAACTGGGCACCGATAGAAAAACAAGGGGGAAAAGAAACCTGCTGCATATTCACACAAAGTTGTCACGCAATTTCAACTTTATGAAAAATAATAGTATGAGGATGAGTCAAAAATATATGAAACATACATATACATACATATATATATATATATATATACATATATATATATATATACATATATATATAAAAAAGACAATTAGTGCTTTGCCGAGTGGGAACTTTACATTTATAGGTGTGTGGTGCTCTGAGTCTGTCCAGAAATATTGTCTATCTGCACACTTGATGTGGCCTCGTTGGCTAAAGTGTGTTGTAATGTGTCTCTGAGGAATGTCTCTCCATCTGCTGCTGTTGCGTCGGCATCCTCCGGCTCACTGTCGTCTTCCACCCCTTCAGCACTGCACTCTGACTCCTCGCTGTCGCTCTCGCAGGAGCTCGACGTCTCATCTTCTGAGTCGGAATAAACCTCGGCCCCATGGAAGATATAGTGATTTGGCAGTTGAAACAGGTACTGGCCTGCTGCGGAAACCAACAGAGGATCTATCAACTTGGTCTGTTTTGGCATTCGTAAAAATAATTGGATAAATTAGATGTATTTGTATGCAGGGGAAAACAGGTTTAGTGAATGAGATGAATATGTTCCCGCCTGTGTTTAAACACACGTCTAACTTTGAAAAGCCTCAAAATATATTTGTTAATTATAGTAAGCAGTATTGTTCTCATTTCCAGGGTCTAAAGCTTACCCTCAAGGCGTTTGCTGATTGGACTTCTGTTGATTCGACTCATCCAGCATCTTCTTCGAAATTCAAGGTTGGAGGTTTGGCTCTTGAGTTCAGCTGCCTCCTCTTTTGGTGTGCCCTCTGCTGGTAACTGGGGAGATTCAGCCGTCTCCTCGCCTGGATGCTGAGCATTTGGACAAGGCTCGAGAGGTGGAACATTATTATCTGTAGTCTCTGTGACATTCAGACTTTCTGTCTCCTCTGAAGGCGTGTTTACTGAGTCTGTGCTGTGCTGCTTCTGCTCCTCCTGAGCTGCGTCGCTCGACAAGGCCTCGCTTGGTGGCTGCTCTGGTAACCGCGGGGGTTTGTCTGTGATCTCAGAGAGTCTTACAGTGTTGTAGCAGAGCTGCTCAAAGTCTCCACCCAACCGATGACAGAGCTCGTTGACGATGACGTCGCAGTCCCCAAGTAGCTCCACGTCAAAGTTGAGGTGAGGCAGCTGCTCCCTATTGATCAGGACCTGAGGCACTTCATGAGGAACGGAGTCTGGAGGACGACAGGACAACAGTTGCATATCATTTTTGGATTAAATGCCAACACATTAGAAACAGATCGGAGAGTAGAGATCCATTCATCTGAATCAAACGTACTTGGGATGAGGGCAACTGGTCGGACTTTAAGCGACGAGCCAATGACAATCAAGAGGTCCACCTCATCTTTGTCCTGCTTCATTGCTCTGTGGAACATTTCTGGAAGGTTCTCCCCAAAAAAGACGATGTCAGGTTTCATGATTGCCAGTGGAATATCTGGACACCGTGGACAGTGAGGGACAACCTGCAGGATGGATTTATTTTAAATCAGCATTTCAACAAAATATTGTGTTAAAGGAATGCTGGGCCATTTGTTTGGACAGGGGTTGCATGTTTATAATATCCACAATACGAGCCCGTGTTCTCAAAGTAGGTGGCTGTACGACTCAGATTTACTTCTACGATTGTCTGGCAGTCGTACGTTGATAGATGGTGTAAAATCTTTAGGAAGAGTACTTGATGTATGGTATTTTATTCTCTCCCTGGACATATCAGTTTCTGCCGGAGCTGAAAACCCCATTTCAAACTTTAACACGTTCTTGACATAAAAAACCCACCCAAATTATAATAAATTATTATGTAGTTATAAATAAATGAATATGAAGGATTCTGCAACAAGCAATATTTATAGTACGTTAATGAAGATGGACAAACTGCTTGAAGTATCTTTTCACTACAAGTCAAGACTCAAATGATATTGACTGATACGATCAGGTTTTAACTCCGGTATATTTGGACAGTACTGATGACACTCGTATAAAACATGGTATGTTGAACCAAAATAATGTCCGAGTAACAAGAAAGCAATGCAGACCATAACTTGTCCCAGCAGGACAATCACAGGTGTCATTAACATGACGATGTTCCAGCAATCAATAATGAAACGGGTTACACTTGTTTTCGACAAGTATCTGCTGTGAAAAGGGTCACATCTACTTTAGTTTGTCACATTGAATGGCTGACATACACAAAACCTCCTACAGCACACGTACACAGACGACTCTCTTCTGGCACCGCAGGATTCCTCAATTCTACTCGTTATCATCACTGCCTGACGTGATGACGATTGTTACCGACAGTCTGTTGCGTGTTCTCATTTACATTATCGCAGGGGTTTGCTGTTGGGAGTTTTTATTTTTGTTTTATACAGCTGTTTGTGACTGATGATAAGATGTTCGTTTTCCTGGATCATTCAGTAATGAATAAATACCTGGTTAAAGATGTCTTCCCTTATAGCCTCACAATCCATTTTGTGTTTACAGACGAGACAGGACGCTGTGGCAAACGACCCTGAAATTAAGGAGATATTTATGACTTCTCACCATCACGAGGGGAAGAACTATCTAAAAAAATAATGAAGAGCCACCTATCGGATGTATCACTCACCGTGGCACTGGATAATCCGCTGAACTCCAGCCACTTGTTCTAATGTATCAATGTTTTGGGTGTAATTGCGCAGCAGCTTTTTCTGCTTGTCCAGCATAGATATAAATCTGTGACAGGGTGAAGGTTGGAACTGACCGGGGTAGATCTCCTGCAACAAAGAGAAGAAAATACAAACCTTGTTTCAATAACGTGTACTTTCACTTTAACAGGCTTTTTTGGATCACTCATCTGGAAAACCTTCCAGCTATTTATAAATCTCTAAACGTTTAAAACCTGAATAAGCTAACACAAGCTGGACCTTTTAAAGCCACATGAATACAGGAGAAGCCCGATAGCCTAACAACAACTTTTTCTGCACATATTTAATGACCTTGATGCACTACATTACAAACTTTTGCTGCTCTTTTTCAGGTCATGTTCTTATGTTTATATCGTATGAGAACTGTAACAGGTGTGAACTACAAAATGGAAACCAGCGGATACAGCATAAGAGATTAACATTTTTCAGTGTATTATTTTTCAGTATTTCCTCCTTCCTCGTCTTCCCTGTGACCAAAACCACAACGATGAATGTGCAAACCCAAATGCATGAAAGCCTCTGCATGAAATCACCACTAGTACCTTGCAAATGTTTACCTGACCATGTTCAGTATGGAAATCATAATGTCACACACCATACAACAAGGTCTTATCTGGGGGGGCAATCAAGTTATTGTGCGATGTAATGCTGACTTGCACAAACCTTAGCAAACTTGAAAAAGGGTCTGGGGTCCCGTCTGAAGTATTCAATGTCAAACATAGCTTGAGGGTCTGGAAGATCAGGAAAGTCCACAGCAAGCCGTGCATAAATGCCATCTCTGGATCGGAAGTCTGGTATTCCACATGAAACTGAAACCTACAAATAATAATAAAATAAATTGCCTGTCTTAATAGAGTGACCGCTGATATTACATGTTCGATCAAGCACATGGTAATTCAAATAGTACGACCGGATAGAGCAACGCGTACCCCGGCACCAGTCAGCACGAGGATCCTTTTACTTTCATGCAGTAGCCTGACCACATCTTCTAAAGTGTTTATATCTTTCCGTTTCTTTCTTTTTGGAGGTTCTGAGATGTTAATTATGATCTGCCACAGCGTCATGTCGTCTAAATCTGGCGGGAGGACAGTCTCGGGCAGCAGATCCCTCAGGATGGTCCTTGGATCGGTCTCTCTGATGTGTTGCTGGATGAAGCTGTAGGAACCTGGACGACAACAACAACAACAACAACAACAACACGGTATCTCAGCATGACTTGTTCTCCAGAAATGTACATGCCCTGCAGAAAGACCGCCTACAAGTGTCAGATGAGTAATCAATGCAACTGCAGCTACACGGTGTTTTTGTTGTTGTTTTTTGTTGTTTTTGGGGGGGGGGGGGGGGGGGGGGGAGGCTCTTCTAGGTACCTATCTGTGGTTGAGGGGTCCAGTCGCTGGAGCTGGCGTGAGAGGATCTGTCATCGTCCTCGTTCATGTGGTCCGGCGTGACAGCCAGGCCGTTGGAGGGCAGATCATCGGGTCCGAGGAAGTCTGAGCACAGAGACGTTTGGATAATGAAACAAATGCAACTGGTTATAAGTAGACTGTAACGACCACGACGAGTAGTGAGCACTTATATCCGCGGCAACAGCCTCGCCGTGGCACCGCGGATTCAAGCGGACGTTAATAAACCGGCGAGAAAACGCGAGGTTGCTATCAAAGTTTAAGGAATGCGTTGGGACGGTTTCCTCTTTCATTTACGGAGTAACTCGATAAAAAGTTAGAGGAAAAGTTGGTCGTTTTGAGAAGTGAACAACTCTCAACACCCGGCGCATCGCTGCTCGTCTTAAAAGTTGGCCGACTAACTAACTTATTTCCAGTTTCGCCCGCTAAGCTCGCCGGTTAAGTCGTCAAAACAAACACCGCCCACCAGAAGTCACGGAAATACTCAAAGTTGTGCTGAAGGCTCGTCCCGGCTCATACCTGCGCTGTCCTCGGTGGCACCAAACACAGCGCTGTCGTCTAGTTTCCCGACCGGTTTGTGATGCTCGGGAACCAGGAGTCCCAGTCCATTGTTGTCTCCGCCTGGCGCCGCCGGGGCCTGCTCCACCGCCATCACCGGCTTTGCTTCCTTCTCCGCTGGCTGCGCACAATTCGCCGCCGCAGCCTCCCGGTTCCCCGGTGCCCCGGGGAGCCGGGAGAACCGGTCTGCTTCTGTGACTTTGAATCCGTAGTTAGTCGCCAGACTGATTTTCGACCTTTTTGCGGCAGGTTCGTCCGCGTCGGAGGCGCCTGAACAGGCCGTTCCGAGACTGCTCTCTCCGTCCGCCATCTTCAGCCCGCAGAGCCGCTGAGCAGATCCTTCCTCTAGGACAGCTGGCTCATTTGCATATCGCACGTGACCCGCTCTCCACCAATAGCCGCGGGTGGAACGTCCCGTTTTTACGTCGATGACATCAAACCATAACAAAATCTGGTGCCTTCAAATGCTGTCAGACTAATTTCAATCACAGGCGAGCGCTCGTGAATGCCTGCGCAAAACTGTAAATATAAACGCAGACGTCCGACTTTTCGGATGTAGAATATGAACCATGCTAGAAACATTTATTTTATAACTTCCGTATTACATGTACACGTTGACAATTTAATTATTACATTAATTACAAATATAAAATTTTATCTTTTGCCACGCAAGCTAAATAACATGTAGCCTCGTCAAAAAAAACTAATTTTGCTACAATGTAATTTACTTTGTTTCTAATTTCTTAATACTTCCTTGTGCATTAGTTACATGCCGTCATGAATGAATGTATTTTGTGCTGAGCAGGACCTTTAACTCGTCCCCTGAATGCAGCATACGTCATATGGTGAGAAGGGACAGCTGAATTTCCACCACAACTCAAAGAGATCTTTCTTGGCCGTTTTAACCATTTGACAGTCGCTCCAATCTGACGCTTTATCGACAATAACAAGATCAACTTTACACAGCAGCAGTGAGAAAGGGATCCCGCCTTCAGCCTTTGAACTGAACAGCTGTGATCTCGGGAAGCAGCTTTCCCAATCTCCGTTAAAAGAAACCATACGCATTTCTCAGTTTTTTTTATGGAGGCTGTTTTGAGCTGCAAACCAGAGGACTTGGAGGATTACTACGGGTTATTGGGATGTGATGAACTGTCATCGGTGAGTTTTGGCCAGTGGGTTTCAGGTTCAGGCTATTTGCTGGGTGACATAACGGATGTCTTGATCTACAAACCAAAAAATATGGATTTAAGAGTTGGGAAGTGGAAAATAACATAAAATAGTTGGTGCACGTCAAAGATCAGAAACTTGTACGTTGTTAATCTAAAAGATACATTAATTATGAGTGTTTTAGAGGTTAGTCTGAACCAACAGAGACCTGTTGATACCTCTCCAAATGATGTCAGACAAACTAGTCGTGCGTCATCCAGTGGCTTTGTAGGTACAGCAGTTTTGCTTAATAATTTAAAGTAACAATACATGTAATCAACATTATGTAGTCTGACAAGAATCTACATCCGTGATGGAAACATCAACCCCCTCATCTAAACTGTTCCATAGTAATTACCACTCAGACCAAGAATTACAATGAGCAACACTGAGAAATGAATGCAGCTGAAGGCCTCAAATACACAATCAGTGTTATTTTGAAGACCGGAAATCACTAAGAATATTTTTTTTTATAAGTATTGCATTACTTTAATCATCTACTTGTCAAATATTTAAAAGCTCAAAAGTCCATTATTATTATTTTTCAGACTGAACAGATACTTAATGAGTACAAGATTCGAGCCTTGGCATGTCATCCCGACAAACACCTGGACGACCCAAGAGCAGGTAAATACTGGATGTAGTGGGAGAATCTGACTTCTCTCTTTTCTTACTTTTATGTAGCCAGAAGTGTTGAAGTAAAGGTAAGTTGAGCTTGTTGTGTTTATTTCTTTTTATTTCTAATTTTCTTACTTTTCCCACAAAGAGTTAATGTTTCTTTCTGATGTCTTGACTTCAAAGCAAATTATGTTAATGGAGGCCTGCTTAAAACTGCATGTAATGAAGGGGTTCTTTATTTCTCCTCAGCATAATGTTCCACGATAGTCCCTGATATTTTATTTCCTTTTTGACAGTGGCAGATTTCCAAAAGCTGCAGGAAGCCAAAGAGGTTTTGTGCAACGAAACTAAAAGGAAAAATTACGATCTGTGGAAAAGAAGTGGAGTTGTGATTCTGTTTCGTGACTGGCAAGCCTTAAACGACTCTGTAAAAACTGTATGTAATATCTTCACCTTTTCATTTTTCAAAATAATGTGCAATCTCAGTCATTTAGAAAAGCTGGTCATGTGTTTGCAGTCAATGCACTGGGCTGTGAGAAGTAAGAAGGAGGCAATGTTGGAGGCCTTCAAACCAGAAGACCCCATCACTTCACAAGCAGAGGACCTTCACTGTGAGCAGGAAGCACCGGAGATCTCTTCATGTGAAGCCATGCCATCTTCAGGTAAGTCAAAGTGAAAAGTATGGAAACACTGCTTCTTTCTTCGTGGGCTGCAGCTCGAATGTAAAACACAAGAAAACAGAAAAAAGATGGTTTTCAATAGTGTCATTAGAATCATTATGTTTGTAGTATTTTACCTCTAAAACACTGACCTGATTTGGGTATATTTTTGATTGAAGGTCACAGCAGAGAAACATGATAATCAGAGGAGCACTCCAGGTAAACAGTAAAAACCTGAGCTGCTTAAGAGCCATGAAGGCCATAAAGGATTAAAATAGAGACAATTTGGCAAAGTAAACACTTTAACTTAGGATGTCCAGAAAAGCAGAGCAGCATTTCTGTTTGTGCAGGTTTTTGCAGGTTTAGATGCATTTCAACAGTGATTTCTGTTGTTTTGAAGGACAATTTTTTTTTTAGCTTTAGAAATGCCTCAAGAAGTCAGTCATAACTTTGTGACAATACTTGTAGGTCTGCATCGCTCGCTGCGTGATCCAGTGATTATGACTTCATAGAATTTGTTTTTCTATGACAGTTTGTAACATAAATTTAGTGTATTATAATTGCCCTTACATCATCATTTAAACAATGTAGCTATTATCTATTGTATGGCCTAATAATAAATATAACTATGTGATATTTTTGCAATATCTATACATAATAATGAAAATATTTAATTAGCAGGTTTGAACTCCATCCTCTCTTTTACAACATGAAGCATCTGTTGTTTACACTGTATTAAATCTTATTGTTGCTCAGGTGATTACTGCCATCGACGTTTCCGTTGGGCCGCTGACTCTCCGTCTAGTCTGCTGCAGAAGTTCAGAAATTATGAAATTTAAATATATTAATAATTCAACTTTGACTATATGTTTGTGTCTCGTTGTTGTCACTTCTTCATGTGGGACCATGTTAACTGTCGTGGCAATGGCTGTGACTCTGTTAAATGTCTAAATGTATGTGTGAATAATTCTGTGTGACAGAAATCAGACAGCTGCTTATTTTAGATTATGTGAATAATTTATGATGCTTTTAGTTTTCCTTAATATGTTCACTAGCACACAATGGGAACACGATTATTCCAAATACTGGAGTACCTTTAGTGCAGTAATAGTTTCACTTGTGTTGCTGATGTTGGGAACATAAAACTAAAACATACCCTATACATATTTTTGCTTGTGTGTATCATTTATGTCTTTAACTGTAACAGAGGCCATACTAATTCTTTGAATTTAAACGTTACATTTTGCTGTTTTGTGCAGTTGCATGGCATCATTAAATCTATTCTAATTTAAACTGCTGACTTCTGTTATTATAAGTAATGAACAAATCCAAAATGTTTCTGTAGAAAGAACAAATGATTCATAGTACTTTGAATATAACCTGCATTATAGTTCACAATATTCTGTTTGTTTGGGGACTCTGCTGGGCTTTCTTCACCAGGTGGGATGTGTTCAGGGACCATGTTAGGTCTTCCGTTATGTGGAGTCCCAGGAATTTGATGTTGTGCACCCGCTCCACCTCCTCTCCATTTATGTAGAGTGGAGAGGGTGTGGTCTTCCAGGTTCTCCTGAAGTCAACTATGACCTCTTTTGTTTTGGTGGTGTTGAGGACCAGATTGTTGTCCGAGCACCGCTCAGCCAGATGTTGGATCTCCTGTCTGTGGTAAGTCTCGTCGTTGTTAGCGATGAGTCCCACCACAGTGGTGTCGTCGGAAAACTTTAGTGAACTTTAGTTTCAACAAATATGTCACCTCCCACTGGCAGATTACATATTTGAATCATGATGAACCTCTTCTATAATTGTACAGTATGGATTCCAAATTGTGAGTATAGGTGAGTTTCAGGGTCGAGAAACGAATCACATGTAAGAGTAAAGTGACTGATGTTATGTCTTTGGATTAAAGAACAAACTTGAAAATAGTATCATAGTTTACTTCATGCAAAAATGAGTAACACTGAATATGTCTTACTGTTATGCTACTGTGGGTTTCTTCAGCTCCTGTGATGAAAAGGACAAAAATAGCTGTAACTATAACTTTTGTTTATCTTTGATTATTATAATATCATGAATAAAATGGCATCATTTAACTATATATTCTCCATATTAGCTATAATGTTATTGGTCTTCTGTTATCTGTCTTTAAATATTATTCAGGTAAGAAAAAGGAAGGACTTGATCAAAAACTGTAAACAACAAGGGGGTGAATACAAGAACAAAATATTTAAAAACAAAGATGACAACTGATATGTTCTCTAACTTGACTTACATGGATCAGAAGGTTTAAACCAACCTCAGCTCAACTTTTTACTGAATTACACTGCAGTACCTTTTCTATCCCTTCTAAAAAAAACATTTTAATTTGCCTTCTGTATGAATCTTTGGTGTCTTTCAATAGCTAGTTGTTGTTTTACAAAATCCTCCCATGTTCAAAGAAGAGATCATTTGTTTGTTTTCAAAGTGGGAGGACTTGGGAACCCTTGGCATTAAATTTAAAAGCACCATTATACCGTCAGGCCTATAAATAAAGGAGGAAAGCATGAAACTGTGTACAAAGTAGTGCTGTATGGATACGTCACCAACATATTCATCAAGCTGGGAGACTATGCAGCATATAAATGAATGACAGCTGTTACTCAAACGTGGTCACCAGATGCCGCCGTGGTATGTGATGACGTCAATGTACACGCCAAAACCCCAATGAGAGTTGGTACTCGTCGCCGGGTGCGGTGGCGCGCGCCTGTAATCCAAGTCCCCGGGAGGCTGAGGCTGGAGGATCGGTGGAGCTCAGGAGCTCTGAGCTGCAGCGGACTATGCCGATCGGGTGTCCGCGCTAAGCTCGGTATCGATATGGTTCTCCTGGGGGAGCCCGGGACCACCAGGTCGTCTAAGGAGGGGTGCACCGGTCCAGGTCGGAAACGGAGCAGGTCAAAGCCCCCGTGCCGCTCAGTAGTGGGATCGCGCCTGTGAATAGACGCCGCAGTGCAGCCTGAGGAATACAGCGGGACCCAGTCTTTTATACTCTTCTACAAACTACTGGGACAACACACACCATCAAACACCAACACTTTACATCTTCCAGCACCTTCAACACTCATTATCGAGCTTCTCTTTTCCATTAAAACCGCTGCTGTATGTTGGTCCAACAGCGCCTCCACCTGGAGGACAGGAGCAACGACACCAGTCACACCATCACTGCTGCTGCTTCACTCATGTCGGCCTGTATTAGGTAGGTAGGTATGGTAGGTATTTGTTTTATTAATCCCCGAGGGGAAATTTTTTCGCTACAGCAGCATACAGAAGCAATAAGATAACAATAGAAATAATAGAATAAAATAATAGAATAGAATAGAATAGAATAGAATAGAATAGAATAAAATAGAATAGAATAGAATAATAGAAAAGCAATAAAATAGCAGTAAATAGCAGTAAAAATATAAAATATAAAATGCACAGTATATACAGTACATTATATATCTATATATATATATTATATACAAACAAACCAAGAAACACAGTCAACATATATATATATATGTATATATATATATATACAGTACAGTATATCTCTATATATATTATATACAAACAAACCAAGAAACACAGTCAACAGTGTTATTGTACTGTGATGGATTTTGCCAGAGGTGAGTACAGTCTTATTGCAGTGGGCAGGAATGATCTTCTGTATCTGTCCTTGTGACAGCAAAGCTGGAGGAGTCTTTTGGAGAAAGTGCTCCGCTGTCCCTGCAGCAGGTGGTGGAGAGGGTGGACAGGATTATCCAATATGGACAATAGTTTGTTCAGCGTCCTCCTCTCCACCACCTTTTCCAGGCTGTCCAGTTTGCAGCCGATGATGGAGCCGGCCTTCTTAACCAGTTTGTTAGGTCTGTTGGTGTCACCGGCTCCAATGCTGCTTCCCCAGCAGATCCCAGCGAAGTACAATGCACTGGCTACAACAGACTGGTAGAACATCTCCAACATCTTGCTGCACACATTGAAGGATCGAAGTTTCCTCAAGAAAAAGAGTCGACTCATCGCCTTCTTGTAGACAGCGTTGATATACATTATCACTGATCTGTAATGAAGCCATTAGTCAACACTTTAAAAGTAAGACAGCACTGTGATTGTTTATTCCTCAGGATGTGTGTGAATTTTTTTCTGAAGAAGTTTGTCAAGTTTTAAAGGCTCATTCAGCCCAAATATTATGTCCCACGTTTCAATTTGGTTGCTATAGTTACATATCAGACAGTTTGTGTAATCAGCTTCATTATCTCATTATCAGGTAAAAAAAAAAAAGAAGAAGGATGGAATCACGTGCTTTGGCCTTTACAGTCTAGATCTCAAGCAGATATTTGAGTCTGAAAGTTTATCATTTAATCAGTTGATTATATTCATGATTATTTGACTGTATATTCATTTATTCTTTAGCATTTCTGTGCTTCTATAAAGTCCGATGTTTTAATGGCTTTCAAACCACCTTGTATAACATCTTGTATGAGGGACTTGTTTCGGTTAATGAGGGCCTTGTATGAGGATTGTTTGGTTACTTGAGTTGCTTTTGATGAGGTTCTTTATCTTTTAATAAAAGCAGGTGAGACCTGATTCTCCTCTGATACACCTCGTTGGAAGATTTTGACTTGTTTCCAATATAATAGTATTTTTATCAACAACCTGCCAATTTAAAATGTTTGGTTTTAAGTTAGAAGACAAGAAGACAGACACAAGGACGACTCTGTATACTTCATATATATATATATATATACACATACGCATATATACTGCAATACTACATGTTGTTAAAGTATTGAAATCTCCTATCTGGCATTAAAACAGTATATGTGTGTGATATAGCCTACTGTAAGTGTCACAGCCTCATTGAGGACCTAAAACATTGAACATTGATTGATTCCATCTTACAATCTTGTTACTGACTGATGTCTGCAGGATTCAACGTTATAACGTTTCAACGTTATTTGTGAACAATCTGTAAAGTTGTTCAGTCAATGATCAGCCTTCAACACTTCACCTGCAGGATTTCTTTACGTCGCCAGATGCCGCTGGCGCGTGCTCCGTCATGACGTCACATTAATAAAAGCACAAACTCGGTATGAATGAAGAGCTCCTTCGCCGGGTGCGGTGGCGCGCGCCTGTAATCCAAGTCCCCGGGAGGCTGAGGCTGGAGGATCGGTGGAGCTCAGGAGCTCTGAGCTGCAGCGGACTATGCCGATCGGGTGTCCGCGCTAAGCTCGGTATCGATATGGTTCTCCTGGGGGAGCCCGGGACCACCAGGTCGTCTAAGGAGGGGTGCACCGGTCCAGGTCGGAAACGGAGCAGGTCAAAGCCCCCGTGCCGCTCAGTAGTGGGATCGCGCCTGTGAATAGACGCCGCAGTGCAGCCTGAGGAATACAGCGGGACCCAGTCTTTTATACTCTTCTACAAACTACTGGGACAACACACACCATCAAACACCAACACTTTACATCTTCCAGCACCTTCAACACTCATTATCGAGCTTCTCTTTTCCATTAAAACCGCTGCTGTATGTTGGTCCAACAGCGCCTCCACCTGGAGGACAGGAGCAACGACACCAGTCACACCATCACTGCTGCTGCTTCACTCATGTCGGCCTGTATTACACATTATCACTGATCTGTAATGAAGCCATTAGTCAACACTTTAAAACTAAGACAGCACTGTGATTGTTTATTCCTCAGGATGTGTGTGAAGGTTTTTCCAGAAGAAGTTTGTGAAGTTTTAAAGACTCATTCAGCCCAAATATTATGTCAGGCCGTTCAATTTGGTTGCTATAGTTACATATCAGTTTGTGTAATCACCTTAATTATCTCATTATCAGGTAAAAAACCAAAGATGGAATCACGTGCTTTGGCCTTTACAGTCTAGATCTCAAGCAGATATTTGAGTCTGAAAGTTTATCATTTAATCAGTTGATTATATTCATGATTATTTGACTGTATATTTATTTATTTATATTAAATGTTCACAAATATTTGTCTGTGAAAGGATATTTAATCAAGTCCTTCAGTGCAGTTTTATTGTAACCTACTAACAATACACCTCATTAATTGTTAGAAATTGTATGAGGGCACAGTATATAGAGAGTACGAAAATGTATCCTTCCTTTATCATCTTTAACATGCGATGTCTATGTAGGACACCATAAAAACATCATGAAGTATGAGAGGCACGTCGTCAGTGATCATCCTACTGTCCGCCTGAATTGGATATTTACCACCATCTCCCACCTGTTTACTAGTTCCGCCCTCTCTTCACTCTCATTGGTCAGCGCAGCCCTTACGTCAGCTCTCATTGGTCCCGACCACCTGTCACTCAGACGCTCGTCTCGGGGTCATTTCAGTCCCGTTGACGAGTCGCGGCAGGTCACTCTCGGTACCCAAAAGAGACTCCAGTATGGCGGGTCGCCTTCTTCTCCGAGCTTGTGCGACAACAACGCGGCACCTGAGGAGCAATGTGGAGGCTCGGCCGCTGCAGCGTGCCATGGCGACAATGAGGGGTAAGAGTCAGTATTTATGACCGAGGAAGTGAGGACTTCAGACCGTTAAGAGAGGCCCGCAGATTGCGGTGAAAGCGCACCAGGCGTGGGTCACTCGGTAACATCACAGCGGTGTTTTTAGGATATGGCGCAGTTTGGTCGCAAAAACAAAAGCTCTGTCATACACACACGTTTTGTGCAATGTCTTCTGGCTACCACTGGTGTTTTGTTTACAGGTGACAGAAACACTTTATACTTATTTGTACTAATAAAATGTCTTCGTGGTCACTTTGTATTGCTTTGAGATTAACCGTGTCCCACTTAAATGGGACTAAAATGTGTGACTTAAGAAATGAAGGTCATTTGGACTTTAACTCGTGGAAAGGCCTCCGACAGACCCACCCCCTCTGGCAGGCTCTGTTGGGTTGATGCCAGCATCCTGATGGGGGACACAAATATGTTCTTGTAGGAGTGCCAGTGCATTTTTACCGGCACTGACAGTCCCACTGTAATGTGCATAGCGTTAGTCAGAACAGACTAACTGAATGTGATTTCCAATTTATCTTTTATCTTTAATCTTTGTTTAAAAAAACAAAACTCTTTCAGGAATCCCAACAGATGAGGAACAGGCCACTGGACTGGAGCGACGTGCCCTGCAGGCCTTCAAACAGGGGAAGGTAGGCCACGGTGCACACGAGCATACTGTACAAGCTGCACATGTACTGACTCTTTCACATGACAGGATCCCTACAGTATCCTGAAGCCCAAATCGTACGCCGGCACCAAGGAAGACCCTCACATTGTGCCGGGCATTGGATCCAAGAGGCTGGTGGGCTGCATTTGTAAGTGACGTTTGTTCAAAACTAAGATCTGTATGATCGTGTAGGTGTCAAACCAGGTCGCCCATAGAGTTTAACTCTCTGCAGGTGAGGAAGACAACACTGCTATCGTCTGGTTCTGGCTTCACGAGGGCGACACCCAGCGCTGCCCGTCCTGCGGTTCCCACTACAAGCTGATCCACCACGAGCTACCCCACTGAAACCAAGACACTGAAAGCTCTGTACAGACCGGCCCACGACAGACGTGTGTTCGCCTCCTCCGTGGCCACGTAATTCATTTAACATGTAGAGTTTATCATTAAAATGTAAACCCCAGTTGTGTTTATTGAAATTTGTTGGGTTTTTAACGAGTGTACAGATCAACATCCGGCTTCAGAGATGATGGCTTTGTCTCAAATTGCATACTTGCACTTTTTGGGTGCATAAATATGTTCATACTGTCCAGTATATGGAAACATGTGGTGCACAAGAAGTACCCGGATGGGTCATGGCCACAGTCATCGTCATGGTAATGTAGCATAAAGGGAGGGACCACCAATCTAGTTTTAACCCACAGCGTTACCACTGCTCTTCCAATAATGTACGTGTTTTTACTAAGTACCATTTTACTGTTGTTGGACAGAAGCCATCAGTAAGTTTATTGTGTGTGTTAAACAGAGGACAAGAAAACACGTTCATTATAAGTTAAAATAACAGAAAGCCGGCATATATGTCGACGGGTGATGCATTCAAATGTTATGGTCATTTCTGGTGAGTGCAGAACAGCAGTGTGCGAGTTGAGATGACATTACAGCGTTGAAATTCAAGAACTGCACAATTAAGGTACACGTATGGAAGTATGTGATTTGAGACACAGTATATCTGTATTTCACAGAATACAAAGTTTTTACATCTCTTGTCTTGTGAGATATTTCCGCACTGCATACTGGGTATGCTCTGTGGGCAGACGCCTTATCGTCTCTTCTAGACTTTCCACATATTTCCATACTGATTGGATCACACTCCGTGGAGAAGATGACGTCAAAGCCTAAAACGTAAGAATGTGTCGACAGTGTTTTTGCAATTATTCTCACTCGCAGAAGGGGAAGACAAAAGTTCGGCACTGATGCTTTAAATCATTCACGTTAAAATTACCTTTAGCCATAATTCCTGAGGGGAAAATGTCAAAACAAAAAAAATCTAATGTAACTAACGATTAAACATTCAGAAGATTGTATTTAAAAAGAGTAACACGACAGGACGGCACTTCACCCTCAAAGTAGCATTTATTTAAATGGCTGTACTTTGTTTTTAATTTGTGGATTGTTTAAGGCATACAGCCAAGAAAATCCACTCGGCATCCAAAGCAAACGCTTCACACTGCTCTCAGTCGAATGTCTCAACAGAAAGTCTGTCAAACGTAAAGAGAGTTGGTTTACATGGTTTAGAGTTGTACATTGAATGGCCAGAGGGTGGGACACAACATCGTTAACTCCAGTAAAATACAGCGTGACGTCTCCACGCAGAGACGACTACCAGAGTGCAGCTTAAAATGTTGCGGTTCTGTTGAAACCCTGTCAGATTTAAATCAGTGTTGGGATTGCATCATATTTCGAGGCGTTTGATCAATTTGTCAACTAGTATAAACATAACAAACATCTCACTATTACGTTACAGTAGATTATAAGCTTCGCAAAGGTAGTGTGTCTGCCTTTCACTGTATCTTAGAGGAGTTTATGGTGGTCTATGCAAGCCCCTGTACTGAATATACCAGTAGTTTGCTTCATCATACTTGTTATATCCAAACATGAATAAAAGCGTATCTACAAGAGCAATATCAAATGTGA
Source organism: Embiotoca jacksoni (assembly GCF_022577435.1). Lineage (NCBI taxonomy): Eukaryota > Metazoa > Chordata > Actinopteri > Embiotocidae > Embiotoca > Embiotoca jacksoni. Next base: position 16,654,361 of record NW_027185252.1, on the reverse strand, counting down.
ATCGGCTTGTAATAATACTGTGACGGCAAGAAAAAAGCTGTTAAATCAACATGAATGTGGAAGTCTAGACATCCATCTCGATCTTTTCTATTGTCGTGTGGCCTCCTCTTCCCAACCAGTGTTCAGTTCTTACAGCAGAGTTCAGACTGAGAAGTCTGCAAAACAAAACATTTGGGAACGTGGCTGCCATCAACAGTCTAAACACGGAGTTCGAGGCATCTCTGAGTACGATCAGGCAAGATTAAAGCCCTGATTGTGATCTATTGCCTGTAAGAGCTTCTCACGGAGTGTTTCTCGACTCGTGTACTTGGGCAGGTCGAGCAGGTTGAAGCAGGTGTGGGCGACGGGTAAGTAATGCTCGCCGCCGCCGGTAGGCTGGATCACCAGTTTCAGGTTTTTCATGCCCAGGATGGGTATGCGGTCGCTTCCTGTGAGGAACACTGCAGGGACGAGAGATGTAGTTTCAGTCTATCAGCGCAACACAAAACATGTAAATTCATCTTCCTGAAACAACAAACCGTTCTGGTAAACTTACATACAAGGTGCGATCAAAAGGTTCCGACACTGAACCTTTAACAACCAAAGACTACCGGATTTAAATCTGGCTTAAAAGTAATCCCCATCTGCAGCAGTACACCCCTCCCAGCACGCCTGCCTTGCTTCAAACAATCCCTGGAAGTCCTGTTCTGTTGGCACGTCAGACACCATCTGACATTTGTCCTGGATTTCCTCCCACGTGTCAAAACGCCAATCTTTCATCTTAAGCTTCAAATGAGGGAAAGAAGGAAGTTGCACAGAGCCAAATCCAGCAAGGACGTGTGGTGGGAAGCGATGATGGGTTTGTTAGGGGTGAGGAAAAATACCCCCCAAAAAACAGCAGGCCCGCTGTCATGTTGGACAACCCTAGTGCCATCAAGTTCAGGGCGTTTTCTCTCAGAACATCACAGCAGAACTAAATGTTGACAGTCTGACCGTCGGGGAAGAATTCACGATGCACAACCCCGCGAATGTCAAAGAAAGCCCACCCGGTCGCACTCCTGACCTGACCGGCCCTCTTTGGTCTTCAACAACGACGATCTGCCCCTCGTGACACATTAATGACACTCGGGACACCTAACCGGCCCACGTCTTCATTACTGTGGGCTTTCTGAAGCATTTCAAGGGTCTCTGTTGCAGATTGACACAAAATGTGATGTGTGCTCTCTGGAAAGTGTGTATTTGTGATTTCACCACAGACCTGGAACTAGAGCAGTGATCAAAAACAGGTGCAACACAAGTGCAGATGTTTATCAAATGACAAAACTTTGAATTCATACTCACGAAAGTTATTTCTCCATTTGCGCACAACAGAAACAGTCTCAGAACGTTTTGATTGCACCTCGTACATCATGCGTGTTTGGCAGCACTTACAGAGAAACTGTTTCTTCTTCTCCAACGGGAGACTGTGGAACACGTCCCAGAAGAGCCTGATGGTGGGATGGTCCGCCCAGTAGTCCCTTTTGTATTCAGTACTCTGAGGGGGTACAAACAAGAAGTTTGACATTTCATCTTACGACTTATTAGGCTGACGAGTTGGTGAGATGACTCGTTTTCATTAATCACAAAACAAGACCTTCTCCAGCTCCGTCCAGTCGTAGTTGGTGTTGCCAATGACCATCGCTTGCAGTTCGTTTGGCTGAAACAGCTCCAACACTTTTCCACCACACACCTTGTGGAAGCCTGCATAGAAGCACTCGAACAGCGGGCCCACTGATGTGTTGAAAACGTAGTCTACGTAGGCGCTGACAAAGTCCTGCCTGGAGGGGGAAAGAAGTCATGAATATAAAAATAACATGTCAAATACATTCGAGTTAAGCGGACAATAAGGACGTTTTTCAGGATGAGTGAAAACAATTTCCACATCAAGGGTTCAGAACACTGAAACAGAGACTTGAAGGATTAGTTCAACAAGTTGTTTTCATGCTTCATCCGTTGACCAGGTGAAGCAAACCACACATCTCTTTACAAGTACAGAGCTTCAGAGATGCTGGTAGGTGAACTCTGAAAACTTTGGACAGTCAGGCTAGTCTCCCCATTTTTTCCGGTCTTTATGCTAAGCTAAGCACTTGTAGGCTAGAAAGTGGTATTCATCCTCTCGTTTCTGAAATGTCAAACTATTCCTTTAAACAACATCTGCAAATGGGAAGTTAACCGAGACCATTTTACCTGTTTGATTTGTTGACATTGATGTCTTCACCACAAGGTACCAGTTCTAAGACCTCTGTGGCACCATAGTTCTCCTCTGTGATCTGAAAAAACAAACATGGTTTGGATTTCGCTCAGATGATCGTTAGATAAAATTACAGAAATTGTTGATTGACAATCATCTCACTGTGAAATTCAAGCAGAAGATTTCCTCCAGGTCATCCTCTGTGTAGTCTAATAACTGCTGCAGACTCCTGATATAAGAGGACAGATTGTTTTGTATTATCTTTAGACATTTGTTGAGCCTCAACCTCTCAAAGAACCCTCCGCAGCATTAAGCTGTAGTTCAGACAACGCTGAGGGAAACGACCATTCTTAAACATGTTAAACGAAAACCTCGGGACTGTTCCTTGATCTGACCTTCCTACATCTGGCATCAGCTCTTTCAGGTCATCGAGTGTCGGCTTCCTCTTCAGAAGCTTCTTGTAGAGGGCCACGGGAAAGTTGAGCTCCACTATCGTGAGATTGTAGATAGCCAGACCACAGATGACCCCGATGAGGTTGAACAAGTCGATGTCCTCGAAGGTCTGCAACGGACAGTCGGTGGTTGTCAAAGCGTTTATGAAGGGCGGGTTCTCATGGGTCACATTCAGACCTGATTTAACGTGAACAGTTCATTTTACAACCACTTCATTGTCCTCATTGTTGTGGCTGGTTTCAATAGTACGAGTCTACGAAGGCGGATTGAGAAGGAAGTACCTTGTTTGAAAACCAGATGAGCCTCGACTCCTCGTGGTATCGAAACATCCCGTATTTGGGGTCCAGCAGCTCTTTCATGATCAGGAGGAAGAACTCCTTTCTCACGCCTCCTGCATCGACGGCCTCTTCTCCCACAAAGATCACCTTCCATGAACGTCACATGACAGTCAGGTTTGGGGTTGTAACACAAAGGCACTAAAACACTTGAGAGCTGCACACGGTCACGTCCTGTGGGTTCGTCACTGTTAGCGACTTCTTTCACGTACACGTCAGAGGTTTGACTCTTTCATGTTTAACTATTGATTTTAACCGTGTATACCTTCAGTGGTTTCTTGTAGTCAACGTTCTTGGACTTCCTGAGGACTTCCATGGTGTCTCCAACAATATTTTCCCTCCGAACGATGAGGATGAGGCACGGGTTGACAGACTCCACGGCTGGCAGGAACATGGAGCTGAAGTTTTGCATCTGCGCCTGATCCACTGCCATCTATTGATATAACAGGAGTCCAGTTAATGGTGGAATACTTCAGAGGAAAAAAAATAATGCAGTTACCATGGTCCCTAATCACTTGACTACACTTCTGTAGATGAAACTCCTTTAAGGCTTTGGTTTCTGCGTTCGCTGACTGATACAGACTTTGACATTATACAGTGTTCGACGCCTACCCGTCCCGAGCACGGCGGGTGGACGTAACGCAAGATTCCTGGAGAATTTGGAACTTTCCACTGCATTTAGGCGCCATCAATCAAAGCACCTCCAAAGTGCAGCAGCGACTCCATTGTTTCCGGGCCGTATGTGATGCATATTCTCCCCTCATCGTGGTGGATGTGGAGGCCTACGGTCACGAGAGTGATGGTGCTCATGGAGAGTGCTTTCGCCAGAAGTTTAACACCATCTGTGTGTCATTGTACTCTTTAAATGATGAAATAAAATCAAGCCTCTCCTCAAAACTCCTGAGAAAATAAACATCCATTTTGTTTTCCTAGTGCATGTGCACACTCTGTGGCCTCACACACGTTACGCTGGGCACAGAAATCTACATCTTGTGGACTCTCGAAAACTTGAGAGATGACGAAAATGTATGTCACACGGACCCTTACAGACCTGGAAAGCAAGAATGAGCCTTTACACTGTGACACCGGTTGATTGGTGGAAAAAGCAATAAATAGGAAAAGAAACCTTCATGAATTGATTAACTTTATTTATATACATTACCTGCATTTGTATGACGGCATCAGTTTGAAGCAGTGTGGTCTTTGCTTGGGCATCAAATACAAACGGATACCTGCACAGAGTCACCACACCGTCGGGACCCTGAGGGTAAAGAGGCAGAAACAAATGGTTCATATCGGAGCCTAAACACAGACAGTGAAGTGAATCCCACAGCAGACTCACCAATGGGTACATCTGCCTCTGAATCCACGTGACGTAGTCATTTCTGATGTCTATCAGGTCGTCCAACTCGTGAATGTAGAACTTATCATACTGAATGATGTGTCCTGCTCTCTCACTCACCTGCAGCGACAGAAAATGGGTTTCAACAACAATCCTTTGAGGTTATTATGTACTGTTGGAACTTGTAACACAAATCCATGGATTGTTTGTTTCATTTCTCACCGTGTGCAGGATCTCCAGGAGTCGGAGCGATGTGTCCAGGAAACAGGTGAAAATTCTCTGCTCCACTGAAGGAATGCCCACCTTGTGCATCTGAAGCAGATACACCACCACTTCCTTGTACATCTCAACCAACCGCTGGAAGACTGGGGGCTCAAACGTAGACCACCAGTTTCCTGAATACAAGACCGTAACAAAAGAGGTGATTATCAACAATCAGATAAATGAAACTGTGAGGCATAAAGCGTAGAGAAACGTCATCTTACCGAGCACCTTCAATGGAGCCTCTTTCAGGCTGAGAAGACATTTGGCAAACGGAATAGTGATGGTCACGTAGTTGTTTCGGTCAGTGAACAGAGGGCATTCTGGGAGTGTGAGGTACAGTCGCAGAGCTTCGATGTCTGGAGGAGAGCTGGTTAGCCTGGGAATCAGGTGCTTCTCCAGACTGGCAGCAATCTGAGGCAGACAGAGGGAAGCACACGGGTGTGTTATGATTAATGTAATAATCTGTAAGTGCTTCTCACCAGTAGCTTGTTTCATAAGCAGTGTGTTGGTAAGGTGTGAGGTGAAACAACATGGAGGTGGGACAAGGTGCTAAAAATGGCAGAGGCTGGAACAGTCGTAATCCATCACTGAAGACAATCACACGACATCCAAATTTAAATTAAATCCCACTGCGTAGCCAATCACAATTATATGAAAGCCAAAGGACAGCAGTGGCGATCAGGTGAGCCCAGTTCAGAAAGACGATGAAGATTAGTAAAACCGGATTTTTTTTTTTTGATTAAAATTTTATGGAATTTATCAAAGCCAATAAGACATTAAGGAAAAAAAAAATCAAGTTCCCTAAAACAAGTGGCATGAAGATGAATGTGGCTTGGAGTATTAATTGAGAATTTATGTCAGAGTAGGCACTAATCAACACAATGCTACTTTTTCACCTAGAAATAATACGCGCTCCCTCAGCAAGAGGAACATGTGCAGACTTCTGTTATGTATATTTACAGCAAACAATAAATCACATTAGTAAACCTCTGTATAATTGTTGCAGTAAACTAGTGAGAAAGCAGCAACATAATACATGTAAATGTCATTTTTGTGGCCACTGACCTGCTGAGCGATCTCGGGGTGATCTTGTTGGATTATTCTGTGGAACAGTAGGCGAGCCATGTTCATGTCCACCCCTGAACATTTGCTGCTGGTACTGTAGTGGCCTGGATGACTGCGTAAAAGAAACAAGACACTTAATGTGAGATCACCCAGGGAGCAAAAAGTCATAAAAACACCACCGCTGATAACATCTCCGAACCAGAGTTGAATCAACATCTCTCCAACAGCATCAACAAAGACTAAACTTCATAAAGTCCCCAGAGGTTTGGTGTAATGCACAGCTGTTATAAAAAAAAATTACATGGATTTCAAAATCGCAGAAAAAGGTAATTACAAAGAATGTAAAAAAAGAAACCAAACAAGCTAAACCCGACCCGAGTGTACATCTCATACTCCGACGTTACTAGCAAATGGTAAGACTTTCTCTGTTTAGACATGTATCAGTTAAGGGCTGAATAGTGAGTGAATAAAACATTTAAATACAGGGAAGAAAACCTTGACATTAACAAAAAGAAATAGTCAAAAGCAATAAAAAATAAGACTTTTGGATCAGACTATAGGTGAAAATAGATTTGATCTAACATGCGATTACCTCGTTGACAGGAAAGATCCATTGAGGCAGCTTGCTGAGGAGAACACGAGGTCAATCTCACTAAAGGAACCATGAAAGGAAAGTTATAGGTAGACTACTTTTCACAACCACACATCCATAAAAGAACTTCTAGAATCAGGGCAACTTGTTCAATTGTAAAAATAAATGTCTGAAGTGGAATAAAACCAGTAGTAACACCAATATGTGAAAGTTCTTCTGAGGAGACTTTACTTGGAGATTTCTAGCGGTAATCTTCCTGGTGCGTGGTTCAACCATCTTTGTATGATGTCCCCTTTCAAGGAGCAAATCCTTCTCTGAGGATCATGTATGCTCACGTCCTCTAGGTCCTGGAGGTTCTACAACCACGAGAAAAATGTCAAGGTTAAATAAAGAAAAGTATGTAAAAGTTAAGAGGAAGACAAAGTCCGGTCCACTTTGTTGCATCCTTCAGGTGGTACTTACTGTAAATCCAACCAAATTGAATCACAAAGAAAAAGTTGCTTCTAAAAACAAAATGATCAGTACCACTGTGAGAAAGGACATCTTCAGGCAACAAAACATACTGATTCAGCGCAGTACAACAAATATTTAAAGTCTTTATACATACGGCAACATGATTATAAACAACCCCAACGTGTATCTACCATTCAGATCGGGAAAACGCAGTCTGCTTTAATTTGTTTGGGAAATAAATGATGCTAATTTGAAAATGTCTTTGTATGGCGCTTAAAAAAAAAAGTGACATGCACAGAGATACAATTCCTACGACTCAACCTGACCGAGCGCTCAACATGCAAGAAGCTCTTCATTAAAACTTACATTGGCAGTACAATAGTGGGCGAAGCTCTGATCTCCTCCGGCATAAATCCTCTTGACAAAACAGCTCTGCACTGGGTCTGCAATGTAATGTCATAAAGGCAGGAAAACATACATTTGTGATGTAATTAAATGGCATACACAAACTAAAGTATAACAGCAAAAGCTCCATCAAGTATTATGTTGGAAATTATATGATATCCAATGACCCGTTGTAATTTAACTATTGCTCCTACTTCTGGTCCCAAAACTGATATAATAGCGTTGTTTCCACCTCAGAAAGCGCTTACTGCAGCTTTATTTCTTGTGCCTCACCTGTGTCTGTTGGGGCGTTGGAGGCTACCCAGGGGCCTTTGACAGGCGCAGGGCTTTTTCTGTTGCAAGTGAAGCGCGTACCAAGCTGCCCGTTACCTCCGAGCCCAAATGAATCCATCTTTCCAGAGGCGGGTGTGAAAGCCAGCGTGTGCTGCCTTTTAATAGCACAGCCATTTGAAAAATGTTTAGTTGTTTTGTGAAATCCATTTATACCGATTATTAAATATTACACGGGGGTAAAAAAAAAAATGCATGCATGTGTAAAAAATAACAGTAAATTTGACCTTCCACATGCAATCTGCGTGACTACATTTCCCATGAGCTCGAACACTTTCCTTGGGTTGATTTCATGGTTTGTGGAGTTATGCCCAAGTTGTCCGTATCCTCCTGCTCCGAATGTAAACACGCCTCCTTCCTGTAAAATCAGCAGCAGCGGTTATTCTGACCTTCAAAAGCATTTGGAGAGCGTAAAGCCAAAACATTAGCAAACGCCACTGAACACATGGTGAACACAAACATTGAGATTTGCTGTTTATGTTAGTGTTTTCAATCCAGGTTTTACCGATAGGAAATCCTACATGCCGTCTGGAATACGTTTAAAGCTGAATGTCTGAGGGCTACTTAAAACAATATTATTAACCAGTTTAATTACGGAGTTATAGAATAATTTGCAAGAGAGGATTAAAAGCGATGTCGAGATGAATAGCGGCTGTAAATGTGACGTAGAACATTAAACATTCCAGTAGAGCGAAGTTTGAAGGGCTGCCTCGTAGTCTGATCTTCTGCATTTAGACCAGTTACCATGAAAGCTGATTAGACATTCACCTTCATTTGTTTGTTCACTTTAATCTTTATTTCCAAAATAGTGCTCTGGACATCTTAATACAACTGGAACTGTTTAAATCCTGGTTGAATTTCCAAAGCTTTATAGTCTATTGTAGAGTTGTAGTTTGAAGTTTACATACACTCATGTACACAGATGTCATGACAATATTGAGCTTCCAGTGATTTCTTTCTCTAGAGCAGAATGATTGTTTAATATAAATCTTTAATCGAAAAAAACAAGAATTTGGGACGCAAGTTATTTTCTATTTTGGATTTTCTGATACGGCCATTGTGGTTACGTATATGATTGGTGTATGTAAACTTCTGACCACAACTGCATCAGTGTTAAGACGAGTCCTAATGCCCCCATGTCAATGATAAAGCTAGCCAATCAATAAACAGGATTTCAAAAGTGCAAAAATAAGACCCAGGCTGTAAATATAATAATCCACCATCAGTAATCACAAACCACAACGCCGCAGACTCAGATCAACATCTTTCACACACAACTCTGCAAATTCAAGCAGAAAGTATATAACTTAACTTAGTCAGTGCTGCAGTGTGATCTTCTCCACAGGAGATGTAAATCACTCTTTGCGATCTGAGGGACTTCAAGAGGGCTGGGAAACCCCGATCTACGAAAGACCTCCAGAAAGTTAATTTCGGGCTCGAATGCTCACACGTAGTTTCGTATTCCTAACACCCACCATTGCTGTCATTGAGACCTAGTTGACCGAACTTGTTGCGCCCCCAACCGAACACTGCTCCTGAGAGAGTGAGGGCAAAGCTGTGAGCACCACCTGCCGATATCTGAGCAAAAGGAATACCCTGCAGAGACTGAATGATCTGCGGCGTAGATATGCTTTGTCCGCTTTTTCCTAGCCCGAGTTGACCGTATCGATTCTGGCCCCAGGAGAAGACTTGGCCACCTACGTCAAAACACAGGAATAATATACGCAGCTTAACGTGAGGAAAACGTAATAAACCGAATCCATAAATGTGCATTATGTGGGTACAAGCCATCCTCACCTCTTGAAAGTGCATGGGAGTGCCAATAACCACAGGCTACCTGAGCGATTTGTACATCTGACAAACTCTTGATGTTTCTGGCACGTTTACAGGGAGAAAAACAGCATCAAACAAATCACATGACCTGCACAAGAACCTCATTAAGACAGTCGGACGATGGGTTGGACGTTTTGAAATAGTGCGTTGGGGAAAACGTGCATTTTGTGTGTGTGTGTGTGTGTGTGTGTTAATGGGTAAATATGTAAAAATGAGTTGTTGAACTTGCCTAGGCACTCGAACACATTCCTCAAAGTTGTTTAAGCCCAGTTGTCCATCTGAACCCAGACCCCATGAGAAAACCTGCCCTTTGTCATTCAGGGCATGTGTGTGGGACTCTCCACAAGACAACGCCACTATGATCTGTGCATCCAAGGCCACGACCTGTTCTGATAGATGATGACACACACACACACACACACACACACGCACACGCGCGCACGTGTTTACATCGTGAGCGATTTTGACGTCATTACAAAACCAGAAGATAAATCCAACCAACCTGGTTTCTTCCTGGACTTCTCGTGTCCCAGCTGCCCGAGGTCGTTGCAGCCACAGGTGTACACCGTCCCGTCCTCCAGCAGGAAAGCCGTGTGTCTGCGGCCACACCCCACGTCACACACTCGCTTCCCGTGGAAGAATTCACATTTCCGCGGCTCGACCACGATCTCGTCATCGATCCCACCCAAGCCCAGCTGTCCGTAGGAAACATTTCCCCAGCACAGCATCGTCGCTCTCTCTCCCCCTTTTGGCTGAAACGCGCCAGCGGGATCCTCCACGTCTCTGTGAAAAGACACTCGGGCTAACAGCGGAGCGCGTTCACGTCCACGTCCTCCATAGTTTGAGTCGGACACTTCAGCTGGTTGTCAGCCTAGCAAGGCAGCCAAATAACGGCGTGGCTGAACGACACCGCCGAGACACAAAACAGACGCGTACGGTCGGGTGACGTCATGTCTTCAGCACGACGGTACACCGAACTCCCGCCCGACCCGGTAACGCGCCAACATATTATCCCGGTAAGCTCCGGTTAAATCTAGGTTGGGAACGGCGGCGGGTGAAATACGTTAGGTTAGCGGAAATAAACCCAACAGCACCACTTCCGGTTTGGATTTCCAAATTAAAGCGCGCGTCCTAAACCTGGTTTGAATAAAACGCGAGCTTTCAAATGAATTATCATGATCATGACGTCACATAATAAATTGCCGCACTTGTCCTGAAATGTATTACGAATGTGTTGTAGTTATAGAAACCGGAAGTAGTGCTCTTATTCTGACAGCTGGCGAGTCTGTGCACGTCCCGTCACCGTGAAGACAACAAGCGAGTCGTGACTGATGCAACTTCACCGACGACATTTACAAGTGTTTAAAACGCTCATTATAATTATAATAACAATAGTTAGTGAAGGCGTGGCGGAGGGTTGAGTTACAGCGACGTTGGTGTCAACAAGCTGACGTTAATCGGCTCATCGTGCAGTTGAGAGTTTAAGTCGTTTATAGGTGACAGCAGAGTTAAATATCTCAATATCTGTCATCTCTTTCCGTTTTGATAAAGCAGTTAGTTTAACAAAGTTCAGAGAGAGACCGGTGTAAGTTGAGGTAAACGGCAACTCTTACCAAACCCGCCAGATCGGACACCGTTACTTGTCTTCCGGGGTTTGTCTCTCTGGGAGGACCGACTGTCAAAAACAAACACGACGGAACATTTTCACTTTTTTTATTTTTATTTTTTTTAAAGTTAAAAGACATCAGCTAGTTGTAAAAAAACAACAACAACAAAACAAAAAACCCTGCTGTCCAATGCCTCCACTCTCGGGCTCTGTCAACAACTTGTTTGTATATAATATATATAGATATATATACTGTACTGTATATATATATATTGACTGTGTTTCTTGGTTTGTTTGTATATAATATATATAGATATATAATGTACTGTATATACACTGCATTTTATATTTTTTTGTTTTATATTGTATATTTTTACTGCTATTTTATTGCTTTTCTATTATTCTATTCTATTCTATTATTTTATTCTATTATTTCTATTATTATCTTATTGCTTCCTGTATGCTGCTGTAGCGAAAAAAAATTCCCCTCGGGGATTAATAAAGTAAATACCTACCTACCTACCAACTCCTGTCCCGTCTGCTTCAGAAACACCTCCAGTCAGCTGGACTGAACATCCTCCAGTGATTTTAGAAATAAAAGCTGTTTTCTAGTAGCGGAGCGACAAAAAGCGCGCAAGATATGAATTCCGGTTTGTTTAAACACGGTGTGATCTCACAAACCTTATTTAAAGAAGAACACCGTGGATGTTAAGTGCAGCGTGTACGCGAAACCGCGCTGAACTTTACTTTGAAAGGCCTTAACCGGAAGTTTTGCGATGTTTGTTGACGCTTTTCTTCACGGAGATGACGAAATGTCGCGAAGCATCTGTAACGTCCTGGATGGGGCGCACGCGCGCGCATGCGTGTCCCATCAGCAATGCACGTGCACGGTGCGTGTTCTTGAAAGTGAAAAGTGCGAGAGTGGCCTATAATCTCAACCACTTTACTAAAACACATAAAGTGAATGTCTACTAAATAAACAAGAAAAACTGTTACAGATGTAAAAACATGTAATATATACAGCCACATGTGAGTATATATAGATAGAGTTAGATATGAGGTACTATAATAAAAAATAAAAAAATTGCGAATATTTTTATATATCCATTAAAATCATGTATCTAATTCAATTTGTTCATCGTATGCAATAATGAGTCTAGAGGGAACCAGAACTCATCGGTTGGAATCTATTATTATCTTTGTTGTTGTTCTGAATTTGTACCCTCATGGTTGAAATGCACTTATTGTAAGTCGCTTTGGATAAAAGCGTCAGCTAAATGAAATGTAATGTTTTATATACAATTTATAGTCAAAAATAAATACTGGTGTTGGTGAGAGACGTAAACTAATAATGTAACATTACCATGTACAAAAGGTGCTTTGTTGTCATTTAACTTGAGGAAAAAAGCAATACAACAGTAAAACAAAACCAAACAAACAAACTCCATCACAGGAAAGTGTACAGAAGTGCTTTTAGAAAATTAAAGTAATTGTTATGCTGAAAATATGGCCTAGGCGAGTCTTACATAATCTTAAAATGTATAATTACATTGTTTATACCAATGCCTTAATATTCAAGAAGCAAGGTGATATTTAAACAGGTCATGGTCAATCAGTCAGTCAGATACTTTAATGGTTCCCAGTTGGTTTTGCAGCAGTGTAACACAAAATAAAAACACAAAAGCATAAACACTGGCAATATAAACTGTATTATTTCTTTTACTTTTTTTCCCCTCTTCCTTGTCTTTGTTTGCCGTATTGTACTAAAAAGTTTGAGGAATGATAAAACAATGAAACCACAAATACCACATATAAGTTGTAAGCTTCAGAGAAACATCAGTCAAGTAAAGAGATGGTGGAGGCGAAGGGAAAGACTTTGTATTTCTTAGTGTCGAACGTGAAGGTAAAACCTGAAACTCTGAATGGGGACATTAGGAGAAGAACTCCAACAGGTAACAGACATGTTGGGACCGATTCAATAAAAGATCCATAAAACTATGAGATCAGCGTCCTGTCAACATCAAACTTCATCAAACACAAACTACACTTCTGAGATTTCTGGTATAATATGTCGAAGTTACTGTCAAAGATTAGTTTATTGATTTGTACCTTATTTCACCAGCTGGCCATTTATCACATTTTGTCAGAGGTGGGATGGTGATAACAAAATCAATAAAAAAATGTCTTCGGTTTTTGTCACTAAAAAGGCTTCCTGACTCCAGTCTGGAAATATTGGACATTTCATCCCTGTGCATTGTGTCACAGTGAGAAATTCAACATGCAACCAATAAAACTGGATATAAAACTGGATGTCAAACCGGGTGAGTGAAGCTCTAGGATGTTAAAAGCAGATAAGAAAAGCTCACAAAGAACCAGTATCTCCCTTTTGATCACATTTGAAAGGATTTCATAACGAAAGCAGTCAGGACTGCGGGCATGTAATCAGTCATTGTAGATTATTTTCATGAAATGGAGCCGAGTTGTTCAGCGCCTATCAACAAGCAATCAATTGTATGTGGAGCTACATTGACATAGTTTTTATACAGTTTGGTAGACAATGACAACAGGTTAAATCATACATTTATTCTATTTTATAATCTTATTTTCACATTTTTTTAAAGTTATTGCAGGTGTCAGGTAAATGCAGCAGAATGGAAGTACAAAGTGACAGAAAATAAAAGTTTAAAATACTAAAAGAGCTTTACGCAAGTAATTTAGGAGTGAATTTATGTACTTAACGTTCAGCCAATTGTGCATCATAAAATCTGCTCACATTTGAAAAGCACACACACACACACTTGATTTTTGTCCCCAGAAAGGAGGTGAGTCCTCATAATGTGAGTTAGTAGAGACAGAATTATGTCCCCCACATGAGTAACACAAGTTGATACTGTCTTAATGATACTGTAAACAGTCCTTGGTAATCCAACATGAATCATTCTAACCTTAACACATTATTTCTAAGTGCTCAGATTCTTGCCAACTTCATGAACACACTTTAAAAATCCATCAGGTGTAAATGGTGGCTTATTAATTTGACTTTTTCCAAGTATTTCTCAATGCAAAGCCACACATCACAGGCCCGTCGTCACTCTTTGTCTTCTCTTATTGTTTGCAGGTGACGGTGCAGCAGAATAATTCTGATGAGCAAACTGCGTCTGAAAAGCAGTGATGACCCTCTTTGAGCAACAACTCAGACATTGACGTAGCAGCACATTTGTCTCGTGATCAACTTCTGTCAGGTGCAACACTCGTTGCTCCTTGAAAATGCCGTGCGTCCTGTCGTGCTGGTTCTGCCTGGGTGTTTCACATCATGACTTACGCACTGTGGTGTGATGTCCCAGAGCAGGAGGGACATATTTAGTCCACATTAGGTTACAAATCAAAGCACAAGCAGGGCAGAACCAAGAGAAGCACACATGTTGGACTTGCTGGGAGTAAGTAAAGAACTTTTTTTTAATGCTATTTTGTATTTATTTTATCTGTGAGAAAGCACCAATATCAGTTTTTAATCCATTAAGGACTCTGATTTATGGTGGGTTTTTTTTCTATGCTTTCAGGTCGTTGTTGGCATCCTCTTCATCATAATGTGCTTTTCAAAAGGACTCAAAGAGGTGAGTAAACAATTTATGGTGTTCCTTTTTAAGAGACGGAAAGGCTGCAGGTGTTGGAGGTAGTGGCCAGTGAGAGGAACAAGAGAACAAAGTGTGACTCTGAAATGATCTTTATCACTAACAGGGAAATAAACCTTCAAAGTTCCAGCTTCCTGATTCCTCAGCAAACAAGAAGGTGAGTAGCTAGCACTGTGATTATTAGCAATAATTTTGATTAATCAATTTATTAAATTGACACACATCTCTTCCACAGAAGGATCTGACTGAAGAAGATGTGGATTTACTGGCAAAGATCCTCTCAGCTGGATTGGTGGACGCAGATCCGAACTACCTCCAACATCTTAAAGGCTACAGAGACCTGCAAGGTAGTTGATCTCTTTTGGAAAAGAAAACCCAAAACAGCTCATCTAAAGTGACTAATAGACACAAACACAGCTGCACATGGAGGTCTCCGAGGATGTGTGATGGCATCAAATCAAGGCTGTTCAGCATCGTGTTTTGGATTACAAGTTGTTTTTTCAACATCTCAAGATGTTCCATGATCAGACAGAAAATATAGGAATAACTCAGCAGTGTCAAAGATGAATGTAATAATGTTACACCTGGACTGATTTAATGTTGCTTGTGCAATTCATGACCGTGCTGTTTATTGTAAGTATTTGAAATCAGTTAGTTTGTGGATACAAAAAGTCTGTGATATATTCAACATCCACATCTTAAATAAAAAAATAATCCAGAAAGTATTTAATCTAATGATGCTGTTGTGAACAGAACTAACTTTATTATGCTTGCATTGATGTTTCACACATACTTGTGTTTTGCAATATTAAATACCCCTTTAAACCATAGCATATATATAATATATATATATGATATTTCTTGAAGAAAATTGTACTTTCTTAATTGTTGTTGTTCTGAATTTGTACCCTCATGGTTGAAATGCAAGTCGCTTTGGATAAAAGCGTCAGCTAAATGAAATGTATTGTAATATATATATATATATCAGAGTTATACTGTAAGTGTTGACTGTAGAAGGCAGTTTTTGTACAGGAAATTGTTGACCCTTGTAACTTTTGTTGAACAGCGGCTACTCTGGATACAATTGTAAGTAAATAAATAATGCAACTGTTTAGCATTTAGCTGAAATGCGAAACTAATGTAACAGTAGCACAAGTGGAGAAGAATATAGTCCCAGTCATAATCCAGTGATTATGAGGAATTGAGCAAGAGTGCGTTTTACCACTTAAACTAGTTTTCTGTAGAGGGAAGACTGCATTGATTCTTTGAAAAGAGTCTCATTTTAAAAAATGACCGTTGCTACATTGCTTTCATTTTGTTCTTGTTCTTACCTGGAGAGAGGAGACAAAAAAAAGAGACAGATAATAGAAAAATGTGTCATGAGATCCTGTGTGTTCTGCAGTGGTTAAACTTGAACTTACTCCAGACGTGGCTGTTGAGCTTATCCCCAAGCAGGAAGAGCAAGGTCACCACAGACATGTTAAAGAAGAAGAAGCCCGTCAGACCAGCAGTCGTGAAACGCCCAAGAAGGGGATACACCCAAATCCCAACTGACAAGTACACCCATACAATCCTGCAGAAACACGTTTAGAGGAGAAAAAAAAAAAAAACTGTTTTCAGAATCATTAGTATGCATCTGATCCACTTGCTCTGTCTTGTCTCAAACATATGAAATGCAAACATTTACTGGCACACTTTCTACTTATTACCACTGATGACGCTGTTTGTAACAGTAAAACAGCAGCATAATAAAAGATCTTTGTACACAACATACAGTATGTTTATGGTTTGTACTCTCAAACACATGAGCAGCTGCGGCATTACAGTATTTTAGAGCTATTAATGGTTCAAAAGAAGCTTTGAGTCCAAAGCTGTTTGCGTCGTGGACTGGAGCACACTGCTGCTCTGGACTTGTCAAGACAGGTTAAATAAGCAACCTGGACCCATTTAGACTCGGCTTTGCTTCAGATTCATTCAGCTTCAAATCATGGCTATCAAATCAAGAGGGATTTAAAATGCTTTGATTTTACTATAAGCCGTATTAAAGATTTGTCAAGAATCTGCTGCTGACTCAGCACTTACCAAGCTAAATAAGACAAGCCCACAACTCCCAACGCTGCCAGCGCATGTTTGGTCTGTGGGTAGGTGTGAGGTTGCACCAGCACTTCTCCAAGACAAACAGGAAGGACTAACGTGTGCTGAGAACAAAAGTGAAGCAGGCAATACGAGTATTGCTCTATTATAGGAGAATCAGGATGATTAAGTTTGCCAAAACACAAATAATGCAAAATAATAAGTGAATAAATTGACCCACCATGGCGTGGTTTATCCAGGGAGGGAAGAAGGTGTCAATGGAAGCTGGGTAGACCAATTCTCTGTCATAGGCAAAGATCGTCCAGAAAAGCAGGACAACAAACTAAACAAAAAGCGGAGAACAGAGAGTTAAGGCAAAACACAGCAAATCATTTTGGGATAACAGTGTAGTATTTTCCAACATGGGGTTCTCACCATGCCCACAGGGAAGGCAAAGACAGAGAAGAGGAAGTCTTTACCTCTGCTCAGACTACTTTCTGCCCTTTTACCTAGTTGGAAATCATTCACTGCTGCCAGTCCAAAGAATACCATTTGTAGTAACTGAAATATTACAAGAAACATTATTTTCAATTATCCTTACATCTCCACAGATATTAATACAAGTAATGTACCCACCAAATTCAGAAACGTGAGGTACTTCCAAGGTCCGCCATACACAAAGATTCCTGCTGGTAAATCCTCTCCGTCCTTCGTGATGAGGTTCATTACAATAAAAGCGTACCAGCTGAATGCTGTGATGTGGTACACTCTCTTCCAGGTAGAAGCCATTCTCACTGTGAGCTTTGACTGATCCCCAAAAAACAACACAGAATAAATTAAACACCGGCAAAAAAAAAAACCCCAACTGAACTTGTCTTCCCCTTTGGTACTTCAGGCAGTGAACGTTCTCTCCAGATTAATGTAATTCAGCACCAGCTTATCAAGACATTTGCAATGGAGGCAAAGCAACACCTCCAGACAAGAGGCCCACTGTTTCTTATGAAGCGTGAGGGGACCTTCTTTCATAACGGACATGTGACTGCGTGACAAACTCATTTACGGAGTGAGTTTAATCGGTTTCATAGTGTTTTGCAAGAGAAGCCGACCGAGTTGAGTGAGTGAATCAGTTCAGATAAAGTAAATAAATCTGACTGTTGACAAAGACACCTGAACTTAGTTACAGGGTAGACTACAATTTATTATTATTATGGCAGGGCTGTCTTCAGCAGCTCATATATAACTCTGTTTAGCTAATTATTGTAACTTGTGATACTTTTTTCATATCGGAAAACAAAAGTGTTAGTTAGTGTAAGCACTCTATTTCTACATCCTAACAAGAAACAGTCACAACAAAAATGTGAAATTTTGCCTGAGGTTGGCACCTGTGTATCCAGTCCCATAGATTTTGTCCTTTGATGAACACAGGTGTTCACAGATTTGTGTAGCAGTAATGTATTTACAACCTGAAGGTGGCGCTAGATGAAAGGCCAACACAGTGAAATGCTGCCCCTGATGTAATCAAGACACAGATTCTTATAGAAACTCCAGTATGTCCTAATCAGCCATGATAAATGACCAAATCTGTGAAATGGAAAAACTATTATGTAAAGTGGAAGTGGGTCACATTTGCAGTTTCATTATTTTTTTCATTAAGCTGAAGAAGAGAAAAACATGAAGTCACATTAGGATACTGACTTCCAATCAGGTCGCAAGTCCAAGTGTTTAAATGTGTTTTTGTAGATCACAATTTACATAATAAAATATTAAATGCTGCTTTCAAACGATCCACTTTGTGTCAGGTGTAAATAATAATATCAGAGTGACACATGACACCTGACACAAAGTGGATCGTTTGAAAGCAGCATTTTTTTTTTTAAACTCTATTTTTTTCATTTAATTAACTGCACTAGTTTCGCTGCTCTCATTAACTTTCTTCTGCAACAGATGAACAGAAGCCAAAAGAGACCCAACAACATATTTAACAAGTTTTATTTACAAGTGACCAAGTGCTGCTGGCATCATAAATCTATTAAAACAGTCATTTCCAGAGCTCAACTCTAAAGTGTTTTGTAAATTCTTTGCCGTTTCAGAGTCAGTTGTTTCAATGTACAGATAAGGTTTTATTTAAAAACTAAAAGTTATTCAGGTGAATATTTAAAAGATTTGTGTAAATAAAAAATATATAATTTTTTTTTTCAGGTAGTTTTAGCTTTACACAGCCAGAAATTACACTTAAAAAATGTCACACATTCTGTTTGTTTCATAATTCATTTACATAAGAATGCTTTGATTGATCTGGGTAATTTGATGAACTGACCCTTTACGGCAACCAGCTGCAGCTTGGTAAATAGACATTTAACCTCAATGTTCAATAGTAAAAACAAACAATAATGGCACACTGTATGATTTACACACAAACAATAGATGCATCATGTTTAAGATGCTGTTGTTTAAATCTCAGGTTTGTTCATTTTCAGTTTAAGATTACAAAAAAATACTTTATTTACACCAGCGTGGATGTGAATTCACAGATCCAGTTGTTTCACAAACATTATCATTATTTTGTGCTTAACATGATTGTGAAATACATACAAACTGTCGTGTGCTACAGTTTAACAGCTCTACCTATTTTAGATTAAATTTTAACATCATGTGTCTTAAACCCAGCTGACGTTGCTGTAAAAAAAAAAACACCAAAGGAAAGGACAGGCCTGTTCACGTCCAGCCTGCTGCACACATTGCACTTTACCCATGCAGTCACTGAAAACATGTTCCATCACACACAGCTAGTCTTGGTCCGTGTACTTTTCACTCAGTAGTGACTTGGTGATTTAACCAGTCAGAAGCACTTTTCTTTAACATGGTACATGTAAGCTTTGCCTTACTTTGTATTACTGGTAGCTTTAGCATTACAAGTCCAGTGGCTCTGATACAGATCCACTGACTCTTCTGTGCATAATAAGTCCTGTTTGCAGAGAACATAAATCCGAAAATCAATTCTTAATCACAAATTTTGTAAGAAAATGTGAATATTTCGGCTTTTTATTCGATTGAACTCATTCTACAGAGTATCCACTGTTTAGTCTCTCAGCTTTCTTTGGATCTCATTTAAGATGCCATCTGACTACAGAGGCAACTAAAAGTGTACTTTAACTGCTACATATTCACACATCAAATCGGCTGTAAACTTTCCTGTCCTTCCTCATGCTCTGAATCCTCGTCAGCAGCTTGTCGCGCTCCTCCGTCGACTTAGGCTGTCCTCTGTTAAACATCCTGATCCCTCCGTCTTTCTCTCTTTTGGCATTTTTGTCGGCTTCGTCCTCTTTCTCGTCGTCAGTGACGGGAGACTCTTTGGTGGCCTCGTTCCTGTTTTGGCTGTTGGCAGAAATCTGCTCGAGAAGCAGCTTTGTGTCGTCTCTGAGGTTGCTGCTCGAGAGCACGTTGGCTGTTGATGAGTGGTAGCGTGACTGGCTGGATTTTGGCTGCTTGGAGGTGATCTCCGCTGTTTCGGATCCGTTACTTTGCCTTAATTGGTTATTTGTTTTTTCACTGCTGACCGATTCCTGGGTACTATTTTTGTGGATCTCATTTGTGTCCTCGGTATCGTCAGAGTTTTTCTCGCCTGTGTCCGGTAACTCAGGCTCCGTTTGACTATTTTCAGCAGGCGTAGACGGCTCTGAGATGTGGCATTCAGAAGTGACAGATTCGGTTGTTCTGCCCGGCAGATCAACCTCTGCTGGGACTTTTGAAGTCGGCTCAGTCGGGCTGGAGGGAGATTTAGTTGATAGATTCTCACTGGAAAGGGAATTTGGATCTGAGAAACCGAGCGATGCAGACATGTTGGTTTCTGCTTGTTTAGCCTCAGGTGACAAAACTGATTCAACTGACTCAGACGGAGAAGCACATAATATTGTGTCAGCAGGAGTGTGTGCATCCAATCCTTTCAAGTTAAGATCGGAGGGTAGAGTTGCTTGTACTGGTGCGTCTTCAAGAGGTACCGAAGTTTCTGATGGAGAAGCACTGGGAATAAAGTCTGTATTGACAGGTGAACTTGTTCCTGATGGCGAATGCTCAGGTGGAGCATCTACCTGAGTGGATATCTGAGTAACAGTCTCCTTTAAATCACATTTGGAAGCAGAGCTTTCAAGACCAGATACACAATGTGAACCTGATTCAGGTGCAGAGGGGCTGAAATTAGGAGATGTGTTATCAGCTTTGATATCCTTCGATGACGCAGGAACCTCAGCAACATTCTTTGGAAGGGAGCAGATTTCTGATTTCGAAACACCTTTTTCTGGTGCAGAAACATCTTGTGGCTCTTTTGTTAAAAGTGTAGCGGCAGAAAGTTCTTCAAAACTGGTCTTTGTGGTGGTTTGTGATGAGGATGTCTTTGGTTGTGAACCAGCAGCACAGGTTTCAGGAGAAATGTCAGATTCTACACGTACAGAGTCGACTGCTGAAGCGGTCTCAGATGACGTCATTTGGGAACCAGGATCTAGGAGGTTTTGGTCACTCGGGTTCACAGACTTTTGTAAAGTTTCCTCGGCTGATTGGGAGGATTCTTGCGGTGAGGAGCTGATAGATTTCTTTGCTTCTATCGTATCGATGTTTGGGGATAATATGCTGGACAAACTGGGTGAGGTTGAATCTTCTGGGGTGATATTAGAAGATGTGGTCGCTCCTGGAGTGGGAGGAGGTGCAGAACTCGAAGATAAGGAAGTACGACGAGTGTGATCAGAGGAAGAGTCTTGCACGGCCGGGTTGGAAGCGTTAATTTCTGATCCCGTGTCTTGTTCAGGTGGCAGTGAAGGAGAGGAGACGCTGCTTTCTGACTGAACTGATTTAGAGTTTTGGGTGTTGGACTCCAGCACAGAAGATGATGGCGGCTCCACCGAACAGGGAGTGACAGACTTCGACTCGTTGGAGGTCAAATCAAGGCTTTTACTTTTATCACCACCTTGTGCAAGAGAGGAAACATTAGCAGGAGTAGCGTTTGTTGGTGCAGGTGGATGACTGGAGTTGCTCTCTTTTAGAGCAGGACTTGACAGATTTGGTTCTGTTGATTTGTTCTGGGGTGTGTCTGCAGAAACAGGAAGAATTAATGCTGACTGGCTCTTCTGCTCTGAATCAGCTGAAACTTTGGTTTCCTCTTCTTTACAGCTTTGGGATGTATTGGAATCATTTTTGACAACACTGTCCTGTTTGTCAGTCTTTCCAGACAAACTAAGTGACTCACATGCTTCTGTGAGGACTGTTGTCTTCTTTTCAGCAGCAGCTTGTTTTTCTGATAAACCCTCAGATTTGACAGCCGTGTTTTCTGAGGTTTCTTTTGGTTCCGTCTCCCTTTTAACAGCGGCATTGTTTTTCAGATCAGCTGTTGGTTTCGTCTGAGCCATCTCTTTGCTATTTTCAGCTTCAGCAGCTTTAGTGGCTTTACGGTTTGCTGCCAACTGTTTGAAAAACATGAGCCTGTTATCAGGATCACTCATATCTACATATGCTGGGTCGGTGAGTAAAGGTTTAGGAGGTTGTACCGGTTGATCTGTTTTGCCCGACTCAGCTTCAGAAGGCTTTGATGGAGGCATTGATGGTGAAACGGTAGCTTGCGCTACATCTGTCAGTTTTAATGACTCCTGCGCTTCTGGGTTTTCTGAAAGATCCTTAGAAATATCCTCCTTTGATGAATCGTCATCAACTGCTTTGGATGTTTCTGTGGACGACTTATCAAAAGTGGCAGACTTAATGTAACGACCCCATTCAAACGGTTCTCTTACAGCAGACTTCCTTTGTGCCCAAACATGAGAAACAAATGGTTTTGTCTGTTCAGCTTCATTTTTGTCACTTTCCTCATCTTGTGGATCTGCTGTAGTAGTTTTGGTGTCCTGAGGAGCATGTTGATGCTGCTGGTCCAGAGAGCTGAATATCAGAGAGGATCTTAACCTGGAGCTTCGTGGGACTGCAGCATTGTACTTCCTACGGAAAGAGTCCTCCCTTCGAAGCCCGGCAGGTTTTGGCTCCTTTTGTTCTGCCTCTTCTGTTTTCTCCCCTTCAGTTGTGGACGATGATTCAGACGGTATTTTGGTTTCTGCTGCCACGGCAGCAGGTTCATCCAGCACTTTCTTTGGCTGCTCTCGCACAGCTATTTTGGCATAACTTGGCATCTGACTTGGCCTGGGTATTGCGGGAACCTTAAACTCTCTGACGTTAGGTATTTTAGGACCTGATAAATCTACGCCTGGTGCCGTTTGCTGTATGGGGTTCGAGGCCTCCTCAAAAGGATCTGGTCCCTCGGGTGGTCCCAACGGCAAGCCTTCATCTCCTGGATTATCATACGCACTGAGGTATGAGTTAATCCTCCAGTTTCTCAGCCCCCGTTTCACTATCGGATCTTTGCGGTCAGCGCTTTGCTCTGGGAAAAACTGCTTCTGATCAGCTGTGTTTGAGGGGGTGGGCGAGGTCTGACAGACATAAGGCTGGCCTAAACTCAGCCTTCTCAGGTGTGATGAACTAAATGGTAAATCTGCAGCAGGTGGTAATTTCTCTGAGCTCTGGTCAAAGTCTATATTTCTGGTAGATGATAAGTAGTTAAGAACAGGGTCAAAGTTATCAGGTGGGTGCATCTCTAGTGGTACAGCAGGTTCAGAGTATTCATCCGCTACATAATAGCCTTGGTTCCAGAACTTGTCATAGACACTGTGATCTGTCTCTGGTCCTGATTCTGAATAAGGCTGCTGCCCCCTGGGAAAAGGCCTCCCTTGGGACTCAGAGTCTGGCATCCCCTGTTGCTGCAGGAATTGGTAAGGGTGTCTACCATGACCACCTTCAGCATAAGAGTGACGTTGAAAGGCAGGATTTTCCAACGCAGGAATCCTGGCAGGGCCCTGATCAAACGGTGGATCCAAGCGTGATTGCTGGGAAGGCAACCTACTGTAGATCTCTGGAGGGCCGCGCAGAGATTCCTGCCTTTTCAGTTGCGTCATCCTCCAGTCCCCCTCCATTCGGTCATCATAGGACTGTCTCGGCCATTCGTCTGGATGACCGGTGTCCAGTGACAGAAACATTTTGGTGTCTCTGTACAGTGACGTCCTGTCGCTGGGGTATTGCCTCTTCTGTAAGAGGCTTAAATCGTCCATTGGAGCCGGCACGTTTTCAATCAGCAGCGGTTGGGACTGAGCAAACAGGATCCGAAACTCTTCATCAAAGGTGGACACGAGCTGTCCGAGGAACAGGTGTGCCATGCAGCGGTGGAGCTTCTCAAAAGACCACATGAAGCTGGACAAAGACACGACAGTGTGTGAGAATTAATACAAAAAAATGTATCTTTCAAATCTACTCGTAGGAGGTATAGAAGTATGACTTTATGTGGCAGATGTAAATGGCCCCACCTGTAGTTTCCACTCAGCACAGCCCTGCAGTCAGTCAACAAGAAGCGATCCATCATCTGACCTTTGAAGGATTTCCCCGAGCGGCACTTGTACGTGATGCCAGACACCGTTCTCACGCGTAAAAACTGCAACAAACACATAAAATCCCCCCAAAATCAATATCAAGCAGACGAAGCACATGTGGAAATGTTTTTCATTGCAACTCAAGCTAGGTGGCAGCATTGCCACTTTTGAGTTCATAGAAAATGGCTGCATGCACATGTTACCTGCAGTCCAAGTGATTTCTAGCAATGCAAATAGACTTCCATCTATATTTACTGTAAATATCAGGTACATGAAATATCGATTAAATTCCAACGTGATGTAAATTTGCATGATTTGTCCAGATGGTTATATTTCAATCCAAGCAAGAACACAATAACTGCTGTTAAAGAAAAGGTTTCCTTTATTTGTATGTTGGAGTCACTTCTACCAACAGCTGGAGTGTGACTATTTTTCTTGGACATCATCCCTCATTAAAGAGCTTTTCAACCTGTCTGGCACTGAGTCACATCAAAGGTCAAACCAGAACATCAAGGCACACCAGCTTAAAGTTGGTTATCCATTAAGAATGAAAGAACCCTTATTGAACTTCAGCAGACTGTCAAATATATAAAACAGGCAATCGTACAATTAATTTATGATCCAAAATGTACAATACTTTGTGGGTCATGGTAGCTGTAAAAGAAATCTCTCCATTTCGTTAACTCAAACTGTAAAGGCGACTCCCCTATGAACCGCTGCGCTCTCACTTGGATAGAAAATTATAGATTTTTTTGGAAAATGCAGTAAGTGACTACCTACAAACATTTTTGATTAAGAAATCAGTGTCATTTGTGTATTCAAATATGCTATTTCATCTGCCTGTATAAAAACTCATTGGATTCCTCGGCACTCTTCACTTTTTCTCACGCTTGGTTGAGAACCAGTGCATTATGGAACAAAGACAATGATGGATGAAGCTGAGGATAGTCTACATTTTTTGATATTGTCATCAAATTCCATGAAATAAAAAAGCCAGCAGTGTGCTCGTCTCTCAGTACTTTACAACTTTACAACAGTCTGTGGGTCACAGTGCCAAAGCCATTCATTCCAACTGAAAACAAAACAACAAATGTACACTTAAATACTTTCAAATTCTCATTTGCTGGGGACTATTTTGAGCCATGGATTGAAAAATATGCATATTCTATGTCGATAAAAGGGCAGACGCATAATATACTGGGAAGGGAATTTAAAGGTGGAAGCAGCCTTTTTTTGTTTCTTTCATGAGCATAAAACCGGGCAGCGCATGTACCAAAATGTAAAGGAATGAACTCACTTGAATGCTCTGCAGATTTACTCTGCAGCTGGACACCATGTTGATGAAGTGATGCACATTTTGTTCGTCTAGAATAATGTAGACGGCCACATTCCTCGAGGCAGCATTGAGAATATCTGCAAACATGTCAACATCCGTGAACATGTCCATCACTATGGCGATAACCTGAGGGGATGAGAGCACACAAACAAAACTGTCAGGAGCACGACAATTAGAAGAAACAGAAAGGTCTGACAGAAGTGTGAGGTCTACCTGCTGAGCGTTTTTGACGAGCCGCCGGGCCTGCTCCTTGATACTCGGCATGTCCGGCTCCGGAGGGTTGACCAGGGTGGTGACCTCCGTGGGCCCGATGAAGTGATGCAGCTGCGGCCAGCCGAGGTCCAAACCTGGGACGTCCAGGTCGGAGTGAACCGGCCAGTAAGTGTCAGAGGAGCCATCTCCCCCGGTCTCCACAAAACGTTGCTCAGGGTGGCTGCTGTGGTGAGGAACTTGAACGCAGCTCTGAATGTGCTGGATTTCAGACGAGGACAGAAAGTCCACGACATCTGCTTTTTGGAGGAACTGATAGTATCCCTCCAAATCCTCCTCGACCAGTGTGTCAATAGCCAAGCGGTACTCTTCCCGATAGTGAGGCGGGAGGTAGTTGGGGTCCAGGGGGTTATCCCCTGCAGAGGAACACTGAGAGCGACGTGCCATGCTGCTATCTACGGAGAGGACGAGGGGAAAAGGAGACAGAGGACACATTTTTATTTTCATTTTCACTTTTGTTAAACAGTCGCCGAACATACGCACAATAACACAACAAGAATATGAGCCAGATAGTCCTGAATGATAACTCATTCAGAGTTGGAATGACTAATCAAAAATGTGATCATTAGTAAATTGTAGTAACAAGTTTGTAAGTCAAAATGACCCCAAAAAAAACCTTCTGTTTCCAGCTCATTAAATGTACAAATTATTAAAAAAAATTGTTGTCTTGCATGATAAAAATGTATTCTTTTTAGGTTTTTGGCAGTTTGTCCACCTTGAGCTCTGGGAAGTTGTGATTGCGAGTTTTTCAATATTTTCTGAAACTAGCAAATTAATTAATCATAGAGTAAACAATCATTTGCTGCAGCCCCAAATTCACATTCACTATTGTTTTGTCTTTCAGACGAAGTATAGTACGATTGATTTCGTCATGTTGTGTCTTCACTAAATTCTGAAACATAATCATCCCAAGCTGATAAGAGCAATAAAGGAGTTACTGTAGTTTGTTCAGAAAAATTGTGGGGAGTAGTGTGTGGATCGATACTCAAATATACTTTAGATCCCAGCTTCTCTCCTCTGGGATTGATTCTAATATTAAACTGTTAATATGTAAACTCAGTAACTTGGAGTAAACGTGTACTTTATAATGAACAGGAGACACAGTACACAGCAAATAAACCACCGCGATCTATTGTGAATAAAACCCAGGTGGTAGAAACTACTTCTCCCTCCACAAACTACGAGTGTATGAGTGCGTGAGTCGCTGGAGTCGGTCTGAAGAGGAGAAAAATGAGCTGCCAGGGATAAACAGACTTCTGTCACCGAGTCCTCTCTCAGTGGAGGAACATAACCAAGTGTAGCGTCCTGAAGACGTTTAACACTGACTAACCACATCATTTATATATTGTTATTAAAACTACGAAGGCTGTTTAATTTAAACTGATAGATAGAAAAAGTGTTAAAAGGTAAGCAGTGAAACAATAAATGCCACAATATAGAGCTGTATGAAGACGAGGGCTGCAACCTGCAACACAGATCTTTGTCCTTCAGATCGCTTCATATCAGTTCAATCAAATATTTCTGTTATTAAAACCCTTTGATACTTAAATGTCTGTTATATTGCCAATACTACAGACATTACATACTAAATGTAGACCTGTTCAGTGTACATGTTTGTTATGACATTTATTTACTTCATGATGTATTTCTGATTGTTGTATAACACGACATTCTTTATAAAACCCAGAGCCTGTTCCTGCTTCTCCT
The DNA here is from genome assembly GCF_022577435.1 of Embiotoca jacksoni. Lineage (NCBI taxonomy): Eukaryota > Metazoa > Chordata > Actinopteri > Embiotocidae > Embiotoca > Embiotoca jacksoni. The sequence goes on along the minus strand of NW_027185252.1, from coordinate 16,627,008 downwards.
CTTCTACAGTTGCCAGTGTAAACATGTCTAAAGCTGAAGAAGATTTATGATTCAGTGCAGCTCCAACAATCATCTGTATATTTGTATTGTTTGTAGATGATTATCTGAAAGAATCTCATAAGATACCTGCAAATGACATACGTATAGGTTACTTTTGATCTCTTCTGAACACATTAAGCTTTTGTACACAATAAATATTGTTATCCGGGGATACCAGCCTGGGTTTTACATGGTATCGGATGGAAATGCAAATACGTAGTATGATACATCACCTGAGGGACGTTCATTGTCTTGAAAAACACTGACTAGAGCAGAGATGCAACAATTAGTGGATTCATTGATTTGTGGATCAACAGAAAGTTAATCGCCAGCTACTTAGATGATCGATTACTCAATTTGAGTCATTTTTCTAATAAATAAAATGAAAGAAGTTTCTGATTTCAGCTTCTTATGCAAATATCGTCTGGTTCTTTGAGTCTTCCGTGATAATAACCGGTATAGGTTATATTTTGGTTGTGGACTGTTGGTTGGGACAAAACAAGACATGTCAGGCTGCAGCTTGGGCTATTTTTTTAACCCTACACAATGGCCAAACCGATCTATCAATGTCAATATCAGACATACAACAATATGGCCATACAGCCAGCCCTACAGCTCGTGTCACAACAGATGTTTTCGTGGCTCACTCTGCTCACAGATGAAGCATTTATCACGGGAACCGTTGTGATAATACGACACGAGATGAAGCGGATGAATGAGGGGAAGATTGAACGTAACCACAGGAGAGATGGTTCAGGGTGCGGCTCCCCCCTCTGGCCAAACATCCTGGTCTCCATTTGCAAGTTCATGTAAAGACACATTTGTGAGAATGGAAACTTCTCACTAAAAACTAAAAAACTACCGACAAGACATAATAATGGATTTAAAATGACGCAGGAAGCTTCTTGTGGTTGCCAGTTTGAGTATAAACCCGGAATATCTCTACAAACTTTTTTTTTGTTGTCCTCTTGAGATCAACGGGTATCAGAAAACTTTCCAGAGTAGCAGAAGTCAGAGCCATATGTTAGGCTCACGATCTCAAACTCCACCGTCCAAAGTACACAAACACACAGGCCCTTTTTTGGAGAACTTACCCTGCTGATTTTCACTCGTCAAGCTTTCCGTCGGTGAAACTTCACGCCCGTCATGTCGCGTGTCTCGTCGTGGTTTTTTTTTTTTTTTTTTTTTTTGTCGCTGCCTCGTCTCACTTCCCTGTCCAGGTGGGTCCTGTCGAAAGTTGTCTTATGTCGCCTTTCCCCCCGCCACCCAGCTGAACCAGTTTATTGTCATGCTTGAGGCATGTTGGCGAGAATGTCTGAGAGACGGTCTCACTGCGCACAGACTGAGAAAGTGCAGTCGACAAACTCTCGCCCCGCCTCGACTGCAGCTCCGCAGTCAGTTCACTCCTGCTCCTCACAGCTCCTCACTGCTCCTCACAGCTCCTCACAGCTCCTGACCTCCGCTCCTCTCTTATCTAACTCCTCACTAACTACTGCTGATTACTGCCTCATTTAACTAAGCATCCGGCGATGCTTGGCTGCTCCTTGAAACACCTACTCATCAATGTGTTGCATAATACATGATCACTCATTTCATTCTTTTTTAATTTTCACGTTTGAATGTGTCATTCTTTTAAATTACAGAAGAGAAGAGCTATGATTAAAAAAAAAAAAAAAGAAGCTACATCACAGGGTTAATAGGCTTTAGGCTTTATTAATACGTAATTACTTTACTACTGCTTTTTAGATCAATGATTTGCTACTAATAAGAAAGACTTGCCAGAGAGGGTTTGCCAGGTTATAAAAAGCCATTGACAAAGCCATTACTGGATTGCTGATAGGCTATAGCAGTATATTGGACTCCAGACCTTGATAGCACCCAAAGGCTTCAGATTAAAGATGCCATTATGTCATTGTTTGACAATTTTTCTGCTAAACAATAATTGCTGCAGCCATAGTTGTATGTAAAAATGGATATAGTTTCTGGTTCTGAAAGCCAATGCAAAAGTGCCTCAAAGTGCAATACCACCGAGTGCCACCAGGGGGTTGGCTCCAAAAAGCCTCCAGCTTCAATAGGCTCCCATTGAAATTCTCTCATGAATTATGTAGTCAATACATTTTTTTCCACGTTATTTCGGTGTTGCTAGCTAAAGTCACTCCGTTTTATTCATTTTTCTAATGGTCAGTCTGAAAATAATCCCATCATTGATTAGAAAATAAGATTGAAAAAACAGTTTTTGGGGGCATGTCTGTTTGATTGACAGGCCTGTGGTGGAGTCAGATTTCCACTATCATGGGCGGGCGTCGTGTCCTGGTGGTCACATCTCCTTCAAAATCGCTCCGAACCAGCAAGATGGCGACGACCGATATCCGAACTCGAGGCTTCATAACAGCTGTTCACAAACCAATGGTTGATGTACAGGGGCCCCAATTTAAAAATAAGTTTATTATTTCAGTTAATATTTTGCGTATATGGTGCATATTCCTAGATTAATGTTTCCTTAGTCAAACTACCTCAAAGTAATTAATAATTTCTGCATATGCAAAAAACTTAAATGTTCAGTTGGCGCCCATGTTTAATTTTTGCCGTGGGTCCCCGTAGCAGATCAATCCAGCCCTGCTTATAAACGCCATTGATGAAGATCATAAGTATGGGACAGTATTTTAAAAAAGGGTGGCGCCTAATCATAGGCATTAAAAAATCCACCCTAATTGTAATTAACTTTGGAGGTGGAAGATGAATAGTAATAGATAATTAAGTGTAATTCTTATAGGCTATTATAGGATTTTTCACCGATAATCACGTGGAGTTGCAAGCTAGATACATTTTCATATGAATATTAATAATATACATAGAAGGGGCAAAGGAAAAAAAGAGCACCTAACAGAACGATATCAGACAACAAACCTGTACTAACAGTGTAAAGAGTGTTTTATTTAAACCTGTCTTGTGACAAAGAAAACATCTCCATGAGTTAACCTCAAACTTCTTCCTGTGATGATGAGGATGTCAACAAACAATAGAAGCACTTGGTGAGGATAATTATTTGAAGGACTGCCCTCCTTCCATTGATTAAGGTACAGTCATGTAAACACAAACAAAAGAGTGGCGCATCCTAAGTTGGCCAGGGCAAAGCCTCAAAGTAAGACAGGTTTCTCGTGCCAACATTCAGTCTTTGGCTTCTTTTCATGTTTCATTAACGATCTCTCTTGTGTCATATATAATTGACTGAAATTCACCCGACAGGCTGTGGTGTGTCTTTACTTTGTGGTTTTGTGAGAGTGCTGATGTGGAAATCCAGATTAGAGGTTGGAGGAAGGCCATCAGGGATTCCAGGAGAAGACCTCACAGCCCATGTTTAGTTAAACCCTGAAAGGAGAGAGATAGAGGCCAAACACAGTGATTTTCCTTTAAGGGTTGCTGTGCTCTCAGACCTAAAATAGCCAAGTCAGGACAAAATCTGATGTAACCAAACTAAAGGAAGTGAGGCAACGTCGCTGCTCAAGTGAAGACTTGAAGACAATCCCTCATTGTTTCCTTCAGGCACAGAGGCGCAATTAGAATTGAAACATAAAAATGTATGCTCACTCAGATCATCGATAGTTGCTACACTACATACCGATCTGTAGCATTCACTGCTGCACTCCTGTAACTCACTGAAAGAAACACATTTTGTTTGCTGTCTTTGGGGTTTATGACTGACAGCTCGGATTATGAAACTTAAACTTGGTCTATAGCACTGATTTAGAGCTTTCCTCCTCCACAAAACATCACCAGGAATGTGTGAATCAAACACAATGTGCAACTAGTAGGATTCGCAGGATGTGATAACACGATGACGGCTAAAGCAAAATGCTACTGTGAAGAGGGAACAAAGAAGCAGTATCTCTTGTAGTAAACATATAGTACACGACATAGTGGATCAGATTGAGCTGATAACTGCGTCCACACAGAGGCTTTGAAGAATAAGTCTGGTTTGTTTAAAGTCTTGAGTGGAACAGTTCTTTCTCTGCATCCTTGTTCGACAGACTGTGATATCCCTGGATCAGATTTAAGAGAGATTTGACTGAAAATAGTACATTTAGTCAAACTGAGGGTTCTGCACACATCAATAAAGGATATTATCCTGTGGAGCAACTGTCAACATCTTTACAGGCCAGTACAAATTTAACAGAGGTCAGTCTAAGAGGATTGGGATTCAATGACCATTCAGCGTGACAGCAAAACAGAACCATTGAGCTCCCAATAGGTCAGTCAGTAGCACAATGGTGAGCACATGGTTCATAAAAAGTAGTTTAACATGAAGGATAGGTGGTCTGCCTAAATAATATTCAAAGAATCCTCAAATTGAAATGTTCCAAGCAGAGCTGGAGACAGTTCTGTGTGACTTTAAAGCAATACCTGTCCACAAAATACTTTAATGGTGAACCTAAAAGCTTCCCTTAAATTGGAGGGTTGGGCTGAGCAAGTGTTGACAGGTCTTCTTTTTAATGTGGGCACATGCCTAAACTAGGGATGTTTTTTAGCCACACGAGCAACATGGTTCTAGATATGGGAACACTAGTTGGTTTATTTAATGGATTACAATGAAATTTTGTATGTAGATTCATGAGCCACAGAGGATGGATTCTACTGACTGTGGTGATGCCTTGATTTGTCCTCTGGTGCCACCACGATGTTGACTGGAATAAATTCAATCACTGGATGGATTTTCATGTAATCTGGTGACAATGTCCCCCACGGGATAAAAAGTAATAGCCTTATTGATCCCCTATCGTTATACGTTCAGTACATCTCCACTGCTTTTATGTTTCTGCAGGAAAATATGTGTTCACGTTTTGTTTTGTTAACACATCTCGAAGCTGTTATCGTGCTGATAAGGAGAGAGTTGGAGGAGGAAGGTTGCCACCGGAGAAGGAAGAGGATGGGAAAACAAAAGAAAAAAGGGACAAAGAGCAGCTGCTGAATCCATTTTCTGGATGCATCATTTGATGGAGGGACGCAGGAAGTCTTAGCAGTTCTCAAGGAGGTGAGATAATGCTTGTCTAGATAATGAGGGTTGAAATCAATTAACACAGTTGCATATGATCTTGCAAACTTGCTTATTTGGTGATGACTGGCAGTTCCTCATAGTCCAAAACTATTCAATCTGCCAGCGATTGAGTTAATTAGATTGTTGGATATGATTTTAAAAAGTAGAAGAGAACTCATCTAATTTGATTTCAGAAGTCAATATGTGAACAGCCGCCCTTATCATCAGAGGAAAGACAAGCTCCTCTATATTTGTCACTTGGGGAGGCCATAACAAATACCACAGATGATTGCATTGCCACAACATTTTGTGTCTCCAAGACATGCTGCACAGATACTTTCAGCCCTCTGTCACCAAGTCTGATGGCGACGATCACTCTGCAGCTCTGCGGGTGTCCGGCCGGAGATCATCACCTCCCTGGTGGAGAAAGGAGCAGACGTAAACACACAGGTGAGACAAAACCACAACAGTGGAAACAACAGGCTCTTGTCAGTGAGGAATGTGGAGACACAGCAGCGTGAAGGTGTGGAATGGTTGCAGGTTGTATTGGTGTTTCTGCTGGGCCCATTGCTGCAACTGAATGCTGACCTTGTTTCACACAGTTAACGCACCGCTCAGCAGCAGGTGTGCATCTAATTTGACTCTCATTTTGCTTGTTGGCTGTATTTAAAGTGGATCTGCTCTGTGGATCTGTGGGTCAATGGAAGAGATTTGCACTAAAACTTTATTTCTAGAAACCTTCTCAGACACATTCGGGCTTGGTGTGCATGTATTTTTACGGACGTCAAGTGTGTGTTTGTGTGTTCTTTTGTGTGCCTGTCTTTACGTGTGGCGGATCGCCACAGGAGTGGCAGCTGCTTGAAGCAGATGTAATCAGTCAGTGACTCCACGTTACAGTAAAAGGAAGTAGATACACTCTATGAGGAGTGGAAGAAAAAAAAAACAAAGCTTTAATTGACCTGAGAGGTATACAACCAGTTCTGACCCCACCCAGCCATAAGACAGCCTTCAAAAAGTAAATTTACACAGGCTGGATGGAGACAGTGACGTCATAACTAGTGCTTCCTGACAGTACACTGTGCATTTTGTAATGGTGTCTCGCTTACATTAACTTTTCCTTAATTCCTGAGTTATTTCCAGCTCCATTGTATTGTATCCTGTGACACATCCTGCAGTGTTATACTGGAATGTCCTGCATCAAGTCAGCGACACACGACCCAGGACAGACATCATTTCCCGCCCCATACATCTTAGATGCAGACACAACAATAGCTTTTCCTCGGGCCTGAAGGGAGAGGTGGAGTCACTTGAGTGAGGTACAGCAAACATCTGGACTCAATGATTTTCCTACAGTTAATGTAGGAAAATGTGCCTGACATCATAGTGATGTCACTGCTCTCTTTCTGCGTGAGTCCTGAGGTTTCAGCTGCAGAATGAGCAGATCACTGATTGGCACAGAGTTACATGTCTGGCATTTCTTTGTGAGTGGCTTGCTTTCACACTTCCAGTGACCTTTCAGGTTGTGCAGTGTTCTTTTGTGCCTGCCTGTGCTTCGTTGGTTCATGGCCCTGAAGTCGTGTTGGCAAAGGCTGAAAAAGCAGCACAACAGGCAGCCAAACTTCTCCGTTGTGCTAAGTCAGCTCTCAGGGCTGCCTGTATGGGCTTATCAGTTTGAATAAAATGTGGAATAGGTTCCAAACACAGCGTGGTTCAGACGCTGGCCCTGAATGTGATGGGATTTACAATATGGAGAAGGATGACAGGTGAGAAGTATTATGTTGCTGCATCAGAGTGGAGGCTCAGCCTGTTTCTCACCTTGAATGGAACATTAATAAAAGCTTTCTAAAGATCCATATTTGACTGTACATGATCTTGTGGCGGAACTTTTCATGTGTGTTATATTGACTCTGCATAGAGTGTGTATACTGTATATAAAAAAAATAAAATAACAGACAACAGATACCTATATCTGTATTGGAATTGGCCCCAAATATCCAGCATCAGTCGAGTTCTACTGTAGAGACTTACTGATGTGGACCTTTACTTTTTCTTTCCCTGCACTCATATTTACTATTGTATATATATATATATATAGTAGGAGACTGCTGAATATGATAAACTAAAACATTAAATAAAAATAGTCATTTGAAATGCGAATAGTTACCTGCAGGTGTTTGAGGATAGTTTGTTCCTCTGACGAGTCTATTAAGCCAAAAATGTATTTCAGGTTGGACTGCATAATCTGCCTGGTCATAAAATTCAAACAGCGCCACTCCTTGGACAGCCTACACTGGCAGCATTTTATTCGGTTGAGGTCATCCTCCCTGAGGCCATAGTTTAGCAACCTGGCAATATAGCTTTGGAATATTCTGCAATATTCACAGAGGATCAATGTAAGATTACTTTTCATTTAATGACACATCCTAGTAAAATATCTCTGGGAACATTTGTACTTTTTCCAGATGATGGACGGCCACAGTTCTGCATATAAAAACCTCCCCACAAGAAAACATGTGGCTCTGAGGAATGCAGACTCATGTGTGGTCTGGCCAACTTTGTGCACAGTTGAAGATTACAGAGAAGCTTTTATAAGTGGACATGCAGAAAAAGGAAAGACAGAAAAACTGTTAACACTTGTTAAGATAGTTGTACATTTTAAAATATGTTGAAATATTGAATTCTCCTTATTACGAAGTTTATTTTTCTCACATTACATAGTAAACACTACAGATCCTGCCTTTATGGGTTATATCTTCTGGTGAGACTGAACCCACTTAGGGTTATTGTTGGAATGCTGTGAATATAAATTAAAGGAACTGGAACGTGGACTTCTGACTGTTTTACACTAAATTCTTCACTGGAAGATTAACTGAAGTCATTGTGAAGCTGCAGAGTGAATTTACAGCCAATGAGATGCATCACTGATGGTTTTGTATGATGGATAAGAATAAAACAAAATCTGAAAAGCTTAAGTTTTGCACTGTAGTCTATTGTATATTAACATAAGCTTCACAACCATTCTGTAACTTTTGAAAAACATGGTTGTTGGGACACGTGCTGTTCTCTGAAAGAGATTTTTAAACTCTAACTTTTCTTTTAGATCAAGGAAAATATACTTTCGCCAGGGGGTGACAGTTCCCTCACCATCAGGCATATATATGATGCCAAGACATCCTAAAGAAAAGAATATACATTGATATGAGTGATAACAGAATTAATTTCATTATTTCTCAAACAAAAAAAATCTGCCATCTTATGACGATAGCACGCTGTATTATGTCCAAAATAATATCGATGAAAAATAGCTTTGATTAATTTTGCTTATTGGCAAAATGTGACGTGTAATGTGGAGTGCTAAAAATGTTTTTGATAGAAAAAGCACAATTACTCCATTGTTTGGCGGCGCTGTGCTGCGTTGTTTCAAAAATATTTACCAGTGAAGAAGACTTTCAGCGGATGACGTCAGACGTTCACCTACGGCAACGACGCAGCCCCGCCTCCGCAGCGTCTCCCCGCGCTGTCATCAAAGGTTGTGTATTACCGGAAAGACGCCTCACTTCATGGCGAGAAAGGGCAGCTCATACCTGAAACGGCATTATTTGATCAACAATAAGATTAAAAAAAATAACAACAAAACTTACTTACTTTTAGCATCTTATAGGAATATGTTTTTTTTAATCAAGCTTTATTATAACGGTTACTGGGAGAATTTGAGAGCTTGATATGTTGACTTCCGCTATGCTCTGACGTTTGGAGGGAGAGTGAGACGTCTGTTATTTTTCTGCTCTTTGGTCGCATGCGTTTTTCTGTCAGATTCTGATTCTTGTACAAGAAGTAAAGTTGTATTTTAGCCTGATTATACATTTTTAATCTGCACGTACGTGTATTCACGGTTATTAGCTGCTGTTAAACTACCCTGACACGAAGTCAGCAGCTCTGTAAACATGGCGGGAGTTATCCGGAGGCTCGACGAGACTGTCGTCAACCGTATCGCTGCAGGAGAAGTTATCCAGCGTCCTGCCAACGCCGTCAAAGAAATGATTGAAAACTGGTATCTGACTCTCTACGTGTGAAATCCAATCTTCATAAGAGAGTGAACTGATGTTAGCAATTCAACATCAGCAGTGGGAGGAATAACGTGGTGGTGTAGTGGAGGAGCCACCGGTGTTTACGTCATGTCTACACGTTCAACGCAGCAACTGTCCTGTGATAATTCAAGTTAACATGTAACATGACTGTTTGTGTCTTAAAATGTTCCAGTTTGGATGCAAAGTCCACCAACATCCAGGTGACCGTGAAGGACGGCGGACTGAAGCTCCTTCAGATTCAGGACAACGGGACTGGCATCAGGGTGGGTGGCAGGGGCGCCCACAGGGGTGGGTGGGGAGGGGGGGGGGGACCTGCCCCCTTTGTTTGGGTGGCTGAACCGTGTGTTTTTATCTTCTAGTTGATTAGAATTAACGCATACGATTAATAACCACCAAAGCATATCCTCAGAGTCTAAAGACCCATGGAGAGTTTGGGGATGTGACGGGATCACTGGGCACAAAACCAGAGACACAAGGGCTGAAAGTTTGGAGGCCGAGTTAACAGATGAAATCTGCAATTACCCGCACTGTATGATGTGTGATTGGTGCTGCAGTGACAATTTATGCTTTTCAGAATAGCATCAGTACCATCGTAGAAGCTGATGAGGAAATATAAATGGAAAGAAATCTTATACAGTCAGGGCAGAAAAAGTTGGAAAGTCAGATGTCTGAGCCGGCTGATTCCCACAAAAAAAATACAGTTACGTCACCATGTTTATTGTTTACATGACGCAAATCGGGATGATCTGTCGGTCTTTTTGGTGCTCTGCTGTGCCCTCTAGTGTGTTGTTGTAATCCTCCAACAACACACAATGTACACAGGCAACACAATAATGTTCAGGACATACCTGGTTGTCCACGCAAACGTGTGGTTAAAAATAAAATACATCTCCAGCGTAACAGCTCCTCGGTGCCCCGTTGGGATCCGGTTTAAGTTCGGGAGAGTTTGTGTTCTCTGCTGTTTTCTGACCGAACTGTCTTTCTCAAACACAGAAGGAGGACATGGAAATCGTTTGCGAAAGGTTCACCACCAGCAAACTCCAGACGTTCGAGGACCTCTCAGCTATCGCAACCTACGGATTCAGAGGCGAGGTGAGCGTCGCTGCTCACTGAGCCGTGCAGCGGCTTCAGCCTTCAGAGTATTAAACGAAGACAAACCTTGTTGTGCATCACGTGTGACGTGTGTGTCTGCAGGCCCTCGCTAGTATCAGCCACGTCGCCCATGTGACCCTAACCACGAAGACAGCCGATGCCAAGTGTGCTTACAGGTATCATCACATTTTAAACTGTGGTTCACTCATCTCCTCTACTGTTGCACTGAGGATTGCATGCGCAGGATAACAGACCGAAAGGAACCACGGTGTCTCTAATGCGCTCATTCTCTCATTGTGCAGAGCGAGCTACAGCGACAGCAAACTTAAAGGTCCTCCAAAACCGTGTGCCGGCAACCAGGGGACGCAGATTCTTGTAAGTTCTTGGGACGCATCAGCTTTTAAAGAAAGACGTTTGCGAATGCTGAGAAACGCGTCTTGTTATCGGCTGCAGGTGGAGGACCTTTTCTACAACGTGTCCACCAGGAGGAAAGCTTTAAAGAGCCCCAGTGACGAGTACTCCAGGATCGTAGAGGTCATCAGCAGGTCGGGGCTTCACCTCTCGTGTCGCAGGACTTCTGCTCCTCACATGATTTGTTTGGATAAGTTCTTGTCTGATGTGAATGTTGTCATGTTCCTCTGAAGGTACGCCATACACAACTCAGGAAAAAGTTTCTCCGTCAAAAAGGTGAGATGTGCTGCTTCTTTTTTTCTTTCATCTGACTCGGGCATCAATATTTTGAAATGGGAAGTTGACCGTGATTGGCTCCACATTTTCACTCGCCATAAAGGTATCACTATTTTTAGGGATGTACCATATTTGAATTTTTTTTGCCAATATCTGATATGATGAGATGCAGACATGAAATATGAAGCTTTTCAAAATGTACACATTCACTGGGCTCAATAAGAAACTAACTTAGATCATGTAAAACATGCCATTTTTATTTCATTCCTTGTACTTCATCAGGCTCGGTTGATTCCCTCCCTGAGTCAGTCATTGCAAATAGCATCTTTGCTACCCATTGCAAACCTTTTTAAAGGTCTCTGTTATTGTATAGATTCAGATTTCCATTTCTTTTTTTGATTATAAAGCAGTGTCTTGGTTCTGTGTGAAAAGGACAAATGCTTCATCCACAGAGAAATGTACACAGTCTGTATTCAGCAACTGTAATGTTTGGACTTAGTTAAGTTTGCGATGTCACAAACTCACGCTCGCGTCAACACAGCCCAGTTTACGAGGGAAGCTAGGAGACCAGAGAACACCAGTGATTGGCTTCGGCGTGCGTCACTCAGAAAAGAGTCATCCAATCAGAAGAGAGGGTCATTGACATCACAGATACAAAACAGCCTGCTCTTGGTGGCTCCAGAGAGAAGCTTAAGACACGAGATGTAAAACTATAGAGGTGGTTTGTGGGACTAAAAACAATATTTAAATAAAATGTTTCTCTGTCGTATGATATAAAAATCTATTTACTACATTTTAAGTCCACACAGAATTTCCTTGGCTCGACGAACGTCATTATTTCTCCTGCTGTCTGTTCAGTGACTTCTGTTTCCTTTTCCAGCAAGGCGAGACGGTGGCAGACGTGAGGACTCTACCCAGCGCGTCTGTGGTGGATAATATCAGAGGAGTTTTTGGCAACGCAGTCAGCAGGTATTCCTGCAGATATGCTTTGATGAGCTCTGCTGTCATGTGACCTCGTATCCCCTCGGCGCTGACCGCACGACTGCCTCTGCGCCACGTTCTCAGGGAGCTGATCGAAGTTGGCTGTGAAGATCAGAAGCTCGCCTACAAGATGAAAGGCTACATCTCGAACGCAAACTACTCAGTCAAGAAGTGCATCCTGATCCTGTTCATCAACCGTACGTGGCGCAGATTAAACTTCCCGGATAACACGGCCGAGAGAATGTAAGCTTGTTGGCACCGTGTTAAATGAAGGCTGTGATCCGTCTCAGATCGTCTGGTGGAGTCGAGCGCTTTGAAGAAAGCGATCGAGACGGTTTATGCGGCGTACCTCCCCAAGAACACGCACCCCTTTCTGTACCTCAGGTAACTGTTCCACTTGATTAGCTGTTAACCGATAACTGATTCTGTTATAACTCATCTTATCTTCACCGGTGCTCTTTAATCGTTGCAGCCTAGAAATCGCTCCGCACAACGTAGACGTGAATGTTCATCCTACGAAACACGAGGTGCACTTCCTGCATGAGGACAGCGTCATCGAGAGCGTCCAGAAACACATCGAGAGCAAACTGCTGGGCTCCAACTCCTCACGCACATATTTCACTCAGGTATGATGTGACTGGATCCACAGTCACGGCAGATCTCTATATATTATATATTATATATTATATATTATATATTATTATGGCAACACGTCATCAGTCACTTCTTCAGTATTTGTCCAAACTGTCTCCGTGCAGACGTTGCTTCCAGGACTCTCTGTCTCCGGCGGCACTGAGGTCAAAGCCTCCAACTCCTCAGCCGAGTCCAGTGAGCGAGTCTACGCACATCAGATGGTGAGGACCGACTGTCGGGCGCAGAAGCTGGATGCGTTCCTCCAGCCCAAAGAGAAGCCTCCTCCCGAGCCCGAGCCGGCCGGTCGCAGCAGCAGCGGGGAGACTCAAACCACCGAGCCGGACTGCGCTGAGATGAACGATGCTGATGATGCAGACATGCTGGAGGCTCTGGTGGAGCAGGAAGCAGTGGTGGCAAAAGGCGAGGAAGAACGCAGTGATCAAAGGTGATTGATTTATTTCCTGTGAGTCAGTATGAGTTGTCAGCAGAAGTTCAGTCACTGCCGTGGTGAGTAATCCTGACACAAGTGAGATCAAGACACTGACTGACGGCACGGTGAGTAAATCTGAACATTGACCTGCAGCAGTGAGTTGAGTAAGAGAGCAGAAAGAAGAGTGTGAAAGTAAACATGTGTCATTCCCGATGAATGACGTCATCTGCCCGGAGGCCAATCAGCAACAAATGCCTCTGTGTTTACCTGCTACTAACGGTTCATGTATTTGCATGTTATCAGAGTTCAGTATGACAGCGAGTACTGTCGAGGGATTTCTGTGGTTGTCACTTTAAATTTGTTACACTGGAGAACCCACAGATTTCTTCCAGATTTGATCCAGTTTTCTGCTAAAGCTTCTGATATAATTTGTCCAGCACCAAACAGCAGACAGAAAACAGACAAGTTCACTTGTCAGATGGCCAGAAACACGCCACCAGACGAACAAACGGTTTAATGTGTAATTTAGTCGCTAACTTAGTCATTGCTGCTTTAAAAATATCACATTGCAAATACGTTCTGAAATTGTGGATTTCCTCTGCCCCCTAGTGGCCAACAGAGTAGTCCTCAACTTATCAAGTACATGCTGCTTTTATCACGGCAAGACTTGAAGTATCTGCTGCTCTTCAAGTGTGTAATAAAGTGTGCAAACATCTTTACAGCCCATTAAATCCTGTGAGTTACTGTCTGTCGACACGCAGAGTGACAGCAGTGTTGTGTTTACTCACGGCGAGGCAGGAAGCGACCGAGGAAGGAGCAGCAGCAGCAGGAGGAAGACGAGGACCGGACGGCCGCGGCCACGCCCAAGAGACGAGTCATCAAACTGAGCAGCATCAAGGAGCTGAGAGCCGAGATCACGGAGGACACACACAAAGGTGCGACGGCCCTTTAAAACATTCAGATTGCATCTTGTCAGGTCGTCATCGTGAGAACCGCGAGGTGTGATCGAAAAGTTGAGAGACTGCTGCTGTTGTGGGTTTGTGACCACTGGTTGGTGCATCGTTGTGATTTCACCACGGACTGAAACTTGAGCAGAGAAACATCCAAACGTTTCAGAAAGCCAACAAGCAATGGAGCAGCGAGCTGTTCTGAATGACGTTCACCTCTCAAGACGGGCAGAACTTCACCGTCCCGGACAGCAGAGGGCGCGTCAGCTCCAGGACCAACCCATTTGGTTTTTGTTTTTTTGATATTCTTGGGGTTGTTTACTGTAAATTTTCTCCCCCAGGATCAGACCGCCAACACCGAGTTCTACCGTGACGTTCTGAAGGACAAACATTTGGTGCAAACAACCTGAACTGTGGCGAGATGGAAGTTCAGCGCTCACATAGTGTTGAAAATGCAAGTTTCCCGTCCACAACGACACGATCGTGTCTCCCCACCGCACCTACTTACAGGATTTTACTCCCTGCAACTTACTTCTGTTCCCCCAAAAAGTTTACACAAAATTAGACGAGCCCTCTCTGCTCAAGTTTCAGGTGCATGCCGGGAATGCAAACATCCCGGTGGTCGCAAAAACACGTGTAACTCGGGCGCTGATGTTGACCGACCGACCGACGTAACTCGGACTACGTGTTAATGAAAGTTCCCGCTGCTCTGTACGCCGGTCGTGCGCAACAGGAACAGTTTGAACTTTTTGATCGCACCTCGTCCTTTGGGCATTTTGAAAAGCAGAACACGCAGTCGAACGCAGCCTGATTTTTCCCTCCAGGTCTTCAAGACATGCTGCACAGCCACTCGTTTGTGGGCTGCGTCAATCCCCAGTGGACTCTGATCCAACATCACACCAAACTGTACCTGGTCAACACCACCAAGCTCAGGTCAGAGCTGCAGGAAACACCGGTCAGCTCACATCTTCTCAACCGGCCGCTTTACGGAACTCATTTCACTTTTTCTTTGTGTTCCAGCGAGGAACTTTTCTTCCAGATCCTCATCTACGACTTTGGGAACTTCGGCATACTCAGACTGTCTGTAAGTAAAGTTTACGTTGTGAATGATTTGAATGTTCTGCGCGGGTGATAACGGCTGTTTGTGTGTATTCAGACACCGGCTCCACTTTATGACCTGGCCATGTTGGCTTTGGACTCGGAGGAGAGCGGCTGGAGTGAAGAGGATGGTCCAAAGGAAGGCCTGGCTCAGTACATCGTGGACTTCTTGAAGAAAAAAGCCGAGATGCTGGAGGACTACTTCTCCGTGGAGATAGACCAGGTCACAAACGTCCTACTCTGACGACACCGTCTTCGAACCTTTCAGTCCTTTATCACTGCTGACGTTGTATACGTGTGTCCGTCACAGGAAGGAAATCTCACCGGGCTGCCGCTTCTTCTTGACAAATACACCCCCGTCATGGAGGGTCTCCCGATGTTCATCCTGCGCCTGGCCACCGAGGTAAAGTCTTCCACAGTCGGTCCTCCTTTATGACAAAGACTCTGGAAACACGGGTTGTATCTGAAGGCCTCTGGGTGCTGCTGTTGTGCAGGTGAACTGGGACAATGAGACGGACTGCTTCAGAGGGTTCAGCAAGGAGTGCAGCCAGTTCTACTCCATCAGGAAGCAGTACATCCTGGAGGCGGAGCCTGGAGAGGAGCAGGTGGGGACGCCGAGCTTTTTCTACCGTTTGGTTCAACGATGAAAAAAAAAATATCTCCAAATCGACAAGTGTGACGTGTAATTCTTGTGACGTTTCAGGAAGCCGAGGGGAACTCTTGGCGTTGGAAAGTCGAGCACGTCATCTTCAAAGGTTTGCGGACCCTCTTCAGTCCTCCGAAGAGCTTCAGTGAGGACGGCACGGTGCTGCAGATCGCCAACCTGCCTGATCTCTATAAAGTCTTCGAGAGGTGCTGAATGTGACGATCAAATCTTACTGAAACACTCGCCATGTATGCTGCTCCTTTACGTTTGATGTAATATTTGTACTGTAAATTAAAAAAAACATTTTTTGAGACAAAGACGTCAGATGTTCGTCTTTGAGGGAAAAACTCTTTTCCGTTCTGTACAAAAGGGTCTCTGTCACAGGAAACCCTTGTGCTGAATGGCCTATTTAAAAGTGGCATGTGGTTTTCTAAAAGTAAGACTAGAGATATGCAGCCAGGAAAAATTTAATTGGGTCATGAGTCCCATAGCCAAAATGTGCCAGCACATGAGCTTGACTTTTATGACCGTTACATTTCCCCTGTCGGTGAGACACGAGGGCAGCGCGGAGGGATCAGCTTCACTCATGTTTCCACTCACGTTCCCAAATACTTTACACACAGTAACACGTCTTTAACACCTGCGTAACACTGGAAAACTGAAAGAGCAACGGAAACCTGCAGGATGGTTTTTACATGATCTATGCTGTAACAAAGCTCCAACCTACATCTTTCTTTATTGAAATCACTGGAGAAATGATCTGGAAACCAAATAGTTTAGAATTAAAGGGAACTGCAAGTTATTTCAAAGTGCAAGAAACATGTGGGATAAAAATCAAGAGTGTATTTGAAAACTACCCAGGAAAATTAAAACTTAAGTTTTAAGTCACTGGCTTGTTCTGATAGAAGAAAAAACACATTAGAATAAAGAGAGAGAGAAAAAAAGATGCTAGCTGGTCTCTTCACAGTTGAAAAGTTGTTCATGTGAAGCGACGGTATTTTAGCGAGTTCTTCACGTGTTAAAATGCTCATGTGGGTTTTTACGGGTGTGAAAGAAAAAGTGACAATTGAAATTTTGGACTTCAAATAACGGAAGATTTAACATCTTCCAGCAAAACATTGACTGGAAGATGGCCTCACAATTTCTCGTCTACTTTCGAGGCACTGAAAGAGATGGTCGCAGTGAGCTGGTAATCTGGATTAAGCATTTTGGATACATAAATCAAACGCTACCATCATAAACCGAATGAAAAGCTAGTGGCGAGATGTTTTCTGCAGCTTTCCTAGACTCTCCAAATGTTATCAGACCAAACGGATCAAACTCTTAATAGCGAGAGGAGTCCGCCGAGGTCGACGAGTTTTATTTCATTTAGCCGCCATTTTAAAGGCGCAGAAGTAGCGGTGAAGTAGTCCATGGCTTGAGTTTGCAAACTGCCACATGAAAAAAGAAGAAAAGATTGAATTTTTATACACACTTCTGTAAATTACACATTTATTTTCAAGAAATCTTTTAAATATTTGAAAAATTTCATTGAAACCGCAGCAGACACAGTTGGTTCTATATAAGTTTCAAACAATGACTGCACCTTCTTTTTATTTTTTTAAATACATCGTACTGTACCTGTTAAAACAATTACTGTCTCATTGAGCGGTGCGGACCCCCAGTCTCCTAGTGTGAAAAGGCACTTCACTGTGTGAGGGGAAGCTGGGAGGGAGCGGGCCGGAGCAGCCACGGGGGTTCAATCGTTTAAAAAGCATCATTATACTCATTCATGCAACTTATCAAAAACAACAACAACAAAAAAATCCAATACAGCCAAGCACCCAGCCAGAGGGAAATGAGATCTTGTGGATAACATGATGTAGTACAAAGCTCTGAAAAATGAAGTAGTGACTAGAGAAATGTCCTCAGATGTATCTCTCAGCAACTTTTATAGTTTTATTAGTTTCTGAGTCGTTCCTCGAAAAATAGCAACGGCTCGCCAGAAAACAAAAACCCGAAGGGACACGGTTCCGTTGTTTTGTTTGCCTGTGCTACGAGTTTGTAAGTGTTTTTGGTTAGCTACAAAAGTGTTACAGCTGAAAATGGAAATGTTCTCCAGACGCAGTATGGCAGTCAGAGGTCTGAGGTGCGAGTTTAAGGGCTTCTGTGGTGACGCTGCCTTGCCTCACTGCTGCGACAGAAGGGCGTTCCTGTTGGCCTTCATCTTGTCGAGGCGCTTCACGAGGTGGCTGTTGGTCATCTCCATCTCCTCGATCTTATCCAGAGCGGTGCGCACCTGTGGGGGGAGCCGAGGAGAGATGTTGTACGTTCAGCCTGCTGATGTTTAACGCCATAAAATGAAAGTGAAGTTCATTCCACACCGGTGACGGGACGGATGTGAATGAATCTTCTTCAACATGAAAACTTGGGATTTCAACAGCAATCTGATTGGTTGATGTCTTTATATGCGGTGTGACGGATCAGAAACAAAACAAGAAAACAAACTACTTCTGTAATATTTGCACTCCGTGTGAAAGTACTCAGGACAAAACAACAGTTTCAAAACGTATATTGAAACCTCCCCTGGTGTGTAAAAGCTTTGTTTCGGTGTCCTCACCTCTCTTTGAAGTTTCCGTTTCTCTGCTTTGAGTTCGTCTTCTATTTTCTCAGAGTTGTCTGCTGATGCCTTGTACCTGGACACCTGCCCTTCAAGTCTGTTAATCTGGACACAAACGGAAAACAAAGTGTTGACATGGAGCCCTAAAACCCTTTTCATTTCTCTGGATACCGCGTTTCTCTCATTTCATGTTTGAACTTACGTTTTGTTCCATTGTACCTATTTCCTGCTCTGCTTTAGAAAGCTTGAATTTGTATTCACTAATCTGTCTGTTGGCATCTCCTGCGCACAGAAACACAGCGGTGAGTTCAATGACACGTTCACAGGATCGTTGAACGTGCGTGTAGATAATTATAAAGAAAAGAAAAACTTACTCTGCATCTCAATAAAGTGTAGGTCTGTACCGTTCTCCATCCTCTCCCCGTCGGTGTAAGCACTGTCCACCTTCGAGTGTTTCTGCCTCTCCTCCTCCAGCTGATTCTTCAGCTTCCTGATCTGAGCCAACAGTTCGTCTTTCTCCTCGGCCAGCTTCCGTAGCCTGACGTCTGCGTGACACAGCGATGACACATTTGACGCCGTTTATTCGAAATCAAGTGGTTTCTAGGCGCGGCACAAATATGCAGCATTCTGCTCGCTGGTTGGACGAACAGGCAGAGGGATCAGTGAGACGCGACGTCAAAAGGTTCCGCGTCTTTCTCGTCCACGTGAAGGACACACTCACCCAGCGGGCCCTCCCCTGCAGACTCCAGCACCTGGGCGGCCTCCTGGGACACCAAAGTGATCCCTGCGGACGCAGGCTCGTGGTTGACGTCTCCGTTTGGAGTGCCGTCTGGGATGATGACCAGCCCGTGTTTCTGTGGTCAAAACGACACCGATTAGTTCCTGTCGTCCCGTTCGTGAAACTGCACGGCACAGAGGATTTTCACTAATCTCTCTCTCTCTTTTTTTTTTTTTTATATGGTACCGTCCACTCAGAATGAACAGAGCGGCTCTGTGAATGAATAGAGCCGTGACACCAAAACACACGGAGGAAAAAAAAAAAAAAGAAAGAAAGAAAAAGAAAAAAAGTAAATGACAGTGATGTTTACTGAGCAACAGACGGGACGGAACAATCGGTGGTTTGTGGATGTTGAAATGTGGCCAGAAAAGATAATATTTATCTGCAGCCTGACACTTCGGAGCAACCGGTTTACAAGTCAAAGCCTGAAAAAACAAACTTTGGACTGAAGCAGGATGAAAATAACCACGGCAACAAACAATATTGTGGTTGTGTTCAGACAGCTCTGCAAAAATACATGTATATTATATATTATATAAGTTTAGTCTTCAGAAAACCCTGAGATGGTATTATGTTGCTTTTTTTACATAAGAAAACAATCTGTAAAAAATGTAATTCCATCGAAGTCTGAAGAGCTGTTCACCATTTTAGCAGGGGTTTTTTTTCCGATGTATTTTCACCACCTAAATGCGT
Source organism: Embiotoca jacksoni (assembly GCF_022577435.1). Taxonomy (NCBI): domain Eukaryota; kingdom Metazoa; phylum Chordata; class Actinopteri; family Embiotocidae; genus Embiotoca; species Embiotoca jacksoni. Next base: position 16,607,265 of record NW_027185252.1, on the reverse strand, counting down.
AATAACTGAGGCTGTTATTTATTTTTGTATTCAACTTTCATTGAATCAAGAAAGTCCCTTCAAGATAAAGTATCTCTTTATCGAAAGAGACCTGGCCAAGCATGTGTTTATCATTGTGGTCAGTTGCCACGGTGACGTCTATGTACAGTAGTGAGACTATTTGCGTGCCCTCTAAAAGCCACACATCCACCAGTAATTTGATGTACTGCGCTGGTGAAGCAGAGGTTGCCGTTAGCCTGAGTTACACACAACAGAAAACAGTGTCAGTAGTAAAAAGGAAAAACAACAACGGCAGATTGACTTGTTTTAGTTCCAAACCAAAGCAAATGTATAAAAAGCAGTTTTCTGAGCAGCAACTCTTTTTTTTTTTTTTTCCCCTCGGGGACTCAGTGGACATACCTCTCCTGCTTTGGACTTCCCCTTGATGTCCGCGAGCTCATCTCTGAGCTCGTCTCTCTCATTCCTAATGCAATCAAAGTACTCTTTCTGCCTCTCTAGGGCCTGGCCACACCAGAGAGAAGACAAAGAGAGGAGAAGAGGCAGAGAAGTTGGAGAGACTCTGGACAGACATGCGACACGACATGCGACACGACATGCAGCAGCAACACAGACATGCGGTCACCGAGGTGACATGCCGGTGCATCATGTTGAAGGGAAACGTTACGAGGAGGTCGAGCACAGGGACTGACGAGTTCGTAAGGAGGGAGATCACTTCTTCGGGTTTTGGACTTTGTTAAAAAACAAAAAACAAAACTACACACCCAATAAGTACGAGACTGACTTCATGATCTAACAGCTGATCCACAGGTTGAACATGCATGTCATGCTGAAAAATATTGAAATTCTCTTGCAGTTTGACAATCCTGACAGAGTTGTTTTGATTCCACAGGCTGACCACTGCAGGCTTTAACACGGTGACGGTGAACTTTCATTGTTAGCTCAGGATCCAAACCGTTATTCTGACATGCAAAAATCCAAACTGTGTACGTGAACGGGTTCAGTTATGTGCTAACGCCTAAAGGGTCTCCATCGTGCAGAGACAGCATGGGAGGCAATAGAGCTGGATGGACATTATATCAGAAGGCTGGCGAACACGCAACCACCTATCGCCTCTCATAGCCTGTCAGAGCACCAGCGTGGGACCTCCTACCCCGATCTTTTTGTCCTTCCAGTTTATCGTTTCCTGCAGGTCAAACACCTCTCTGGTGAGGGCATCTAACTTAGTCTGCATTCGCTGGCTCTCCTGGAGAGGTAATGAACAGTGACAAGATGACAAGGGTACAGGACAAAAAACAAAAGAGGAAAGAAAATCAATGGAACAGAAAGCGAAAGAAGTGAAAATGCACATAAATACAAGCAGATACAAAGATCTGAGATGCGAGAGGAGACGAACTGGAGCAGGTTCTGTTGAAAGAGGAATGAATGACAGTGTTTGACAGGACAATGAAAAAGAGTGAAACGGAAGCTGTCAGGGACGGAGCAGTAGACTGGGAGAGGCCGGCCAGAGCCAATCAATCCTGATCATGTTGCTGCAGAGCAGAACCTCTTCTGCAGCCGGCACACAGACACCAGCACCTCTGAAGGTGCCGACAGAACAGCAGCCTGACGCGGCTGGTTTTTCTGTTCAAGCGCAGCCGTACCTCTATAAGCTCATCCCTCTGGCGGATTCCCTCTTTCAGTTCTTCTTGTTTATGCTGGAGAACCGTACACGTGTGCTTTTGTCTTTCTAGTTCCTGAAACCACAGACGGAACGTTTTAGCCACAAGCCTTCACTTTAAACATGATGCAGCTCTTCTACGATTGAGCGGTATTTCACCTTTGACTTGTCCTCCAGCTCCCTCCTCATCTCGGCCGTCTGTTCCTCCATCTCCTCGATGACGTCCTTGAGCGTGTCCACTTGATAGATGAGGTTGCCTTTGTCGTTGTCCAGCTGTGCGTTCGATACCATGGCTTTCTTATACTTCTCCTCCACCTCTGCAAGTGACTCCTGATCAGGTTGGACACGTGTTACTAACAGAGTAAACCGATTTCAAGCACAGCTCACCTACATGCATCAGGTGGGCTCCTTTCTGTCATAAAATAATGTTTTTGGAACACGTTCAACACAAATGGGCCAAACATACTGCACAAGTCTTGAAACATGAGCCTAATTCTGAGCATCTTTTGTTGTATTTTTCCTTTTTAAACGGGTCATTTGGGACAAATATGTGCAGTACAAATGGTGACACTGATCACACAATAATCAGAATGCGTTGAATCACTTTCAGGAGTGAAACAAGGCGATGGTGTGATAAAGGGGATCTGAAAGAGAGAACTACAAGTGAATCAGGAAACGAGAAATCCAGTAAAAGTGCACCAGTTGTATGAAACTACAGAGATGGAGCCGGGCTCCAGTCAGGTTGGTTAGTAGACTACTCGAATCAATAAAAACATACAGTGTCCTTTCTGAGAGAACAGGAAGTTGCTGAAGGTCACTGTCAGCCAGACGGGCCTCCAACACTGTGCCAACGAAAGTCCAAACTGACAGCACGACTGTTCTCCGTCAGCAGGTGGAGCTTGTTGCTCTTCTTCTTACAACTTTGAACCCAGCAGCGTTGTGGGAGTGTCTTCATTTCAGATCAAAACAGGAAGTGAGGGAACACCATGCAGAAGGAAAGGGGTCACTCAGACTGGGAGCACGCAAAGACACGACTGTGGTGTTAGGGAGCTACGGGGGGGATGGGAGGGGAGGGAGGGGGGTGCAGAGGGGGTGTGAGTGGGGAGGCGGCGGGAGGGGTTAGTGATGCCATACTGCTCCCAGAGGACAAGAGAAGGCATGCTGTGAGCTCAAGCCCCTCTACCTTCAGCTCTTTAAGCCCTTGCATGTACCGCCCTTCTACATCCTGAATCTGGTCCTTTAGTTCATAGATATCCTGTAGAGCACACGGAGGGAATGGTTGGGGTGAACCGGGGCGTCAGAGAGGGTGGGGGTTGGTGGGGAGGAGGGGGGAGGGAGGGGGGTAGAGGAGAGATAACAGAGCACCCGTGCTGCCATCTCAGAGACAGTCCAGCTCACATACACATGACCACCCAGAATATAAGGATCAGCTTGACAGGACACATGTCACATCCAGTCCTCCCGTGCACACATGTAGAAACATGACTCAAGCAGACACTAAGAGGAGCAGGGAGGGAACAGCAGAGGCAACGCTGTGGGAACGCACGTCTACACGAAGCCCTCAAACACACATGAATTAGCAGTTCATCTCGATGAGAAATCTCAACGCTAGCATTTGTAATGAGTTTAGATTATGTAAAGCGTTTGAAGGTCTTACCCTTAGTTCACTCAGACTGGTGTCGGGGTCGTAGACGCTACCCGTGTCGGTGCTGCCCCGTCGTGACGAGGTGCCACCCAGGGAAGCCAGGGTGGCGGCAGAGAGGCCGGGGGTGGCACATCGGGAAGATGGCTGAGGACGCAAAGAGCCACAAAACCCCGGTAAGAAAAGCACACGTGAAAACGCAGCGCAGCGCAACACAACTCCGACATGTCATTCAACACCAACATCTGATACGGCACGGCTCTTCGGGGATACAGATCCTCCTGAGGGAGGCTTTGTCACCCTCATGTGTTGGAGAACATGTTATACTTGGAAAATAGCTCACAATCTCCACAGGCTGCGTGTGTGTAAAAGAAAGATGACGCTTCTTTGTTCATGTGTTGTGGTTACATGCTGCTGCCTAACATCGCACAGAAATCCATTTACAGCTCAATGTGGGATTTAACTGGTAAACGATTATATTGACAGATGAGCCACGCCAGGTTTCTACAGGAAATAACACCGCTAGATCACAAAACAGAAATGAGTGTGGTGTTGTTGTGATCTCCAGGCTTTGTCTGTAGTTAACCCACGGATGGAGAAAGAAAATCCAAACAGCATCGCATCACCACACTGTGTGTGGTAATTTTGCGTCTTTACACAGACGCCATTTAATGAGACTTTATTGTCAGGTGTGTCGAATGTTTATGAACAGTCTTTAGGACTGGATGTGACATGTGTCCTGTCAATCCGAGTGCCTGACAATCCCATTTTTCTGCAGTAAAATAGATTGAAATGAGACTAACAGACTATATTTCATTAGATAAAACAGAAGTTTACAAAGTTTATGTTTGGGGACATAATTTACAGCTGAAAAAAAGTGCAATATCTGTTATCACAACACTCGGATAATTACAGGGAAATGCTACGGTGACTTCAGTATTGTCTCACGGCCTCTGGTGATTCCTACCGCAGCAGTTACATGGAGGAGGATCTCTGGTAATGTGGCCGAGTTTTAAACCAAAGGCGCCGAAACTCTTTGATTAGGCCTGGTTGTTAAAATACTGAATAATCACGCACTTACCCGACTAAAATCTGTATACTGCTTGTCACATTTTTCATCCAGCTGTAAGAAAAAGAATAAATATTATAAAAATGAGGTCTAAATGATTGTAAGAACACGCATCCTGTCGTGGTCATGCTTGGAGCCGTTTCCTCGTCTGTAAACCAGGGAGTTAGTTCACAGGTTAATACGAGTCCTGGATTAAGTGCTGCATGTTCACAAATGGTACCGAGTTGAAACCAAACAAGCAAATGAAACAATAAGTGGATTTCATTACTGTATTAGAGAAGATACTTTCTCTGAGTTCATGCTGCTACGCACTGCAGTCACACATCTCAACTACCCTTTTAGCACTCTACTATACATACATATATATATATATATATATATATATATATATATTATCTATTATTTATATATATAACTTCATGATCTATTATTTATATAATAAATAATAATAATATATATTATATTATATATAACATAGATAAAAATATATATGTATAAATATATATATATAAATAAATATATATATATATAAAAATAATAGATCATGAAGTTTTATATATATATAAATAATAGATCATGAAGTTATCATTAAAACAAAGGCTGTGGGATGAGTTTTGAATACCAAATGTTATTCGTAATCATGCATCAGTTATTTCATCCATCACCGGTGTTGCACTGCATTTCCAAGCACGCTGTCGTGAGCCCGATTCGGTCACTTACAGCGTCCAGATCTGGAATACTCAAATCATCGAGGTCGGACACAATACTGCCCCTTCGGTTGGAGCGGCTGAAATAATCAGCAGCTGACTCACTAATGTCCGAGAAGTCAGACGACTATTTACACAAACACACAGACACACACGGATACACACAGATACACGGACACACACACACACACACACACACACACACACACACACACACACACACACACACACACACACACAGGACAAAGAGGACAGAGGTGGAGGCAGAGAAAAGGTCAAACTCGTCAGACAGGAGAAGGACAGAAGGAAACAGAGACCACTCTTCAAGGTCAAGGCATTTCAATGTGGGATATGTATTGAGCGAATACTCTTAACCCAGAAAAATACAATAAAAGAAAAAGCTGAAATCTAGCTCTTCATCTACGGTCGCTACCGTGACAGAGCAGCATCAGTGTCTCTGTTTCTACAGCTCACCACACTGTCCCTCCGGCCTCTGTTGAAGCGTTCCTGGGACACACTGCTGACCGTGTCATCATCTGAGGAAGACTGAGAGGAGTACGCACACACACAAACACACACACATGAGGAGATAAAGTCATGTAGGATGGCTGCATGCCCAAGACACACACACACACACACACACACACACACACACACACACACACACACACACACACACACACCTCTCAATCCTTAAGACATCCAAGTCTTTGCATTAAACAGATAAATGGATAACACTAAAGACGGGAACACTACGTAATACCATTTCATGCCATTAGGAGCCAAAGTCAAGTAGGACAATCTTTCTACAACATCATCGCCTGCGCAGAAGAAACTCCTAATTCACACACTTGCCAGACAATGTCTCTCAACGACGCCGTTTCCTGAAACAAGCTGTTTGATGCGTCATTAATCACTAGCCGAGAGGTCTGCTGGTGAGAGGGGACGAGGGGGACGAGCGGGGGCCTGTTAGCAGTGTGTGTTTGTGGTCATGCACGGTGGCGGTGGGTTTTAAGGTGCTCACCGCAGGGCTGCTGCGAGTGGAGCTGGCTCCAGAGGAGTACCAGCTGTATTCAGAGGGCTGCGGAGGGATGGGAGGAAGGAGGACAGGAAACAGGATCAACATGAAGCTAGACATCAGGCCGCAGGGTGACAATGCCAAAATTAATATAAAATAATAAGTGCTGTTTGTCAAACATTCAGAAGACTTACAGCTCTTGAACTGTGGCCTGAGCTGTAAAGACCGGTGTCGTCGCAAATAGAGGCCTGAGGGCACACGTGGGAGACAGTGCAGGACTCAGCAAAACACGAGAGGGAACATAAATCTTTCACTTTCTAAGTAGGCCGAGTAGAATGACTTTCTCTGGGCCAAGCAATAAACAGAAAAGCTGTGTATTATTTCCAACTTTAAATAAGCCATTTGTTTCAGTGCTCTTTAACAAAAGCCTTGGCTTCACACAAACTCCTGTCTTATCTCACTGAAGTACAGATCTCTGGCCCGAGCCGAGTGCTCAGCGTGTCCAGGAGCTAAATATAAGCAGCCCCAGCCACCCCAGACATCCTATCACATGCATGTGGCCACGGTGGGGGGGGGGGGAGGGTTTGGGTGGAGTGGGGCGGGGCGGGGCGGACAGAAACTGACCATGCTGTAGCTGCGAGGCAGCCCGGTGCCGGTGGTGGAGGATGAGGAAGCGGTGGCCTGTTGGAGAGGAAGGGGAGCAGGGAGACGTCAGAGTGGAGGGAGGCTCAGGTGGTGAGAGACTAAAGAGCTGCAGTAGTGAACAGAATGAATGTTGTGCTGACTCTGTGACACCGTCCCTGTTCACGGTTTCAAGCAACACTATTGTCTGTCAGCAGGTGATTTACAAGAATTCAAATTATTTTGTGAACAGCTTTCAGTGGACAGAAATCTGAATGTAAAAGTTTTGGCTTTCAATGAAACAACTAAGCAACATCAGGCACTTCTGGCCTGCTACTCTCTCTGCTGTGATGATTTTATGACACATTAACAATATCCCTTATTGCACTCATATAACACCAATGTTAGGCTGATAAATATCCAATAAACTACACCATGCAGACAGGAATATACAGCTTCAGCTGGCTCTACTTTCACTGTCCTTCAGCTAAACGTTGGACAGCGGTGACGGGAGGACCAACCCGTGGCTGATAGGTGGAGGTGGAGGTGGAGGGCAGTTTGGTCTTCGTTAGGCTGGTGTAGTTCCTTTGATCGTGGTACAGTCCCGTCTGGAAGGGTAGTAACATAATACGACCTCAAATAAGCAGCGACAATACAGATGTTTTCCTCAAGAGTGGGACTACAATTAGTTTTCCATATGTTATGACCACTGCTTGATCTAAGTGCCACGTCACAAAGATATGATTAGTCATTCTCATCAAGGGTACAGTCGATCAACAGTAAATCACCACTGCAAGCCACCATCATCAGTCTCCGCTGCCTTCATGCCGGAAGTGGCAGCGCAGACGAGACTTAGGGAGTACACTGACCAGCAGGTCCTTCTTCGAGGAGCTGGATGAAGCCTTTTTATGGCCATGCAGGTCACTGTACACTGAACTCTGCTCAGCACAGAGACAACATAAAAAAGAGGCTATAATGAGACAAAAGAACTAAAAGAGAAACATATGGGGATAAATGGATGATCAACATGGTTACATACAGTGGAGCGGGAACTCTTGAGGGTGGAGCTAGTGGAGAGGCCATCAGACTGAAGAGAGACCAGGAATAGAAGAATTACGATCGTGAAAACATCACAGACGCTGTGAGGTTGCCGTTAGATCAACTTCTACACACAATCAAGCGAACGGTTATGAACCGAGCTGTGCATGAATGTTATTTACTGGACATATACAAGAAAACGGTCAATTTCAAATCAAAATAGCATCTTTGTATGAGAGGATTTGAAACGATGAAGACACTAATGAAATGTTTGGCGGTGAAAGGGCTCCACGTGTGGACAGGCCAGCAGCTCCATATGATATACATACGTGTGTATGTGTCCTGTGGCTGTGGAGGGTCTGGCAGCATGAAGACACTGGACTGAAGACCGTATAATAAAATATAATAACTTGGCAAAATTGTGTAAAGTTATTTTTCATGTTTTCCAAATGTGATTGGTATGTTGTTGTATTTTCATTATTATGTCAGTAGGAGCTTGTCTTGTCTGTGTGTGAGTTGTAATCTTTGTCCTGTGTATTTTGTAATGTTATGTCATAGTGTCAGTCGTTATGGCTGTATTGTCACGTTGTAAAGTTTCTTGTGGGCCGCTGGGAAAGGAGTTGTGTCAATGATGTGGCTAATGGGAGTGCTAAAAAACTAACTAACTAACTAACATGTATACACATATTGTATGAACACTTATAATACTCTTGAAAAACAGCTATTGGTAAAGTGCACATGCATTTAAAACAAAATGACACGGGACATTAGTAGTTTGGAATCAGTTCATCTCAATCTAAAAGTTCAGTGATCACTGATACAAGAAGATATCCAACATGGAAAAGAATGAAATACAGATGAGTCCAACTGTATGTGTCCCCCCGTGTCCCTCTGTGTCCCCCCGATCTCTCATGTGTAGAAGGTACAACTAACAGATCAGTAGACGACGCCGCATTCAGGCAATACGACGCAACAAAAACATTAAATAGGCCAAAAGTGTCCCTTTCTATGAAGCTTTTAAAATACGAGTTAGTTCTTCTGAGCACAATGAAGTTAGCTGAGCTCTAGTTATGTGCTGACGATCCACGTATTCAGCCCACAACACGCTCCCACACAAATGCACACACAACGCACCAAGCCGTCTTTTCTACGGGAAGTGGATCGGCTCTTGCTAGAGCCCAGGTCACGCACTGCTGATGAGGTTGACTTCAAACATAAAAAAAAACAAAGAACAACATTAGGAGAACTCTTCTAAAAGAGTAAAGCAACACTGCCTTCATAACAAGAACAAGAACAAGGGCTCTCACACATCAGTGTGCCCTTATGAGAGCGCAGACTTAATAAAACGGGCAGGGATGTATTATGTACGTACCCTGTAGCTGCGGACTGACATGACATCATCATCCAGCCCCTGTTAATGTGGAAACACGGAGTCACAGCAGAAAAATAGACAGAGAAGAACAGAGTCGATGAGAGATTAACTGCAGGATTAAAGAGGAAAGAAGAAAGGAAATAGAGGCAGACAAAGAGGAAGTGTGTGGGGGAGATACAGACCCGGTGTTGACGGCTGCTGGATCTACTACTACTAGAGGTTCTGGCTTTTTCTGAGTCAGCCTGGAGTCAGGAAGGAGAGTTGGTCAGAGTTATAGAGTGAAAGCAGACTGGGAACTGTAATACTCAACAGTTGCTATGCAAAGCCCAAACCATGCAAAACAACTTTGGCATGTTTATCACCAAATTGATGTCATAAACATTTGCAAATGTTATCCTCTTTAAGCACTGCAGCAAGATTAATGATACACAAGAACAGCTAATATATTACACAATTTGTCTCATCTAATAGCACACAGTGAAAAGCTCCTGTTCTCCCTTCAACACGCACACACAGATAAGTTCCATGCAAAAGTGGTTCATAAACAATCAAAACTATCTATATCTAATAATATAAGTATTTCTGAAGCAGTGGGAGGTTACAGCTACACGTCCAAACCGCCTCCTCACATGCAGACTCACCCTCCTCTAAATAAAGTCAAAGGCCAAAGCCTGCTCTCCAAACACACGGTCACAGATTACAGTGTCTCCAAAGCAAATACACTGCCGGGGCATATTTCCACAGTGAGGCACAAAGTAGTCTGCGAGTCAAGTGTAGCTAAACGGTCAGGGTTGACTGGGGCTCAATCCCACACAACAGGCAGTGTTAGTGGAAACAGGAGGCAACAACACCGCTCGCCTACCATCCACTGGTGGATCTGACCCCATTTTCTGTTGCTACTGCTGGATGAGTGGTGAGAAAGCTGGACAGAGGGAGGAAGTGCCAGGAAAAACATACAATCATACTTTGCTCAAAACGGCTGAAACATTACAAAAAAAAAACTGGGTGACATTTGCGTCAGGAATAGAAGTTTTGGTTTGATCTGTGGACATGCAGCACTTTCTTTTCTCTTTCTGCGGGTAAATTTTTTGGTGTTTCCACAGCAGACTAATCCAAAAAAACTGGCCTTTATGGCATAAAGCCCAAGAGCTCATCTGCACCCGGGACGACGGCTGCAGATGAGCTGCTTGCACACATTGAGGCGCTTAACAAATAAAAGAAAAAAAAAATAGAGGAGAAAACCAGGCCATTTCCCATATTTAATCTGCAGCTGATCTGTGTTGAGAGCAGCAGTTATGGGACATTAGTTTCTTCCTTGATGAATTGACGGTGCATTTTTTTTGCCCATCTGGTCCATTTTGAGTTACGTACCTCTTTCTGCTGCCGTTCGAGTTCCCTCATTCGAATATCCCTGGCCTCTGCCCGAGCTGCCCTCTTTGCTGCCAGCCTCGCCTCCGCCTGTGAAACGCAACATGAACAAACCCGTCAGCGATGAATGGAAACTCTTGAAGGTGCTTTTCCCCAAAAGGCACACCCAGTGAGGGCAGAGGGCAAAGCTTCAATCTAAACATAATCACACAGTAGAATTTACAAGAGTATATATTCAATGTATCTGCTGCCCGTTAGAGAAGAGAGACACTGGAAGATGTATTTCATTCGTTCACATTTCACACTTCCTGGCTTGTAGGAGGCATTGAGTTTCCTTCCCTTGAATTTTATTACCCGACCTTTTTGATGAAGAAGTAGAGTTTTTGGCAGCGCTGCATAGTTTTGTGGTTTGCTGTGAAGATACATCCAACTCGCCAAGAATAAATAAGTAGGAAAAAAAAAACTGCATTACTTTCTCAACTGTACCGTCTAGTTTTCAGGACTGTGTATCACGCAGTACACGAGTGTTGCATCTGAATAATGTGTCGTGTCCATAATACCTGGTCTGCAGTAGATTCACTTGCAATTTTTAAATACTGCCATTTAAATTATTTAATTAAATTTACATCTTCTTACAACAGACCACATAGTTTTGTCGACTTGGGAGGTAACGGCACAGTTCATAAACAATCCAGCCTCTGCCTGTCTGATATGTTGATCTATGTCAGCAGTTATACCGCTGTCACGGCATGTTTTCACTGACAAGTAACAATAAACTGCAGCACAGAAATGCTAAAGATGGATTTCAGATATTTCAGAAACAGTGACTACTTCACATAGTTCACCCACCAGAGAGCGCTGACTCATTTATTTTTTTTAACTGTAAGCCGCACGCACATACTCGGTCTCGGTCCAAGTGTGCTTATTCTTTGATCTTATGTAAAAATAATAAAACAATAATAGTTTGAACTTTCAAATATTGGTATAACAATCCAGTGGTGCTGCACTCTGGACACGACACGGCATCAAGTCTCTGCTCACATGCTGGACCCTCAGTGGCCAGTTTCAACGGTGAGCCGCTGCTCTGAGGTCCTCTGAGTGCCTGTGATGCCTCATCACCACCAACATGTGCTACCCATCAGCTGCAGGAGGGATCATTTAAAGCCCCCACGGGGGAGATGCCAGTAGTGTGCAAACAAACTGACTGAGAAGAAAAGTATCAAGAAAAAAACTATGTGAGTCACAACAGCCTGGTTCTGCTCAGCCTGTACACATAGAGGCCATTTCACAATATCTAAATAGCTGACACTGTAGCACAAATAAGTAAAAAGCTGAATTAAATCCAATAAACTCTCTTCTATGGAAAAAGTGGGTGGAGTCATTACACAATTTGCCCCGACTGAGTCAGAGTACGAGCAGGAGCTAATTTTACAGAATAGCTCAGCAGAGGGGACTAAATGAAGCAGCCGCTACGCAGCGTTGAGGCGTCCCACAGGTGACGGTGTAGCTTATCCCTCTATTGCATCTTTAGTACTAATTACATACCGACAGGCTCTGGAACTAAACATCCTACCAACAAAGAGGGGCACACTTGGTCGCGGAGCGCGGCCCCTTTATCTCTAACTCAAAGACAGTCCATAAATACCGGCGGCTGCGTGTACAGTATCTCACTGCAGACAAACACTGTCAGCATTCCAGTAATTTCTTATCTGCACCGCCAGAACAGAGGCCCTGTGGGCAAGAGGCTGGTCCTGTTTCAATAATAGCCCAGAGTGAACAAACAACACAAGCATCTTGTTTTACAGAGACGAGACGTCTTAATCCTGACAGTCAGAGGAAAGTAGAGACTTTGAGCTGATCCTGAGGAATCGGGGCCGATCCAGACATATCTTAATGCTTCACTATCAGCTACGATAAGGCCACTCAAACTCAAACAATGTAATTGGTCACAGCAGTGATTTACTCTCTTGCTTTCACACCCGAGTTGGAAAAATTATCCACAGAAACAAATCAATTTTCTCTCCTCTCTCTTTCCTCATTAGCAAAGATCAGCAAACAAAACATTAAGGTTAAGCTTCTCGCCGACTCTCAGTTTCACTCTTTAAATTACAACCATCGCTAGCTGTTGTTGGGCTAAAATAAAACTGTTATTGTTGGGTCTGAGTGATCTTTTACAGTCTGATAAAAGTCAAAGAAGCATCGCTCTGTAACACCGCTGCAACAACTGCAGGCACACCGAGGGTTTCTGTCATTTCTACAACTTCAGAGTTTCAAGACTCACATTTTCCAAATCAGACTTTGATTGGAGTTTTCTGACTTCAATTTCTTTGGAAGTATAATATGCGTTAGCTGTTATTTCAGTTTGTCGGATACATATTTAATCAAGCATTTAAATACAGACTCCGACTCTGTCAGAGGTGCCGAATATTAAAGGCCATCCCTCTGAAAACAATAACCGAGGATGACGGCTTGGTGAAAGAACAGGTGATGAGTGAGACACAATACTACGTACAAACACGCATTACTGTAAAGATTATACACGGAATCGCTGATTTCAGCATCTTTGATAAATGTGAATGATTCACACAGTAGTTGTTTTACTGTCTGAATAATTTGAATACATTTAAATATCATTTGTATTTTTCAAAAAGAAAATAAAATCAGTACTTTCCATGTGCCCTTGTGGGCTCTTGTGTCATTTTGGGATCTAGTTGATGGTCATACTTTGTCACAACAACAAGCCTTCGTTAATGCAATGTACTTTGCACAAGGTGAAAAGGGAAGTAATGTTGAAAGTGCGTGAGGAGAAAGACCAAATGAGAAAGCGAGGGAGGCGGCTGGCTGCGAGCTCTGCACCTGTTGAGCTGTCTGACAGTGTGACCTGCTCTGCACAGCAGCACAGCTGAGCTCTCTGTCTCCGTCCTATCTATAGACCGGCCCATCCAGGCCCGGCTCTCCGAAAGCCACATCGTGGGCCTGAGAAGGTAACCTGAGCAGCAGAAGTTCAACATTAAACACACCTCCTACACTCTGAGCAACAAGAGACCCGCAATCCCCCACGTGATCACCTGGGGCCGTCACTACGTAGTGATAACAGCGCGTCGATTATTAGTACTGTGGGGAAATGCGACAAACTGCACACTTCATCAAAAAAACGAATTAGCGGATGAATCAATAATGTAAATAATCCACAACATTCCACGATAAAAACTGAACCGAAACTTGCGTCGTACAAACACATAATGAACTATAATGTAAAGAAGAACAGTTTCATTTCTGTAGTTGAGGTTTCTGCACTTTAATCAAATTTGAAAAGAATAAAGCTACATGTAGGCGTATCAAATGGAAAGTTCTTGACTCTGGAAAATTGTGAGAAATAATCATCCTAACATCGTGAATAATAATTTAACGTGTGAATGCTGAATTTGATCCGACATTATGTTCGGTGTTGGCAGCTGTTATGAAACAAGGCGTATCCAGCTTGTTATTTGGCCAACTCTACAACTCCATTCAAAATAATCATTGCTAGATTTGTTTAAAATCGCAGATAGTCAGTTGTAAACAAAAGGCCTGAACTCTAGGTGCACTAAACTAGTCTATGTTACATAACTGAGAAACCACCGGACCCTCATTATCGATACCAGATTAGTCCTTGAACATTTTAATTGCGTGATGTTTTAAGACAAATAATAGCTGCTAAAAAACAATTTTCTTTATGTTGGGCTGAAACAACCTGCCGATGTTTCTTTACAACCCAGCAGCCAACCAAGTAACACTTTATTGGCAGACATGTGCTTTGTTCCCTGTAGCCTGAAAACTCTTTTAACCACATAAGGAAAGTGAAAAGTGCAAAACTTTTCATTGCAAAAACGACTTGTTGATATCAGAAGCTAAGGAAAAAGCAGTTTATTTATATAGCATAATTAATGTACGTTGGTAATTCTGAGTGCTTTAGGAATTATTTATTTCGCCCTAGATTAAATCGAATGGACTATGAACTATAGCTTCCAGACAAAGGCACTCCCTCTGTATACTGGGCAAAGTCAATCACTGTCAAGTACCATCAGCTCCCTTAGATCCTAATCTGAGACAACAGGTATGAGGTGATCGTCTAATTCCAACACTTGGCCACTGTCGGATATGAAAGCAAGCTGCTAGTATTCAAAATCCTGACTTCCCAGAAATGTAAAGTGCCTCAGAGGCAGGCTGGTGACGGTGCAGGCTCAAATTCACAGCAGCGATCGGTGCCAGGCGCAGGCAGCCTGGACGTACTCTTAACCTCGAGGTAGAAGCTGCAGGGTTTTGTACATTTGTTTTGGAGGGAGCTGATGTGCAACAAGTTAAAGGTTAACCCCTTGAACTCCCTGCACACTTGGTCTAATCTCTGCTTTGCTGCACAAAGAGATTCAGATTTAGGACCTGACTGGGAGGGTCAGATGACTCATGTTTCTATGATCAGCCTGCATGACTATAAAGAGAGCAAATGGAGCCTCGCGCTTAGTGCCCAAGAATGAAACACCGCACAGCTTTCAAACAGAGCCGTTTCTGTTCTTAAAAAGGGCCAAGACAAATATTTCCAAAAAGCACATTAAACCAGAGTTAGATTGTGATTTTAGTCCGAAACTTTTACAGAAAATCTGCAGTGTGTCTATTTTTTTTTTTTTAATACGCTCACCAAACGTATAAAACCACCTTAAAACTCTGAAAAATGATCTTTGCCTTTCACGTTTTTAAGACACCCTATTGTGGGGGAAAAAAAAGAAAAAGCAAAGGAATGGAAGAGCTGCTTGTGGAACGAAATGGAATAATCTCAGGGCATGTCGTTACAGGCCGGGCAGCTTCTCTCCTCTGCCCGTGTTTCCCCTCCCAAACAAAAACACTACAAGTCAAGTCAGCCTCTCTGTGGCCCAAACCAGCTGTCTCTACTCGCCTGGGCTCAAACACAAATTAACTAGCAAAACCTGAATATCCACAAATGTGCTTCAGAGGCCTGTTTGTTAATACAACTCTGACCACCAATCAGCAAAACCCGCCTAACAGATTTAACACACCTTTCTGTCGCTCAGCGACGTCCTGTTAAACCGAGTACTTTGTCAGCATGCCTAAAGTTTGACACATAACGTGCAAACTATGGTTGACAGACATCAGAACTAGTTAACTTTACTTCATCTGTAACCGGGTCAATATTAAAATATCCTTACGATCCATTAGTGTTCATCTGTGTGTCTGTTTTGACGTTTACTGACTTCATTCTAGTCTCCAGCTCTAAACTTCTGTTGGTACAAGAAGATTTTCATGAACTTACATGTTTGATTCTCACAATAACTTTTGATGTCACCTGATAAATGATAGACACAACTGAACAGCAGGAAGATGTATTTTCTCAGTAATGGCAATGATACCAAAAGCGTTAAACATAGAACTGAACCAAGTCCACAGGCACATTAATGCTTTCTTGCTTTCGCAACACATTTTATCGACACGTCTACTTTAAAAGTTCTCTATTTCAACCGTAGTGCAGTGCAGACCGGTCATATGAGTGCTGATAATGGTTTCAACGGTCCACTTATGTTGCCTTTCTTTTAAAAATGTGATGGGGCTGCTGCCCAAATGAACAACATCTAAAATAGACAAATCAATCCCCTACCTGAACTTTAAAGGCCATTATCAGGATGAGGCTAAACAAGAACATCTGAGCTGGATCAAATCATATTTGTATTGATTCGGGGTTGCATAAATGGAGCAGTCTAGGGAGAAGATAACCCAGGTTCATCAACTGTGTGTGCATGATGGGAGTATGAACTTACCTCCCGAGCAATGCTACTCAAAGCCTCGTCCTCTGCGGAGAACCGATCTTTCAGAGGAGCACGCTTTCTGCCAGAGCCTTGTGTCCCCATGCTGCCACTGCAACTGTAGCTCCACCAGTGTTGTGTAGGGCCGGAAAACAACTGTATGTAAATACCTAGAGGGGGAAAAAAAAAAAAAAGCAGATGCAACAAAAACATATTTCAACAGGTCCATAAACAAAGCCCAGGGACCGATCGGAGGTACATCGTTTTTTGTGTGCTCTTTAATGCAGTCTAATCTCACCGACAACCCGTACACTCCCTAGTGCTTACTCCTATTCCTGCAAACAGACTCACTCATGTACACCTACAAGGGCTTCGGATAAACAGTTGTGGCCGACGTAAACCAGCTTTAATGGGACACTCAGGAAGGCCAGCCTTATAAATCAGCATTTAGGAAACTACATTCAAATAGATGGCAGCTGGACGAAGTCCACAACGAGGATCCAAACCAATGATGGCTCACTGATGACAGCTGGTATAATAGTCCTCCACATCTTCAACAGGGTGACATGTGTTGAACAACAAAGTTATCAGACCCCGAAACAAAAGCCCGCTGGGACAGAGACGGGGGGGGGGACAAGGGGGGGGGGGACACGCCTAGTTCAGGACCCGGTTGAAGTCGGAGGATTCAAGGCGAGACATGAGCTCCCTTTGTAGGCGGCGGATGATCTAAACCTCGGAGATCATGAATTCAGCCACAAAAAAAATAAAAATAAAAAACCACGCTGCTGGAAAATGGAAGAATTCAGATAATCATGATGAAGAGTTTCTACGAGCTAACAATCATGTGGGATCAGTAAGTGGGAGATTAAAAGCTTGCTCAGGTCATTTTCCTGCCCCACACACACACACAGCTAACATTAGTGACTATAAAACGTGCAGCAGCGACCTTTATTATCTTAAAACTAAAGTTACACCATCGTACCGCCAGCCAGCTGGACATACTAACGTTTACCACGGCGAGCTACGTGTGAGAGCTAACTAGCATTTCGTCCTCCAGACATTATCATTCAAAAGTTACCTGGTTAGGTTTTTATTGGGCTTCCGCTGAAGCCGACGTTTAATTAAAAAGGAGAACTATCCGGCCACGTCTTTTCCGACCCCCGGCGCCGGAGATAGCCTCTGGGAGCCGAGCCCGGTTGACCCGTTTAGCCGAGCAGTTAGCTCGGGTAGCCAGCGGGGCTAACCTCGACTCTCCCGGGGACTCAGCCTCCCCGGTCCCCGGTCCCCGGTCCTCCCGTCGCGGTTCACACCCCGAAAATACAACGTTACCTGCGCGACACCTTCAATTTAACCCGCGATTATTGCCGAGGTGCTGTCCCTTCTCTCCTGGAGGTTTAGCGGAGAGCCATTGGATGACTTGTCTTCAGAGATCGGCGGTGTTTTCGTCCCCACTGACAGCTGTCATCAGTCCGCCTCTCCGCCCTCTCCGCCCGGTCCACACACACTGGGCAGCTCCAGAGGACCCGGATGTTGGGAATATTAGGGTGTGATGCTGCCTTCAGGGACCAGTCAGACACACGGTGTGTACTTCACTGACTGATACAGAATAGTCCTTGTTTAACTTACCGGAGGTAACGACACACTTTTAGGGGCTGACAGCATGAATTTATTTTAAACATTAACGACGCAAACTGTTTTCCGTTGTAGTTTTTTTTTAACTTGATAATTAGCTTGCTGTAGTTTCTTGCTTTGGTGAGTCGTTAGTCGTTTAACGTCTCTTTGTTAAAGCATTTCAGTCAATCAGACCGAAAATGTCCCATTATTTGTCCATTTATTTTCACGTAATACATTTTTTTTTGGCCTTATTATTAACTCGTATACTAATTTTAAACTGTATTTCAAAATGAGCCCCTTATTTTTACCTGAAGGAGCACCACAAAACGATATATATATATATATATATACATATATACAGTGGGTATGGAAAGTATTCAGACCCCTTTAAATTTTTCACTCTTTGTTTCATTGCAGCCATTTGCTAAAATCAAAAAAGTTCATTTTATTTCTCATTAATGTACACTCAGCACCCCATCTTGACAGAAAAAAACAGAAATGTGTGCAAATTTATTAAAAAAGAAAAACTGAAATATCACATGGTCATAAGTATTCAGACCCTTTGCTCAGTATTGAATAGAAACACCCTTTTGAGCTAGTGCAGCCATGAGTCTTCTTGGGAATGATGCAACAAGCTTTTCACACCTGGATTTGGGGATCCTCTGCCATTCTTCCTTGCAGATCCTCTCCAGTTCCATCAGGTTGGATGGTGAACGTTGGTGGACAGCCATTTTCAGGTCTCTCCAGAGATGCTCAATTGGGTTTAGGTCAGGGCTCTGGCTGGGCCAGTCAACAATGGTCACAGAGTTGTTCTGAAGCCACTCCTTTGTTATTTTAGCTGTGTGCTCAGGGTCATTGTCTTGTTGGAAGGTGAACCTTCGGCCCAGTCTGAGGTCCAGAGCACTCTGGAAGAGGTTTTCTTCCAGGATATCTCTGTACTTGGCCGCATTCATCTTTCCTTCAATTGCAACCAGTCGTCCTGTCCCCGCAGCTGAAAAACACCCCCATAGCATGATGCTGCCACCACCATGTTTCACTGTTGGGATTGTATTGGGCAGGTGATGAGCAGTGCCTGGTTTTCTCCACACATACCGCTTAGAATTAACGCCAAAAAGTTCAATCTTGGTCTCATCAGACCAGAGAATCTTATTTCTCATAGTCTGGGAGTCCTTCATGTGTTTTTTGGCAAACTCTATGCGGGTTTTCATATGTCTTGCACTGAGGAGAGGCTTCCGTCGGGCCACTCGGCCATAAAGCCCCGACTGGTGGAGGGCTGCAGTGATAGTTGACTTTGTGGAACTTTCTCCCATCTCCCTACTGCATCTCTGGAGCTCAGCCACAGTGATCTTTGGGTTCTTCTTTACCTCTCTCACCAAGGCTCTTCTCCCACGATTGCTCAGTTTGGCTGGACGGCCAGGTCTAGGAAGAGTTCTGGTCGTCCCAAACTTCTTCCATTTAAGGATTATGGAGGCCACTGTGCTCTTAGGAACCTTGAGTGCTGCAGAAATTATGTTGTAACCTTGGCCAGATCTGTGCCTTGCCACAATTCTGTCTCTGAGCTCCTTGGACAGTTCCTTCGACCTCATGATTCTCATTTGCTCTGACATGCACTGTGAGCTGTAAGGTCTTATATAGACAGGTGTGTGCCTTTCCTAATCAAGTCCAATCAGTTTAATTAAACACAGCTGAACTCCAATGAAGGAGTAGAGGAGGAGTAGTAGTAGGAGGATCAGAAGAAATGGACAGCATGTGAGTTAAATATGAGTGTCACAGCAAAGGGTCTGAATACTTATGACCATGTGATATTTCAGTTTTTATTTTTTAATAAATTTACACAAATTTCTACATTTCTGTTTTTTTCTGTCAAGATGGGGTGCTGAGTGTACATTAATGAGAAATAAAATGAACTTTTTTGATTTTAGCAAATGGCTGCAATGAAACAAAGAGTGAAAAATTTAAAGGGGTCTGAATACTTTCCGTACCCACTGTATATATATATATATATATATTAAATGCGTTTATTGTCAACATAAAATTAGTGATGATATTTTGGTACTTCCCTCGCCCAAAAGCACACATTTTAAGATTATACTGCACATATATTATTTGGTAGTATAGGTCGCTAAATAGGCCTAGTTGATATGATGATAATACTTCTAATCACTAACTAATCACCTATAATATTAACTAAACAAAAATATTATATAGCGCTGAGTATCATATTTAGGTTATGAATAAAAAACAATTGTACAGAGTTCTGTTATTTTGACCATTGTGGAAAAAGCCACTGGAGTCAACTATTTGTGCTATATCGATGTTATCCACACGAGGGCAGCAGTGGATAAAAGTTTATCTTGCAAGTGTGACATAGCATGCTGTCGGTAGGTACACCACGTGTGTGCTCGAGGCTCATAATCTACACTGTTCTTTCTTTGATGACATGGTTGCAAAGATTTTGACTTCGGTAAAAAATAATGAAAGGATCAAATATAGTCAATAGTTTTTAGACCGTACACATGAGTCAGCATTTCTGCCTGAGTACAGCACAGCGGAAAAACGTCTTCTTATGATCATTTCAAGCAGTCCAGCTTCATCTCATATATTTTAAATTGCCGAACAAGAGGACACCTGCGAAGAGAGTTTCTTTCAAAGGACCAACAGGACCTGCATGGGAATTTTCCTTACTGACACCCATAACACAGTTACATGAAAGCAAGCAAACTCACAAACACACGTATACATACACAGTCTTATTCTCCCTCATTACAGGAAGCTAATGCTAATGACTGTTTAGTGTCTGATCACCCCTGTTTGCTACCGTGCAGGCAGGGTTTACTGGAGTCTTAACCCAAAGACACCATCAGCCACACTGTCTCCACACTGCCACTCCCGATTAACTTTCTATGTAGTCATCACAATAAGCGCTGATTAACCATATTTCATGGTTGTAATGATAACAAATCACAACCAAATAGAAAACAGATGCATAACATTTAATTCAGTTGATCAAACTGTTTTGCAGCTCTGTCTTTTAAGTTGGTGTGCTGAGAGAACAAAGAGTCATTATGAAAAAAATATTCTATCACCACATTATGAAGTCTCCGGTTTGGAAATCTGCCACGACTGGATCTGTTCAGACTTGTGTTTTACCATAACAAGACAAAAAAAAAAAATGTTGGGAGTTTGATATCAGCTTTCCAAAGTAAAAGGTGTGTGTTCATATTTTTGCATGAGCCGAGGTAATAGAGGAAAACAAAAGGCCTGAAGGTAGCCAGACAGTGCTTAGGTGTATTTATCCAGCTTTATTACCCTTTTAACTCATAAACACTCAAACACTTGGCTTGTTTTCCTGGGATAGACCGGCGTGTACTCAGCTGCGCCGAATCCGAATGTCACCCTGCCTGTCTCTTTAGTATCTGTTGTCTGCGACACCGTTCCCCTCATCTGTTCCTCTCACCTAGTAAACACTGTGCTCCAGCACATGTCTTTTGTGTGTGTGTGAGGGTGGATTTGTATGATTTTGGATGGCATGCACCACCAGTCGGTGATCAGTGTTTGGAAGAGCCTCCCACTGCGTTAGCAGGCCTGGCTGAATTGTTAACTGGTCTGTCTTTAAGCCTTAGTGTCCACAGAAAAGGAGGAGAAATCATGGAGCCTCAACTTGTAATTACCCCATGGAGGGCAATGCTTCTCCTGCTCTCCATCTCCCCTGCAGCCCTTTGAAGATGCTCCATAGGGAGCTAGTTGTAATCAGGACACATGACTCATTGATTACTCGTTTTTGCGGTCTTCCAGGAACACAGCACAAGGAGTGGATGCACCACGGGGAGGGAATACTCCCTCCGCAGACACCGGAGGTACGGATGCAGGATGGACAGTATGGCCTCGGCCTCAGACACAAATTAGATCCTATAAACAGTTGGATGTGCATTGTTTTTCTGGTGGTTTGCTCATTCTGTCTGTTAAAGTGGCTTTTACTGTCTGGAGCCATGATGAGCAGCCATATGTCGAGGAAAGCCACGAGCCTGCTGGTTTTCAGTCCGACCAAACTCATTAGTGCACCGATTAGTACAATGTCAGCCAGTGTAATGAGGAATGAACCATTAAATGCATCTGGTGCAGTGTGAACAAAACCCATATGAAATATATTTAACTTACAGGAATATAAAGAATCACATACATTTAAAGAAAACTCTGATTCCACATAATTACACTGTAAACATGTAGAGTGTAGTTTTGCAAATAATCTGTTTAAAGAGCGCACAAAATTAGTTCACATGGGAAATAGTTGCTTGTCCCTGAAACTTGTAATTAGTCACACAACCTGCAGTTATGTTCCCCTCTCTTTAGCACATTTCTTCCATTATTTTCCTACAAAGTAGCCTAAATTGTTTAGAGATTTTAAATGTCAAACGGTTGTGCAAAATATTGAGGGACTGCATGAGCAGTCATCTGTAATTTTGTGACAACAAAGGCCAGCGCAGAGTTTTTATCTTTATAGCTGGAAAAGCAAGAAATTCTGAGAAGATACTTGGTTTAGCATTGAAAAGACATCTCTGGTAAACAGAACGGGCAAAGTAAGTGGACCATAAAAGTGGTCATAAACGATGTCTTTTGATGTTTCTGGGCTTGCTCTGGACACCTGTGGGGTTGAACCCAGTGACTGGCTGTCCTATGTGAACATGGTGAGCAGAGGTAATTGGGTCATTACACGTCAAGAAGCTGAATTAAAGCCTGAGGTAATGCTTAAGGTGGTGAAAATTTGCTTTAATTGCTTTGTGCATGAAAAAAATTACAGAATTAATAAACTCTCACCACCACATTTTTCAACTTGTTCAACTTGTTTGTGCAACTTCGACACCCTGAAAGTTTTCACATTCACCACAAATATAATTCAGTTAGCTGTCACGGAATATACATGCTTTATGGTTTCTATTTGTATTGAATTGTCCTTTGGCAGTGAAGCATTGTGGACGTCTTGGTTTTCTCATGTCTGTGTCTCATCCACTCTCCTGGCTTCTCTCAGACTGCATTAGTGACGTGGGGTGTGTCGTTCAGGCCTGTTCAGATAGCAAAACAAAAATCAGGGGAGCGTGGAGCTGCAGACAAGCCACATATACACCCAAGTCATTGTTGATGACCACACTGGAACAACGGTAGTCTCGGAGAAGCCGAAAAGCCCTGCAGCAGGGAAAGTTAAACAGCCAATAAAGGAATGCTGTCCACTTACCAGAGGCTCATTGAGATGCTCTTCGACCACACTGTTTTTATTTTGTCAGAGATGAGGACCTTTTGTGCTGCAAATAATATGATAGCGTACTTCCTCTACTTGTTTCTCTCCATTTATATTGTGATCGCTAGATGATCACATTTCCAGCATTCAAAGGCAGCATTTTTGGGTAAAAAGCAGCCATAAATAAGACAACTGTCATGCAGATATTGGTCATCTGCTTGCTTTGTGTATTTGTGTGTTGTGTGCATCTGTGTGTTAGCGGGATTTTCAGTGATTAGAATGGTGTAAGGTGGCATCTGTTAAAAGGTCTATAATTCTTTATTTGCCCATGTTTAGCATCTTCTTGCCTCCAACCCTTTATAAAGAGAACGGTGGGCTAATCAGGCTCTTCTTTGAGGGTGGGCTGGGCTTGTTTGCCAATTGACATTTGGTGAAAGGGTGTTAGATGAAAAAAGCAGCTCACACCATGAGGTAGAAGCTTCACACCAACACTCATTCAGACATGTTGTGTTTAGGTGTAAAGAGGAACTTGTTTTGCCACTCTCCACTCAGAGTGTGCTGATCTGGGCCCAAAGAATTCTTCTTATATAAATAAATAAAGGTTGAATAGTACATTACCTGTTTGCTTCTTTGCATTGTTTTGACAACATAATGGATGTAATTACATGTTGATAACCTGTATTTTGGACCTGTTATCTTAGCATTATCATTAGAATAGTGCAGGTTAACTGCACGGCTCACCCTGTAATTACTTCAGTGGGACCACAGGATGAGGGCAATTCTGCCATGTTGATAAACACAGGTCGGGTCGCTTCAGCAAAATGAAAAAGATGTCTTCAGTGAATTTTTTGGGACAGCTTTAATGCATCATCACAGTTCTCAATATTCTTCCTCAAAATGTCGTCTCAAAATGTTCTAAAACACCATAAAGTCTTAGTGACGAGTGTGTAGGATTAAAAAATTAGAACTTGACTTGCAAAGAAAAGCAAGAAATATGGCAAAATTCAGACAGTCCAGCAGATGAATCAGATACTCTGCTTCAGAAACTGGTTACAAAGTGGGTGAACACAAGCTGACTACCAGTTCAGTTTTGGGATCTGCTGATTATCTACTTAGGATGTTTCAAACCTTACTCATAAATAGACATTATAATTTTATTTGGAGGATAATGTGTTGAAACAAATTTATACACATGCACATTTATACTGACAGGAAATCAAGTCAAATCAGGAATTTGACCACTCCTGCGGTATCATGGTGCGGCCTCGGGCTAATAAACTGAATAAGGCCTTTGCAGCATCACGCTGTCATTATTTAACAATGCTCATATAATGCCTGGTCAACAAAATCACTCCAATTTTAAAGATTAACACTGTGCAGGACTGATGGGTCTCTCACACACTTTATATTGAGTGCCCTGCTGTGTCCTTTGCTTTATCTGTGTACACCAGTAAGACAGGAGTTTAGCCTCCACTCCATTCACACAGCGCTTTTCAGACCACTTTGAACAATAAAGCAGAAAGACAGCGAGCGCAGAAAGGCTGAACAACATGACAGGGCCTGGACAGTGATGAGGTAATGGGTCGGAATCTAAGCCCCTCATTAGGCCAGAGTCCGTCCTGAGATGAAGGATGGGACACTGCAGGGGGCTGCAATGTCAGATTTGCTATAAAGAAATGGAGGAGTCCTGGGAATGTGTAGTGAAGTACAAGTCAGCTGACTGCTCTTTGAACTGACTTCTTTCTTTCTCTTCAGTTAACACTGTCCTCTTTATTTCCCTCCTCTGGCTCAGCTTTTATGTAACATCTAAACAGCATTGCTTTTAATATTTTTTTTTTCAGACTTTGTTGTGCCCAGAAATACATAAACAGTGAAGCAGTGTTGAGATTTTTACACATTAGCCTCCATTTATTGGGAAAGGCTTTTTATCTACATCTGATTAGTGATGCGCCTTTTAGCTTCTGTGAACATAACAAGCCTCAGATGTTTTCAATTTTTTTTTTTTTTAAATTTTTTTTTTAAATAACTGATTGGAATTAATTACCAGACAATTCAACTAAATATAATTTTTGGGAATAATTTCATACAAGTATTTCATGACATACAGGCATTCTAACTTTAGTAAAGTTTTCAATGTTGGAGAAACCCAATGGCCAAGTGGTTAGTGCACACGCTACATGGGCTCCAGTTTTTCTGGATGTTTACTGCAGGACATTCCCCTTCTCTCTTTCCCCACCTTTTCTGTTATCTCTCCTGCACTGTTCAAATGAAGGCATAATGAAAAAATAGGGTTTGAAGAAATATAGTTATTCATTTTCTTATTTTAGCACGTTAGCATGCTAACATTTAGGCCTATTTAACAAAAAGTAGGTTAGTAAAGGTGGGGTGTTATTATATTTGTAATGTTTGGTCACAAATTATAGTATTGGACAAAACTATTGATCGAATGGAGTAGAACGATAAGTCAGGGGATCACCGATTACAATCAATTCATCCAGCGGGGATTTGTCTGAACCAAATTTGACAGCAGTCACTGTTTGGTGAAACATCTTACTGAAAACTACAAATGTCAATGAGTTGGTAGCACAGAGGAAAAAGTCAGGGGATCAACTGAGACATCAGGATTCATCCTCTTTGAAACCAAATTGTTTGTGCAAAATTACATTCTTATCCATTTAATATTTGTTGAGATTGAACAACAAACATGCAAACAACGTTCCCAAGCTAAACCACTGACTTGGCTAAAATTGTTCCAAAAAGTCACGTTGGTCTCTCCAGTTGGAGCCTCTCTGTCTTATTGGGAGTTAAATGCTGATTTAAAATGCTAAAGAAACGCTAAAAATGCCGATGGGAAATGGTAAATAAAATGCAACGCAATTCATAATAGAACAGAATACTTTCAGGTAAAAACTATCATTCTTTGTAAGGATGTGTGTTCTTCAGTGAGCGCTTACAACTCCACCATATTGACCCCTGCATGCGTTAAGAAACAATAAAGATCTTTTCATCAACTGTGTAGACGGCTTGCTCTTTCATTATGCTCAACACCCACACACATCACTTCTTGATTGAGCTGATGTTTACAATATGTGATTGATGACAGTTATTCCCTTGCCACCACTCCAGCAGGCCCAGTGGTACAGTTAGGATTTACAGTAGGCCATTACTGTTGCATATACGTGCCTGGGGAGAAAGAACGATGTTTGAAATTGATCTCACACCTGGAAAAGCCTCTTAGACTTCAAACCCAGATTGCAGAGGGCTATATTGGCTGATGTCAGGCTAAAACGGGTCAGATTACTGTCCTCTGACACCCTAGATCCTTCTATAAATACAGCCTGGTTTCCTGGTTGACAAATCCACTTATGGCACAGAGATATTCTACCCTCCGCGTAAGAATGTCTCAAATGTTGCGGTCTGCCAACATGATGGTAAGAAGTGACGAGGACGAAGAGTAAGAGCAGAGAGGATGTGTGTCATTAGCATTCTACCCTGTACGATGGAAAAGTGACATAACAGCTCAGTCCCTGCACACTATTGTCACATCAGATTAGCTCCCCTTCTCTGCCTTGCTGTGTGTTTCTCCTCCATACAGGATTCATAGACTTCACTGCCGCCATTGTGGAGACCAGCATCCTGTGCCTCAGTGCGGGATTGCCCAAGACGCTTGGTAAACACAGGAAATACAAAGCCCCTAAATACATCCCTACTGTGTTTGGAGGACTGCCATGACAACACATAGTGGATCTCCCGGAGAGCCGGGGTGTTTGCTAGGTGGATACACACTGAGATATGCCCTTCTGTGCGAGGGTGTGCGGCTGTGGCTCATGTGCTTTCTGTCACTCCACCAAAATAAGAAGCCTCTCGCTGCTGGGACACATAAAGTGTTTGAGACAGGAATCCATCCTTGGCACTCACACATGCCCAATTCTATAGGAATGTCAGCATAAAAATCTCAGCTAAATGTAAACATGCTAATCTGGCCCATCAATCTTTATGCTTGAGTCTTGAGATAAGGCCAGATGAACTGCTCTGTGGATTTTCGACACATCGTACCTGCTCTGGCCCTTTATGTTGCATGGCTGAGGATCTCCAGACTGCTTTAGATTATCCCCTCACTCTCCTCCAGAAACAACTGTCAAGGCTAATCTGCTCTGTAAGCACAGGTCAGCTGGACACCAGATCCACACAGAGCCGACATCAAAGCTGGACTTTCTCTGCCCAAACTGTCTCGACCTCATCCTTCCCTTTCTTTTCTTTCCTCTTTTTTGTCCTCTGGGGTTTAATAGCTTTCCTGACCAAAGAGGAGGAAATCCAAATCTTTACACCCATCCTGAAGAGTATGTCTTTGCTGCCATCGATCTCACTGAGGAAGGATATGCTTTTGGTGCAGATTGTAAAAGGCAGTGAAAAGGGATGGGCATTGATCCAACTAAAGCACACCCGGCACTGATCAATACAATAGATCTGCTAGGGAGCCATGGGTGTGAGAGTGTCAAATTAAACTGAGTGAGGTCGGTCGCCTGCTGGAGAGCAGCCTGACAGGAGCCTCTGAGGCTGTATGTCACCCTATCTGTCATCTTCTGCCTTATTTATTTAATGATTATGGCATTTGTTAAGTGGCGCCATGATATCTCGCGTGACTACATAATCCTAACTATGAAAAACTCCCACGGAAAATACTGTAATTGTTGTTTTGAACTGGTGCGCCTCACACCTTACAGCATAAAAGAACCACAAACCTATATCATCTGAAATCAGCATGTTTTTGGGAAAAATAAGAGATTTTAGTCTCACTTTGATGAATGTTTTTAAATACTCTGACACCATCTCGTTTACTGCATTTTGTGATGAGAAGTATTCAGGTCCTTTACTGAAGTCAAAGTACTAATACCACACTAAAAATACTTCACGGAAATGTCATCCTTTTGAAACCTTAGTAAAAGTATGTGAGTATCATCAGTAAAATGTACTTAAAGTATCAACTGCAAAAGTACACAATGTGGAGTAAGTGCTCTTGTAACTGTTTTAAAATTAAATATGTTTTTGTATTAAAAATCCTACTGCATTTATGTGCATTTTGCATTTACTGCTGAAGTTATTTAAGGTAGTGCTAATTTTAACTACTTTAATAAGTAGTTTAATCTACAGTAATGCATGATATTGTATAATATCACATCAGTGCCCTGTCAGAATCTCTGAAATGTCAACAAGCTCAGCTTGGCAGTTTTCAGCTTTGTGACTTTTTCCAGCTGATCTGAGGAGGGTTTTTAAATAGTTTATTTAGCTATAGGATCGAATCTGAGAGTTTACTTACCCCATAAAGCAACATTTAATACTTCAATTTATCACAAGGATCTAAAGTAAAAAAAAAAAAAAAAAAAAAAAAAAAAGATTTGGAGATACATGGTTTTGGTGGGACATGAAGGATATGAAATAAATAACTAAAGTTGTAAGACAAATGTAGTGGAGTAAAAAGTACAATATTTACCTCGGAGATGTTGTTGAGTTAAAGTATAAAGTAACATAAAATGGAAATGCTCAAGTAAAGAACAAGTAGCTAAAATTTTAGGTATAGCGTGAATGTACTTAGTTAATCTCCACCACTGGTAAACCATAGTGTGCATTTTCTCTGGATAAACCTGTCATGCAGCTGCTGATTTTATCAATTTCCCTCTTATTTCTGTGATCTGTGCAGATAGTCAGGGGCCAATTG
Organism: Embiotoca jacksoni; assembly: GCF_022577435.1. NCBI lineage: Eukaryota > Metazoa > Chordata > Actinopteri > Embiotocidae > Embiotoca > Embiotoca jacksoni. The sequence continues at coordinate 16,578,418 of NW_027185252.1, read as the reverse complement.
AGCATGTGGTTAACTCAAGCTAGATAAAGTTCCAAGGATGCTTTGAGGTAAAAACTTGACCTCATCACGTGAAAACATTCATATTTTTAACTCTCCAAGGGAATTATGTTTTGAAACGTTTGAACCTCAGCTGCTTTTTTTTTTTAAATGTATGACACGAAAAAAGATGAGGGATCTCAGTTGCAGTCCTCCTTTGAGACCCTCGAAATCCTCCGTCCTTCATGTGCAAATCCCTCAACAAACTGGCCTACAGTGTCACCCTGGGTTGTCCTGTTCAAAGGAACTGCAGGGTCAAACCTGCCAGGTCAACCTCCCTCAAAGTGACAGAGTTTACCCCCAAACTCAACTCCTTCTCTCTAAAAACACATGGGGGCCCCAGATCGACTGTCATCCATCCTTACTCTGCAGGCCTGTGGTGATTTACTGCCTTGGTACACACCCCATATAAACATATCATCCACATGTCATCATGCAGGCCTGTGGGGGAGATGGGGGGGACTTTCACAGAGCTGTGGTCCACATTTCCAAGATTTATCCACTTCTCTGCCCTTAACATCATGAGACATTAGCCACAGCCAGTGTGAGAGAGCTTTCTCTTCAGAAGTCCTTTTATCTTCACCTCCAGAACATAAATCAAAACACTAATCTGGGTTTATCTGGAAACACATTCACTGTCAGGTGTTAATGTTTATCTTAAGAGCCATAAAGGGAAGTTCAGTTGTCACCCTTTTAACATATTTATGCCAGGAAGCCATGGTGCTAACAGCCAGGAGTGATAAAGGAAGGCTTACCATATGTTGCCTTGAAGTAACACTGCGAAAACACACTGTTGATACATTTAAAATCAACATAATTAATTAAATAATAGGCATTTTGTATTGTCTTCCTCTGTTAAATCCTCTCATAATACCTCTCACCCTATTTTTTTGTCTGTAAATCTTCCCCTCCAACTTTCCCTAATACCCCTGATAGTACAAAGGGTTAAGGGCGGCCTCCCCCCCTGCAGTTGCTTTTGTGTCGTGTTTCAAAGAGCCATTCATCAGTATAACATACACAAATGACAATACCATACAACATTTCAAACTTTTGCCCTCTTCAGCTTGAAATGATCGAGTTTCACAAGAAATATCTCCTTTTATTTACACCATTGTGTAAACTATCTCTCCCTGATCAACAGTGTTTGCAAGCGTGCCAATATAAATTTTTATGTGTTGAATTATATACATGTCTTATAGACCACGTATGTTTTTTTTATACCAGTTGATTAAACTAGACCGATCCTGGTTAGTGTGGTGGTGAAAGCTGTGTGAACCAGTCTGTTGCCATTGTGTTTCCTTTAGGTGCAGTGACTTGATACCACATGGAGGATCAGTCTGTTCCCTGCGCGACCCCTGACCCCTGCGATGAGAGAGGGGCCGGCCTGTCCAAATCAGCTCAGAGACGAGACCTCAGGGTGTCCTGCAATGTGTTAGTGGAGCCAGCTGAAATTACATTTGTCTGCGCCACAGTGTCGTGTTTGTTTGCTTTTTGCCTTGAAACAGCCAAGAAAAAAAAGAGTCAAATAGAGACTAATCTAAAACAAAGAGGATAGAAAGGAGATGTACTCTACTGTATCTTAGAGTTGGGGTGTGTTAAGGAAAGAGCAGTTTTTCTCGTTGTTGGATCCTTTCCACTGCACCTGCGAGCTGGGACCTGTCTCCGATGGGGGTGTACGAGCTAACCACTAACTATACCTGGGAGACAGAGGCAAACAAACCAAAGAGCAAACTACTGACCCCAAGGAAATGCTGCAGTTTCCCTCATAACAAGCAGTTTCCCCCAGCTGAATCAAATTTAATTGGATGGTCTCCCATGCTTTGGAAAAAATAATGTGTATGTGTGTGTGTTTTTAATCTGTATTTCCCCCACTGATCATGTTTTCTTTCATCACGACAAAGCAATTTAAAAAAAACTATTTGAAAAGGGAAATCATGGAAATGAACGAGGAGCACAAGGGGTCATAAAACCGTGAGCTTAACAAAATCTTTAGTGCTCATAAAATTAACTGAATATTGACTCTTTAAAACATGCCAGCTGAGCCCATCTTTAACTGGAGCTCACGAAAAGAGACAAGCCGGAGTCTCGGCCCAAAGTCGGAAATATTTTTATAGCTGTGAGACTGGAGTCCATTAGGTTTGGAGCTGTAGGAAGCCACAGCTTTCAAGTGGTCATTGTGAACACTCCCAACGGATTTATGGCATCTTGTAGAGGGAGAGCAGTCACACGTGAAGGACAGATAAACACTGTGGAGGTAATAACTGCAGATAGTTAGAGAAAAAAGATAAAACGCCCAGGTAGGAAAAAATACATAATTTTAAACTGAAATATTTGCTGTAGAGGCTGATATGATTCGCTCAGGAGGCCTGATGCAAAAAAAGAGTCTGAATAGTCAGAGAAGAATTGATATGTTGGTGGGTGAGGGCCTTGTTAGGAGCCATATGGGAGCAGCGAGGAGGGTGCAGGGGCGGGAGGGAGGTACCTGTTGGGTCCCATGTACTTCTGTCACTCTGATCTTATCAGGAGGCCCGACCAAGAGGAGGACCAGCTGTCACTCTCGCCGCTCTTTTGATGTCCTCCCTCAGAGCTCTCACACATACTACTTCAGAGGAGTTGAGGCTTGTTTTTGTTCATAATGGGAATTGGTGGCTTTGTTGGTGAGCCAGTTGACAAACCACACAGTAGGAAAAAAGAAAAAAGATAAGGCAAGATAGTTCTCTGAGGATATGTGGGGCCGGGCTGGTTCAATTTAGGAGTTTGGAGCCTGAAGGCTTGACAAAAGAGATGCAGTCCTCTGAGCTGACACAGGACATCCTGGTCATAAAACCGCCAGGACATCCTCACAAAGACACTGGGACTGATAAAAGAGGAAAACAACATTATTCACCTGGAAACGTCTTCACTCATGCTCATGCTGTTTTTCTCACGAGCCCTTGACTTCTTCTCAAAATTGCACACTTTGGGTTGAGACCCAGTTAGAGGATTGTGGAGTAATTATTTTTGACTACCCAAGCACGAAAGCTTGTTCTGAGAGTCAGCTAGACTGTTTTTATAAAGTTTGAGGTTCAAGTTTGAGCCAAATAAAAGTAAATTGACACATTTTAAGGATTAGAGGATTACGGCACCTTTTTTTTTTTTTTTTTTAGATCCCACTCATTTGTATAATCTTGTGGTTCATCTGTTTTTAGTTGACAGAGTTTATGAGCCTCCTGATTTCTGCAGTCCAACCTCTCAAGATTTTACCTCACAGTGTTTTTATCAAGTGACTCTTAGCTGTATTTTAAGGAAGGCAACATCTGTCTGAAGTGTCTCTGATTTATCTAAAGTATTCTGGACAGATTAAACACAATATAAAGACTTGACATTTGTGAGTCTGACTGAAATGCCTCAACAACTACAGAACAGGCTAGTATGCTCATTTATTTCCCCCCGATAACTAATTGTAATAAATGCGATAATGTTGGTGACCACCGGACTTTTAATTTAGCACCATCTAAATACATTGATTTATGACCAAATACCTGGAAAACTAATCAATAATCCCTTCAGCCTCAGCTGTGCTTTGTGTTACTGCTAATTAGAAAATGTTACCATGGCAACAGACTAAACTGACATTACACCTACTAAGCAGTAGGCAACCTTTTAGGATGCTGATATTACGCTTAAACACAATCTCATAAATATCTCTCATTCTGCACATATTTATATTCTATTATCTTCACATGTATTAATAATGAAGGGTGTGTTACAGTGCAGTGCAGTCCATCCAATTATCCGTCCAGTAAAGTAACTGATGTTTGCTTCAAAAGCTAGGACCCCAGGACTCCTCCACTTTACACGCACAGTCTCCCTGTCTCAGACAATTGCTTGGCAGGGGCGAACACACTCACAATGCCCTCTGTTGCTGTGAGTGCGTGCTCTCCATACACTGCGAACTTTTGAACCACCTCTTGACCACAGCTTGAAGTGAGCTGAGACAATGGTTAGTAAACACACCGGAGTGAATGAAGGGATTAGGTATTAAATGACAGGATGTGCTTAAAGAGGAGCAGGTGGTGGTTGAGGAAGGGCCAGCTAAGCCTCACAGGAGTGGAACATCACGAATATCCCTTTTTTTTCTTTCTCTCCTCTTTCTTTATCGTCATGCTCTGTCTCTGCTGCTTTGCATCTTCTACACTTGCGTCCCGTTGCCTCATCTCTTCCTGTTTATTATTGCCCTGGCTTTATATCACCTCCTCTCTCCGTCTCTTTATCTCTATTGTCCATTTTCAACACATCCAGAGAAGCCGGCTCCTTAACTCAGGCCTCAGACAATTGACATTCATGAGGTTGGACATTCCAGTCCAGCCCCATTCATATGTACAGTAAGCAAAGGGACAAAAGCCATCCCACACACACTACAGAGCCCATCCCCCCAATGTGAAGGGTTGCAGAGGAGCTGGGTGAATCTCAGTGGTTTAACTAAAGGCTAAAGAGACTACAGTGTAAACCCAATTAACTTTGCAATTTATAGAATCGACAGTGTCCATAAGATATTTGGTAAACCAGTAGGACTCAGAAAGTATTTCATTGATATTCAAGCAGGGAACTTACACAGGAACTTGCTGCGTCATAATATTTGGCACCGTTGCCAAATATTCAGCAACGTCTGACCTTGTTCTTGTGTGTCACTGTGTCAGTACTGAAATTCAACCTAATCCGTGTCATAATTTCCATCTGAGACCACGACTCTGTCTGACTTTGAAACGAACAACATGCAGCTAAATGCACTGATGACTAAATCTGACTGTAATATGTCTTCAAGAGGAAAACTGATTTGGTGCAGATATTTAACATGTTACACTAAAGATAATCCCTCTTGCTTTGCAGGACCCCAAAAGAAGCAAGACGTCCCCCCCTGCCCTGAGCTTCAGTGTGTGCAGTTTAGGTCGGGGTGGAAAGCTCCTCTCATCGGGGTGGTAATGAGTTTCTGAGCTCACACTTGTCAACATGGTAAATCCACATCTGATATCTGAAGCCCAGCGCCCTTGCTCCAGTTTTCACATCAGGGAAGCAAGACGACCTCAAGAATATCCCATGTAAAAAATATTTAAGACTATGTGGTTGAAAATACACAGCAGGAAACCATAAGAGAACTACATGATGAGTAAATAAGAAAAAAAGGAGTATTACATGCTGGAGGAAACATGCTGAAATCAGTGTGATGAAGAGATGAGACAGCTTGATGGGATATTATGTGTTTTGAGTATGGAGATAGACTGGGAAGGGCTGCTGCACGTTGGGTTTTAGGATTACCTCATGCACACACTAGAAAAGAACCCCTCCTCCATCTGTGACCCAACGTGAACCAAGTCAAAGTTTAATTAGTACCTCTCTGATGCATGCCCTTTGTTGTTCTGCCTCCCTTTTTCTGCACTCGCTAAGGTGTGTTTGCAATGTTTTGTCTTGTTTTACAGATGTCACAGTGTCACAGAAATTATGCTTTTTGTTGGCTACAGTAGGTATGGAGATATTAATGAATTAAGATGTGTGTTAGCAGAGGGGAAAAAAAGAAGCACAGTGACTTAAGGTGTAATAAAATCACTGTCCAAAGCTGTAGAGCCGCACGCGTTCTCTGCGTTACCTCACTGTTTACCTGTCTTAGTGAGAGTAGATTGGCTTTACAGTTGCACCTATTTATAGCCCACTGGACATCGACAAGCATGTTGGTTTAGAAAGTGCTCGTGAGGAAAGCTAATCTGGTAATTTTTTTTATTTTGCCGGTTACTTTCAGCATATTCAATGCTTAGATACCATATATGTGGAGACTATGACAAAAAGTAAAAGTTATTTTAAGAACAAGTGCACCCATTGATCTTATTCATGTAAAAAAGTCATCATGGTTCTGTCTTGTTGTAATTGTTAGAAGACCTCAGTTCAGACCTTTTACTGGCAGGTGTGGTGTCAGCAGATAATGTATGATCTTGATTAGATGCGATTATCCAGCCATGTGTTCGCATGATGTCAAAGTCAGAGCACGGTCTGTGTAATGAGATCCCACTCGACATCTGTAGTCCTTCAGAATGACCGTAGGGAGCTTTTTATAAAGCGCGGCGGCAGTAATCCCTTATCTGCACTCCACCTCAAACCCTATAAAATATCATGATCAAATCCTGTTTGCACGTGTGCACCTGTATACCACCTGCTCAGGCTGCTGCTTTCAATTCAATCCCCCAGAGGTTTCATTCCCAAAGATGAATTATGTTTTGTGGTCTCAGTTCAAATGAAAAAATATCCAGTGTATTTATTCTGAAAGTTCACACTTCATTATGAAGGGGGCCTGCAGTAGTCAGGTGGACTTGTCTTATTACAATAGACTCAAACAATGAATCAAAAGAAAGTAAATTACAGACGTGTTAAACACACACAAAAAAGAAAGCCCACAGACACCAGGCATACAACAAGGCCCCCTGACCTCTCTATTATGAGTAGATGTTCCCTCTACAACTGGAAAGGTCAGCAAGCACGCAAGGCCGAGCCAGCGCGGTCCTCCCATACTCAACATCAAAGACAAGTCCAGTGCATGTCACGTTCCCTCTGAGCTGGGTGGAAAACAATAGCACTAATCCCAGCGACCACTCGCCGTGGCTTTTACACAGAGGACAGAGGTCAGCTGGGTGTACAAATCCTAATAAGCTGTTTCAATTGTTGCTACTTTCTAAACTTAAAATGCGACCTTTGATGTGAAAGGGGGGGCTTTGGCCTCTGAACCTGCCTTATGTTTGAAGAAGCAAGGGGAAAAAAATGCTGCTGAAAGCTTTTTGGTGATCTCTTGAATTTAAAAGATGCCTTTTCCTTCATGAAAGAAAAGTGAAGACTTCTTGTTAAATGAGAGAGACTCTCACAGAATAAATGATTCATGAGTCTTAAAAATAATGGTCTCCATAGTGATTGGATCTGCAGGGAACACAACTTCAAAGTAAAATTAGATGAAATACTGAAAATGTTTGTCAGGCCTATAAGCTTCTTAGTTGGGAACTTTAAGGTCACGGTTACTTTCTGATGGGCGAAAACATTATTGCGTATGACCACAGTAGAGACGGCTGACGTTTGGAAAGCCAGTCACCAGACTGCTTACCTTCACGGGTGCCCTTTTCCTCACCCCATCTCTGAAAGAATTTTAATGGAAAGATACCAAGGCAGATTTTAGAAATGAGATTATTGGGCAACTCTGTGCAGCTGCCCACTGTCTAAGCTTCTCATGACAGCTCAGAAATGAGGAACCTCTTATCATCTGTCATTCCTTCTAAATCCTGCGTGCCCTTTGCCATGTAACGCCAACTGTTTTAAAACCACAGAAATCTGAATTTCCTCTGCTGTCGTCTTCATGTGTGTCTGTGAAACTGCGGTGAGTCGTGACTGTGTGTTTTAGTGCTTAAATTGCTTAAAGTGTTGACGTGTGTTTAAAAGAAGGAGGCTGATAAGTTTCACCCTCTAATTAAACATGATTGTCTGGTTTGACTGTTGAAGCTGCAACTTATTAAACCAACAGCTGGACAGAGTCAGGAAACCAGATAAGGAGCTGTGAGAGCTATCTATGCTAAACTGGTCGGCCTCAGTGGGACGTCTGTGGGGATTAAGTGCAGATTTTTTCAACATGCCTGATAAACAGAAGAAGAAAGATGACATGCTGCAAGCAGTGTTTACTCACTAATGAAGAACAGTTGTATACTATTTATACTACAGCTAAAACTAAATCAGCTAATGGACTGCACTCAGTAATGTTGTGTCTGAGAAAAGAAGGATGCATAAAAACTACAAAGTACACTAAATAATCTGTTTATTCTAATAAAATGAACATAGATGATGATAATCAATAATTAAAAAAAACCCATAATATTAAATGAACAATTATTTGCCATTAGAAATGTAAAGATTGGTTTTATTGATCAATTACAGACACTTATATTACAGAGATGTCCATGAAATTGTCAAATGCACCCACATGCTATGAGAAACTTTAATTACAGCAATATAACTATTTAAAAATGAAGTGTAATAATTGTGTTTTACATGCTTTTATACAATGCAGTTTCAGGTTCAACCATCATAAAAGTTCAACATTCTTTTTAAACAAAATAATCAGTGCACAAATGCAGTCCAGCTCGATTAGGAGTGTCCATATTATATCTTTCTAAACAACTTTGAAAAGTATTTCCCATGTCTTTCTTTTTATTTTTCATCCTGCTTGGGGAAAAGTTTCTACACCAGGGTCATGACCTTCAGCGAGGCAGGCTGGAACCGTCTAATCTTTTTCTTCAGGGCTCGGGAAGCTTTGATGCGGCAGGCTGATGGCTCGGGGCGGGGTGGGAGCTCCTTGAGGGGCCGTCCGGCGGCGGTGGGCCCCATCGCAGCCTCAGCCCACACCAGACCTCTCTCCAAATTGTGGCAGTCCACCTGGTCCGCCTCGTCCAGCGACAGGCTGCTGTCGGAGTCGGAGAGGGACTGGAAGCTCTGGCTGGACTCACTATCTCCGAAGCGGTTGGTGGTGTTGTCACTCATCTCCCCCTCGCTGCTCTCTGCAATGGTGGAGTGAAACAGTGAGGCGCACTCAGCTGAGTACTCCGACTCACACCTGGGCGGGTATTGACTGGACACATGAAAGGGTGCAGGAGGGTATCTGGCGTTAAGACTGTGGAGGAAGGAATGAGAGGACATGGAGGATTGGAAAGAGCGTGCCGGTCCCATCCACTGGCCCGACCTGGCACTCATACTGCGGACCATCTGCATGCTCCCTGGTGCCTGAGCATAGGGCTCTTTGGACCTCTGATGCTGAGCACACGAGGCCTGGAACATGTCCACATCGGACGTCCACTTAGAAGTCGTCTGCCTCCTCTTCCTCTGGTCTACAGGCTGCTCGTACTTCAGGCACTGCGGTCTTCGGCTTTTGCTGGACTTTGCAACTAAAGAAATGACGTGTGGCTTCGAGTGGACCTTGTGGGTGCACATGGGTCCATACAGGCTAGAGTCTGAGCCTGAACCCTGTCTGTGCTCCTCTGTATGGAAGGTGCTAACTTTCTGGGCCACTTTTCCTTTTCCTGATCTTCTCTGCTCCCCCTTCGCTCCGACGCAGGTCTCTCTGATCCTCTCACCGGAGGAGTACCCGTGCTGTTGCCTCACCGCTCGAGGCTTCTCGCCGCTTCTTCTCTTCAGTTTAACAGCTTTGGTTTTGCGGTCTGCCTGCCTGACCTTGACCCTCTGAGATCCGGCAGGGACAAATTTGGCATGTACAAACTCAGGTGAAGCGGAATGACTGCTGTGAAGCTCGAAGCCTTGACTTTCCTCTGTGCTGGAGCTGTGGGCCATTACCGGTCTATGCCTGTGACCTTTCCTCTCTTGTGGCCTTGACTCCGGATTATCTCCACATCTTTTCTCAGAGTGGCTCCTCACTACACTTGTATATTCTCCTTGGTGTTTATCGCTCTTCTTCAGGGAGGCATAGGTGACCTCATCGGAGCTGTACTCCTTCATAGCAGCAGGATAGGAGTACCGGTATGAAACCTCCGGGGCTCTCACTGCCTGTTTGTGGTTATCAGCTGGCTCTTGGCTGGAGTATGTCATGCAGAGCCCCCTCTTGTTGCTATCTAGTGGGATGATGTTTGTTGTCTTGGCTGGAACCAGCTGCAGCACAGACATCTCTTTTTGACACATTTCAGAAAGCCCAGTTACGACTTCAGCGGGCTTCCTGTAATAGTCGCTGTGTGCCTCCAGAGTCTCTGTGCCAGGTTCATCCTGGATTCTCCTCAAGCTGCGCTGCAGGACCTTGTCAATGTAACCGATGGTCTTGGTCTCATATCCCATTTGTGTCCTCTGGATGGAGTCATAGCTGTTTACCAGGGGTCTTTGGCCCTCCAGAAGTCCAGATGTGCCTGTTTTTCCCCCATGGAAAAAGATGGGGCTCTGGAGAGCTACAGCATGCAGGGGGCTGGGGTAGTGGTACACCTCAGTCCCACTGCGGGACTCCAGATTGCGCTGGAACTTTGGATCCACTGCGGAGGTCTTCAGGTTTGGGCACATGGGGGGTTTCTTTGCATCCACAGATTTGTAGTAGCCGAGTCCTTGAGCCATCATTCTATCAAGATCACCTATTAAACACAAACGCGGTCATTAACTTTTCAAATCACTCATCCACTGAAAAATTACATGTTATTAGGGAGCAAAATACACGTTGAGTTGCTTGGTAACAACAATTGGTGGCTGCCATGAGACTTTCTGAAATAAGAGATAGAGAGGTGTGATTACCTGTCGACACAGGTCTGGGCCGTGCCTGCTCGGTGCCTGTAGAGCTTGCACGGATCCTGCTGCTGCCCAGATGGAGGCCGGTGGCCCGCGGAGGGTGGGGCTGGCTGCTGCTCTCATCAGCAGAGCGCCGGCGGCATATATCACCTTGAGGTTGAGGGCTGATGTGACAATTAGGAGGGCTCATGGGACTGAGGAGAAGGCTCGTCTGAGAGGATGACAGACACTCGCTGTACACGGAGGTGCAGGAGTTGGAACGCGAGCAGGTGCCACCGTCGCTGAGCTCATAGAAACCTGGAGGGAGCAGCAACGAGTACACATGAGTATTTAACAGCGTGTGAGGGAGGTTGGGTGGATTGTACGCTTTAGCACCTGCTATAAAGTAAACAACCACAGGGCTTTTTGTGTGTAAGTGTGTGCCTACCCGAACTTGGTCTGCTGTCACTCTCCAGCTGCTCTGTGGAGGCTTTGCTCACATCCAGCTTTAGCTCACTGATCTGTTGGTCCAGCTGCTGCAAGTGAGTCTTCAAGCCTACATCCTGTTTCCGAAGACGAGACTGTAAAACAGACAACAAAAATAAAGAGCAGAACAAAAGACACCACAGGGCAAGTTTTATCAGATTTTCTAAGAAAGGAGGGAGTGAAAGAGTTTAAAGTTATGCAGTAAAGCTCTCCAAGCACACACATGTGCACAAAGAAATTCTCTGAGCCGGTGTGAAGATACGTGAAAGAAATGCTAATTTCATCGAGACAGGTCTGTTATTTAGATAAAAGAAGCTCTAATGTACAGCCATCAGAAAAACAAAAGCGACTCAGCTGTGGCTGATGATTAACCCCAGCAGGACATGGGGGAGCACGGAAGAAGCAGTGGTGGGTAACTCATTTCTCCCCCACAGCGAAGGCCTGGCCATTGTGTAAACGACTACAGGAAGAAAGCTTTGGGGGGGTTGGGATGAGAGACTGCTGGCTTTACAGCACAAGCAGGGTGTTTACTGTCACAGTGGTTCCTAAAATTAAACCTGGGGGTTGTTTCCTCCAAGATGCACCATTTAATTAATGTTTCAGTTTCTTGTAAGATCATGTTGGATTAGCTGGTTTCTATTTCAAACAATAGCAAAAAAAACCAAACTTCTGTGTTTAATCTGCAGTGGCACTATTTGACACTGATGTAAAACTGAATTTAAATCTGATGCTGTCTGAGTACTTTTACTGTGTACCCTTTGATGAATTTGCCAACTTCGACGAGATATCAAGCAGAGCACCTGAATCCCTGCACTTCCTCTGAATGAATCTAACAGTAGTCTGCGCGGAAAAAGCTTGTAATGGAAAACTCCAGAGAGCCGGGGGCCTCTCAGGAGTGAGACTCTCACTGATTCTCATTCACAGCTAAATTCACATCTCCTCTTCTTTTCCCCCCCTCTATTTCCTGGCATTAGTGGTTAATGATTTAGGTTTGGCCCCCTGCAGTCCACATGCACGGAGCGCGAGCGCACACAACAACTTAAAAGCCCCGTGGGTCCCGCAGTGAACCTTGATTTATGACACCTATCCGACTTCCTACCCCCAGCTGAGAGCATAAAAGTGCGTCTGGTAATAATTGAAGACGGAATACACATGAGCATCAGCTAATAGCAAACAGACATTTGTTTCCCCACAAGGACAAACAAGCTGTTTATTAAGAAAAAAAAGAAAAAAAAAAAGGTGAATCCAGTGTTGCGCCATCATATTAAATGAGAACTACAACAAACGCACAAATATTATTACAAACTGCATACGCATAATGTCACGAGAAAGATGTTAATCAATTATTTTTCTTGATTTAAATTTCTTCCTACCAGCTGTTGCTTCAGTGCTGTCAGCGTCGCTTCCAGCCGCTGCTCCTCGGCCCCCATCATCCTCGGCTCCTCGGCCCCCATCATCCTCGGCCCCTCGGACCCTTGCTCCGCGTGCATCGAGGTGACTGGCTCCTCTCGGTCCGCCCTCAGCGCCCAGCTCACCATGTCGCTCTGTCTGTCCTTGAGCAGATGCAGCTCCTGCAGCCCGGCCAGAGCAGCCTGCAGCCTCTCCCCGACCCTGCTGCGGTCCACTGCTCCGGCCGCAGCGCTCATCATCCCCGCACAGGAGCCCTTCCTGCTCAGCATGCTGCGAAGCGCCGTCCGGGAATATCCAGGAAACAAAACGAGAGAAATGTCCTCCTCGGTCCTTCGACTGTCTTGCTGCGGCTGTTGTTGACCTCTCTGCTTTTTAAACTACCTGTTAGAATACATTTTGAGTGGAGAGTAGAGACCAAGCTCCGCCCACAGAGCAAATGGCCCGCCTCCCTATTGGCTGGCGACGGAGTCCCAATAAACATCTGGTACTAATCCTCCCCATTCAAGCCCTCTGACTGAAGCTGCCCAGGCATGCGCTATGTTCATCTGCATAATACCTAATGGCATGATAAGCATATTATTATGCTATTTCCCCTCGTTCTTTTGTTGGTATTATTCTCTCCAGGAGCAGGGTGTTCGGATCAACGTTGGGAACGTCTGTAAGTGATTCCAGGTAAAGTAAATGTATTAAACTGGGCATGTCTTCTCATGTCTCCTCATGTCTCCTCATCACCACGAGACAGCCTCCTCCCAAATAAAATAAAAGCATTTAACCACCTCATAAATATAAATGTTGTCAGATTTGATGTGGACAGTCCAGACACTATGCACAAGGACTGGATAATGTGGCTACAGTTCTGAGTACAATTCAGATTTAAAACATATATATTGGTATTATCTCTTGCATATGAGTCACTCATTTTCTGTTTGACTTAAGCACCAAAGTTATAACTACGTTAAGTACCAGTTTTCCAATTTGGAAATGGAGATTTACAAGTGAAAACACACAAACTATACTGTCCTGTTACTGTGGACCAATGATAGATAAATAGCTCCTCCTTGTGGCTGTAAATAATAGTACAGTTTGTTTGAGCAACATGTAGGACTGTCTACATCAGATGAAAAAATAGACTTGCCCTAAAATCTAGAGACCCAAATAGATACTTAAACACAGTTACTTATAATCTTTTGAAATGATATAATAGAACAGAAGTTAACAGTAGTTTTATTGGAGTATTAAAACAACACCCTTAAAAGTTACATGAATTTCACGTACAAAATCTCATGTGACCACATATACGTACATGTGATTGTGCACTTGTGAAACATGTATTTTGCCTGTGATGTGATTTTATTTATATTAATGTCAAATCACAACGTAAGTCTCAGGACACTTTAAGGTCGAGAACGTAGAACATTATGACCCAACAATTCAACAATTACAGCGAGTGACAGCAGAGTAGGAAAACTCACTTTTAACAAACCTTCGACAGACTCAGACGTAGGCAGCCATCTGCCTCGACCGGTTGGGGTGAAGGCACAATGTCCCAGTATTTTATACAGCAACAAAAATATATATCAATAGCCATTTCTTAATGAACTGACACACTTGAAAATTAGGTTAAAAGTGTCAGCATAATGGCTCTTCAGCAGATGGAATGACAGGAAATCAAATTGACCTTAGGCCAGTTCATAGTGTTAAAGACACAACGAATGCTTCCTTTTAATGGTCGATTAGAAACTATAAACTTTTTGAAAGTGCTCTCACTAAACCCAACCGAATGGACTGAAAAACAGAAACAAGTCCACACAACAGAAAACACAAGACAACACGACTGCACGTGAGACTTTTCTACAAAGACTAAGTCCAGATAAGGGCCTGAATGAAAAGACTGTGATTTATTTTTGGAAAGTAGTTGTTACCTGTGTTCAAAGTAAAAAAAATAAAAGTTGTACCCTTACTTTAAAATCAATTAAGTTATTTATTAGTGTGCAGGGCCTGAAACTACCAAAGCACAAGTTGAGACAAAAGATCAAACACAAAAAACAAGCCTGAGTATTATAGTAAACTATAATCAGTGAAACTAATTTGTTCGAGGTCTTTACTTTCTCATTCAGCCATTAAATACGTGCCCGTTATAATCATGATTATCTTGGTTTAAATCTAAATGTTAGCAGCCCTTCAGCATCATGACTCACAGGACAAGTATTTGTGTCCTTTCCACCTGAGCTGCTGTTCAACTAACTGAGACGGATCGTACACTTGCTGTCATTGTAAATAATCTCATAACAAATAAATGAGCGAACGCCTGAGCCCTCATCACCTTGGGAGGGCAACATTACAGTGCTGCTGTTCACACTGTGCCACAGGTGGAGAGATCCTTTCATGCTCATATCTGCTGCTATCTTCAAGCTGTAGATTTCAAAGGAAATGTCCAAATACCAGGAGAGATGTACACCTGTGTGAGCATCTCTCACACATGCAATCACACACAGAGTCTGATCAGAGATAAGATGATTAAAGTAAATCTGAGAGTGATCATCTTCCTGGTAACTAATATGAGGATGACGTGCTGGACGGCTTTTCAGCACTGAATTTGCAATGACAGAATTGATTTAAAATGATTAACCATTCGCCACTAGGGGGCAGTGTTACACTTCTTCTCAGTCTTGTGAGATTTGTTTTACATTTTGTGAATCATCTGTATAGTTGATAGTCTCAGCTAAATGTGTGATTCTGCAAAATAGATCCATTTAACTCTTTTACTATGCAGCTGATCATAAAGATTTATTTTGAGATACAGAGCTAAATCATTTGTTTACGTATCCCTGATTGCACAAACACATCCGCATCACTTTGATGGTGCACTCCGGTAGGCCCCTCATCAAGATGCTCACATTATAGCCAATATACAGCGCATTGTGAAGCCCATTCCTCACAGGGATAGCGTCATGTCCTTGCGAGGGTGCTGACATACAACACTGCATTGTGATGCCTGGATGTCCCTCTGCCCACATCCCCTTCAAAGCACTTCCTTCAGGGTGACATCAGCTGGGGTGCTGCTGGAAAACGTGAACTCATTTTAGGGAATCAAGTGTCTGCTTGAGCTGACTTCTGAAAAACAACAAAAATCCTTTTTACCTTCCACTTTGTCAGGATAAAACCCAAAAATATTTGTTTTCTCTTTCTCTTTGTGCAGTTTCTTCTTTGTGTCCTGCATTTATCAGCAGATTATGTTCCATCCTCCCCCCTTTTTTTCCATCCACCAAAGAAATGATAAACCAGACAAATGTTGATAACCAAACAAAAGCACATGGGCAGGGATCCCTCCGTGATACATCTCGAAAACAGCCTCAGGAAAGTGTGTTTGTATACCTGCTCAGGTAGATACAGACGGGAACAATGGAAGATGCTGCCACAAACAGGATGTGTGGGATGGGAAGTCAGAGGGGTAAACACGGGGTGTTGTCATATGTGGGACTGAGTGAGTGTGAGAGGTAGAGCAGGGGAGTGAATCTGTTGTCAGCTCTGTGCACATGAAAAAAAAACAAAAAACGCCTTTGACGTGTAGGCATTTTGAGCTTTGGACTTCAAAGGAGTAAAATCTGATATCATACATGAGACACTCAGATGCTTGCTTAAAAAGAAGCAACATTCCTGTGAAGGGTGTCGCAGATTTTTCCGGTGGCTTGTGTATTTTCACATCATTTCTGTACTGATCTTGTCTGGGGATTCCCGTGCAGGATCACTAATTGAAAATCCCATTTCCAGGTAACAAAGGCGAAGAATAAAGGGAACTTCAGAGATCAAAGTGGCCTCTTGTGTCTCACAACAGAGCCTCTCTCGCTCTGCCACCTCTGCTTACTGCATTAGTGTTAGTCATTTCACTGAATGAATGATGCACAGAGAACCTCTAAACTTCTCACACAAACCTACTTTTTGATGCAGCCACTAACCACTTGTCTTCCTTCAGTCATGAGTTACTGAGGGAATTAGATTTTATTTCCAAGTGAGGTTTACAGGCACTGAAATGTATCTGTTCTTTATCTGCTACTTCCGGCAGAGATATTTCCTTTTGAGAGAAAAGCTTGCAGTCTGTGGTTTTGGATGTTTTGAGACTTATTTTTAATGCCTTAATTGAATCTAAATAGATCCAACTCGATCTCACCCGTGAGACATGTCAGGGATTCCAGCAGGCTGCGCGGGAATTCCTGGGTCTTAAAGTTCAGAAACAAAAAGCTGAACTGAGATTTGTTATTCCAATTTTCTTTTATGAAAAACCTCAGTCAAAGCTGCATCCAAGAAACACAACCCATCACTGCTCACTGATATCGACCTCACGTATAACACTTCCCATGGTTTTACAAGGCATTTGATATATAGTTATGTTCTGCTTCATAACCGGTTGTGCATTCAGTTACTGTCAAACCTTCTCCAGACAGTCGGTGCACAAGCCACCATATCAGTTTCCAATTCATTGTCAGTGGAGCAGCAACAGGATTTATCTCCTGATGAAATGCCAGATTAGAGGCTTGTTTCTGTGCGTCGGTCATGATAAAAAATGCTGAATGACTTGTCTAATGTTGTTAGAGTTCTCTTTCAGGTCGCTTTACTTGATGCAATGAAAAAATTTGATTGAATTATAAAGGCAGATATTCATTTAAGTAGTCATAAAATGAGTTCCTGTGAGTATACGAATCAAATTATGAGATTATATGCAGTTTAACTAGATTTTTAAAAAGACCCAGTGGGTAAATTTGAAAGATACAAAAAACATGTTTGATGGTAGACTGTTTTGTGAACACCATGTCCCCAGCGCTGGCCCCGATCAGCCATATCTGTCTCCATCATCTTGTCCACCGTGTGTTGAACTAACTCATTGGATTTGCCCTCGGAGAGCAGCAACCCTGCACATGAGAGGGACCTTTATGCCGCATGCTCGCAAAATTATCTCCTCATCAAATTTTATTTGAGCCGAACAAATTTTTGTTTATTCAGCAAGTGGGGGAGACTGGCTTCCATGCTGTACTCCTGCAAATCATAAAGACATCAGTCTAAATTAACTGATTTAGTATTGCTTTAGCCATGAATGCAGTGTGCTCCTTTCAGCCAAGTTCCAGTCGATGGTCCATACCTCTTGTGTGACAAGCTGGGAGAGCTGTTTGGAAAATGTATTTTTTTCCCCTAAATAACCTCAACAAGATTTGTCAAGGGGCACAGTGTGCCACGCACAATCGGCATGAATGTGATGTGAGGTTTTTATCATATTTATATGTTTACACCTGCTTCACCCCCTCGTACTTTATAGAAGGTTGAGATAAGTTATGTGTGTACAGTACACATGTCTGTTTGGGCTCAGAAGGAGAAAAACAGAGTTAACTAGACATACGTCTGAAAGACATCATTTACCTGGGGACGGCTACATTTCAGGCAGTGGATGTAAAAACGTCAAAGTCCATACAAAAGAGACTTATCATGGCGCGTCTCAAATGGCCCGTAACTTTTCATAGGCAGGGAGACAGGCGTCTGAGCAGTGTAAGATTTGGACATCGTACCCACGCTACTTCACAGACTCTGCAGAGAAGGGAATAAACTGATTTCCACATCTGTTAATAAAAGGGAAACTGTTGCTCCAGTGCTAATCAGATTTGAATGATGAAATAGTTTTGGACTGGCCACAGTATCACAGGCCCTTGTGGTTTTCCAGCAGTCAGCTCTGCTCTTTTTCTGCCCAAATAACAAAACAGATCAGGCAGTTCTTTTATTTAATTATTATTACAGCAGCTCTGAAGGTGGAACTTGGACAGAGTTTAGCAACAGTCTCAGTATGTGCAGCGAAGTGGGACATACTGACAGACACTGACATTTTTCAGTGGTTGAATCAGTACATTTTTGAGTAACACAAATATGGTTCAATGGAGCAACTCAGAGTAATGTCTTACGCTTCTCTTATTAGCCGTGCTTTAGTGGTGTGGCTTTGGCATTATAGGTCTGTTGGTCTGTCCACCACTGTTTTTTCAGACTCAACAACAATTTGATGGATTACATTAACTTTGGTGCAGATATTCATAGTGCCCAGAGGAGGATGTTGGTTATCCCCTGACTTTCCTGTAACACCATCATTACATACATTTGTGATTCTGAGTTAAATGTATGAGCAACATGCGGAATCAAGATAGTGTCAATTATGACGGAATAAAAGCCAAATGAAAACCAAAATTATATGCTATTAGTCAGCCTCAACAACATTTCAAGAGCTGAACTGAATCGTGTAAAGGCAAAAGTGCGAAGGCAGGAATTCAAAATAAACAGTCCCTTGTCCACCCACTCTCTGTAACGCACAAGCAGATGCTCATGTAGAGAGGAGGTCTGTTGTCCAACCCACCTTCTGTGATCACCATGCAGTGAAGGGAAGCTCTGTTGTCACAGAGACCTGCAACACAATGCCAGTTGTTGTGTCCTTTGTGCACTGTTTATGTATGTTTATCAAGATGGTGGCAGAGACAAAAAAGAAGAAGCTTGCAACAACTAAATCTCTTCTCCTCTTTAGAGGGGCAGCTATTTTGACGAAGCAAGTTTCTTCTTGTACACAGGAACAACAGCAGACGTGGCTTTAGACACTCGCTAAGCAATCACAATGAGGTTGCAACACAAACTCAGGGCGAACCAAACCTGCCTTGTCTAAACCTCCCTCATGTCTGATCAGCATCTGATTCTGGCATCAAGTCCTCATGAGATGAGTAAGTGCTGAGATCTGTGGTTGGGTTCCTAAGAATATAACCACAGGTTATACAGCTTCTGAAACGCTGCGGCCTCTGTGTCTTCATGCAGGTGTGCAGTTTTAAGAGGCCTCTTTATTTGCAGGATCACGTGAAGCTTTTCCACCTGTGTGGAGTGCGACAGAATCCCTCGTGCCCTCGGGGTGGCATTACAATACGTCTATCCACACAGAAGCAGGAAATTCATCAAATGCACACAACCCAACCGGGTATCACGACAAAACGTGAAATAGACAAGCTGGTCCACAACAGAAAAATGTGAAATAGCCACGCTTTGGCCTGTCTAGGTGTGACAGTTACGTGTTTTCCTGTAGTGGATGAAAATGACATCTACTGCATGCGTAGAGCCATGTGATTTACAGGAAAGTGAAACTTGTAGCTAAAACACCTGGTTGGGGTCACTAAATAAGCACAAATCAACTCAACAAATACGTCGTCACCTCCTGGATTCGAACCTCATTGCTCTAGTGGACCGGCATGTCTATTTCATGTTAAAAAGGTGAGTTCTTGCTTAAGCTGTCTCCTTCCAAGACGTGAGAGCGTCGCTGCCGAGCATAATGACAATTCAATGTGCTGTCTGGTTTGTGACCACCACCCCCAACTCCCAACCCCTCAGCTCTAACCAAAACACCCCGCTGCTCTCTCCTCGGTCATACTCAACAGGAAAACACCAGACTCAGGTGATCTCGTGCCTCCTTGGACAAGCAGGAACCCCAGTGTGAGCCGGGATGTGAGTAAATTACACTTGATGGCTTGACGAACTGAGGCTCAAGCAGGTTCAATCATGATCAGGGGACATTAATTGAGGAGATCAAATGTAAAACCCCTGGCTGACCCCTGAACACTTGCTCCCCAACCCCTCGTTCCCTCCTCTGGTGTGCTAATCCTCCCGGAGCCCTCCGTGGGAGCCCATGCGGCCCGGAGGAGATGGACCAGAGGCCGATGAGGCTGACAGCACCAACACAGCTGGCCTGTTGAGATTGGGACCCGCCTTGCGCACTCAATCACACATCTGATGATCCCCGAAGAGGTGGAGAACCCGCTGCTCCTGCCCCATGCTCGCCATGTGCTCGCCCCTTTAGAAACCACACTCTGTAGTGAACATTGTGTGCAGGCCAGTGATCTGATGGCTATACAAGAGGCGTACGTGAGTGTGTTTCATTAGACACAGGACCACACAAGACTGTTGTTCGCTATTTCCATAAACATTTGAAATAAAAGGCAACATCTATCAAAAGCGCTAGATTAAAGTTTGATTTTGCACAAACAAAGGATCAGCGCTGCTTTCCCAGAGCCATCGTGGAGCAAACGTCCACTGAAAAATTTTGGTTTTGTTTTTGAGGTGTTTCGCCACAAGTAGCATGTCATTAAAATTATGAGCAGACATTTACGGGAGGCCTGCACGGGGAAGACTGGAGCGTTTTGTTTCCCAAGACTTTCATTTTATTGTATTTTTTTTTATCAAAGTGCAAACATCAAATCAACAAGTTTGTCTGTCATTTAAGGTATGATGGATCTGGCAAAGAGTGCTCGGCCAAATAAGAGAAACAATAGCTATGAACTGCTCCCCGAGGAGGAGCAATTATCTTTCCCTCCTATCAGAGAAAAGAGTGAGGATTAGGAGTGTTTGTAACAAGATAATGTGCAGCAAATGTTTGCAAATTCCTCTGCATTACTGCTCACATATCTGAAGAATGAGGGCTCTGAACTGTACTAGCAGACGGTTAAAGTCCTTTTTATGCTGAATGATATCCTCCTTTGACCAGGACTTGACACCTTATATAGAAGGAGGTCGGAGGTCAAGCTTTGGAGCACATGGAGCCATTTATAAAGAGTGGTTGGTGGAGGCTGTGGGAATGTTTTATCTGTTGGTCGGCTTAAAACCTTGATCCCTGCTCGTCCTCTCTGCTCTGAAGCTTCAGCTCACAATATGTTTATGGAAGTTTCAGACAAAAAAAGAAATCAAGGCCATTCCAGTGTGGCAGGAAGAGAGACAGAAGAGATGCTGGAGATGTCATGTGCAGCAGTGGTAAAAGTCCATACTGCCTTTATTGGTCATGTGTTTCTCCTGACCAGTCCCACAAAGCATTTATGTAAATACTACCGGTATCACATATCAGGGCAAGTATTTAAACAGGTCCAGCCAAACGACTATTTAAATCAGTGCTCCAGCTCTGAATTAATTTATCGCTGTGTTTGGATGGTAAATAGATTTTGATGGAGTGGCTGATAGCACAGACGTGTTTCTGGACGCGAGCGGGTGCTTAGTTTCCCAGCTGCTTGAGCCAAAAGCTGAAACACATGATTAGACGGGGAAAGTTTTGGGGTGAAAGAAAAAACTCCATCCCTGACATTTTCTTGTGGTGAAAAAGTTGTGAACTACAGGGGAGAAGCAGGGGCCAAGGCCCCATAATATAGCCCTTCTCTCCAAGGCCAGGTCTGACGCAGGGAGCCCGACGCTCTGCAGGTCGGGACAGAGCGGGTCTGTGTGGCGAGCCAACCACAGAAACTCCGTCACCTCTCTGTGCCGCATGGAAACCCCTGTGTGCTGTCGGCGACAGCGTCCCACAACAGCCACATGTTGACTCTGTTAATTTGTGATGCTTCACCTGCATTTTGTTTCGCACATAAAGATGTTTACAGACTATAAATGGTCCTGATTTAAGAAACTGTTAGCTCAAAGTCATTAAAGAAGTGATTTAATGAACAAATCTGTAAAACAGGTTTTCTTGTAAATGAGCAAAACAGCACATGCATATCAATCATTTCATCTCAATACATCATCAAAGGAACAGTTTGACACATGATTACTTCATTTGAGATGCTGGGAGCTCAAATGATACTATTTTCATCTTGGTCTGGTAATAGCCAGACGCTGGTTAGCTTTGTTTGGCTTAAAAATTGTGAACAGGGAAACAGCTGGTTTGACTGTCAAAAAGTTATAAAATCCATATACCAGTACCTCTAAAGCTCACTAGTTAATCTTCAGAAAGTGAATAATTTCCTAAATTTCTAAGTATTCCTTTTGAATATAAAAGTAAAGGGTTGTTCTTGGTGATCAAGGCAACGTTCTAAACTTTCTAACCTCAACCATTTATAAAGGGTTAGGGTGCTTTATATCTCACATGTTTAATCTGTACAAACACCAAAAGGTAAAATGATAAACCGTGTTACACACAGGAATTCACTGTTCAAGTAAACACCAAG
Organism: Embiotoca jacksoni; assembly: GCF_022577435.1. Lineage (NCBI taxonomy): Eukaryota > Metazoa > Chordata > Actinopteri > Embiotocidae > Embiotoca > Embiotoca jacksoni. Next base: position 16,556,246 of record NW_027185252.1, on the reverse strand, counting down.
TTTTCGCATACAAACACGACATGTATTGATTAGTGATCTGCTGAAAATAAATTTGTTGAGTTCATTGGAGCCAGATGATTTTTTCGGAGCCAGCTACTTGCCGCCCTCAGTGGTATTACGCATTAAAGCACTTTGGCTTCCCCTTTTCAGACCCAGAAACAGCATCAATTCTTGCATACAGTCACTAAATCCCACACTGCATCTCAACAGAAGCGATTGTAAGTCGCTGTTGCGTCCATTTTCCCTGAGTACAACATAGAAGAAGTAACGTATTCGCTTTACCTGGGAAGTCAGAGCTTCATCACAACTGATTGGGCTGCATTCGTCTGTGACATTATCCATTGGTTTGTGAACTGCTGCTCTGAAGCCTCAAGTGCAGCATTTCAGCCATCGCCATCTTGTTATTTTGGAGCCAAAAGTGAACATATTTGGACGAGCTGAGAAGGAGCCAGAAGTGGATCTGATTGGGAACCCAAGAAAACTACACCCACCCATCTATAGTGGAAACCTGGGCCTAAATCACAGGCCTGTCAATCAAACAAACCCGCCCTCCTGACATACAACATTTTAAGGCCTAATATCTAATTAATGATTGGATTATTTTCAGACTGCCAGAAAACTAATAAGAAGGAGTGACTTTATTGAATGATATCATCATGACTTTGTATTTCACGAGAGAAGTTGAATTGGAGTCTATGGAGGCATTTTGGAACCAACTTAAATCCTCCATATTGAACCTTTAAAGGCAGCTGTTGCACAGTGGAAGAAAGCGGGTTTTGTTGTGATAGAATCTGTCTCACGTTCAGACAACATGGTGGAGATCCTGTGAGGTCCAGCTTGCGTCAGATCCCTCCGTCAGTTAAAACCACCATTTACTGATTAGTTCCTATCAGCTCTCTGTGTGACGGAGATGTGCACAGTGAAAGGCCCGGGTATCTCCCCGGGGTATCTGAGCTATGTAAACTCACCGCTGTGGGCCATAGTGCAACAACTCATTGCCCCCCTGATCAACACGAGGAGATGATGGCAAAGGTAAAGACAGATTACTCTCACAGTTCTGGACTGCAGGATGACTCAGAGATAGTGTCATCACTGTGATGACAAAAAGTGGAAAGTGCCGGAGTGCCAGGGTACACGAAAATGCACAAAAGGGTGGTGAATATTTAGTGGGTGAAATGTAGGTCAAATTATTAGAGTATTAGGGTAATGCCAAAACAGAAACATTGGAAAGTCTTTATCTTGTTGTAACTTGTCTTCTTTTGTGTAAGTTAAAATGAGCACAAACTGCAGCTGTGTGAGATTTCATGCTAACAAATGTCAATGTCACAAAACTCAAATTATTTGCTCCACAATTTAAACTCTAGTTATGTGTTTTTACTAAGTTGTTGAGATATGGTTTGTTTCACTGGTCCAAGTAACCAACATGCCACACACACTGTGCCATGTAGCACTGCATGGTTACATCACATTAAATGAGTTTACATTCACGACAACAATCGAGAGCATGCAATACGGGCGTTGCAAAAGGAAATAGGGGTTTGTGTAGCCTGCAGGATGAAGAGACTCCAGTGGGCTGGTCTCTATAAGAGTTAAATGAAAAAAAGTATTAATGATATGCAAAGACAAATATAAGGATTGGAAGCGGCATGGGGAGCCACACATAACTAAATCACATATAAAAAGCCAATAAAAACTAAGCAAAATGAGGCATGAATGCTTTCTTGTGCCACCAAATATTAGATTATGCAAGTAATCCTTTCAGTCAGCGACGGCTTGGAATTTGAGGAGGCACCGAAGGCCAAGTCGTGTCAAGCCATCAACTCCTTTCGCCAGCTCGTCGCTACGCCGTCCCCACTGTTTGTGATTGATGACCATGGCTGGTACATGACCTAGCCCAGTGAGGAGCCTTCCCAGCACTGACCAACACTGAAACACTGCGGGGTTTTACTCAGCTTACATCATGGGGAAAATGGCCATAATGCAGCACCATATTTCTTGAATGTTGATATTTTCTTGAAAGCGAAACAAGCACACACCTTGATATAGTGCGATTCGACCCAGCACACTATCTGTAAGGACACATAAACCTTACATCTTCAACCGGATGGATTAGGTGGAGAGTTTGAACTTGAGCATGGAAAAACATACCTGGTTTGATGCCTCTTTCATGGTTTTGATTTCAGCCGCTTTTCGCCCGATATTCAGCAGAGTTGCAACATAACCTTCGTTATGATGTTTTCATAAAGATAAGCCTTCATTCTGCTGGGTTCAGTCCCAGCGTGGCAACCTCATAACTCTGTCTTTAGGTGCCAGCTGGAAACTGTGAGTGTCACACCTGATTTTATTGACAACTACAATGATTACATTTCATATACTGTAATTACTACAGTCAAAATATTGTCTCAATGGCTGAGAAACGGTGAGGTGCACGATCTAAACAACATGCACTCACAAGTGACGGTTTGTGTGTAAAAAAAAAAACTATTTTGTTTACTCTGCAAATGTTGGCTTTAATAATTTCAGTCAAAACTGTGTCGTGCCACGTATTTTGTTTGTGAAATCATCTAAAAATGACAAGTCACAGACAGCGAGATAACAGAGTAGTACTGAGAGTGTGGGAAAGGAAGACAAAGTGAGAGAGTGGGTAGCGCCTTGCAGCCTATATGAGTACATGAAGACCTTTTGTGCAGAGGGGGAAGTTTGTTCTCGGAATTATCTACATTGTTTAAAATCCTCATCCCTCTTGTGTCTTGGCAGACGAGGCACAGGCCGCGGTGTCCATGTGGGTGACTGTAAATGAAACATTCCGCGCTGGGTTCAGGACGGGGTTCTTCTTGACTCATCGTCCGTCATTGCATAAAGCTCGCTCTCTGCTCTGAAGCAGCCTATTCTTCTGTTCACGGTGAGGCGAGCCGAGCCGTGAATTCTCAGGGACCTCACTGCTGAAAGCTCCATCACCTCCTTTTATGCCTCTATCTCCCTAATCCACCTCTTGTGAACATCTGCAGGGACGGACCTGTATTGCACCTCCCACAAGTGTCTGTGCTCACCTCAGTGATGCTGTAGGTGAATTCAAGAAGATTATCAACAGTAAATATCACTACACACCTGCATGAGTTTCAGCACAAATCTCTTCGTGCTGAAACTGAATACAGACTTGCATAAAATCAGCCCAAAGCCATTCGGACTCAGACAAACACCTCCTTTTTAAACACTTATTTATCTACCCAAAGTTGCTGACCATGCATGCTCTTTTTCAGCAGCACCTTGCTTCACATTTTGAAAAATTACCCACATTCACACCTGGAAGCTTTCCAGCACAAACATTACTGTTGCTCAGCAGCTGTACTGGAGCGATACGATTTCCAGTGGCTTGCTCTATTGCACCTAAAGGTGGAAGTAATCGGGAGATGTTCAACTTCACAGAGATCCAGAGATGCTGTGAGCGACAGATGGACCTCTGAAGGGTGTCTCCTGCTGCGTGTCTGAGTCTCCGTCTTAATTTGCAAGTGTTTATGTGGCTAATTCTTCATAATGCATTTTGGAGACGAGTGAAAAGCTCTCCTCAGGGAGTGAACGGGCGGAGGTAGCCCTCACATCTGAAGAGAGGCCTAATGGGAAAGCAAACACAGTGATTACCAAGGCCCCTTTAAAAAGGAGCAGCCTGCAGTGAGAGTGCAGTGCTGCACCTGAACAAGCATGTGTGTGTATGTGCACATTCATGTTCATGTATGCAGTTGGAGCTGGCTGAATCTTAATGCCTAGTTCTTACTATACTCCACAGTAGTCATTTAAAAGTTTATGCCATCACTGATGTTTGTTGGACATAAATTGCTATATTTTGAGCATGAGCACATCTTGGAAAACATCCATCCATCCAACCATTTTCGTCTGCTTATTCAGGGTCGGGTTGCAGTGGCAGCAGGTCGAGCATCATTTAAAGTTTTATTCTTTAATGCAAGAGACATTTTCACAGAATAAATAATGTATCAGTACTGTATGTGTTGGACCCTCAAGTTTATGAGGAGGCATAAACTTGGCTTGTCTAAAATAGAGTTGCATTGGATTTTAAAGGAACATTGCAACAGATTTATGTAAAGTAACAATTCCTGAATGGCCGAAGATCATCAAACCTGAAAATTACCAAATGCATTCAAAGCTGTAAGTACTGTGCAGTACAATGAAGGGGTTTTGATTTTTAAAACTATCACCATCAGGGGCCTTCTGGTGGAATGAAGGGGGGAATGAGACACTGGACCTATTTGTGAAGGACAGGACACCTTTGTTGTAGGTCACCCCTCTTCTGTCATGCCTTTACCATCATCTCGTCTTTTAAGGCAACAATATCATAAGGACTAAATAAAACATCATAATCATCATAATTGTGTATACAGTACAAAGTACAGATTCGTGTGCAATGTGTTTACAGAGCAGGATATAGCAGAGAACATTAATTACAACTAATCTAAATCCCTTTTTATCTTAAAGCATATCAATGAGTGAAATAAACAGAAAGGAAAATGTGCCAAGGCCATTCAATAATGCACAATAGGAAATAGACATGGGATAACACTGGTCCAATGAGGAGCCTAAAGGAGGTAAACACTGGGGATGTGACTTTATTATACATGCAAACTATACATATTTACTAAATGCAAAGGCAGCAAGAGCTGTATAGTAACATCTTGCTACTACACATGATTGCTCTGAATATTTGTAAAAAACATTGAATGAGGTTACCACCAGAAAAACTTTTGATAAACTGGCCATATGTGTAGTTTAAGAAATATGTTAAACATATAAATGACTATATATTTATTATCTATTTACATTTTGTATTAATACTTTGACTCTTTTTTTAAAATGATTCCCAGCATGGCAGCCTACTGCTGTGGTGTGCCATGCCTCCTCGGGGACCGAGCCTGTTGCATAGAGGGGCTTTCTCTGAAGCACACGGGCCCTCTTCACTCTTTGTTGACTTAGTAAATTACTTGGGATGTCAGGGCCCAACCACAGCTTATCCTCGGAGGGGCCAGGAGGGAGATGGGGTGTGTTGTGTGTGTGTGTGTGTGTGTGTGGGTGGAGGGTGGGGGGGAGGGGGTGAGAGATGGCGGGGGTGGGTGGACGCAGTGTGGCTGTGAGAAAAAGAGGGAGTGTGAGTGAGAGGGAGAGAAATCATTGTAGAGGGCTGCAGTGTAAAAATCAGACACTGAATGTTTCAGGGAGTCACAGTACCTTTAGGAGCAGAAGGCCTGAGTCAACGATAAAAAAGACACTATAACTAAAAGACTCTTTGGCACTGCAACATGCAGCAGTGTCATGGTTATATGACCGAGCACAAAACAGAAAATCTGACCAGCTGTAGTTTTATAAGGAGGTGTAACTCACCAAAATCAGAATAAAACCTTCAGTCACTTTTCTAATACAATGATGATATCTGGTCACAACACGAAGTTCTGACCTATTTATGTGTTCGGGGCATAGACTGTATATAAAAGTGGATGTAGCTTCCTGTTCTGAAATTTGAAGTGCCTTTAACTGCAATACCACTGCTGGCCACTAGGGGTTGGCTCCAAAACAGCTCTGGCTCCACAGACTCCCATTCAATGTCTCTCATGAAATACAAAATCTACAAAGTTTCCAGGAGTCAATTTGCTGTAGTTAGCTAAAGTCACTCTTTCTTATTAGTTTTTCTGGTGATTCATCTGAGAATAATCCCGTCATTAACTAGATATTAAGTCTTAAAAAGTGGTATGTTTTGGGTTGTGTCAGGTTTTCAATATTGGTTGGAGGGCGTGGTGTCCTCAAGTTCCCAATCAGCTCAAGTCAGATCCACCTCTCACTTCTATGGTCATATCTGGTTTTAAAATATGTCAAAAAAAAAAATAAATCCAAACGTCATTACAGCAGTTCATAAATCAATGGGTGATGTCACTGATGGTTGCTGCTTTGTTAGAGGCCCGATTATACAAAACATGTCACTGGTCGTCTTTAATCCTTTTATTAGATTTACAAAATACAAACATATCCAGGTTAATGGAAAAAGGTGCGCCCTGTGTTGAAATGGATAATTTTTGGAGTGTTGAATTTCAAAACAAAGGTTTGTTGGGTTGTTGGTTTTTTTCCCCTCACTCGTGCACCAGATCCAGGTGGGTGGAGGAGGCCGGTTAGAGAGAGAGAGAGAAAATCCTGCAGGGCACGGCTGTATGGTATGCATGTTGGGTGCTCAGGGTTGTCTGTCTGCAGTGAGGTGAGTACGCTGCACACCTGTGGCCCCTTTGCTTAGTCCTGTTTGCTTTGACGCCTCGGATGCTGTCTCCTTCAACAACACATCTTTCACCCTCGCTGTCAAACCCTCGCCCACCACTTCTCCTCCACCTAAACCCACCTGTTAAATGCTTCTTGCTGTTCTTCTTTTCATCATTGTTTTTTATTTTCTTCTGTCAGTTTTGGCAGAAATAAATATAAGACAGGGTTCAAAAATATCTTCAAACTGTGCAGCACCTCTGACTTTGACAGCAGAACTTCTTTTCTCACAGCTTCGTGTGCTGTTCTCTATGAAATGTGTTGAGTTATGGGGTGAAACAGGCTTTTTGTTAGATAATGGCCTGGTTCCATCAACACTTGAACTGAGTGCTATTATCTGTTCCCTTACACTCCAATGGCTTCTTACATTTTTTTTTTTTCTTTTTCCTAATTTTTTTCCTTCAAAATCCCATTTTCCCCTTCATCTGTCCACAGATCGTGCTAAGCCTTTGATAGAGATGGTGGCGGAGGAGGAGGGGGGCATGGGAGCGACGGGGGTGGAGGGTAATGTGTGATTGTGGATCGGGGTGTCACTGGCTCCCCAGGACCTACTCTGAAAGGATGTGACTGAATCCCTGGCCAAGTGAAGGCAAAAAGAAAAATGCTCTCAAAGAAGTGCTTTGTGTGCAATCATCAAGCCATGATAGTGCTACAATCGCCTTGTCTCATTTGTCATAACATGCTTTGCTATTTGTTGACATTCCTCATCCACCTTTAAAGGGACGTTTCACCACTTGACCACACGTATGCAAGTCTGCGAGCCGGACCTGGGTAGAAACCAGGTCTGGTTGTAAGAATGACATGAAACTTGTGAAAGAGATTAAATATTTCCAGAGGGAAACAGAGGGAACATGTAGCCTGCTTATATCCAAAAAAGAACAAAATTCTCCTACCAGCACCTCTATCTAGAGAGTTAATAATTGCCCAAAATGTCAATCTCCATTAGCAGGAACTGGTTGGGTGGTTGGTCATCAAGGCAAAGTATATGTGGGGTACTTGTTTTGAACCTTTTAACAACAAAGAAATTGAAAGTGCTTTATATACAAAGAAATAAAACTCTCTTTGTAATGATGTCTTATCTTGTTTGTGTTCAAGGTGCAAAGTTTTAATCACAATAATTCACATCAGTCTGATACTATGACAGTGAAAGGTAGTGAAGATGAAAAAGAGACAATAATCTGGGGCAATAATTGCATTGTGCAGAGAAATGAACATACAGACATACAGGATTCTTAAAATGAAAAAAAATAAAATAAAGTGTTTTTCCAAAACCTGGTAAACCAGGGTTGTTAGTTGGGCAAATAACAAGAAGCACTGCACATGACACAAAAAACCCACATACCCAAGAAATAGGGGCCTTTGGTACTGGATAAGAGGCTGGGGGAGTAAAACTCCCCACTGCCAACAACTAAGTCATTTGAAATGATATAAAAAGAATTGTTCCAAAAAAAACAAAATAAAAGTTGGGAGTCACTGGGAAGAGGAACAGAGCCTCAAATTCATAGTTGAGGCAGGCTGAAGGTAGCAAGCTTCCACACTGCTGCAATGAAGTAAAAACCTTCCACATTTCAAACATACAATTCCCCTAAATACACAAACACACAGGCAACCAGAGCACCAACTGAGGGTGTTGACCCTCCAGACGGACAGGCACGCACGCACCTGAGCACCAAACCGACCTTTTAATATAATCTCCTAGTCAGGCTGATTGATACCAGGTGAGGGAGAACATCACAGGTGCAGCAAGTTTCTCCTGATGAGCAAATGTGAGTGAGTGATCTGAGGATCCCTCTGATCAGAATGAAAAATTTGGCCCACTCTCTTTATCTAACCAAGTATTTTGGTGTCTAAACCAGACAAACTGCAGACGTGTCAGCCTCACTACGTGGTTTGGTGCAAGTGACGTTTGCCGAGGCTGATAAAAAAAGAAAAGGCAGAGAAAAATGTAGGCAGCTTGCAGATTTAGAACCGTTATTGTGAAACTAATGTTTTGTACTGGTGACAACACAGCTAACGCACATTAACACAACACGTAAGACTGTCATGAAAATTATAGTGGAGTGCAATAAAATTATATATATTTAAAATCTAAGACAATAGAAAAAGGTTGTAGTAAACATAAAAAAAATGTAAACCTTGATTTAAAAAGAAAAAGAAAAAGAGAGTTGTCCAAAGGCAACTGGACTTCTTAGTTTCTTGAAGACATTTCACCTCATCCAAAAGGCTTCTTCAATTGTGAATTGAACTTGATTACAAAAGAGAGTTGGAGAAGAGCCCAGGTAACTGAAGGATCAGGAAGCACGAAACAGACCAATCCCAGATGACCTGAGAGGTCCAAACGGTTCATAAAGCAGCAGCAGATCAGACAGGGATTTTGGCCCTGAATCATTCAGTGCTCTATAAAGTAGTTCAAGTATTTCAAAATAAATTCTTTGACACACTAGAAACCAGTGCAACTATCTGACGACTGCAGGATGTGGTAGTGAGGAATCTGTCAACAGTGGTCTGTCTGATCACCTGTAAAGACCTCCTTACACTATACAACTACAGAAAAGTGAATGGAATTTTTTTTTCCGAGAATTGAGACTTGAGAAGTCTATGAAACTGAGGGTAACTCGGGTAACCCAGATCTGAGGCAGAGTGGCAGGCCTTTGCTCTAATACAGACATTCAAAACTAATGCCATAAAAGCAGCCCTCTGACACTGGACATTCACACAACCTGACTTCTAATGTTTTCCAGCCGGCGGAGGGGAGGGAGGGCCGCAACAAGAGCCTCTTTCAAGGGCATTTCAGCACGGATTACAGCGGCTGACTGCTCTCCACGTTTGAACAATGTGACCACAAGGCCTTCATGATTTGTAGCTTTGCTGGATAAGGCAGATCTAATAAATCATTAAATCACCTTGTTCACCATTGAGAAAATGAGGGAGAGAAATTCAACCAGCATGAAAACCATATGCAGAGAGAGGGAGGAGGACAAAGAAGAAGAAGGAGATATGCTTACAGTCTCAGACATAAATATTATAATCAAGATTTAGGTGACAAGCTCAGATTCAGGTAAATTAACACATTGTTTTGACCCACTAAGAAGGCATCATTTATATAGAAGTAGTCTTTTTCAATAGATGGCACTATACGTACAGATGTGGAGTTAGTCAGAGCACGCAGGATTAATGAGGGAAAGAATCATGAGATGTGTTTACTGTCGGCCTGCTAGGGTGCTTTTCATGTTGCCTCTGGCTTGTTTGCGAGTTGTGTGATTAAGTGACCAATTAATCAACCTCTGTGTTACTCTGACTGCGTGCAGCAACAGCGACCCTGAGAAGAGCCACAGTGCGTGATGAGAAGCTGCTTCGTTTTAAAGCCCGAGCTCAGCCGTCAAAGGCACCTTCCAGGGAAAGTACAAAGCCTTGCCTGGTGGTCTGCACACATGCCTCGATGATCTGCCCAAAACAGCCTGGATGGTGGTGTGGCAGAGACACGCCTGCTTTGTCAACACCGTGTTCCTCACTACTGTGGCCAACTGAAAATCCATCCTGTATCATCGCAAAGACTGTAAGGCACCATAGATTTGAAGTAGCCTTCATTTAAGAATACTGAATACTTAATCTGATTCCTTAAAGGAAAGAACAGAGTTTGATCCCGGTGTGGAAGTCTTTCATTTCCTGCTTCTTACTTCTTGACAAGTGCAGGTATAAAAGTGCTGGATTAGTATTGCTTTATTGGGGGGAATTTTGAAAATTACTTTGCATAAAGACAGACAGTCTATTATGTAAAATGAAGACAAAGTAACATTTCTGACATGAGAAACAAAAAATAAAAGAGTAAAGATATAGACAGTATGTCAGTAGTACACACCACGCAACAAGACAATTTACATTCATGCTAGTAGCCCTGTAATACACCCACATTTTCATTGCCAAGGTTTGAAAACTAGCAAGCTACAAAACCTACTTGGTTAAAGGTTTAGGAAAAGATTTCTTTAAAGAAATCCATGCTAATTTCTCACAAATCTTGAGCTTAGTTTCCTGGGTAAAACAAAAGTCAGTGGATCTTCTGGGAATAATGAACGACAATGCTGAGATAGTTCATAGAAAGGAAATGTGTTGAGACATTTCACAAAAAAACAAAAATCAGCTGTTGCTGCTTGAAGTCAGGGATCACCAAAGTGGTTTGGATTCAGCTGATGGGAAATATTATTGCAATCATTCTACGAGATGTTGAGATAGCTCAGTCTGGACAGAAGTGGCGTGAGCCGGGGGTTTCCAGACACAAGTTCACAGTGTGAATATGTTGGTCTGGTCTCCTGACATAGGGAATCATTTGCAATTGTTGCATCCTAATGGGCGTTGACCTTTGGTTCATTTTGACCAAGCTTTAACCAATCGGTATGCGTCGAGACTCTACCACCACCACCAAAACTATATTTAGAAAAAACAATTGACTTCAACATCATTGCACTTAGCCATTGGCACTGGTCTCTGATTGCTCCAACCTTCAGAGTGGCTCAGTGAACACAAGGTTTCCGGGCTATAATCACAGTGAAGAAAACCGAACGTGTGAGCAACAGTCTGGTGGTACCAAGCTAAAGTGGTGCACCGATCCAGCACTTTGTTCCAGAGAGCTGAAAGCACGGTGAAAAACAATTAAAGCAGCGTATAATTTCTACAGTGTTTAATAATCCTGATGAAACAGCATGTCAATTTGCAACATTTTAGATCAAACAAATTTTCACTTTAAAAGTTTCTTCAGCTGTGTGGACGTAAAAATCTCACCTGTGTTCCTTCTTTTTCTTCTTCTTTGTTTTAGTTGTTTTGGTTCTGCCAGCAACTCAGAAACCAAAAGTCCATGGCGTTCCTTCAGAGCATCCACCCGAAAGCCAGAATGACCCTGGTTGTCACCTTTGACCTCTCAGATACTCGAGTTCCGCCACCTGAGCGCTGCGTTGTCCCCCCGGTGTTCACCTGTTGTTTGCATAGACTACCTGCTTCTCAACAGGGGAGACATGACAGGGCAGGTCACCAGAGGGAGAGCAAAACAAAGAGTCAGATTTCAGAGACCCTCTATCAATCAAACATCTCAGAGGCACAATCACACTCACACTACCTACAGGAATCCCAGCGGCTTCAAAGGGAGGGATTTTTTTTTCCTCACTTGTGAGCACGGGATTGTTGTGGATCAGCAGCAGTGTTTATTGTCCTTTGTTGTTGCTTGGCACGATCCGAGGATGTTACTAGAAGCGCCGTGCGTTTACCGATGCGAAATTAATGCAACGTGGAAATAATAGTCCAGAAAATTAATCCTTTGTTTTCCATTTTTGCAAAGTAATACTTAACGCTGCGCAACAAGCATGGGCAAGATCTCGTACATTCCCAAACATAAATTATGGCATGACAAATGAATTCGCTTGCTGTTCTGTTGTACCAAATGCTGCCTTGTCTGCTTTGTATACACAGCATGGAGGTGACTGGACGGAGATAAATGGGCTTTGTTCTGGTGTGAAGAGCTGCACAGAGGTTTTAGTGTTGATCTCTTACTTATTGAGTTTACTAATTCAGAGGTGATAGTTTGTCGGCCCACAGATTCAGCTGACTCTTAGATCTGCTCAGGAAGGTGTTTGTCAGCATTTTTACTCTCATTCATGGATTGTTTGATAAGTTTGTGAACCTCCACAGTGGTTTGAATTGAGCAACAATCTGTCTACGATTATCGATTGAGACTGATTCTTGTTTTCAGGTGGTGTAATGTCCCCACAGGTTGGTGGAGTGGAGGATCTTCGTCCAAATTATTTACAGATACTGTTTTCCTTCTCACCACCTCATGTCCCTCACACATCCACCCACCACCACCCGCCTCGCCGCGGCTGTGCACCTGTCTGGTGCAGGCAGCTGTGGGTGGGCGGGTCTTGGCTGTCAGTGGAACATTCCAGAGGAGAAGTCACCCCGCTAATCCCTCGGGTTTAGGCCCGACAGCTCCCTTCCCTCCAGTACCCCTCGTTGCCTCCCTCTTGCACTCTCCCACACGGTTCTCCCTCTCAGGCCCTGCTGGTCAGGCTCAGATGGGATACTGCTATGTCAAAGGTGGACACTGGGAGAATGAGATTAAAGGACGAGTACCCCCCACATGCCTACCCACCCACCCCCAGTCTCCAGCTCCCAGGCCCAGAGGTATTAATCCCCCCAAATATTCAAGAATGAAAGCAAATATTGTGTCCAGATCTGCAGGCTTATTTCGGAAGGAAAAGACGACGTGGACACAGAACATGTCGCTGGAACTTTGTAAAGATTTGTGGTCAATAATTTACATGTTGAAATTGCAGAAATACACTCTGTGAATGTGTCTGTGTGTAATTAGGGGTGTTTGTAGATGTGAAGGCTGTTCACACATTCATAACTGTGCCTGTTGTCTGCTAGAAACTTCACCCCTCTAATTGCCCATATCACTGTCTGAGTATCACAGCTTTTTTTTCCTCCCCCTCCGTCTATCACACAAGAGTCTCTTTATCACCCCGGGAAATTCTGATGTCAGGCCAGATCCTGAACTTGGCAGCCGCCCCGTTCAGCTGGAATACATAAATGAGAAAAGCTGCACGATTCACCCTGCGAGCGCAGAAGATGACGTTCCCTTCGGTTTTCCCTCGACGCCGCAGACACTCCATCTCAAGCGGAACATTTTATCTCGCTCGGCTGGCTGTTTGGCAGGGACGACTAATGCCATGTGTGTCCATCTCCAGCAGCAGTCTGGACAACAGCAGCAGTTGTACTGATGAAGATAGTGTCAGCCTCATGGGCTCATACAGACGGTCGGTAGAAGCAGAGTGTCCACGACGTCTTCATGATTTTTAGCCATCTATACAAAATGTGGTTTGCAAAATAAGACTAGTCCTTCTTTTAAAAAGCACTACCTCTGCATTTTCATAAATATGGTTATTTGCTTTCTTTCCTCGATGAAAATATCAATAAACTGATGTCTTTATGAAAAATATGGCAGGAAACAGCAATGAAATAAAACGGGATATGTCTTTGTCTGAAGGTAAAATCTGCCTAAAGCAAAAAAAATGAACATGTTGTTGTATGTCTCCTTGTATGAGGGATCATTTCTTGATCAGGTGAAGGAGTCTTGTCGACACCATGACAGTCAAGTATATCACAGATTAAAGAAATGAGATACAATGTGTTAATTAGTGGAGGTGCTTGGAGGATTTTTTTTCTGGCCGTTGCGTCCTACTAGGCGTAGACCTCGGGTTCATATTGGAGCAGCTCTAACCAAATAGTATGCACAAAAACTGTTCGAAACTCTACCACTGCTGCAACTACATTTAGAAAAAAACTCTCCACTTAAATGTCATCGCAGTAAGCTATGGTGAGTGGTCGCTGATCGGTATGCCCTTCGGAGTGGCTGAGCGAACTTCAATGCCGGGTGTCCAGACTATAATCACAGCAGTAAACTACGGGGCCAGGCAAGGATATCTACAGTCTTTGTGCTAAACTTCATATCTAATAAGCTTCAAAATTGACCTGAAAGACACGGGTAGGATAGATCTCCTCATCTAACCTGTAACAAGCAAGCAAATAAGCACATTTCCCCCAAAAATACAGCTTTGAGTTACTACAACAAATGAAATCATTTGGAGGGGAGATAAAGTTCATGAAAAGGCCCCTTGTCTGAGTTCCCCCACTACCTTACAACACTGCTTGTTTTTCTTTTGCACCCCGTCCATTAAAAAGTCACACCTCCTCTAGCGATTTGTTTTCTCCAGTGTAATGTCTGACTGTGTTGTGCCGTGCTGACTGAGCTGCTGGGGTGTTTGGGCCACACCAGGGGAAGCAGTAAGAGAGCGGGTCCCAGGGTGCAGGCTGTCCTCGCACTATTTACCCACAGAAGCAGAACCCCTCCGAAGGCCAGGGGGAAGCCGCCGCTGGGCCAGAGGCTATTAAAGCCCTGATGGCTTTTGACAGTAATTTCTTCATGAGTCCACAGCCCGAGGGGCCTGCCAGCGGTGAGATCGGGTGCCTCCTCTTACCCATTAAAGCACACAAACTGTGCCCACAAATCGCGCTCAATGGTATCTCTGTGTTCAGGGAGTGTGTTTGTGCATATGTGAGAGAGAGAAGTGAGGAAGCAGGGCGAAGGAGCGGGAGAGGGGGGAAGCCTCGCCAGGCGTGAGAAGGTCCTGGTAGCGGGGGCCAAAAGATTTGGATACTCCATCAGTTCAGGTCAGAGTCCCGGCCATCAGCGGAGCATATTTGGAAAACCATGCGTTGACATCCAGCCAAATCATAAAAAGTGTTTATATGCATCTCAACCCAGGGGAGCAGAAATCACACATGACAAGGCTTTAGCATTGTGTTGGGTGGAGGCTTGAGCTTCAGCAGCAGTTGCGGGGTTGGCTACAGATTTAGCTGTAGGTTGATGGTTTTTTTGGATGCGCTGCTACACCTGTAACCAGCATGGCAACGTTAACAGATGACATGCAGCAAATGTTGTTGTGGGCATGGTGCTAACATCATTTTCAAGCAGATGACGGGAACATGGGTGGAAATTAGAGATTTGGCAAAAAGATGTGGCTGAATTGTGAGTTTAGGATTTGAATACAGGGTTTTAGTAAGCAAATATCCATCCATTAGCTTCACCTGCTTATCCCAACCTTGGTCAATGTGACCTGACACTGTGTGAGAGGTTGATCAATGTCCAGAAAGCCTTGGTTTGCAGTAGAAGTATGAACCGTGCATTTCTGTGTGCTAAAAAAACCCCAATATATATTAATGCTGCTTAAGGGCTGTTACTTCAGATCTCACTTTTCCAGTGTTCTGGATAGAATGGATGCTTAAAAAGGCCATAGGTTATCCACCGCTAATCCACCATCACTCATAATCTCCCCTCTGTGTTCTCCTGGTGTGTTAAAACCAGACCATTGGGCTGGATTATATCAGAGAAAGGAGACTGATGTGTTAATCATAAATTAAAGGCTAAGCCTGTGTGAGCAGGTCAGTCTGAGGTCAGTCGCTCAGCCCTATAGGGGACTTTATGTGTGAAAAGCCACGGCTTAGCAGCCCCGACATAATCAGGCGGGAACAATGTACAGTAGTGTAACGTGTCAACGCCGGTCTGAGCTCAATGTTGTTCCTCTACAAAGAATCTATTCAAACCTCGATGACTGTTCGAGTTTACATTTACCTTATACATGTAAGTATACCTAGTGCAAATAATCCATGTTCACGCACACACATGCAGCGGCTCATACGACGCCCTTTTAATGGGCACTCATGCTACACGCAGCTGAGATTGGTCTATTTATCTGTCTTCAGTCTACGTGGGAAATCTGTGACGAGAACAGAAATAAGTACCATCCGTTTTTTCCAATTCTAACATGCTGCCTCGGGGAATTGGCAAACTGTGTGAAAATGGGATGATACACGACCTTTGCTATGTATGACTAATGCTTGGCTCTTAAACACTGTGTCAACAAGGTGTTTTATTAAAGACACAGCAAGAAAACACAAAATAGCAAAGACATTACATGATTTATATAACTATGGAAAATGTAGAGGACTAATTTGATTAGAGAGAAACAGGAATCTGCAGACCTCGTTCTCCTTCTTTGACACATTAGACCCCAAAACCAAAATGTATAAAAGAGTTCTTTATTTCTAATAAACATGAGTATATGAGAACATGTAGGACGTTTTACGATGTATGTTTAAAACATTCTTGCAAACTGCTTTACAAAGCACAGAAAAGGATGCAACAGTTCAGTACATGAGAAATGGTTTGGTCTAAGTTATAGTAGCAAACTATCTATAGATCCGCTCTAATATCGTCACCATGAAGAGAAAAGTAAACGGGGGGAAAGGGGCACAAAATGTCAACATCAAACATGAAAACTTGTACAACTTTGAAAAGTACACTTTTTAGACACACAAAGGACACATACATTGTATGTGTTAAATATTTTTTTTGTTTGTCAGGACATAAAACACTAACTACATCATTCACAGATTCAGCAGTCTGTTTAAATACCTTATTTCTACAAAGTGAATTTACATTTTTTTTAAAGTACAAAGTGCAAATACTATGGTTTCCGTTGCTGCCGATTGGTGAGGGCAGGTTCTCCAAGCGAGAGGGGAAATCTCAGGTGTTGGACTTAGCCTTGCTTCTTCGAGGGATTCTGAGGAGAGGGAATCAAAATGACTTCGGCTTGTTTCTTTGCACTTTTAAATACTGTACATTTCTGCTTAACTCAACACAGATAGATAAAACAAGATTACACTTAGACTGTAGATGTACCACCAATTCCATCCACTAGTTTGTGAGGAGTTCTTTACTCACTAGTTTACTGGAAGATAATCCATCTCCTGGTTTGGCTCCTGTATGACAAAAAGTGATATAAACTTCAACAACCACAATATTAGGGATACTGCAGGTCTGTTCAGGTGTGATTATGACCTCCATAGAGTTCAGATCCTTCAATAGGCACTGGCCTCTCAGCGTTTCTTGTCAAGCTGCTCCTGTGACAGCTCTGGCAGATTTCTTATTGAAATTACAAGTACATTTTGAAACTGTGTGTCTTTGATTTCAAACAGATGTAAGCAGAAGCAGGCTCCTCATTTTAAGCCAGTGACTGTCAGTTTTATTATTATCTGTATTAGTATTAGCTGAAGCTGGCTCCCTAATTATCGCTTTCATTCAGTTTAATCAGTTTTTTAAATCTTTCTAGCTGACTAGTATGAAATTGAAAAACCCACTTAGGGGATTTAAATCTGCATTTGATGTCTAAGTACTTGATCTGATGCTAATTGAGTGCTGCAATTATTCTAAAAACAGGATCTTAAATCCACTTTAACTCCTGTTTGGTTTTGGTTGGTTGGTTTTCTAAAGTCAACATAAAAGACTCACTAATGCCTCATGTGCAACACCCAGGCATCTGAACAACTGCAACATTTAGACTGTGCCATATTTTGATAGCTGGGCTACAACTGGACACTGGACAACTGTAGCCCTAATTCTAAATTACCATCTGACTTCCGTGATTATTATATTTCAATCTATCAATATGCAAGTTCACAAAAAATACATTCAGACTTTAGGTCGTGTTGCTCAGCTTTACCTTCTTCCTTGGTCACCCCGAGGCAGCCCATCAGCTCCTGCAGAGACAGCGCCTTGTCGTTGCTGATGTCGCAATACTCCACAAACTTCTTAACACACTTCTTTGGCTTGGACTTCTTGCGCAAGAAGCGCTTGAAAGGCTTGATCTCCTTCTTCCCGATGTCCCCACTTGAGTTTTTGTCCAACTGTCTAAAATACCAGTGGACAACCCTCTCCTCCAGAGTGTGGCTGGGGTCGGGCTCGGCCATCCTGAAGGGCAGGTGTTCATTCATTAATTTAACAGCTAAGAAATACAATATAAATTCTTTTCAGATAATAAATAAAACTCTCCTAGTTTTCAATCAAAGTGGAATACATTTGTACCTTTGTGGTGAACGAGTGAATCCACTGATATGCATAATAACTAATCCACTTGTAAATGTCATACCTTCCGGCGGATGCTGAATCTGTGACAGCGTGCACCATGTCTGTCGACAGCGCGTCAAGAACACTTGTCAGGAACTCTGTTTTCTTTGCCCCAGGACAGCCTAAAAAAATTAACCACAGATACGTGAGTGTGTGAATGACTCAGGTCACATGGAGGTAACTGTACGTATAACCATCTGGCAGCAAACAAAGGAAAAATGATCCCGCTGTCAGAAGCATTACAAACATGTGGAACGCTGCCGTCATAGGTGGTCTAATAAATGTTTGGGGAGGGATGTCATGTAACAGGCAGCGGAGTTTTAACGCGAACAGCACGTAAAAAACAGCAGAGGAGAAAAAAAAAACCTGAGACTCTCACAGTTGTCTTTTTACTTGCTCTCAAAGTACCAGACCTCCCCTCATCTGGAGGAGGAAGAGGGTACCTGCCAATCATCCTGGAGGCCCCTGGGTGGTTTAGACAGCTGGAGCTACTGGCGATGTTGCTGAGCATTGTGTGTTTGGACAAGAGGCGACGCACAGCACCTGAGACTCACCTGAGACATCAAGGGGACCAAATCCAGCAGACAGACACGTCTTTTGTCTTGTCTGATTTAAAGTTATGCATCCAGAGAGCAACAGATACAACTGAAAGGCTAGTACAATTTTAAATCACCGCAGAGAAGGGGGATGAAATTAGGTCAAATCCATAATTAATGAGCCACAAAAAAACCAACAGAGAGGCCTTATTACATGCATAATGATGGGAATATAGATTAAAACGAGGGGCAACGGTGTTGGAATGACCCTAATGACAGTAATTGTCTGTTTGGCCATATGCTTTTAAGAGTCAGGAGGCCGAGGTTGTTACTTGAGGAGCTGAAGGCTATAGTCGCAGCTCTCCTCTTCTTTCTCACAGTCCAGTTTCCCCGTGCTGCTGCGCCTGTGGAGAGGAAGAAATTCTCCACAGTTTGCTGCTCTTTTTATGGCTCAGGCCTGCGGGGCCAGATTCTCCTGCGCCAGAGATAATAGCATGCTTTGTGCCTCTCTAACAGGTGGCGACCAGCATCGGCGTAAACACCCAGCCTCCACTCCACCTTTCGGGGGTTTAGCAGGCCGCGCTGAGCCGAGGGTTGAAGCCTTCACATGTCCAAACTGTTCCACGCTCTCCTTTACACGCTCAACAGACTCGCTCTTAAGTTTTAGTGGGCCCTCCCTGGCCCTAGCCCAGTAAAATATCCGACCCACCTGTTAATAGCCAAACTGGTGCCTTGTGGAGCCTCTTGTGGTAAATTAGTCTAGACAGTCACACAATTGCACCCTCAGAAGGCAAAAGTGTTTTTATCTGGCTTCTGACTGAGGAGATATTTGTGGGATGCAGTTGGACTTGTTTGAGGCTTAGTGTTTTTCATGGAGAGCACCCGTCCTCTCCGTAATGCCGCAGGAATCTGAGCTTGTCTGCAGTAAACTGAAATGGGAAGCCATCAGGTAATGATCCAGTCCCTTCCTCTTGGCAGCGATGTTTTGTTTTCTTGTGGGGGACGGGAGAGATCAGCTTCTGTCTGTCTGGACACTGTTCAGCCGAGGGACAGGCCACAAATGTGCCTGCTGTCATTCAAAGGAAATTGAGTCTGGCCATTTTCCGTTCACTTCAAGGCTGCAGCCGTAAATGGCTGCTGTCTTATTCCATAATAATTACAATGATTATGTAATACCCAAGTTTGACAGATGCAGGATGGAATCAAGTCGCGAAAGCCTGAATTGAGTGCATTTTATTTTCTTGTTGAAAAGCTAAGAGCTGCAGCACTGTTCACAGGCCTCCGTATATTTGTGAAAAGTTGGCCAGTAAGTGCATGTTTACATGTGTGTGCCTGTGTGTTACTGTCAATAAGAAGCAGTGTTTTTCTATGGAGCCACATGGGGCAGAGGCCTGTCAGCACTCACAGCCGCAGCTTCCAATGACTGCCCCGACGCTCGCCTGGGACTCTGCTCTGGGGAGAGAGAGCCAAATACTCAGCTTTCCTCTCCTGCCCCTTCCAGGGCAAGTTGCTCCTTTCTCGCATCTCGCCCCATAAACCTCTCAACACCAGCGCTTCAACTGTAAATGGGCTGCAGCAATGCGAAGGCAATGTTTACAATTATCCCCGGCTCATACAGTAACAAGGTTTACAGCCGTTGACGCAACGGCTCATAAAGAAAAACAATGCTGCATTTCTTTGACTATAACCCAGAATATTTTATAAGAGGAGACCTGGCTGATACGGAGCAGGTTTCTCTGACAGGTTTACTTGCTGGACTTGTGTTTCGTTGATTGAATGCCTGAATGAATATATTGTTGTCTTTTCTACCACTATGTTAAGGAGGTATTCAGCTGGGCTTGAGATCTTTCTCATGGGATAGTTGCGGCTGTTTTCCACCCCCACCGCACACTTTCTGCAGACACTTACAGACTGTAATTATCCCTGTTCAATATATCTCAGTAATAATATAGACCACCGGGGCCACTGGAGAGCAAAGATGAGAAACATTTGTGTGTCCAATGATCATTTATCTGTGACTGTGTCAGTTTTACATAAACAGAGAGCGTTTCTGCTGCTGAAGCAGCACCTGTGAGCAGAGAGCTCAGCTCTGGCCTGGCACACTGTTACATAAACAGAAGTGGATGGGACGGGAACAGTGGCAGCTCTGTTCACATGGTGCTGGATTATTAACGTGTTTACCAAACCACCAAAAACCAGAGATTTGCCAAGCACTGTTCAGCTTTAAACTGGGATTTGGTTGAAGGCAGCTACAACTCCACTTCACCGAGCACTGGTTTTACGATAAAGTAATGCAGCTATGTGATGAAAACAAGGGTGAATGCACTCCGTCTATTGCAGTGTAAAACTGTGTCTGGCTATGATGAGAAATACAAGTGGGTTTATGTGTGTGTGTAGAAGCTGAAACTGGAAGCAGCTCAACAAGGTCAAGTGGCATTCACACAGACAGTTTGAACAATTATTTGGATTCTTACATTAAATTAAGTGCTTTCAACAGCTGCATTACGCTAGATCTGTTCAGTCATCATGGTTGTGATGTAGTGCAGTCTCATCTGTAAAGCTGAGCTGACTGCTTAGGACACTCTGTCTCAGCATTGAGATCAGGAGGTAGACTAAGTATACAAGTTTTTGTATTTCCCTCAATGTGGCAGGACAATCTTAAAGACCATTTGAATATATATGTTCATATAACAAAATCAATAAAATAATTTATCTCGTAGTTTTAATAGAACCTGATTTCCTTGATGGACCATTGAGGAAAACTGGATTTAGGTTTAGGTTTGAATAACTAAGGTCAGGGACTGATGATGTGGTGGTCATGGTTACGAGAAACCAACATTATCATTTGGTAGGACACTGCCTTGTGAAAACCTGATGATTTGTTGACCATCCAACCACCCTGACCTCGACCTTTCTCACTTGAATGTACACACATTGTTTTTGACCGTTTGCTGAGACTGATTCTGTTGTTTTTCTTTGAGGACGAGTGTACACTGAAAACAGCTTTTTATACCCCACGAAGCACCTTATTGCTTAATAATTCCTTTAAATCGTACTTTAAATTATGTGCACGTGATCATAGTTTTTGAGAGTTAAATCCTGACTAGCAAACACAGTCTCACCTGTTGCTCAGCCCACCTCGTGAGCACCCCCTCCAAATTGATCTCCTGCCCTCAATTTAGTTATCTACCCTGTTATCAATCTCAGTATCACTACCTGTCTCTGACATCCTATTATCCATTATCTCCCCCTCACCTCCCTGCTGTTTCTGCTGCGTGCTTTCATCCCACTATCCTCCATTTTCGGTCAGTTGAAGATTAATCCTCCCCCAATCCGTCTCTGTCTCTCTGCTTATTGACCAGTGAAGGGCAGTGTCTGGCAATCCTCAACTCTTTATCAAGCATTTCCTTGACCAACAGTGCTAACACACGCACACATTCGCATGGTTATCACAACCTTGGAAGCGAGGCAGCAGTTGGAGGTCGACTGCTGAAGAACTTCACCATGTGGTCTGAACTCAGAGGGGAAACAGAGACTGTGTCCAGTCTTCGGAGACCTACCTTGGAGATGTCTGCTTCTGTAGTGGTCCTTGGGTTTAGTCGGGTGGGCCCTGGCATTGCCGTCACATTTTGGCTGCTCATACCTGTGACATAAAATACTTAATGTAAAAAAAAAAGAAGTCACTTCATTGAAGGTGAAATGGTTGAAAGGGTTTTTGTTTATAGCAGTAAAACTATCCTCAGTGTAAAGCCAGAGGAATCCCATGTTTTCCAATTATCTCGTACAGTTAAAACCTAGGGATTCAAATGATTGTTTTGTGGCAAACCAGGGGCTGTGAAACACATCCAAAAAAGAGGGAAAGGATTTGGAGCTGGTATGAGCACAGAAACTGGGAGGGGGGGTGAGAAAGAGAGATAGAAGAAGAAGAGAGGCAGACAGGGAGCGTGGGACACAAGGAAGCTTTCACAGCCTCCCTCGGAGGGACGGCAGAGCCCCGATTGCTGCTGTGCGACTGGGCCAAAAGCTGGCCTGGGACAAGGAAGAAAATCCATGCTTCCATATGTGTGCTAATGTGCTGTCTGGCACGCTGCCTGGAGCCTTGTTAATCTGATACCCAGCCATGCTTCTCAATAAGAGTGAACCAGTGCCCTGCTCTGCCGGCCTGACTGACCTCTGACCTGCAGCTCACCACACCACTGAGTCACGTTGTGTTATCAGCGATGGAGATGTCTATTTTAATGCATATGTCAGACATCTCTCAAACTGCTTGATTTTAATTCTCTTTTTCACTTCTTCAAAGTTTGCATGGTTGCAGATCTGAAGATGTTCAGACCTGCAGGAAGATAATTCCCAATTTAATTCATGGACATGTTAGTGCAGAAGATATAAGGCACAGGATGTGAAGCAGGGTCGTACAGGTGAGCAGACTCTGGCCCCTCTGCTCTGTCAGGGTGGCTAATGATCACTCGCCTGCTTTGTGTGACCACCTTTTAGTTTGTTTGCCACACAGAACTGTATAATTGCCAGGAATGTTTGTGAGTTAGGGTGAGATAGTCCTCTACAACAACACATAAGCTTTTGTAAAGGTGACATTTTGCCCACCTGGTAGAGGTCCCCGGTATGGGCCGTCCGGTGTCCACCAGCACACACCAGCAGTAGCCGGTGGAGGGGTGGCACTGGACCGGCTTGTAGAGTCCTCCTTGTGCACAGTCTGGGACGAACACAGCGTCGTTCTTGTGGTGCCTCGCCTCCTCCTGAGCGGACTGCTGCTCCTGGTCACATGATGAGGCTGGAAACAGGGGTCAGAGGTTATGCAGGTATCACTGCAGGCGTCAGTGGACACATACAGTCAGCATTCACTTCGGTGGTCTAAGTTGTGTTACTTAGCAAATCCACGCTCCAGACAGGCACACTCGATACGAACAGGAGGTGTTTGAAATGTAAATCTGGAGTCACTCCTGACCAGATCCGGCTGACAGATTTGGATTCATACAACGTGCGGTGTGCTTCAATTAATTTCTATTCAAAAGCAAAATGCACGCAGTTGCTCTCTTTACACTCGAACCACTGCTGCAAATCCCCAAGGAGGAGGAGGAGGAAGACAAAGGGGTGGAGGATGAGTGCTGGGAGACAGTGTGTGTAGACGGCTGTATCAGCCCCTCGTGGCACTGTTTACGGACATTAACGGGCTAATGACTAAGTACAGCTCCCTATGCCCCAAGTTAAGTAAATATTTGGACACTCAACGGTCCTTTGTGGATGTGTGTGATGGGGAGAGAAACAGACGAGACAAAGGCAGAGCGGTGGTCAGTTGCCTCCACACACACACACACACACACACACACACACACACACACACACACACACACACACACACACACACACACACACACACACACGTCTGCAGGATACTGTAAAGCACTGGGGATGTGTGTGTTTACATGTTCAAAATTCCCAGGAAAAATGCAATGCTTCCTGTGATCCTTTCTTTTATCTATACATACAGAGCATGCAGCGGCCTTGATGGGAGAGAGATGGGCTTCTGCAGAGCCTCAGCAGGATCTAATCAGACTTTTTTTTTTCTGAGCAGCAGGCTCCTTCTCTGCCGCGCAGCTTTCCAGCAGAGATTTGAGCATTAAACTGAGAAGAAGACCTCCTCTGGCCCATGAGGCCTTTCATCACCAAACTCTCCCTCTTTTTGGTGCTCGCCTCAAGGCTCGGAAGCTACTGCGGGATTATGGATATCCCTTTCTTTGTTTATTTTCATTAGAAATCTTTACCCACACAAAAGAGACCAAATGAAATGCCTCCCCGCTTTCTCAACTGACTCTGCTCGCTCCAGTTCCTCCGGGCTCTCTTTGTTGGAGTGGGTGTTTTTTTTTTTCACCCCAATACCCCAAAGAGCACATGGTAATCAAAACCATCAATGCTGCATTTCTCTGGCTTTTTATTGGTTGTAAATTATGATAATGGGATTCACACACAGATGCACACACGCACAGAGTGTTTGCATCTGTAGGCCTGCCTAAAAGTCATATTGTTTTACAGAGAAAGCAAAATATACGGTGTTTCCCTGAGAGCAAAGAAGCGACTAATGAAGCAGATAAACATGCATCTGTGTAAAAAGACAGCAGGACAGAGCAGCCAGATCAATAGGAGATCCTGTGTTTGTGCCATGTGCTGATAATTACAGATATGCTACAACGCGAAGAACCGCAGAGGAGCAGATCCTCAAAGCCTGACGCACTCCAACACCAAGATGCATTGGTTTCACAACCCACCATCTGTCCTTAAAAGACAGGAACAGCCTCAAACCATGATTGCTCACACAAGTAAGAAAAAACACAGAGCAAGCTCTCAGTTGAGGTTTGCAAAACACCCAAATCGCCATCATTAAAGTAAAAAAGTTGGTCTTTGAAACTCACATGGTGCTCTGGTTCTATTGTTCTGTCGGCTGCGAACCTGCTCCGTCCATAGAGTGGGGTACTGGGAAGTGATGTCTGAAAGAAATCATTAAGACAGCTTTATTGGCTTCAATCGAAAACACACTCGTATATCATCTGAGCAGAACCTGATGCTTCCAAAACTCACAGACTGTAAAACGCACATCAAGGTTATCGTATCTCAAACTACTGGAGCGGATATGGATTGTAAATAGTATATGACAGCTGTGACCAGAGATACAGCATTAAAAGGAAGGGTAGGTAGACTTTGATCTATCACTGCGAGTCTTATCTAATAACATTAGCATGAAATCAGAAAGCAGGACTTTCTTTGAAATATATAAAAGACAGATAAAAGTGCTGAAATGCCACTTTGCTTTACAGTGATGGGTTTTATTGAACTAGAGAGGAAGGAAGTTGTTCTCTGCAATTTTGAGATTAATAGAAGTGAATATAGTAAATAAAGCAACACTGCAATGTAACATTATTCCTAGTATTACTTTGTTGTGAGCTGACATGGTCAGATATGATAGCCTAATGACTTTTCCAAATTATATACTTGTCAACTAACACTCACTAGTTTGAGGGCAAAGTGCATTAACACTGTCAAACATGCAGTGTACTACAAGTACAAAAAAGAAGTGTGAAACACTTTTCAAACTCAATGGACGCCATCTTGGCTACGAAGAGGAAGGATGTTTTACTATCACTTTCCCCAGTGACCTTTTCTGCAGCTCGGTGCTGCAACTGTGTGAGACTCCTTTTTTCCCTTTTAAGGATGTTTTTGAGCCAGTCTGTGGTTACTCAGTAAACACAGGCGCAGTATCAAACATTTTTTTTTAAACTCACAGTCCGATGGATAAGAGCTCACCTTCGTCATCTGCAGGAGGCTGTTGATCCACCACTAGGCCGGTCTCATCTGCATTTAGAATGGAGAATATTTGCAAGGAGACTACAATTACCAGAGTAAACTAGATTAGAGAACACGTCACGGTTTGAGATTTGCACGTTGCCCGGTCAGGAAGAATTGAGGTGAAGGTGAAGAAGATGACACAGAGAGGGTGTGTGTGTGTTGAAAAGTGACTTGCAATAAGAAAAGAGAGGAGGAAACCAGAAGTGTAGTGGTCACATGTTCCCATGGTTTCACTTCATGCAACGGGGGAGCTCATGATGCTTCAAAGGACAGATTGAGGTCAGTTATAATAAATGAAGAGGGAATGAGCACCAGCAGTCCCTGATGTTCTTCTCCATCCTTTCATTGCCTGTGTTTGAGTGGTGAGAGGCTATGTGAAGGTAAGAGAGATATAAAGGGGGGGGGGGGCAGTAGCTGAGTCTGAGATGAACCAATTAACGGTGGGAAAATGCAGCATGTTTGTTTGGTCTCTGTTTGTTTGATTTGCGGTCGGAGGGAAACAGGGAGGAAGGTTTTGAACCGCCTGGGGTGAAACCACAGCCGTAGGTGTGGTTAACCTCAGATTGGGTCACTCCTTTTGCTCAAAGTGAAGCTCCGTTAAAGTGTGAGTCAGGGATTCTCTAATGGCTGCCTCCACAAACGAGGGATTAAGATCAAACTTCTTTTCTCTAACAATGAATTTCCACTGCAAAAACCAGGAATTTACATTTACTGCAAGCGCACTCTGCCAGCCATTCATCCTGTCGAGCACGTTTGGCGGATACAAACACACACAGTCAGTGTGAGCGACGACTGGGGCAGACATGTTATTACTCTGCTCACTTCAAGGCTGGAAATGCCATTTGAAAAAGTGTATTTATGATTTGGATTTACGATAAACCACTAATGACCCATCTTTACTTTGTGGCCTTTTACATGGCTGTAACACCTCTTTTAGCATCTGCCAGGAAACCCCTGTGCTATTTGTGGTCGTACGGCATTAGTTTTACTGCTGTTTGTCAGTCGTCAGCTGCATGCGATTCCAGCATGTGAATGAATTTGTCAAGTCAAGCAGCAAAAACGAGTTTAAGGCAGAGCGTTCGGTGTTTGACTTTATCTATATTCTGATAATAAAAGTGCAGCAGAGGCCTCTGTGGAAACGCAGAGGCACTGATGGGCTGAATCAAAATATTGATGCAATCACTGCTATTTTCAGCGCTGGCACACCACAAACCTACAGTTTATTCTGCTTTTCACCAGCCTGTTTATCCAACCAGTTCAGACTGAACCGCAACCCCCCCCCCCAATTTTGCATTCCCACTTGATCTATGTGTAATGACTTGGCCGGGCTCAGACACACTCTATACCCGGGACTGTTTATAGAGGGAGAGACGCGCAGACGTAAATGTCACACTGACAGGAATTACCCATGTGACAAACACATTCTCTCACGCACAATCACACTATCACACAATCACATAAGGAATCAGTCTGATTCAACCCAAATTACACTCTGTGTGAGCCTTCAAATCACATCAGTTAAACAAATTGTCTCCCAAAAGATGAGAAAGAGAGATACAGTTTCCGGAGAGGAGACTTAGTGGTTGTAAATCTGGAAGAGCGGAGATGTTTGGTGAGAGACAGAGTGAAAGTAGATTGTAGGATAAAGTATGAACATTTTCTTGTATCTTATGACACGGTGGCTGAAAAAGAACCAAGATTAAAAGAGATAAAGTTAGAGAAGAAGAAATGATAATTCAGTATTTGGTCCATTCGGGCTGCTCCCGGTTGTTTGGCTGCCTGGTAAAGACAACAGGCAGTTATATGTGCATTAAAGCTTCCCACAGACTCTCTCCTTCGACTTGTTACTGAGGAACACGCTGCTATCAGCCTCCAGGCTGCTCACACTCTCTTGAATTGACAAAACATTAGAGAGGCAAGCCGTAACAGGCGAACCAACTCACACATCTCCAACACAGATGCAGGCAAACAGACAGAGATGCAAAGGAATACACAGACACACACGTAGGTGCAGGCTTCAATAGGTACACACATGCACATGGACAAACACAAAAGCAAACATGCATTGACAAGGAATCATTGTGCCCGTGGGAGTTAATTCGTGTTTAATTAAAGTCTCACCTGCTTTACCTGGTTCTCTTGTGGTCGCTCTCTCCTGTTTTGATCCTGAAAAAAGACATGCTCAAATTAATTGAAAATTCACCACAACATTCTTGTAGTTACTTTTTGACAAAAAACAGTAAATCAGAAGAAGAAGAATTCGGCCTCATTTTGTTGAACATGAACAAACAGTCACCAAACTTTAGGAAGGACTGAACCACTTTAACTTTAAATCTTAGGTTATTTGCACTGACTCCAATTACTGACACATTGCACGTTCATCGACAAGTATTTTTTTTGACATTTTTAGACTTCATACACACAGTTGTGATTAAAGAACAAATCTGCTGCTACTACTTCTGGAGCTTTCTCACTATCGGCACAGCAGCAGCCCCCGAGACAGCCCCACAGAGACGCACAGGGAGGACATGTGGCATTGGTTATTTGATTGTTTGGCAGACGTTATTCTCTGAGAACACTTACATTCCTCACAGTTTAACTTTGTTGCTCAATTCTGCAGCAGCGCTTTTCTACCAGGCTTATTTACACCGCAGCCCCATGCCTTGAGCAACGCTCGGTCCTCGGGTGGCCCTCGAACCGTGTGGCCCTCAGTCCAGTCACTGACCACGTCCCCACAGGACTAAAGATTACACCCCCCACAAACATGCAATGTCATGCTTTGCTGTGGTGAAATCGATTTATCATCGTTGCTACACCAAATTACAGAAACAAAATGTCATAATGTTAACCTCATTTCAAAATGACTCCTGTGCTGGAGCAGTGAACTGCATACAATATACTTAATTATACACATCATTGAAAGTTGCCCACTATTAGATAGTACTATAAGATAGGTTGCTGGGATTTTACCCACCTTGGCATCGAGGTTTTTTATTGGCCACTGCTGAACCACTGATGGGACGACCGTTGGGGGTGACACACCAGCAGTATCCAGTGTAGCTGTGGCACTGAACCTGCAATACAAACAACATGTTAAAAGGACATTCAAAGATAAAAACTCCTTAAAAATCACATTCAAGCAGGAGAAAAACAATAATACTTTATGTTGTGTTTTTTGTTACCTCGCTGTATGTGCCATCAGGGTTGCATACAGGCACAAAGACCTGCGGGAAGAGCTTCTTGGCCTGCTGCTCTGTGTACTTCTTCTCTGCTACACATCTGGATGTATCTGAGGAGCACCACAAATCACCACAATCACTCGACATTACAGAAAGCCACGATTCAACCGACAGCGCAGCTATTTTCTTATGCTGCCCAAAGTATGAAACTAACATACTTAAAAAGTCAGAAGAAGATGTCAAATCTCACATGTGATGAAGAATGAATGAAAAATGCAGCGAGAGAGGAGAGACGGACAGGAAACAACTCCAAGACATTTCGGAAGCAGCAGATACTTGTGCGGCTGGGAATAGAACCAACACCCCCGGTCTCATTAGGGGCAAGTCAGGCAAGCCTACGCTGTGCCGTGTGGTAAAGCCATTACTGAGTGAGGCAGCTCCCGTCGAACATTCCAGTCACCCAAGAAAAGGGCTGATGCACGGGGAAAACCTGACCCTTCCTTAATGTCTGAGTGCGTCTCACTCTCCTCCTTAACCTCAACTGTCTGCTAAGTTCAGTCCAGTCAAAGTACTTGTTGATATTAATGTGGGTCAGCAACTTTTCACCTACGTGCACCTCAAGTCTTTTCACGTCTCTCGGTCAGAGTCGTGGCTCATCCTCTCATTCAACAGCTGCTTCGCCTCACCTGGCCAACAGCACCAGCTGTGCAAACTCTCAGGAAACGTTGGGCGGAGATGAGTTTGATGGTAACTTGGAGTGACACACGAGTTGCCACAAAGACAGTGACTCATGCTAAGTTTTAAAACGTTCACCAGTTTGGTCAGCAGGCTGCGTGTTGCTGCCATGGCTTAGACTGTCCATTAGACACATGCAGGAGAATGTGCACTGGTTTCTCTCTGTCTAGTGTGTGTGTGTGTGTGTGTGTGTGTGTGTGTGTGTGTGTGTGTGTGTGTGTGTGTGTGTGTGTCAGTGACACTGGTGAGGAGTGGGAGCTAGATGCTGTATGTTCTGGGTGGAGGAAAATAGTGAGTTGAGGAGCTCTGAAGTAAGCTGCAGTGGAAAAACCCAAAACCATCGTCCTTCTCCGAGGGGCTCCGACCAAAAAAACTGACTGGAAAAAATGACAGGACACTTGAATCATCTGAGTGCAGTGATAAAAAACAAATGTGGTGGCACTCTCACCATCCTTAAACACAATCCCATCTCTGTGCTTTCAGCCCAGCCCGGCCCTCTGGTTTATTTCGGCTGCTGACTCGGTTAATGCTGCTGTGTCTTTCACTCCTCCCGTCCAGAAGCAAGAGGGTGGGAGGGGGGGGGGGGGTCCCCCGAACTCTTATAGACTCAA